>NW_027362764.1:121715678-122368535 GCF_046119375.1 Phyllobates terribilis
GGTCGCAGTGGAATAAAAAGACAATATCAATGCCCCTTGGAAAAGTGATGGATGTCGCAGTAGCTTAACAAGAAGGTTTTAATGCCCCTGGGAAAAGTAGTGAAGGTCACAGTTGCTTAATAATTCGGTTTTAATGCCCCTTGGAAGAGACGTGGTGGTCACAGTGGAATAAAAAGACAATATCAATGCCCCTGGGAAAAGTGGTGGAGGTTGCAGTAGCTTAATAAGATGGTTTTAATGCCCCTATGAAAAGTGGTGGAGGTAGCAGTAGCTTAAAAAGACGGTTTTAATGCCCCATGGAAGAGACGTGGAGGTTGCAGTGGAATACAAAGACAATATCAGTACCCCTGGGAGAAGTGGTGGAGGTCGCAGTAACTTAACAAGATGGTTTTCATGCCCCTAGGAAAAGTGGTGGAGGTCGCAGTAGCTTAACAAGACGGTTTTAATGCCTCTTGGAATAATGGTGGAGGTCGCAATAGCTTAACAAGACGGTTTTAATGCTCTTGGAATAGACGTGGAGGTCGGAGTAGCTTAACAAGACGGTTTTAATGCCCCTTGGAAAAGACGTGGATGTCGCAGTTGAATAAAAAGACAATATCAATGCCCCTGGGAAAAGTGGTGGAGGTCGCAGTAGCTTAACAAGACGGTTTTAATGCTCTTGGAATAATGGTGGAGGTCGCAATAGCTTAACAAGACGGTTTTAATGCCCCTTGGAATAGATGTGGATGTCGGAGCAGCTTAACAAGACGGTTTTAATGCCCCTTGGAAAAGACGTGGATGTCGCAGTTGAATAAAAAGACAATATCAATGCCCCTGGGAAAAGTGTTGGAGGTCGCAGTAGCTTAAAAAGACGGTTTTAATGCCCCTGGGAAAAGTGGTGGAGGTTGCAGCAGCTTAATAAGATGGTTTTAATACCCCTTGTAAGAGACGTTAAGGTCGCAGGAGCTTAACAAGACGGTTTTAATGCCCCTTGGAAGAGACATGGAGGTCGCAGTGGAATAAAAAGACAATAACAATGCCCCTGGGAAAAGTGGTGGAGGTCGCAGTATCTTAACAAGATGATTTTAATGCCCCTGGGAAAAGTGGTGGAGGTCGCAGTAGCTTAACAAGTTGGTATTAAGGCCCTTTGGAAGAGACGTGGAGGTAGCAGTAGCTTAGCAAGACTTATTAATGCCCCTTGGAAGAGACGAGGAGGTCGCAGTGGAATAAAAAGACAATATCAATGCCCCTGGGAAAAGTGGTGGAGGTCGCAGTAGCTTAACAAGACGATTTTAATGCCCCTGGGAAAAGTGGTGGAGGTCGCAGTAGCTTAACAAGACGGTATTAAGGCCCTTTGGAAGAGACGTGGAGGTAGCAGTATCTTAACAAGACGTATTAATGCCCCTTGGAAGAGAGGAGGAGGTCGCAGTGGAATAAAAATACAATATCAATGCTCCTGGGAAAAGTGGTGGAGGTCGCAGTAGCTTAACAAGACGGTTTTAATGCCCCTGGGAAAAGTGGTGGAGGTCGCAGCAGCTTAACAAGACGGTTTTAATGCCCCTTGCAAGAGATGTGGAGGTCGCAGTGGAATAAAAAGACAATATCAATGCCCCTTGAAAAAGTGGTGGAGGTCGCAGTAGCTTAAAAAGACGGTTTTAATGCCCCTTGCAAGAGATGCGGACGTCGCAGTGGAATACAAAGACAATATCAATGACCCTGGGAAAAGTGGTGGAGGTCGCAGTAACTAAACCAGACGGTTTTAATGCCCCTGGGAAAAGTGGTGGAGGTCGCAGTAGCTTAAAAAGACGGTTTTAATGCCCCTTGGAATAATGGTGGAGGTTGCAGTGAAATAAAAAGACAATATCAATGCCCCTTGAAATAGTGGTGGAGGTCACAGTAGCTTAACAAGATGGTTTTAATGCCCCTTGGAAGAGACGTGGAGGTCGCAGTAGCTTAACAAGACAGTTTTATTGCCCCTTGGAAGAGACGTGGAGGTTGCAGTGGAATAAAAAGACAATATCAATCCTCCTGGGAAAAGTGGTGGAGGTCGCAGCAGCTTTACAAGATGGTTTTAATGCCTCTTGGAAGAGACGTGGAGGTCGCAGTAGCTAAACAAGACGGTTTTAATGCCCTTTGGAAGAGACGGGGAGGTCGCAGTGGAATAAAAAGACAATATCAATGCCCTGGGAAAAGAGGTGGAGGTCGCAGTAGCTTAACAAGACGGTTTTAATGCCCCTGGGAAAAGAGATGGAGGTCGCAGTAGCTTAACAAGACGGTTTTCATGCCCCTTCGAAGAATGGTGAAAGTCGCAGTGGAATAAAAAGACAATATAAATGCCCCTTGTAAAAGTGGTGGAGGTCGCAGTAGCTTAACAAGACGGTTTTAATGCCCCTTGGAAGAGACGTGGAGGTCGCAGTGGAATAAAAAGACAATATCAATGCCCAATGGAAAAGTGGTGGAGGTCGAAGTAGCTTAACAAGACGGTTATAATGCCCCTGGGAAAAGTGATGGAGGTCGCATCAGCTTAACAAGACGGTATTAATGAGCTTTGGAAGAGACGTGGTGGTCGCAGTAGCTTAACAAGTCATTTTAATGCCCCTTGGAAGAGACGAGAAGGTCGCAGTGGAATAAAAATACAATATCAATGCTCCTGGGAAAAGTGGTGGAGGTCGCAGTAGCTAAACAAGATGGTTTTAATGCCCCTTGGAAGAGACGTGGAGGTCGCAGTGGAATAAAAAGATAATATCAACGCCCCTTGAAAAAGTGGTGGAGGTCACAGTTTCTTAAAAAGACGTTTTTAATGCCCCTTGGAAGAGACATGGAGGTTGCAGTAGCTTAACAAGACGGTTTTAATGCCCCTTGGAAGAGACGTGGAGGTCACAGTAGCTTAACCAGATGGTTTTAATGCCCTTTGGTAGAGACGTGGAGGTCGCAGTGGAATAAGAAGACAATATCAATGCCCCTGGGAAAAGTGGTGGAGGTCGCAGCAGCTTAACAAGTCGGTTTTAATGCCTCTTGGAAGAGACGTGGAGGTCGCTGTGGAATAAAAAGACAATATCAATGCCCCTGGGAAAAGTGGTGGAGGTCGCAGTAGCTTAACAAGACGATTTTAATGCCCCTGGGAAAAGTGGTGGAGGTCGCAGTAGCTTAACAAGACGGCATTAAGGCCCTTTGGAAGAGACGTGGAGGTATCAGTAGCTTAACAAGACGTATTAATGCCCCTTGGAAGAGACGAGTGTAGTGCCGGCGTCCCTGCCCTCTGCTAGGCAGGGACGCTGTTCCCCTCACCGCTCTGCTCCGAGCCCGGCGTCCCTCTCCCGCTCTGCTGGCAGCGCGCGCTCCTTCCCGGCCACTGTGCTTAGGGCGCTCGCGCGCGCCCTCCCTCCCTCTTAAAGGGACCGCGCGCGCCGTCCTAAGGAGTCCCCGGCCAATGGCCGGAGGACTTTACCGTATATAAGGCACCTCCTCCAAAATGGAGGTGCCCGAGCAATGTTGTTTGCACCTGTGTCTCACCTGTGCTTCAGCCCTCAGGTCCCGTTGCCAGTTACCTGCCAGTTACCTGCCAGATTCCTGCCTGATTACTTGCTACCTGCCTGCTAGTCTGAGGTCCGACGGTCTGCCTTACTAATCCTGTCAGTCTGTCTAAGGACCAGCCTGCCCGCTCACCTGGGAGCGCACATCAGATACCTGCCAGCTTGTCTGAGGTCCGACGGTCTGCCTTACTAATCCTGTCAGTCTGTCTAAGGACCAGCCTGCCCGCTCACCTGGGAGCGCTCTTCTGCTACCTGTCTGTTTGCCTACCCGGAGGCTCTGCCGTCACGTGCTGTGACCACCCGCCTGTCCAGAGACTTCTGCCCGCTCACCTGGGAGCGCTCATCTGTCGCCTGTCCGCTGGTCTTCCTGGAGGCTCCGCCGTCACATGCTGTGACCACCCGTTCATCCAGAGACTCTCGCCTGCTCACCTGGGAGCTCACGTTTATCTTCAGCCGCCACAGGTCGTACCAACCCTATACCTAGAGACTGCCCCGGTCACTTGCCGTGATCTCCAGCCCGTTCACTCAGACACTGTCCCGTTCACTCAGAGACTGTCCCGTTCACTCAGAGACTGTCCCGTTCACCTGCTGAGACTTCCAGCCCGTCTTCCCTGGTCGTCACCCGCTCCCTTACAAGGACCGCCTCCTTGAATAGTAGCTCTGCGGTTCCGCCTCCCAGACCCGTTAAAGTTTGCTCGGGCCATGGAACCCGGTGTCACCCAAGCTCCCTCGCTCTCGGACCTGTGTCATGAACTGTCCCGTCAAAGGTCCCAACAGGAGTCCATCCTGGGTCACCTGCGGAATGTCAATACTCGCCTGGACACTCTGACTGCTCCACCAGCAACCTCCGCCAGTGCCATGTCTCGCAATCCGGCAGCTCCGCTGCCCACTAATACCATGGTATCCTACCCTGGACCCCGGCTTTCTGCACCTCCTCGCTTCGGAGGCGACTCCGCCCAGGCTCGGGGCTTCATAAATCAGTGCACCCTGCACTTTGAACTTTTGTCCCACCAGTTTAACTCCGACCGAGCCAAAATTGCATTCATCATGTCCCATCTCACCGGGGAGGCTCTGGCCTGGCTAAATCCTCTATGGGAGAGAGGAGACCCCCTGGTGTCCAACTTGCCTGCTTTTCTCACGGCTTTCCGGAAAGTCTTCGACGAACCCGGATGGAAGACCTCATCCGCATCATCGTTGCTACGCCTCCATCAGGAGAGTCTCACCGTGGGCCAATATGCCATACGGTTCCGTACCCTTGCCTCGGAGCTGGCCTGGGATAACGACGCTCTGGTTTCCGTCTTCTGGGAGGGTCTGTCCGGCCGTATTAAAGATGAACTTGCCGGTCGGGACATTCCTACCACTCTCGATGACTTAATAACTCTTGCCACCCGGATTGACCTACGGTTCCAGGAGCGTGCCAGAGAGGTCACCCGTGAGAGGAGGTTACCACGTCTAGCTCCTACTTTTCAGAAACCCGTCACTCCTTCTGTCTCTAACCAGGTACACCCTCCTGAGCCTATGCAGGTCGACCAGACCAAGATGGTCAAGACCCGTCAGGACTTACGTCGTGCCGAGGGGACCTGTTTCTACTGTGGCAGTAAGGAGCACCGGATCCGTGCCTGCCCGGAGAGATCGGGAAACGCCTGTGTCTAGGTTCGCTCAGAGAGGTCCACCTAGACAAGAATAAATCCTCTCCATCCCTGCTGTTGTCAGTTTCAATCGTCTACGGGGAGAACCGTTATTTCGAACTAGCCCAACTGGACTCTGGAGCAGCCGGGAATCTTATTTCACAGTCCCTGGTAGAGAAATACCGCATCCCCACCAAACCTCTGGCTGTACCCTTGTCTGTTGCTGCCGTGGATGGGGGGCTCTTACCACGCCCCATCCAACTCATCACCGAATCCATTACTCTGCAGGTGGGAATGCTGCATTCTGAAAGTATCTCCTTCCATGTTCTGCCTGGACTCTCTCACGCCCTCTTGCTAGGCCTACCTTGGCTCCAGAGACATGCACCCGTTCTTGACTGGCAGACCGGAGAAGTCCTTCGCTGGGGACAGGGCTGCCATAAGACCTGTCTGGTTCCCGTTCATCCCGTCCGTCCTTCTCCTACCCCAGCTAATCTACCTGGACTTCCGATTCCTTATTGGTCTTATGCTGATGTCTTTAATAAAAAGGAGGCAGAGACACTACCCCCTCATAGACCATACGACTGTCCTATCGACCTGTTACCTGGTACTTCTCCTCCCCGTGGGCGTGTTTATCCATCAACCGCTGCTGAGACCCGGTCGATGTCCGAATATATTGAGGAAAATCTGGCCAGGGGATTCATTCGGAAATCTACCTCCCCGGCGGGAGCAGGCTTCTTTTTCGTCAAAAAGAAGGACGGCTCTCTCCGTCCCTGTATAGACTATAGAGGCCTTAACCAGATCACGGTGAAGAATAAGTACCCCCTTCCGCTCATTCCGGAGTTATTTGATCGTCTGAGGGGGGCTAGAATCTTCACCAAACTGGACCTCCGTGGGGCGTACAACCTGGTTCGTATCCGTTAGGGGGATGAATGGAAGACGGCATTCAACACCCGGGACGGCCACTATGAATATCTGGTAATGCCCTTTGGCCTCTGTAACGCTCCTGCCGTCTTTCAAGAGTTGGTCAATGACATCTTCCGGGACCTTCTCTACTCCTGCGTAGTGGTGTACCTGGACGACATCTTGGTCTTCTCTCCGGATCTCCAGACTCACCGGAGGGACGTTCGTCAGGTCCTGCTCAGGCTCAGGCAGAACCATCTCTACGCTAAATATGAGAAGTGCCTCTTTGAGCAGACCTCGCTTCCGTTTCTGGGCTACATTATCTCTCAGACCGGCCTACAAATGGATCCTGAGAAACTGTCTGCCATCGAGAAATGGCCCCGACCAGAGGGGTTGAAGGCTATTCAACGGTTCCTGGGCTTCGCCAACTATTACCGCCTCTTCATCCCGCACTTCTCTTCCCGGACTGCCCCAATTTCCGCACTCACCCGTAAGGGTACTAATCCCAAAGAGTGGCCGCCCGAAGCAGAGGAGGCCTTTCTTTCCCTAAAACAGGCCTTCTCTTCCGCCCCGGTGCTGCATCGCCCGGACGGCAACAAGCAGTTCTTCCTGGAAGTTGACGCCTCCTCCTCTGGAGCCGGAGCGGTACTTACTCAAAGATCATCTTCCGGGAGAATGGTAACTTGTGGCTTCTTCTCCAAACTCTTCTCCTCTTCTGAGCGCAACTATTCCATAGGAGACCGAGAGTTATTGGCCATCAAACTGGCGTTGGAGGAGTGGCGTTACCTACTCGAGGGGGCTCTTCATCCGGTAATAATTTACACTGACCACAAGAACTTGGCTTACCTCCAGCATGCCCAGAGACTTAACCCGCGCCAAGCCCGGTGGTCCTTGTTTTTTGCTCGTTTTGATTTTGTTCTTCATTTTCGCCCGGCTGACAAAAACGTCAAAGCAGACGCCTTGTCCCGATCCTTTCTGGTGTCCGATCTCGAGGAAGAACCTAAACATATCATCGATCCCGCCAGAGTAATGCAGGTGGCTCCCGTGAGTCTAAATCGTCTCCCTCCCGGTAAGACGTTTGTTTCAGTACCTGATCGGGAGAAGATCCTACACTGGGGCCATTCGTCTAAACTAGCTGGCCACGCCGGTCAGAAAAAGACCCTCCAGCTTATTGCCCGGCACTATTGGTGGCCTACCCTGCACAAGGACATAATAGACTTTGTTTCTGCCTGTGTGTCCTGCGCTCGCAACAAAGTCCCGAGACATCTGCCAGCCGGACGCCTCCTTCCGCTTCCTGTACCTGCTGCCCCCTGGCAGCATATAGCAATGGACTTTATAACTGATCTCCCCGTCTCTGCCGGTTGTACGGTCATTTGGGTGGTCGCTGACCGCTTTTCCAAGATGGCTCACTTTATTCCCCTGCCAGGCCTTCCGTCTGCACCCGAGCTGGCTAAAGACTTTATCCGCCACATCTTCCGTCTTCATGGCCTGCCCCTCCACATCGTGTCGGATCGTGGGGTACAGTTCACCTCACGTTTCTGGAGAGCCACTTGTAAACTACTAGACGTCACCCTGGACTTCTCTTCCGCTTACCACCCACAGTCCAATGGTCAAGTGGAGCGGATCAATCAGAACCTGACCAGTTACCTCCGGCACTTCGTTAATGCCCATCATTCTGACTGGGTGGATCTCCTACCATGGGCCGAGTTCTCTTATAATAATCACGAGAGCGAATCCTCCTCCAAATCCCCGTTTTTTGTAGTCTTTGGTCAGCATCCTCGGATTCCTTTTCCTGTCTCCACCTCTGTGGACAACCCGGCTGCGGAATCTCTCGTTAGCAAATTTTCCTCCATATGGGAGAGTACCCGGTCCGCACTCCTTCTGTCATCCGAGCGTATGAAAAGACACGCTGACAAAAAACGCCTGGATCCTCCACAATTTCGTCCAGGAGATAAAGTCTGGCTCTCATCTAAATATGTTCGACTCAAGATACCTTCTTACAAGTTAGGGCCTCGGTTCATCGGCCCTCTGGAGGTCATCAGTCAGATCAACCCGGTGGCCTATAAATTGAAACTCCCGGCCAACTTACGGATCCCCAACTCCTTCCATGTATCTCTCCTCAAACCCGTGGTGCTTAACTCTTTTTCCAAGTCTACAGGTACGCCTCCTGCTCCGGTTTCTGCTGAGGACGAGTTTGAGGTAGAGAACATTCTTGCCACCAAAAGGGTAAGAGGAAAGACCTTTTTTCTGGTAGATTGGAAGGGGTTTGGTCCTGAGGAGAGAACGTGGGAGCCCCGGGAGAACATCCATGCCCCTCTCATCCTAGCTAAATTTCTATCTGGCCTAAAAAAGGGGGGGCCTAAAGGGGGGGTACTGTAGTGCCGGCGTCCCTGCCCTCTGCTAGGCAGGGACGCTGTTCCCCTCACCGCTCTGCTCCGAGCCCGACGTCCCTCTCCCGCTCTGCTGGCAGCGCGCGCTCCTTCCCGGCCACTGTGCTTAGGGCGCGCGCGCGCTCCCTCCCTCTTAAAGGGGCCGCGCGCGCCGTCCTAAGGAGTCCCCGGCCAATGGCCGGAGGACTTTACCGTATATAAGGCACCTCCTCCAAAATGGAGGTGCCCGAGCAATGTTGTTTGCACCTGTGTCTCACCTGTGCTTCAGCCCTCAGGTCCCGTTGCCAGTTACCTGCCAGTTACCTGCCAGATTCCTGCCTGATTACTTGCTACCTGCCTGCTAGTCTGAGGTCCGACGGTCTGCGTTACTAATCCTGTCAGTCTGTCTAAGGACCAGCCTGCCCGCTCACCTGGGAGCGCATATCAGATACCTGCCAGCTTGTCTGAGGTCCGACGGTCTGCCTTACTAATCCTGTCAGTCTGTCTAAGGACCAGCCTGCCCGCTCACCTGGGAGCGCACATCAGCTACCTGCCTGCCTGCCTGAGGTCCGACGGTCTGCCTTCCAACTCCTGTCAGTCTGTCTATGGACCAGCTTGCCCGCTCACCTGGGAGCGCACATCTGCTATCTGCCTGCTAGCCTACCTGGAGGCTCCGCCGTCACGTGCTGTGACCACCTGCCTGTCCTGTGACTCCTGCCCGCTCACCTGGGAGCGCTCTTCTGCTACCTGTCTGTTTGCCTACCCGGAGGCTCTGCCGTCATGTGCTGTGACCACCCGCCTGTCCAGAGACTTCTGCCCGCTCACCTGGGAGCGCTCATCTGTCGCCTGTCCGCTGGTCTTCCTGGAGGCTCCGCCGTCACATGCTGTGACCACCCGTTCATCCAGAGACTCTCGCCTGCTCACCTGGGAGCTCACATCTATCTTCAGCCGCCACAGGTCGTACCAACCCTATACCTAGAGACTGCCCCGGTCACTTGCCGTGATCTCCAGCCCGTTCACTCAGAGACTGTCCCGTTCACTCAGAGACTGTCCCGTTCACTCAGAGACTGTCCCGTTCACCTGCTGAGACTTCCAGCCCGTCTTCCCTGGTCGCCACCCGCTCCCTTACAAGGACCGCCTCCTTGAATAATAGCTCTGCGGTTCCGCCTCCCAGACCCGTTACAACGAGGAGGTCGCAGTGGAATAAAAATACAATATCAATGCTCCTGGGAAAAGTGGTGGAGGTCGCAGTAGCTTAACAAGACGGTTTTAATGCTCCTGGGAAAAGTGGTGGAGGTCGCAGCAGCTTAACAAGACGGTTTTAATGCCCCTTGCAAGAGATGTGGAGGTCGCAGTGGAATAAAAAGACAATATCAATGCCCCTTGAAAAAGTGGTGGAGGTCGCAGTAGCTTAAAAAGACGGTTTTAATGCCCCTTGGAAGAGACGTGGAGGTCGCGGTGGAATACAAAGACAATATCAATGACCCTGGGAAAAGTGGTGGAGGTCGCAGTAACTAAACCAGACGGTTTTAATGCCCCTGGGAAAAGTGGTGGAGGTCGCAGTAGCTTAAAAAGACGGTTTTAATGCCCCTTGGAATAATGGTGGAGGTTGCATTGAAATAAAAAGACAATATCAATGCCCCTTGAAATAGTGGTGGAGGTCGCAGTAGCTTAACAAGACGGTTTTAATGCCCCTTGGAAGAGACGTGGAGGTCGCAGTAGCTTAACAAAACAGTTTTATTGCCCCTTGGAAGAGACGTGGAGGTTGCAGTGGAATAAAAAGACAATATCAATGCTCCTGGGAAAAGTGGTGGAGGTCGCAGCAGCTTTACATGATGGTTTTAATGCCTCTTGGAAGAGACGTGGAGGTCGCAGTAGCTAAACAAGACGGTTTTAATGCCCTTTGGAAGAGACGGGGAGGTCGCAGTGGAATAAAAAGACAATATCAATGCCCTGGGAAAAGAGGTGGAGGTCGCAGTAGCTTAACAAGATGGTTTTAATGCCCCTGGGAAAAGAGGTGGAGGTCGCAGTAGCTTAACAAGACGGTTTTCATGCCCCTTCGAAGAATGGTGAAAGTCGCAGTGGAATAAAAAGACAATATAAATGCCCCTTGTAAAAGTGGTGGAGGTCGCAGTAGCTTCACAAGACGGTTTTAATGCCCCTTGGAAGAGACGTGGAGGTCGCAGTGGAATAAAAAGACAATATCAATGCCCAATGGAAAAGTGGTGGAGGTCGAAGTAGCTTAACAAGACGGTTTTAATGCCCCTGGGAAAAGTGATGGAGGTCGCAGCAGCTTAACAAGACGGTATTAATGAGCTTTGGAAGAGACGTGGTGGTCGCAGTAGCTTAACAAGTCGTTTTAATGCCCCTTGGAAAAGACGAGAAGGTCGCAGTGGAATAAAAATACAATATCAATGCTCCTGGGAAAAGTGGTGGAGGTCGCAGTAGCTAAACAAGATAGTTTTAATGCCCCTGGGAAAAGTGGTGGAGGTCACAGTAGCTTAACAAGATGGTTTTAATGCCCCTTGGAAGAGACGTGGAGGTCGCAGTGGAATAAAAAGATAATATCAACGCCCCTTGAAAATGTGGTGGAGGTCACAGTTTCTTAAAAAGACGTTTTTAATGCCCCTTGGAAGAAACATGGAGGTTGCAGTAGCTTAACAAGACGGTTTTAATGCCCCTTGGAAGAGACGTGGAGGTCACAGTAGCTTAACCAGATGGTTTTAATGCCCTTTGGTAGAGACGTGGAGGTCGTAGTGGAATAAAAAGACAATATCAATGCCCCTGGGAAAAGTGGTGGAGGTCGCAGCAGCTTAACAAGTCGGTTTTAATGCCTCTTGGAATAGACGTGGAGGTCGCTGTGGAATAAAAAGACAATATCAATGCCCCTGGGAAAAGTGGTGGAGGTCGCAGTAGCTTAACAAGACGGTATTAAGGCCCTTTGGAAGAGACGTGGAGGTATCAGTAGCTTAACAAGACGTATTAATGCCCCTTGGAAGAGACGAGGAGGTCGCAGTGGAATAAAATTACAATATCAATGCTCCTGGGAAAAGTGGTGGAGGTCGCAGTAGCTTAACAATACGGTTTTAATGACCCTGGGAAAAGTGGTGGAGGTGGCAGTATCTTAAAAAGATGGTTTTAATGCCCCTTGGAAGAGACGTGGAGTTTGCAGTAGAATACAAAGATAATATCAATGCCCCTGGGAAAGTGATGGAGGTCGCAGTAGCTTAACAAGATGGTTTTAATGCCCCTGGGAAAAGTGGTGGAGGTCGCAGTAGCTTAACAAGACGGTTTTAATGCCCCTTGGAAGAGACGTGGAGGACGCAGTGGAATAAAAAGACAATATCAATGCACCTGGGAAAAGTCGTGCAGGTCGCAGTAGCTTAATAAGACGGTTTTAATGCTCCTGGGAAAAGTGGTGGAGGTAGCAGTAGCTTAAAGAGACGATTTTAATGCCCCTTGGGTGAGATGTGAAGGTTGCTGTGGAATGCAAAGACAATATTAATGACCCTGGGAAAAGTGGTGGAGGTCGCAGTAACTAAACAAGACGGTTTTAATGCCCCTGGGAAAAGTGGTGGAGGTCGCAGTAGCTTAACAAGACGGTTTTAATTCCCCTTGGAATAATGGTGGAGGTCGCAGTGAAATAAAAAGACAAAATCATTACCCCTTGAAATAGTGGTGGAGGTCGCAGTAGCTTAAAAAGACGGTTTTAATGCCCCTTGGAAGATACGTGGAAGTCGCAGTAGCTTAACAAGACAGTTTTATTGCCCCTTGGAAGAGACGTGGAGGTCACAGTGGAATAAAAAGACAATATCAATGCCCCTGGGAAAAGTGGTGGAGGTCGCAGCAGCTTTACAAGACGGTTTTAATGCCCCTTGGAAGAGACGTGGCGGTCGCAGTTGCTTAACAAGACGGTTTTAATGCCCCTTGGAAGAGACGTGCAGGTCGGATTGGAATAAAAAGACACTATCAATGCCCCTGGGAAAAGTGGTGGAGGTCGCAGTAGCTTAACAAGACGGTATTAATGCCCCTGGGAAAAGAGGTGGAGGTCGCAGTAGCTTAACAAGATGGTTTTCATGCCCCTTGGAAGAATTGTGAAAGTCGCAGTGGAATAAAAAGACAATATAAATGCCCCTTGGAAAAGTGGTGGAGGTCGAAGTAGCTTAACAAGACGGTTTTAATGCCCCTGGGAAAAGTGGTGGAGGTCCCAGCAGCTAGACAAGACGGTATTAATGCCCTTTGGAAGAGACGTGGTGGTAGCAGTAGCTTAACAAGACATTTTAATGCCCCTTGGAAGAGACGAGGAGGTCGCAGTGGAATAAAAATACAATATCAATGCTCCTGGGAAAAGTGATGGAGGTCGCAGTAGCTAAACAAGACGGTTTTAATGCCCCTGTGAAAAGTGGTGGAGGTGGCAGTAGCTCAACAAGACGGTTTTAATGCCCCTTGGAAGAGACGTGGAGGTTGCAGTAGAATACAAAGACAATATCAATGCCCCTGGGAAAAGTGGTGGAGGTCACAGTAGCTTAACAAGACGGTTTTCATGCCCCTTGGAAGAGACGTGGAGATCGGAGTAGCTTAACAAACGGTTTTAATGCCCCTGGGAAAAGTGGTGGAGGTGGCAGTACCTCAACAAGACGGTTTTAATGCCCCTTGGAAGAGACATGGAGGTCGCAGTGGAATAAAAAGACGTTTTTAATTCCCCTTGGAAGAGACGTGGAGGTCGCAGTAGCTTAACAAGACGGTTTTAGTGCCCCTTGGAAGAGACGTGGATGTCGCAGTGGAATAAAAAGACAATATCAATGCACCTGGGAAAAGTGGTGGAGGTCGCAGTAGCTTAACAAGACGGTTTAATGCCCCTGGGAGAAGTGGTGGAGGTAGCAGTAGCTTAAAAATACGGTTTTAATGCCCCTTGGATGAGACGTGGAGGTTGCATTGCAATACAAAGACAATATCAATGACCCTGGGAAAAGTGGTGGAGGTCGCATTAGCTAAACAATACGGTTTTAATGCCCCTGGGAAAAGAGGTGGAGGTCGCAGTAGCTTAACAAGACGGTTTTAATGCCCCTTGGAATAATGGTGGATGTCGCAGTGAAATAAAAAGACAATATCAATGCCCCTTGAAAAAGTGGTGGAGGTCGCAGTAGCTTAACAAGATGGTTTTAATTCCCCTTGGAAGAGACGTGGAGGTCGCAGTGGAATAAAAAGACAATACCAATGCCCCTGGGAAAAGTGGTGTAGGTCGCAGCAGCTTTACAAGACGGTTTTAATGCCCCTTGGAAGAGACGTGGAGGTCGCAGTAGCTTAACAAGACGGTTTTAATGCCCTTTGGAAGAGACGTGGATGTCGCAGTGGAATAAAAAGACAATATCAATGCCTCTGGGAAAAGTGGTGCAGGTCGCAATAGCTTAACAAGACGGTTTTAATGCCCCTGGGAAAAGAGGTGGAGGTCGCAGTAGCTTAACAAGACGGTTTTTATGCCCTTTGGAAGAATGGTGAAGGTCGCAGTGGTATGAAAAGACAATATAAATGTCCCTTGAAAAAGTGTTGGAGGTCGCAGTAGCTTAACAAGACTGTTTTAATGCCCCTTGGAAGAGACGTGGAGGTCGCAGTGGAATAAAAAGACGGTTATAATGCCCCTTCGAAGAGACGTGGAGGTTGCAGTGGAATAAAAAGACAATATCAATGCTCCTGGGAAAAGTGGTGGAGGTCGCAGTAGCTTAACAGGATGGTTTTAATGCCCCTGGGAAAAGTGGTTGAGGTCGCAGTAGGTTAAGAAGACGGTTTTAATGCCCCTTGGAAGAGACGTGGAGGTTGCAGTAGCTTAACAAGACGGTTTTAATGCCCCTTGTAAGAGACGTGGAGGTCGCAGTGGAATAAAAAGACGGTTTTAATGCCCCTTGGTAGAGACGTGGAGGTCGCAGTGGAATAAAAAGACAGTATCAATGCCCCTGGGAAAAGTGGTGGAGGTCGCATTAGCGCAACAAGACGGTTTTATTGCCTTTTGGAAGAATGGTGGAGGTCGCAGTAGCTTAACAGGACGGTTTTAATGCCCATTGGAAGAGACGTGGAGGTCGCAGTGGAATAAAAAGACAATATCAATGCCCCTGGGAAAAGTGGCGGAGGTTGCAGTAGCTTAACAAGATGGTTTTAATGCCCCTGGGGAAAGTGGTGGAGGTCGCAGTAGCTTAACTAGATGGTTTTCAAGCCCCTTACAAGAGCCATGCAGAACAGTGTATTAAAAACATTATTCCCATTACTGAGGAGTGGGTCTCCCATATTCTTTGCCTATGCCTTTCAAGCAAAAGCTGCTAAAAATTAGGCTGGAGGAACTTGCAATGCTGGCATCATGGACCACGGTCACCCTTGTGGTATAGTGGTGGTGGAGGCTGAGGATAAGGAGAAGAGCAAAATACAGCCGAAATGAGGAAGCGTATACCCATGTGTGGGTGTGAAGCAGTGCATTGGAATACATCTCCCGAAATAACACAGTGGATTTGACTTTATGTTACTCTGCTGTCATTTGGTGGTGATGAGAAGTCTGGCCCAATCCAGCCCTTGTTCATTTTGATAAGAGTCAGCTTGTCAGCATTGTCAGTTGACAGGCGAGTGCGCTTATCAGTTATAATTCCCCCAGCGGCACTAAAAACACGCTCCGATAACAAGCTAGCGGCAGGGCAGGCCAGGACCTCCAAGGCGTACAGAGAGAGTTCATTCCAAATATCCAGCTTGGATACCCAATAATTAAAAGGCACAGAGGAATCACGGAGGACGCTGGTACGGTCGGCAAGGTACTCCCTCACCACCTTTTGAAACTTACCACTACTTGTGAGAGTACCCCGCGCCTCAGGGCCTGTAAGCCGGGCGGGTCTCAGAAAACTGTCCCAGAATGTTGACAGTGTTCCCCTGCCTCTGCTGGATTGGAATTGTTTCTCTCGCCTGTACGCCTTTGTTGATCAACGAACTTTGACCTCTGCCGTTAGCGTGTTCAGATGGGAATTTTTTTAACAGTTCTGCAGCAAGGGCCTTCTGGTACTGCCCCATTTTTGTAGACCTCTCCACCTCAGGAATAAGAGAGTGAAAGTTCTCCTTGTAGCGGGGATCGAAGAGTGTCACCAACCAGTAATGACTGTCACTCAACATTTTGACAACGCGAGGGTCACGGTTAAGGCAGCGTAACATAAAGTCAGCCATGCGTGCCAGACTGGTAACAGGCAAGACTTCCGTGTCCTCACCAAGATGACGACTGACCATCCTCTCCTCCTCACCTCTGTCCTCAGGCCACCCATGCTGAACCGACTGTATGACATTTGTACAGGTACTACCGTCTACAGCGCATGATACCAGATCCTGTTCTTCCTCCTCCTCCTCCTCTCCCTCATTGTCCCCCAATGCACGTTGGGATGAGATGAGGCTAGGCTGTGTGTAATCGCCCATTACGGGTTCTTGATCCATCTCATCATACTCTGGCTGCAATGCCTCCTCTTTAATTCTCTGTAGATAGCGTTGCAAAAGACAGACAAGTGAGATGCTGACGCTAATGATGGCATCATTGCCACTCACCATGATATTGGACTCCTCAAAGTTTGTCAGGATGGTACATATGTCAGACATCCAGGTCCACTCCTGAGGTCTTATGTGTGGAGTCTGACCTGAATATCGACGGCTTTGTAGCAGATGGTACTCCACAACTGCTCTCTTCTGCTCACAAATCCTTTGCAACATGTGGAGGGTAGAGTTCCAACGTGTGGGGACATCACACACCAGTCGGTGTGCCGAAGCTGCAAACGCTGCTGCAACATAGCAAGGGCGGGGGAAGCTGTAGCCGACTTGCGAAAATGAGCTGACAGGCGGCTTACTTTGACGAGCAGATCTGGCAACTCGGGGTACGATTTAAGAAACCGCTGACCACGAGGTTAAGCACATGAGCCAGGCATGGTACGTGTGTGATCTCGCCTCGCCTCAGAACCGCCACCAGGTTACAGCCATTGTCACACACAACCATGCCTAGATGTAGGTTCAGCAGTCTCAGCCACAGATCTGCCTGCTCTTTCACAGCTGTCCACAACTCACAAGCAGTTTGAGGTTTATCACCTAAGCTTATGAGTTTCAGAACAGCTTGTTGCCGCTTGGTTGAGGCAGTACTGCAGTGCTTCCAGCTTGTAACTGATGTGGTGATAACTGATATGGAGGCTGAACATGAGGAGGAGGAGGAGGATGCGCAGGAGCTGTACACTGTGGGGGCAACTCTGACTAACATAGGGCCCGCAATCCTCGGTGTGGGCAGGATGTGTTCCGTCACAAGGTCTGACTGGGTCCCGGCTTCCACTATGTTTACCCAGTGTGCCGTCAGGGAGTTGTACCATCCCTGGCCACAAGTACTTGTCCACGTGTCCGTTGTGAGGTGGACTCTCCCAGTAACTGCGTTGTTGAGGGCACGGCAGATGTTTTGGGAAACGTGCTTTTGTAGTGCGGGGATGGCACACCGGGCAAAATACTGTAGGCTGGGAACCGAGTACCGAGGGACAGCCACCGCCACAAGGTTGCGGAAGCATTCAGTCTCCACCAGCCTAATAGGCGGCATTTCCAACGCAAGCAGTCGTGAAATGTGCGAATTTAGGTCCGTGGCCTGTGGGGCTTTGGCTGTAAATTTGCGCTTTCGTTCAAAGCTCTGGGATATGGACAATTGAACGCTGCGGTGGGACGTGGACGTGGACGTTGATGCTGTTTCTTGAGAAACTGCCATAACAAGTGAAAACTGAGAGGAGGGGGCATCTTTGCATTCAGTATGGACAAGGGATTGCCTTGCATGCACAACAGGGGGTTCTATTACATGCACAACAGTGGAAGAAGCAGTGGTGACACCCGCTGACACTGGTCGTGGACCCTGGGGTTTGCCCCACAAAGTCGGGTGCTTTGCTGCCATGTGCCTGATCATGCTGGTGGTGGTCAGGCTGGTAGTTTTGTCACCCCTGCTGATGCTGGCATGGCAGGTGGTACAAATGGCCTTTTTGGGATTATCAGCAGAGTCTTTAAAAAAATTCCAGACTCTGGAAGACCTACCGGTTGTACTGGCAACGTCCCTTGTGTTGGTGTTACGGGGAACTGTTGCCCGCCTTCTGTGTGCGGCCACCACACTGCTTCTTCCTGCCTGTTGGGGTACTCTGCCTCATTCCCCCTGTGTGCTGCTGGCCTCGCTCTGCGTGTCCTCCTGACACGTTGTGTCAGTTACTAGATCATTCACCACCTCCTCCTCTTCCACTTGCGCACCACGATCCTCCTCCTCACTTTGTGGCAATTGTGTCTCGTCATCGTCCACCTCTTGTGACAAATTGCCAGCGTCGACTTCCTCTGGCCGTGGCTGTTCAAATATTTGGGCATCGCTACATGGGATCTCCTCTTCCACCACTTCAAGCGGAGCAGGCGAGGGGCCCAAATATGGAAATGGACCAGTAAACAGCTCTTCAGAGTGTTCAAGTGTGGGATCAGTTGCTGTCTGACGACACTCGGCATGGTGGGGGGAAGGAGCATCAGGGTGAGGAGGAGTATGCGGTCGAGACTCACGGCTACTAAAACTTGTCCGTGTGGAAGACAGACCGGAGGTTGTGGTGCCCAGGTAACTGGAAGTATTATCTGCTATCCAATTAATAACCTGTTCACACTGATCTGTTTGCAATACTGGTGTTGTAGTGTGCTTCCCTAGTAATTCGGTCAAGAAGTGGGAGTGAGAAGATGTGGCTGTTGGTTGTGGCACATTTTCACCTTGGCCACAGCCCCGTCCTCTACACGCACCATCACCAGAAAGTCCAGTTCCACGTGCCTTGCCACGCGCCTTGCCCATTGTAAATGAAGTAAAATAGCTTACACTCGCGCTATCAATGGAAAAAGGGTAATAAAAAGGAGATTAGAACCGTGGAAGAGGAATACCACACTTCTATTTCTCTGGCCTACACCAGACTCTTTTAAATAGATATATTGGTGTCTGACCAGCCAGGGAGACACTATTACTGTTTTTTTTACAGCAAAAAATGCCAAAAGCAGGATAATACAGAGATTTGACCCATGGAACTGCAAAACCACAGTTATAGTTATGTGGCGTACACCAGAATCTTTTAAACAGATATATTGGTGTCTGACCAGTCAGGGAGACACTATTACTGTTTTTTTTATGACAAAAAATGCCAAAAGCAGGATAATACAGAGATTTGACCCATGGAACTGCAAAACCACAGTTATAGTAACGTGGCCTACGCCAGACTCTTTTAAACAGATATATTGGTGTCTGACCAGTCAGGGAGACACTATTACAGTTTTTTTTACTGGAAAAAATGCCAAAAGTAAGATAATACAGAGATTTGACCCGTGGAAATGCACAACCACAGTTCTATTTCTCTGGCCTACATCAGACACTTTTAAACAGATATATTGGTGTCTGACCAGTCAGGGAGACACTATTACTGTTTTTTTTTACGGCAAAAAATGCCAAAAGCAGGATAATACAGAGATTTGACCCGTGGAACTGCAAAACCACAGTTCTATTTCTCTGGCCTACACTAGACTCTTTTAAACAGATATTTTGGTGTCTGACCAGTCAGGGAGAAACTATTACAGTTTTTTTTTACGGCAAAAAATGTCAAAAGCAGGATAATACAGAGATTTAACTTGTGGAACTGCAAAAACACAGTTATAGTTATGTGGCCTAAACCATACTCTTTTAAACAGATATATTGGAGTCTGACCAGTCAGTGAGACAATATTACATTTTTTTTTATGGCAAAAAATGCCAAAAGCAGGATAATACAGAGATTTGACCCGTGGAACTGCAAAACAACAGTTATAGTTATGTGGCGTACACCAGAATCTTTTGAACAGATATAGTGGTGTCTCACCAGTCAGGGAGACACTATTACTGTTTTTCTTATGGCAAAAAATGCCAAAAGCAGGATAATACAGAGCTTTGACCCGTGGAACTGCAAAACCCCAGTTATAGTAATGTGGCGTACACCAGAATCTTTTAAACAGATATATTGGTGTCTGACCAGTCAGGGAAACACTATTACTGTTTTTTTTACGGCAAAAAATGCCAAAAAGCAGGATAATACAGAGCTTTGACCCGTGGAACTGCAAAACCACAGTTATAGTTATGTGGCGTACACCAGAATCTTTTAAACAGATATATTGGTGTCTGACCAGTCAGGGAGACACTATTACTGTTTTTTTTACGGCAAAAAATGCCAAAAGCAGGATAATACAGAGCTTTGACCTGTGGAACTGCAAAACCACAGTTATAGTTATGTGGCGTACACCAGACTCTTTTAAACAGATATATTGGTGTCTCACCAGTCAGGGAGACACTATTGCTGTTTTTTTTACGGCAAAAAATGCAAAAAGCAGGATAATACAGAGATTTGACCCGTGGAACTGCAAAACCACAGTTATAGTTATGTGGCGTACCCCAGAATCTTTTAAACAGATATATTGGTGTCTGACCAGTCACGGAGACACTATTACTGTTTTTTTTACGGCAAAAAATACCAAAAGCAGGATAATACAGAGCTTTGACCCGTGGAACTGCAAAACCACAGTTATAGTTATGTGGCGTACACCAGAATCTTTTAAACAGATATATTGGTGTCTCACCAGTCAGGGAGACACTATTACTGTTTTTTTTGCGGCAAAAAATGCCAAAAGCAGGATAATACAGAGCTTTGACCCGTGGAACTGCAAAACCACAGTTATAGTTATGTGGTGTACACCAGGCTGTTTTAAACAGATATATTGGTGTCTGACCAGTCAGGGAGACACTATTGCAGTTTTTTAACAGCAAAAAATGCAAAAAGCAGGATAATACAGAGATTTGACCCGTGGAACTGCAAAACCACAGTTATAGTTATGTGGCGTACCCCAGAATCTTTTAAACAGATATATTAGTGTCAGACCAGTCAGGGAGACACTATTACAGTTTTTTTATGGCAAAAAATGGCTAAAGCAGGATAATACAGAGATTTGACCCGTGGAACTGCAAAACCACAGTTCTATTTCTCTGGCCTATACCAGACTCTTTTAAACTGATATATTGGTGTCTGACCAGTCAGGGAGAAACTATTACAGTTTTTTTTTACAGCAAAAAATGCCAAACGCAAGATAATACAGAGATCTGACCCGTGGAACTGCAAAACCACAGTTCTATTTCTCTGGCCTACACTAGACTCTTTTAAACAGATATATTGGTGTCTGACCAGTCAGGGAGACACTATTACTGTTTTTTTTTACGGCAAAAAATGCCAAAAGCAGGATAATACAGAGATTTGACCCGTGGAACTGCAAAACCACAGTTCTATTTCTCTGGCCTACACCAGACTCTTTTAAACAGATATATTGGTGTCTGACCAGTCAGGGAGAAACTATTACAGTTTTTTTTTACGGCAAAAAATGGCAAAAGCAGGATAATACAGAGATTTAACTTGTGGAACTGCAAAACCACAGTTATAGTTATGTGGCCTACACCAGACTCTTTTAAACAGATATATTGGTGTCTGACCAGTCAGTGAGACACTATTACATTTTTTTTTATGGCAAAAATTGCCAAAAGCAGGATAATACAGAGATTTGACCCGTGGAACTGCAAAACAACAGTTATAGTTATGTGGTGTACACCAGAATCTTTTGAATAGATATATTGGTGTCTCACCAGTCAGGGAGACACTATTACTGTTTTTCTTATGGCAAAAAATGCCAAAAGCAGGATAATAAAGAGCTTTGACCAGTGGAACTGCAAAACCACAGTTATAGTTATGTGGCATACACCAGAATCTTTTAAACAGATATATTGGTGTCTGACCAGTCAGGGAAACACTATTACTGTTTTTTTTACGGCAAAAAATGCAAAAAGCAGGATAATACCGAGATTTGACGAGTGGAACTGCAAAACCACAGTTATAGTTATGTGGCGTACTCCAGAATCTTTTAAACAGATATATTGGTGTCTGACCAGTCAGGGAGACACTATTACTGTTTTTTTCTGGCAAAAAATGCCAAAAGCAGGATAATACAGAGCTTTGACCCGTGGAACTGCAAAACCACAGTTATAGTTATGTGGCGTACACCAGACTCTTTTAAACAGATATATTGGTGTCTGACCAGTCAGGGAGACACTATTGCTGTTTTTTTACGGCAAAAAATGCAAAAAGCAGGATAATACAGAGATTTGACCTGTGGAACTGCAAAACCACAGTTATAGTTATGTGGCGTACCCCAGAATCTTTTAAACAGATATATTAGTGTCAGACCAGTCAGGGAGACACTATTACAGTTTTTTTTATGGCAAAAAATGGCAAAAGCAGGATAATACAGAGATTTGACCCGTGGAACTGCAAAACCACAGTTATAGTTATATGGCGTACCCCAGAATCTTTTAAACTGATATATTGGTGTCTGACCAGTCAGGGAGAAACTATTAGTTTTTTTTATGGCAAAAAATGCCAAAAGCAAGATAATACAGAGATTTGACCCGTGGAACTGCAAAACCACAGTTATAGTTATGTAGCGTACACCAGAATCTTTTAAACGGATATATTGGTGACTGACCAGTCAGGGAGACACTGTTACATTTTTTTTTGTATGGCAAAAAATGCCAAAAGCAGGATAATACAGAGATTTGACCTGTGGAACTGCAAAAAACAATTATAGTTATGTGGCATACACCAGAATCTTTTAAACGGATATATTGGTGTCTGACCAGTCAGGGAGATACTATTACTGTTTTTTTTACGGCAAAAAATGCCAAAAGCAGGATAATTCAGAGATTTGAACCGTGGAACTGCAAAACCACAGTTCTATTTCTCAGGCCTACACCAGAATCTTTGAACAGATATATTGGTGTCTGACCAGTCAGGGAGACACTATTACGTTTTTTTTTATGGCAAAAAATGCCAAAAGCAGTATAATACAGAGATTTGACCCGTGGAAGTGCAAACCACAGTTCTATTTCTCTGGCCTACACCAGACTCTTTTAAACATATATATTGGTGTCTGACCAGTCAGGGAGACACTATTACTGTTTTTTTTTACGGCAAAAAATGTCAAAAGCAGGATAATACAGAGATTTGACCCGTGGAACTGCAAAACCACAGTTATAGTTATGTGGCGTATACCAGAATCTTTTAAACAGATATACTGGTGTCTGACCTGTCAGGGAGACACTTACAGATTTTTTTTTACGGCAAAAAATGCCAAAAGCAGGATAATACAGGGGTTTGACCTGTGGAACTGCAAAACCACAGTAATAGTTAGGTGGCGTACACCAGAATCTTTTAAACAGATATATTGGTGTCTGACCAGTCAGGGAGACACTATTACAGTTTTTTTTACGGCAAAAAATGCCCAAAGCAGGATAATACAGAGATTTGACCCGTGGAACTGCAAAACCACAATTGTAGTTATGTGGCATACACCAGAATCTTTTAAACGGATATATTTTTGTCTGACCAGTCAGGGAGACACTATTACTGTTTTTTTTACGGCAAAAAATGCCAAAAGCAGGATAATACAGAGATTTGAACCGTGGAACTGCAAAACCACAGTTATAGTTATGTGGCGTACACCAGAATCTTTGAACAGATATATTGGTGTCTGACCAGTCAGGGAGACACTATTACGTTTTTTTTTACGGCAAAAAATGTCAAAAGCAGGATAATACAGAGATTTGACCTGTGGAACTGTAAAACCACATTCATAGTTATGTGGCGTATACCAGAATCTTTTAAACAGATATATTTGTGTCTGACCAGTCAGGGAGACACTATTACTGTTTTTTTTTACGGCAAAAAATGACAAAAACAGGATAATACAGAGATTTGACCCGTGGAAGTGCAAAACCACAGTTCTATTTCTCTGGCCTACACCAGACTCTTTTAAACAGATATATTGGTGTCTGACCAGTCAGGGAGACACTATTACTGTTTTTTTTTACGGCAAAAAATGTCAAAAGCAGGATAATACAGAGATTTGACCTGTGGAACTGTAAAACCACAGTCATAGTTATGTGGCGTATACCAGAATCTTTTAAACAGATATATTTGTGTCTGACCAGTCAGGGAGACACTATTACTGTTTTTTTCTACGGCAAAAAATGTCAAAAGCAGGATAATACAGAGATTTGACCTGTGGAACTGTAAAACCACAGTTATAGTTATGTGGCGTATACCAGAATCTTTTAAACAGATATATTGGTGTCTGACCTGTCAGGGAGACACTTACAGTTTTTTTTTTACGGCAAAAAATGCCAAAAGCAGGATAATACAGAGGTTTGACCCGTGGAACTGCAAAACCACAGTAATAGTTAGGTGGCATATACCAGAATCTTTTAAACAGATATATTGGTGTCTGACCAGTCAGGGAGACACTATTACTGTTTTTTTTTACGTCAAAAAATGCCCAAAGCAGGATAATACAGAGATTTGACCCGTGGAACTGGAAATCCACAGTTCTATTTCTCTGGCCTACACCAGACTCTTTTAAACAGATATATTGGTGTCTGACCAGTCAGGGAGACACTATTACTGTTTTTTTTTACGGCAAAAAATGCCCAAAGCAGGATAATACAGAGATTTGACCTGTGGAACTGTAAAACCACAGTTATAGTTATGTGGCGTATACCAGAATCTTTTAAACAGATATATTGGTGTCTGACCTGTCAGGGAGACACTTACAGTTTTTTTTTACGGCAAAAAATGCCAAAAGCAGGATAATACAGAGGTTTGACCCGTGGAACTGCAAAACCACAGTAATAGTTAGGTGGCATATACCAGAATCTTTTAAACAGATATATTGGTGTCTGACCAGTCAGGGAGACACTATTACTGTTTTTTTTTACTGCAAAAAATGCCCAAAGCAGGATAATACAGAGATTTGACCCGTGGAACTGGAAAACCACAGTTCTATTTCTCTGGCCTACACCAGACTCTTTTAAACAGATATATTGGTGTCTGTACAGTCACAGACACACTCAAATTTTTTTTTTGGGAGGGGGGAATACCAAAAGGTTAATAAGACTCTTATTTGTACATTCTGACTGAGGAAAAAAAAAAAGGATTTAGATGAAAAAAAGAAGGATTTTTCCTGGCCCCTGAGACCGGGGATAAGTCTAGCAATTTGACCAACAGGAGCACACAGGACTGTAATGCAGCTTTTGCTGGTATAACCACTGCGTCTCCTATACAGCCTGCCTGCCTGATATCTGGGATGGATATTAGTCCTGAGAAGGACTGTTTGTTTGATTTGGCAGCATTTAGAGACCCTACACTAACTATTTTCCACTATATATCTCTCCCTAACTCAGCAGCACTCTCCCTACACTGTCTGATCCCGGGCGACTGTGTCCAACATGGCAGCGCCTGGTTTTAAATACTCGAGGTGATGCTGTGCGGCCAGCCAATCACTGTAATGCCCACAAACAACATGGCTACGGCATTACAGTGACTGGCTGGCAATCCCTGCATGTTCATTGGCTCTCTAAAGAGCGCCAAACGTGCAGGGCAGAGACCCGAGCTCCCGCCCGAGTAACCCGGAAATGCTCGGTGCTCGCCGAACATCCCGAGTAGTGAGATGCTCGGGCGAGTAACGAGCACTGTCGTGCATGCTCGTTCAAGACTATTAATAAGCCATCCAGAGAACACCGTTTTTCTGCTCGATTTGCTTGTTGCCACATCAGAATACAGCCTGATTCTTTCCATATTACAGCGATAAAAATCCAGAAATTGTAGTGAACGTGGAAAATATTGGCCTCCATTTAAATTTTGTTGTAGTGTGTCAGTAAAGTTATTAACACCAGGTCGTGGTGAAAAATAGTAACCTACAGGCCAACTATTTAAAACTGGCTTTCCATCACATGTATCACATATAAGTTCGCTCCAAATTCAGACATTTCTGGCCTCCATGTAAATTTTGTTGCAGTGTGTTAGTGAAGTTGTTGACACCAGATCGCTGTGAAAAATAGTAACCTACAGGCCAGCTATTTAAAACTGTGGTTTTTCGTCACAGGTATCACATATAAGTTCACTCCAAATTTAGCCATTTGTAGTGAACATGGAAAATATTGTCTTCCATTAAAAATTTGCAAGGCGCATGGCAAGGGACGAGAAAGTGTATGTGATGGTGATGATGGTGCATGCAGAGGATGGGGCCGAGGCCGTGGGCAAGCTGAAATTGTGGCACAACAAACACCCACATCTTCTCGCTCAACCTTCCTGTCCCAATTAATAGGGCACCGCAGAACACCACTATTGAACACAGAGCAGTGTGAAAAGGTTATTGGTTGGATAGCAGATAATGCTTCCAGTCCCTTAGCCACCACAACCACCCTGTCTTCCACACGGTCAAGTCTCAGTAGCCGTGAGTCTGGACTGTACATTCCTCAACCTAATCCTCCTCCCTCCCACCAAGCCAATTGCTGGGAGACAACTGATCCCACATTTGGACGCTCCAAAGAGCTGTTCACTTTTCCATTTATGGATTCGGTCCTCTCGCCCGGTCCACTTGAAGCGGGGCAAGAGGAGATCGCATGTAACGATGCCCAAATATTTGAGCAGCTACGATCACACAAAGGCGATGGTGGGAAACTGTCACCAGAGGTGGATGATTATGAGACAAAATTGCCAGAAAGTCAGGAGGAGAACCAGAGTGTGGAAGTGCAAAATAAGGTGGTGGACGATGAAGTCACTGACCCAACCTGGCAAGGTGACATGCAGAATGAGGACAGCAGCACATAGGAGAGGAGGCATAGCACCGCAACAGGCAAGAATAAGCAGTGTGGTGGCCACAGACACAATGCGGGCAACCGTTCCCCATAACATCAACATGATGGAAGTTGCCAATACAACTGTTAGGTCTTCCCGAGTCTGATTGTTTTTTAACCCCTTTACCCCCGAGGGTGGTTTGCACGTTAATGACCAGGCCAATTTTACATTTCTGACCACTGTCACTTTATGAGGTAATTACTCTGGAGCGCTTCAACGGAACCCACTGATTCTGAGATAGCTTTTTCATTACATATTGTACTTCATGATAGTGGTAAAATTTCTTCGACATCACTTGCGTTTATTTGTGAAAAAAAATTCGCTATTTTCAAACTTTGAATTTCCATGCCCTTAAATCAGAGACATATGTCACAAAAAATAGTTAATAAATAACATTTCCCACATGTCTACTTTTCATCAGCATGATTTTGGAAACAATATTATTTTTGTTAGGGAGCTATAAGGGTTAAAAATTGACCAGAGATTTCTCATTTTTACAACAAAATTTACAAAACCATTTTTTTAGGGACAACATAACATTTGAAGTGACTTTGAGGGGCCTTTATGACAGAAAATACCCAAAAGTGACACCATTCTAAAAACTTCACCCCTCAAGGTGCTCAAAACCACATTCAAGAAGTTTATTAACCCTTCAGGTGCTTCACAGGAATTTTTGGAATGTGGAAGAAAAAAATTAACATTTATTTTTTTTCACAAAAAGGTTACTTTAGACCTAATTTTTTTATTTTAGCAAGGGTATCTTTAAAAAATGAACCCAAAATCTTTTGTGCAATTCCTCCTGAGCACGCTGATACACCATATGTGGGGGAAAACCACTGGGTGCGTGGCAGGGCTCGGAAGGGAAGGAGCGCCAGTTGACTTTTTTAATGAAAAATTTGCTTGACCATGTTGCAGGGCCCCTGATTTGCCTAAACAGTGGAAACCCCCCACAAGTGACCCAATTTTGGAAAATAGACCCCCTCCAGGGAACTTATCTAGATATTTGGTGAGCACCCTGAATCCCAAGGTGCTTCACAGTAGTTTATAACATTGAGCCGTAGAAATAAAATTTTCACATTTTTCCAACAAAAACGTTTTTAAGCCTCCAATTTTGCATTTTCATAAGGGTAACAGGAAAAATTTCACCATGCAATTTGTTGTGCAATTTCTCCTGAGTAAGCCGATACCCCATATATGGGAGAAAACCACTGTTTGGGCGCACGGCTGGGTTCGGAAGGGAAGGAGCGCCATTTGACTTTCTGACTGTAAAATTTGCTTGAACAATTAGCGGACGCCATGTTGCTTTTGGGGAGTCCCTGATGTGCCTAAACAGTGGAAACCCCCCCCACAAGTGACTCCATTTTGGAAACTAGACCCCTCAAGGGATTTTATCAAGGGGTATATTGAACATTTTGAACCCAGAGGTACGACACAGAATTTGATACCATTAGGTCATCATATTGAATAAGTTGTCATTAGTCTGGAGCGCAAGTGATCGCTACTTGAGTTTGCATCGGATACTCGGGTATGCACAAAGTATTGCGGGTGTTCAAATGCCATGCTCGAGTCCCCGGCCGCATGTTTCACGGTTATTAGACACTCAAAAAAATCATCATTTTTTTTTCTTTACTTCTGAAAAAATCCCAACCCCAACACAAGCCCAACCCTAACCCAACCCTAGCCCAACCCTAACCTAACCCTAATCCTAGCCTGACCCTAACCCTAGGACAACCCTAGCCTGACCTTAACCTTAGTGCAACCCTAACCCTAGTCCAACCCTAAACCTAGCACAACCCTAACCCTAGCACAACCCTAACCCTAACCCTAGAGTTTAATTTTTACTCTGTTCCTTGTGCGGTATAAGTGATTAGGTGTCTTTATTCTTCGGGTCGGTGCAATTACAACGATACTAGATTCATATAGGGTTTTTATGACTGACAGCTGTCACACACTAAAAACCCCTTTTTTATTGCAAAGACTAGTTTTTGCATTGCCATATTTTTAGAGCTATAATTTTTCCATATTTTGGCCGACAGAGTCATGTGATAGCTTGTTTTTTGCGGGACAAGTTGACGTTTTTATTGGTACCATTTTCGGGCAAGTGACATTTTTTGATCACTTTCTATTCTGATTTTTGGGAGGCAGAATAAACAAAAAACAACAATTCAGGAACCTTTTTTTTTTTTTTTAATGCCGTTCTGTGTGTGGTAAAATTGATAAGGCAGCTTCATTCTTCGGGTCAGTATGTTTACAGCAGTACCACATTTATATTGTTTTTTTATGTTTCGGCGCTTTTACACAATAAAAACTTTTTTATAGAAAAAAGAATTGTTTTTGCATCGCATTATTCTGAGAGCTATAACTTTTTTATTTTTCGACCGTTGGAGCACAATGGTGGCTTGTTTTTTGTGGGACAAGTTGACGTTTTCAGCGGTATAATTTTTATTTACATTTGTCTTTTTGATCGCGTCTTATTCCATTTTTTTTGGGCGGTATGATGATAAAGCATCATTTTAAGTTTTGTTTTTTTTTGTCCTTTTTTTTACCATGTTCACTAAAAGGGTTAACTAGTTGATCAATTTTATAGGTCAGGTCGGGTCGTTCCGGACACGGTGATACCAAATATGTGTACTTTTATTGTTTTTTTTTCCCATAAGATTATTTATTTATGGGTACATTATATATCTTTTTTTATTATTATTATTTTCATTTTTTTATATATATATATATATTTTTTACATTTTTTTTTTCACTTTCTGACATTTTTATTACTTTTGCACATTGTCCCATTATGGGACTTTCACTTTTTGCAGCCTGATCGGCTGCATAGCACAGGAATCCAGCACCACCCTGGGCTATGCAGCCTGTCAGTGCTGCACAGGGAGAATTTACTTTGGTCGTGCACTGCGCATGACCAAAGTAACTTACTGCTTCCTGGTGACCCGGATGTTATCA
Source organism: Phyllobates terribilis (assembly GCF_046119375.1). NCBI lineage: Eukaryota > Metazoa > Chordata > Amphibia > Anura > Dendrobatidae > Phyllobates > Phyllobates terribilis. Next base: position 121,744,838 of record NW_027362764.1, read on the forward strand.
TGATGACATCGGGTCACCATGACAACATCCAGGACGGACACAGACGCCGCGGGACGCCGGCAGAGAAGGTAAGTATCGCGCTTATCTCCTGTTGCCAAAGGAATGCTGTGATCGATTTTGATCGCAGCATTTCGGAGGTTGATGTGCAGGGGGCGGTGCGGGACTGCTCCCTGCACATAGCACCGCGTGTCAGCTGTGTCAATCAGCTGACATCCGGTGGTGATTTCGCCCGCAACGCTTGTGTGGGGGCAAAATCGCCAATGCGTACTAATACATATCTGGCCCATAAGGCCCAGGGCACAGATAAGTATTAGTACGCCTTGGGCCGGAAAGGGGTTAAAGACTCTGCCGATAACCCAAAAAGGCCATTTGCACCACTTACCAGGCTAGCATTAGCAGGGGTAGCAAAACTATCAGCCTGACCATGACCAGCATGATCAGGCACATGACAGCAAAGCACCCGAATAAGTGGGCCAAACCCCAGAGACCAGCAACAGTGTCTGTGGGTGACACCACTGCTTGTCCCGCTGTTGTGCATGCACGCCAATCCCCTGTCCATGTCGCGTGCCAAGATGCCTCCTGCCCTGCACCTGTCATTGAACACTCTCAACTAGCACCATCAGCAAGCACGTCCAAGTCCTTGTCCCAGCGCAGCATTCAGTTGTCCCTACCTCAGTCCTTGGAATACAAGCGCAAACATGCAGCTAACACCCCACAGGCCACACAACTAAATTCACACATTTCGCGAATGCTTACGCTCAAAATGTTGCCTTTTAAGCTCGTGGAGATGGAAGCTTTCTGCAGCCTGATGGCAGTGGCCATCCCTTGGTACTCAGTCCTCAGCCGCCACTATTTCTCCTTGTGTGCCGTCCCCACATTACACAAGCACGTATCCCACAACATTAGCCGTGCTTTCAACAATGCAGTTACTGGGAAAGTCCACCTAACCATGGATACGTGGACTAGTGCGTGTGGGCAGGGACGGTACATCTCGCTGACGGCACACTGGGTTAACATAATGGAAGCCGGGACCCAGTCGGACCTTGGGATGGTAAATGTCCTCCTGACGCCAAGGATTGAGGGCCCTGGGTCAATCAGGGTTGCCCCCACAATCTACTGCTCCTGTACCTCATTCTCCTCCTACTCTTCAGCATCCATCTCCGAAATGACCACATCAATCGCAAGTTGGAAGCACTGCAGAACTGCCTCGGCCAAGCGGCAACAGGCTGTGCTGAAGCTAATAATGTGTGACAAATCACACAACGCTGAAGAGTTGTGGACAGCTATGAAAGAGTAGACAGATCTGTGGCTGAAACCGCTGAACCTACAGCCAGGCATGGTGGTGTGTGACAATGGCCAGAACCTGATTGCGGCTGTGAGGTGAGGCGAGCTCACACACGTACTATGCCTGGCCCATGTGCTTAACCCTCGTGGTTCAGTGGTTTCCCAAAACCTACCCGGATCTGTCGGATCTGCTTGTCAAATTACGCCGCATGTGTGCTCATTTTAGAAAGTCAGCTACAGCTTTCGCCATTCTTGCCGTGCTTCAGCAGCGTTTGCAGCTTCCAGCTCACCAACTGTTGTGTAATGTCACCAATGCGTTGGAACTCTACATTGCAGATGTTGGGAAGAATTTGTATGCAGAAGGGGGCAGTTGTTGACTACCTGCATCAACAAGTCAGTCTGTATTCAAGTCAGACTCCACACATAAAACCTCAGGAGTGGACATGGATGTCAGACAACTGTACCATCCTACAAAACTTTGAGGACTCCACCAAGATGGTGAGCGGTGATGACGCCATAATTAGAATGATAGCAGCGTAGCCTAAACTCAAATACAGTGTCTTTTTTTGGGGAGGTCTAATTCTCTTCCCATGCACCTCTGTCTTCACACCCAGACATGGGTATACGCTTCCTGATTTTGTCTATTTGCTCTTGTCCTCCTCCTTCTCCGCATCCTCATCCTCCACCACCATATCACCACTATATGTACATTATCAACATATCTACGTCTCTTGCAAGGGGCATTGGAGTTCCTCCAAATTTTTGACAGTCGTTGCTTCACTGCATAGGAAAACACTATGGGAGACCCACTTCCTAATAATTGGAACATTGTTTTTAGGAGGCTCCCTGACCTCTACGTCTCTTCCAAGGGGCATTGGAGCTCCTCCAAATTTTTGCCAGCCTTTGCTTCACTGCATAGGCAGACACTATGGGAGACCCACTGTCACGGGTGTGTCGCCACGAAGATCGTCACGAGTACACAGCCTGACTTCTCGCAGCTGACTTGTTGGTGCTTTGTGTTTTTCGGCAGTGAGGGAGTTAATTCTCTCTCTCTCTGTGCTAGACGAGGTCCAGCCTCGCCCAGCTGCAATCAATACTTCTGTAGTGAGACTCCTTCAAATGCCTGCTGGTCTGTTTGGGAAGTGTCGGTGAAAGCATTTCATTCAGACTTACAGAGCGGATCGTGGTGTTTGGAGTTTCTGAGATAAGTGTATTTGGAGTGTCTTTTCCCTTCCTCGCTTTATCATTTATCTCCTTTCCCGTTGGTGTTCCCTCTGTTGTAGTTGTGTAGTTGTTGTATGCAAGGTGGTTTTGGTTTTTCCCTTGTACTGTCTCGTTCGTCTAAGTACTGTGTGTGGGCATATTATTACTTGTCCCCTTTTGTTGTGATCGGGGTCCTTCTCAGGACCAGATTACTTAGGTGCAGGGATCCTCAGGAGGTAGGGGTTACGCTGGCGGCCTGGACCTCTGTACCTTTAACAGTACCTCCAGGTTGAGGGATTAGTCAGGGCCCCAGCTTAGGGTCAGCTTAGGCCCCCTACCTCCAGTATACAGAGACAGCGTGACATTTTCACCGACCCTCTTAGTTTTTCTCCAGCTACCATGGATCCAGTAGCCGGTCTAGCTCGGCAGTTGCAGAGTTTGTCCATGGAGCTGGCGGACGTTAGGTCCAAGGTTTTGCATCCTCAGGAGCAAGCCGGACCAGAACCTAAAATAGCTCTCCCTGACAGGTTCACTGGGGGGCGGGACAAGTTTTTTGTTTTCCGGGAGGCATGCAAGTTGTACTTTCGGCTGCGGCCTCGGTCATCGGGGAGTGAAGAACAAAGGGTGGGAATCGTCATCTCGCTCCTACAAGGGGACCCACAATCTTGGGCGTTCTCTCTTCCCCCGGGCTCCCCGGCTCTCCAGTCAGTGGATAGGTTTTTCGCTGCTCTGGGACTCGTATATGATGACCCAGATCGGATCTCCCTTGCTGAGTCTAAGTTACGTAGGATCCAGCAGGGAGATCGTCCGGCGGAGGAATTCTGTTCGGAGTTCCGTAGGTGGGCCACGGACACCCAGTGGAATGACCCGGCTCTTAGGAGCCAGTTTTGTCATGGTTTATCCGACAAATTACAGGATGTGTTGGCACAGTATGACTCTCCCGCATCACTGGAAGCCGCTATGGCCCTTGCTATTCGCGTTGACAGACGGCTTCGGGAGAGGTGCGGGATAACTCTACCCCCTGTGATGACTCCACCTCCTACAAGGTCCCCTCATATGGTGGTTCCCCTGGTCAGTCCAGAGGAGCCTATGCAATTAGGAGGGACATCATTTCGGGGGAGGGGACCGGTGGTGCGCCATAAGACAGGAAGGTGTTTCTTCTGCGGGAGAAAGGGACATTTTATTGGGGGGTGTCCATCCCGTCCCTTGCAGAGTGAAGAGTCGTCGGAAAACTGTTGATCCCAGGTTGTGTGGTGGACGGCAATCTGGGAGTAGGTATTTCGTCCCTAGGTTCGTCTCAGTTTCTCGTACCGGCGGAGGTGGTGGTAGGTACGAGAACTGAGAGGATATCTGTTCTTCTGGATAGTGGGGCCGGGGCTAATCTGGTTGATGCTCGGTTTGCCCGGGTTCAAGGTATGCGATTGAGTGAGTTGGCTAAACCCATCCCCATATTCTCGATCGATGCCAGGCCTCTCGGTCAGGGAAGTTTTTTGCAAGCTGTGAATGACGTAAAACTTCAAGTGGGGGCGATACATAAAGAACTGTTGTCTTGCTACGTGTTGGAGGGTCTTCCCACTCCTATAGTGTTGGGCCTTCCTTGGTTAGCTAAGCATAACCCGGTTATTAATTGGCAAACCAGAGAGATAAGCCAATGGAGTAAATTCTGTAATAAAAACTGCATGAACACGGTCATCGGTGCGGTTACTCCTTGGGTCTTACCTCCATTTCTGGCGGACTTTGAGGATGTATTCTCGGAGAAAGGGTGTCAGGAACTACCTCCTCATCGCGAGTATGACTGTTCTGTAAAACTGCTCCCTGAGGCCAAGTTACCTAAAGCTAGGTTGTATAACCTTTCTGGTCCTGAGAGGCAGGCCATGAAGGATTATATTTCAGAAAGTCTGGCTAAGGGGCATATTAGACCTTCATCTTCACCGGTGGCTGCGGGGTTCATCTTTGTTAAGAAGAAAGATGGAGGCCTACGCCCTTGCCTGGATTTCCGTGAACTTAATCGGATTACAGTCCGAGATCCGTATCCGCTCCCACTTATTCCCGATCTCTTTAATCAGATCGTGGGCGCCAAATGGTTCTCTAAGTTGGATCTCAGGGGGGCGTACAATCTGATTAGGATGAAGGAGGGGGATGAGTGGAAGACGGCGTTTAACACTCCGGAGGGGCATTATGAGAACCTTGTCATGCCATTCGGTCTGACTAATGCCCCGGCGGTGTTTCAACACTTTGTTAATGACATTTTTCGCCGCCTGGTGGGACAGTTTGTTGTCATATATCTGGATGATATCTTAATTTACTCGCCGGATCTGGTGTCTCATCAGGAGCACGTTAGGCAGGTGTTACAGATCTTGCGGGATAATAAACTGTATGCCAAATGGGAAAAGTGTGTGTTCGCCGTACAGGAACTCCAGTTTTTAGGCTTCCTGGTTTCAGCGTCCGGTTTTCGTATGGACCCTGGGAAAGTGCGGGCAGTTCTTGAGTGGGATCGGCCAGAGAATCTTAAGGCACTACAACGTTTCCTGGGGTTTGCTAATTATTACCGGAAGTTCATTCGTAATTTCTCGTCCATGGTTAAGCCTCTCACAGACATGACTAAAAAGGGGACGGATTTTTCTAGGTGGTCTGACAAGGCTTGTCAAGCATTCTCCTCCTTGAAAAAATGTTTTGCCTCGGCACCCATACTCATTCAACCTGATGCGTCACAGCCATTCATTGTAGAGGTAGACGCTTCCGAGGTAGGGGTGGGAGCAGTATTGTCACAGGGTTCGTCCCCTGGTAAGTGGCATCCGTGCGCCTTTTTCTCTAAAAAATTGTCGTCCGCTGAGAGGAATTACGATGTCGGCAATAGGGAACTCTTGGCCATTAAGTTAGCTTTTGAGGAGTGGCGCCATTTTTTGGAGGGGGCAGTCCATCCGGTCACCGTCATCACCGATCACAAGAACCTGCTATATCTGGAGTCCGCGAAACGTCTGAATCCCAGACAAGCTAGGTGGTCATTGTTTTTTACCAGGTTTAATTTTGTCGTTACATATCGTCCTGGGTCAAAAAATGTAAAGGCGGATGCCTTATCTCGTAGTTTCCCTGGGGCCGGGAATACGGACGACCCGATTCCTATCCTTCAGGAGGGGATGGTGGTTTCGGCAGTATGCTCTGAGCTGGAGGAGGAGGTATTGGAGGCTCAGGGGGATGCCCCTGTTGGACCTCCGGGGAGACTGTTTGTTCCAGATCAGTTGCGACAAAAGGTGATCGAGGCACACCATAACTCAGTTTTTGCAGGACACCCGGGGAGTAAAGCAACTGTGGATCTCCTCTCGCGTCGGTTTTGGTGGCCTAACTTACATAAGGAGGTGGTAACTTTTGTCGCGTCCTGTGGGGTTTGTGCGCGCTCTAAGACCTCACATACCCGTCCGTCTGGGGCCCTCTTACCTTTGAAGATCCCGGAGCGTCCTTGGACTCATCTGTCTATGGACTTTATTACGGACCTCCCTCCGTCTTCGGGTAAAACGGTCATACTCGTTGTAGTGGACAGGTTCAGCAAGATGGCACATTTTATCGCTCTTCCGGCTCTCCCTAATGCTAAAACTCTTGCGCAGGTGTTCATTGGGGAGATTGTGAGGCTTCACGGGGTACCCTCCGAGGTGGTGTCTGATCGGGGGTCTCAGTTTGTGTCCAAGTTCTGGAAGGCGTTTTGTGCACGGCGGGGGATGCATTTGTCATTCTCATCGGCTTTTCATCCTCAGACCAATGGTCAGACGGAACGTATGAACCAGAGCTTGGAGACATATCTCCGGTGTTTTGTGTCAGAGAACCAGGAGGACTGGGCTTCTTTCTTACCTCTGGCAGAGTTTGCTCTTAATAATAGGCGGAGCGAGTCCACTGGTAAGTCCCCGTTTTTTGGGGCATATGGTTTTCACCCCCAGTTTTGTACTTTCAGTAGGGGGGGCTCTTCGGGGGTTCCTGAGGAGGAACGATTTTCCTCATCACTCGCTTCAGTATGGAGAGGGGTGCTGAAGAATCTGAATACTATGGGGAACCGATACAAACGTATGGCTGATAGGAGGAGAGTGTCTGGTCCGGACCTAAGTGTGAACGATCGGGTATGGTTGTCTACCAGGAATATTAAACTTAAGGTTCCCTCCTGGAAACTGGGTCCCAGGTTCATCGGGCCGTACAGAATCAGTTCTATTATTAATCCGGTGGCATTCCGTCTTGACCTCCCCCCTACGTTTAAAATTCACAACGTGTTCCACAGATCATTGCTTAAGAGGTATGTGGCGCCGGTGGTACCGTCACCTTACCTCCCCCTCCAGTGGTGGTCAATGGTAACTTGGAGTTCCAGGTATCGAGGGTCATCGATTCACGCTTTAATCGCCGGTCCCTTCAGTACCTGGTTCATTGGAAAGGGTATGGTCCTGAGGAGAGGATGTGGGTTCCTGCGTCGGATATTAACGCAGTCCGATTAGTTCGGGCCTTCCACACGACTCACCCGGATAACCTGGCCCTGAGGGTCCGGAGGCCCCTCGTAGAAGGGGGGCTACTGTCACGGGTGTGTCGCCACGAAGATCGTCACGAGTACACAGCCTGACTTCTCGCAGCTGACTTGTTGGTGCTTTGTGTTTTTCGGCAGTGAGGGAGTTAATTCTCTCTCTCTCTGTGCTAGACGAGGTCCAGCCTCGCCCAGCTGCAATCAATACTTCTGTAGTGAGACTCCTTCAAATGCCTGCTGGTCTGTTTGGGAAGTGTCGGTGAAAGCATTTCATTCAGACTTACAGAGCGGATCGTGGTGTTTGGAGTTTCTGAGATAAGTGTATTTGGAGTGTCATTTCCCTTCCTCGCTTTATCATTTATCTCCTTTCCCGTTCCCGTTGGTGTTCCCTCTGTTGTAGTTGTGTAGTTGTTATATGCAAGGTGGTTTTGGTTTTTCCCTTGTACTGTCTCGTTCGTCTAAGTACTGTGTGTGGGCATATTATTACTTGTCCCCTTTTGTTGTGATCGGGGTCCTTCTCAGGACTAGATTACTTAGGTGCAGGGATCCTCAGGAGATAGGGGTTACGCTGGCGGCCTGGACCTCTGTACCTTTAACAGTACCTCCAGGTTGAGGGATTAGTCAGGGCCCCAGCTTAGGGTCAGCTTAGGCCCCCTACCTCCAGTATACAGAGACAGCGTGACACCCACTTCATAATAATGGGAACATTGTTTTTAGGAGACTCTCTGACCTCTATATCTCTTTCAAGGGGCATTGGAGTTCCTGCAAATTTTCGTCAATCGTTGCTTCACTGCATAGGAAAACACTATGGTAGATTCACTTCCTAATAATGGGAACATTGTTATTAGGAGGCTCTCTGACCTCTACGTCTCTTGCAAGGGGCATTGGAGTTCCTCCAAATTTTTGGCAGCCGCTCCTTCACTGCATAGGCAAACACTATGGGAGACCCACTTCCCAATAATGGGAACATTGTTTTTAGGAGGCTCTCTGACCTCTACGTCTCTTGCGAGGAGCATTGGAGTTCCTCCAAATTTTTCGCTGCTTTTGCATTCACTGCATAGGCAAGCACTGTGGGAGACCCACTTCCTACTAATTGGAACAATTTTTGATGAGGCCCTCTACATTTCTTCCAAGGGGCATTGGAGTGTCTCCAAATTTTTGGTAGCTTTTGTATTCACTGCATAGGCAAACAGTATGGGAGACCTGACCCACTTCCTAATAATGGGAACATTGTTTTTAGGAGGCTTTCTGACTTCTACGTGTCTTGCAAGGGGCCTTGGAATTACTCCTAATTTTTGGCAGCTGTTGCTTCACTGCATAGGCAAAACTATGGGAAACACACTTCCTAATAATGGGAACATTGTTTATGCAGGCTCTCTGACCTTTACGTCTCTTGCAAGGGTTATTGGAGTTCCTCCAAATTTTTTGCAACCGTTACTTCACTGCATAGGCAAACCATATGGGATACTCACTTCCTAATAATGGGAACATTGTTTTTAGGAGGCTTTCTGACCTCTACCTCTACATGGGTATACACTTCCTGATTTTGTCTATTTGCTCTTGTCCTCCTCCTTCTCCTCATCCTCCATCACCATATCATTCATCACCATATCTACCATATCACCTCCTGTACGTATTTTGCAAGGGGCATTGGAGTTTCTCAAAATTTTTGGCAGCTCTTGCAGTCACTGCATAGGCAATTGGCAAACAGTATGGGAGATCCACTTCCTAGTAATAGGAACATTGTTTTTAGGTGGATCTCTAACCTCTACGTCTCTTGCAAGGGGCATTGGAGTTTCTCCAAATTTTTGACAGCCTTTGCTTCACTGCATAGGCAAACACTATGGGAGACCCACTTCCTAATAATGGGAATAATGTTTTTAGGAGGCTCTCTGACCTCTATGTGTCTTGCAAGGGGCATTGGAGTTCCTCCAAATTTTTGGCAGCCCTTGCAGTCACTGCATACCCAATAACAGTACAGGAGACCAACTCGTTAATAATGGAAACAACAAAGAATAGCCGGCTGATGGCTCTTTAACAATAGTGAGGGCCGACTGCTGACCCTTTAGGAATAGTAAGGGCTGCCTGATGGCCCTATAAAAATAGCCTTAGTGATTTTCAGAGTCTTTCCATCATAAATGAAACAGGATGTGTCTGATGATGTGCCACACACCACATGGCCAGGTAAGGTTGCAAAATGTTAAAATTACATTTCCCGGTGAATGCATTTGTCTTAAAAAATAACGTAAAAAAAAAAAACTGTAGGATCTTTATTTATTATAAAAACCAGAGTCGCCAATGTAACCTCAGTGTAATCACATTGTTCAGCTCCTGCTCCTCCTCCTCCAGTTCGGCCTCTATCTCCGAAAGACCACATTAGTAACAAGCTGAAAGCACTGCAGCACTGCCTTGGCCAAGCGAAAACAGGCTGTGCTGAAGATAACATGCTTAATGCTTAGGTGACAAATCGCCCACCGCTGCTGAGTTGTTGAAAGCTGTAACACAGCAACCTGATCTGTGACTCTCACCGCTGAACATACAGCCAGGCATGGTCATGTGTGACAATGAGCGGAACCTGGTGATGGAGAAATGACAGCCAAAGTAGATATAATTTCCCAAAAGTCAGTCCTTTCACCGAGCTAAAAAATATGGCTGTAGTGAATTACAACTCACCGGCAAGCTGTGGACTGGCTCTGTACCGTCCCTTGCCACATTCACTTGTCCACATGTTTGTGGTTAGGCGGTCCTTCCCAGTAAGTGCACTGGGGAGGGCACGGGTCATTTTGTGGAACCCGTGCTTGTGGAAGGCGGAGACGACACCGGGAGAAATAGTGGCGGCTGGGGACCGAGTATAGACACTCGGCTGCCACCGCCATGAGGTTGTGGACAGCTTCCACCTCCACAAACCTAAAAGGGCACATCTCAAGTGCAAGCAGCTTTAGAGGACTTCCTGGGAGAAATGACAGCTGGGTAGATATGTTTTCCCAAGTCCTTTCACCAAGCTAAAGAATATGGCTGTGGTGAATTACAACTCAGCAAAAAAAGCTGTTGACTGCCTCTGTACCGTCCCTGGCCACATTCACCTGTCCACGTGTTTGTGGTTAAGTGGCCCTTCCCAGTGAGTGCACTGGGGAGGGCACAGGTAATGTTGTGGAATCCGTGCTTGTGGAAGGTGGAGATGATACCAGGAGAAACAGTGGCGGCTGGGGACCGAGTATGGACACCCGGCCGCCGCCGGCATGAGGTTATGAAAAGCTTCCACCTCCACGAGCCTAAAAGGCCACATTTCAAGTTAAAGCAGCTTTAGAGGACTTCCTGGGAGAAATGACAGCTGGGTAGATATGGGTTCCCAAGTCCTTTCACCAAGCTAAAGAATACGGCTGTGGTGAAATACAACTCAGCAAAAAAATCAGTTGACTAGCTCCGTACCGTCCCTGGCCACATTCACCTGTCCACGTGTTTGTGGTTAAGTGGTCCTTCCCAGTGAGTGCACTGGGGAGGGCACAGGTAATGTTGTGGAATCCGTGCTTGTGGAAGGTGGAGATGATACCAGGAGAAACAGTGGCGGCTGGGGACCGAGTATGGACACCCGGCCGCCGCCGGCATGAGGTTATGAAAAGCTTCCACCTCCACGAGCCTAAAAGGCCACATTTCAAGTTAAAGCAGCTTTAGAGGACTTCCTGGGAGAAATGACAGCTGGGTAGATATGGGTTCCCAAGTCCTTTCACCAAGCTAAAGAATACGGCTGTGGTGAAATACAACTCAGCAAAAAAATCAGTTGACTAGCTCCGTACCGTCCCTGGCCACATTCACCTGTCCACGTGTTTGTGGTTAAGTGGTCCTTCCCAGTAAGTGCACTGGGGAGGGCACAGGTAATGTTGTGGAATCCGTGCTTGTGGAAGGTGGAGATGATACCAGGAGAAACAGTGGCGGCTGGGGACCGAGTATGGACACCCGGCCGCCGCCGGCATGAGGTTATGAAAAGCTTCCACCTCCACGAGCCTAAAAGGCCACATTTCAAGTTAAAGCAGCTTTAGAGGACTTCCTGGGAGAAATGACAGCTGGGTAGATATGGGTTCCCAAGTCCTTTCACCAAGCTAAAGAATACGGCTGTGGTGAAATACAACTCAGCAAAAAAATCAGTTGACTAGCTCCGTACCATCCCTGGCCACATTCACCTGTCCACGTGTTTGTGGTTAAGTGGTCCTTCCCAGTAAGTGCACTGGGGAGGGCACAGGTAATGTTGTGGAACCCGTGCTTGTGGAAGGTGGAGATGATACCAGGAGAAACAGTGGCGGCTGGGGACCGAGTATGGACACCCGGCCGCCGGCGGCATGAGGTTATGAAATGCTTCCACCTCCACGAGCCTAAAAGACCACATTTCAAGTTAAAGCAGCTTTAGAGGACTTCCTGGGAGAAATCACAGCTGGGTAGATATGGGTTCCCAAGTCCTTTCACCAAGCTAAAGAATACGGCTGTGGTGAAATACAACTCAGCAAAAAATCTGTTGATTAGCTCCGTACCGTCCCTGGCCACATTCACCTGTCCACGTGTTTGTGGTTAGGCGGTCCTTCCCAGTAAGTGCACTGAGGAGGGCACGGGTAATGTTGTGGGACCCGTGCTTGTGGAAGGCGGAGACAATACCGGGAGAAATAGTGGCAGCTGGGGATGAGTATGGACACCCAGCCGCTGCCATGAGGTTGTGGACAGCTTCCATCTCCACGAGCCTAAAAGGCCACATTTCAAGTGCAAGCAGCTGTCAAAAATTTGTCATTATAGTATTGCAGCCTGTGGGTGGGTGGATGGCTGGTTGCGTACTTGCGCTTGCATTCCAAGAATTGGGGTAGGGACAACTGAACGCAGCGCTGGGACAAGGACGTGGACGGTGATTGTTGCAAGTCTGCAATGACAGGTGCATGACAGGAGGCATCTTCGCATGCACCCAGGATCACTTGTTATGGGCACACTTTTAGGTAGTGACCTGGGAGTCAGAGATGCTTCCAGGAGTCTCCCCCATGCTGTTCCAATGTCTTTTCAGCACTGTATGCATGTGTCTGATGATAAGGTTGTACAATGTTAAAATAGTTAAAATAAAAATTGCTAAAATTGTTAAATGTTAAAATATTTGTAAAATGTTAAAATTACATTTCCCAGTGAATACATTTGTCTTGGTTGAAAGCAATGCAAAAGTGCAAAAATGCATAAAAAATGCTACGTGTGAACATAGCCCAAGGTGTGGAGAAGCATTTTTGTTTTCGGTTATTTATTTTGCCTTATATACAAGTCATTACCCTGGAAAGGATGTTCTTTAACATATTTCCCAGGAAAATCCATTTTGGTTTTGTTTTTGCATGTTTTATTTTAAGTCCATAAAAGTGGCATGATACCTTTCACAACATTGTTGACAGCAGTGACCTGGGAGTCAGAAATGCTTCCATGCTTCTTCTCCATGCTGTTCTCATGTCATTTGAGCACTGTTCCCATCGATTTGGGCAATTTTTAGGCCCTCTGCAAGTTTCCCATAGACTTACATTGGGCTTGTTACTCGGTTTGAGCACTCGAGCATTCCAATTTGCTCGATCCGAGCAACGAGTACCCGAGCATTTTAGTGCTCGCTCATCACTACACATAACCTGTTTACATGGGGCAATGTGCAGCCGATACTGACGAATCTTATGCATGCATAAAAAAATCAACACACCCAGTAAACGAGATTTTGCTTGTTCATCGGGTCATTGCCAACCTATTTACAGTAGATGGGCTAAATATTCAATAATGAGTTTTCTTCTAAACGCTTATTAGTCAATTTTTGGCATCTCTAAATGGGCCATAAAGGTACAACTTCTGAAATAATCTCACATCTCTCCCATTCCCAATATCAAAGGGACAAGCTACATTGGCGGTTTCTCTGCAAAACACTTAAATCGAGCTTTATAGTAGTTGCTGCTACAATGGATCACATTTCAGACCAATTCAACATCGCCTTTGCGCCTGCTTTTTTTGTCTAGTTGTATTTTCTTTTTTGTTGCACCCAATTCATTATTCTATTTGCACCTTTTTTGAAGTCTATTTTATATGTACACAGTTGTTTTTGTATCTTTATTATTTCTTGCTTTGTGGTTGAAGATTAACTATTCCGAATGTTTTAGCCTGATTCATCAATTGCAACTTTTCAAAAAGTTGCAAAATTTGGTAAAACTTTTTTTCCAGCTCCCCCCTCCCCTGGTGTATTTTTGAGTATGCTAAAATTTGGAGCATATTTTGCACCAACATGCAACTTTTGGCACCAAAAATTGCAAAAATAGTTCAAGACTGGGAAAAGGCCTATGTTTTACTTTGTGCAAAATTCGTAAATCACATATGCCACTATGGTGAATTTGGTGTCAAAAAAGGAAATGAATTGGGGCCCTAGTATTTGGGAGTTTGTTTTATTCTTCTGTATAGCAAATGTCTGAAGAATCATTCAGCCAAATTGCAAATGGTACCAATATGCTATTACTTTTACTGTATTGGCACTGCTGAAAAGCGTGCTGAGAATTTCCAGAAGGACTTTCTATCCAAATAACATGATTTATGAAGTTTCAGTAGTTAGACCCCTGATAATCAGTTGCTTACAATAGGAAATGGCGTACTGTATATGAGCCGACACTGATTTCAGCTTTGTCCAGAATAATTCTTTCACTTTTTGAAACACATACATTTTAAAGGGGCAAAGCCTCATGAAGCAATTTTGATACCATTTTTGCATGCAGATTTTGCATAAACAAGCATGGTTTTGACATTGTGTTTTCTGACTGCTTGTTGTTTATCAGGACCATTACCACTGGTGTTCCACATCGATTAAATTGACCTGCAAAATTTGGGTCATGCAAAAAAAGAACCTGTCTAAATCATGTTTGTTTCTGCAAAAACTGAATGCAAAACTGTATCAAAACTGCACTGTGTAGTTATTGATCTTTAGCAGACAAAAGTGCATAAAAGCAATGTACTGTGTATATATCCAATTCTTATTATATATGAATTTATAAAAAAAGATATTTGGAGTAGACACAGCAATTCTATAAAGAACGACTTTACAGGATATGCTTGGGAACAACAACAGCTGCTGAAAAGCCTTTGATTACATATTTTGTTACAGTTGGACAAAAGCAACTGAGAATTTATTGAAACATTAAATGCAGGTGGTCTCATTGACTTTAGTATTTTACTATCCAGATGTTTCAATGTAAAATAGGATAACAAGACCAATGTGCAAAATATTATTAGGATAAAAACTAAACAGAAAGGAGACAAAGAAGGAAAAAACAAACAGTGAGCAGTAAAGACTAGTAATGGGTGAGCACTAAAATGCTCGGGTGCTCGTTACTCAGGTCAAGCAAATTGGAATGCTCGGGTGCTCGACCCGAGCAACGAGCCCAATTTAAGTCTATAGGAAACTCAAGCATTTTTCAGGCGGCTCCCCCCGTTCTGCAGAGGGACTAGAAATTGCGGAAATCGATGGGAACAGTGCTCAAATGACATGGGAACAGCATGGGGAAGACCCCCTGGAAGCCTTTCTGACTCCCAGGTCACTGCTGTGAACAATGTTGTCAGAGTATTACCCCACTTTTACAGACTCACACTAAAACTTACAAAGACGATGTCAAAATGGATTTTCCTGGGAAAAATGTCAAGGAACATCCTTTGCAGGGTAACGACTTGTATAGAAGGCAAAATAAATAACCAAAAACAAAAATGCTCCTCGACACCATGGGCTATGTTCACACATAGTATTTTTGATGCGTTTTTGCACTTTTTCATTGCTTTCAACAAAGACAAATGCATTCACCGGGAAATGTCATTTTAACATTTTACAACCTTATTTGGCCATGTGATGTGTGACACATCATTAGACACATCCTGTTTAATTTATGATGGAGGGACTCTGAAAGTCGCAAAGCCTATTTTCATAGGGGCTACAGGCGGCCCTTACTATTCCGAAAGGGCCAGCAGTCGGCCCTCGCAATTGTTAGAGGGCCATCAGCTGGCTATGCTTTGTTGTTCCCATTATTAACAAGTGGGTCTCCTATACTGTGATTGCATATGCAGTGACCGCAAGGGCTGCCAAAAATTTGGACGCACATAACCCAATACCCCTTTGAAGAGACATAGAGGAGGGTCTCAGTAAAAAAAAAATGTATAGTGGTAATGCTGATGCTGTGACTGCAGGGCCTGACAAAATTTTGGAAAAACCCCACTACCAATTTAAAGACACATAGAGCAGGGCCACAGTAATGACATGTATCCATTGCAAAGGAGCGGTTCTGCTATACAGTTATAGGGTATGCAGTGAGTTCAACAGCTGCCTAAATTAGGGGAAAACCCCAATACCAATTTAAAGACACATAGGGGTGGGCCTCAGTAACGACATGTTCCCATTACAAAAGGAGCGGTTCTGCTATACAGTTATAGGGTACGCAGTGAGTACAGCGGCTGCCAAAAAATTGGAGGCACTCCTATGCCCCTTGGAAGAGATGTAGAGGAGGGCCTCATGAAAAAATGTTCCCATTATTAAGAAGTGGGTCTCCCATAGTGTTTGCCTATGCAGTGAATGCAAAAGCTGCAAAAAATTTGGAGGCACTCCAATGCCCCTTGCAAGACAAGTAGAGGTCAGAGAGCCTCCTAAAAACAATGTTCTCATTATTAGGAAGTTGGTCTCCCATAGTGTTTGCCTATGCAGTGAATGCAAAAGCTGCCAAAAATTTGGAGACACTCCAATGCCCCTTGGAAGAGATGTAGAGAGCCTCCTAAAAACAATGTTCCCATTATTAGGAAGTGGGTCTCCCATAGTGTTTGCCTATGCAGTGAATGCAAAAGCTGCCATAAATTTGGAGACACTCCAATGCCCCTTGGAAGAGATGTAGAGAGCCTCCTAAAAACAATGTTCCCATTATTAGGAAGTGGGTCTCCCATAGTGTTTGCCTATGCAGTGAATGCAAAAGCTGACAAAAATTTGGAGGCACTCCAATGCCCCTTGCAAAATACGTAGAGGAGGTGATATGGTAGATATGGTGGTGAATGATATGGTGATGGAGGATGAGGAGAAGGAGGAGGACAAGAGCAAATAGACAAAATCAGGAAGTGTATACCCATGTGTGAGTCTGAAGTGGTGCATGGGAATAACCCCCCCAAAAAAAGACACTGGATTTGAGTTTATGTTATGCTGCTATCATTCGGTGGTGTTGAGAAGTCTGACCCAATCCAGCCCTTGTTCATTTTTAGAAGAGTCAGCCTGTCAGCATTTTCAGTTGACAGGCGGGTGCGCTTATGAGTTAAAATTCCACCAGAAGCGCTAAAAACCCACTCTGACTAAACGCTTGCTGCAGGGCAGGCCAGTACCTCCAAGGCATAGAAAGCCAGTTCATGCCATGTGTCCAGCTTGGATACCCAATAATTATAAGGCACAGAGGAATCATGGAGGAAGTTGGTACGGTCGGCAAGGTACTCCCTCAGCATCTTTCCAAACATAGCACTCCTTGTGAGAGTACCCCGCGCCTCAGGGCCTGTAAGATGGGAGGGCTGAGAAAACTCTCCCATAGTTTTGACAGTGTTCCCATGCCTTTGCTGGATTGGCGTTGTGTCTCTCTCGCCTGTACTCCTTGGTTGTCCAATGAACTGTGACCTCTGCCGCCAGCGTTTTCTGATGGGAATTTTTTTTAAGAATTCCGCAACAATGGCCTTCTGGTACTGCCCCATTTTAATAGACCTGTCCGCCTTGGGAATAAGAGATAGAAAATTCTCGTTGTAGCATGGGTCTAGAAGTGTCACCAACCAGTAATGACTGTCACCCAAAATTTTGAGAACGCGAGGGTCATGGGAAAGGCAGCGTAACATAAACTCAGCCATGCATGCCATACTGCAAACAGGCAAAACTTCCGTGTCCTCACCACGAGGTCAACTGACTACGCTCTCCTCCTCCTCCTCCCTGTCCTCAGGCCATCCATGCTGAACAGACAGTATGACAGTTGTGCAGGTAATACCGTCTATAGCGCATGAAACTAGCTCCTGTTCTTCCTCCTCCTTCTCCTCTTCCTCATTGTCACCACATCCGCGTTGGGATGAAATGAGGCTGGGCTGTGTGTAATCACCTTATATGGATCCTTGCTCCATGTCATCGTGCTTTGCCTGCAATGCATCCTCTTTATTGTGAGCAGAGAGAGTTTCAGAAGACAGAGAAGTGGGGTGGTGATGCTAATTATGGCTTTATCGCTGCTCACAATCTTGGTGGAGTCCTCAAAGTTTTGGAGGATGGTACATATGTCTGACATCCATGTCCACTCCTGAGATCTTATGTGCGGAGTCTAAACTGAACACCGACGGATTGGTTGATGCCCTCTTCTGCTCACAAATCCTTCCCAACATCTGCAATGTAGAGTTCCAACTCGTGGGGACATCACACACCAGTCGGTGAGCCAGAAGCTGAAACGCTGCTGAAACACGGCAAGGGCGGCGGAAGCTGTAGGTGACTTTCTAAAATGGGCACTGAGGCGGCGTACTTTGACAATCAGATCCGGCATCAAACCGGGTAGGTTTTGAGAAACCGCTGATGCACGAAGTTAAGCACATGGGCCAGGCATGGTACGTGTGTGAGCTCGCCTCGCCTCAGAGCCGCCGCCAGGTTCCGGCCATCGTCACACATGACCATGCCTGGCTGTAGATTCAGCATTGTCTGCCACATATTTGCCTGCTCTTTCAGAGCTGTACACAACTCTTCAGCATTGTGCGGTTTGTCACGTAAGCATATTAGCTTCAGCACAGCCTGTTGCCGCTTGGCTCAGTTAGTGCTGCAGTGCTTACATCTTGTGACTGATGTGGTCATTTCGGAGATGGAGGCTGAAGAGGAGTAAGAGGAGGAGGATGAGGTGCAGGAGTTGTAGACTGTGGGGGCAACCCTGATTGACCTAGGGCCCACAATCCCCAGCGTCGGAAGGACGTGTTCCGTCCCAAGGTCCGACTGGGTCCCGGCTTCCTTTATGTTAACCCAGTGTGCCGTCAGCGAGATGTACCGTCGCTGCCCGCAAGCACTTGTCCACGTGTCCGTGGTTAGGTGGACTTTCCCAGTAACTGAATTGTTGAGGGCACGGCTAATGTTGTGGGACACATGCTTGTGTAATGTGGGGACTGTACACCGGGAGAAATAGTAGTGGCTGGGGACCGAGTACCGAGTACCATCAGTTTGCGGAAAGCTTCCATCTCCACGAGCCTAAAAGGCAACATTTCGAGCGCAGTCAGTCGCGAAATGTGTGAATTTAGTACTGTGGCTTGTGGGGTGTTAGCTGCATCTTTGAGCTTGCGTTCCAAGGACTGGGGTAGGGATAACTGAACACTGCGCTGGGACAAGGACGTGAACGTGCTTACTGATGGTGCTAATTGAGAGTGTGCAACGACAGGTGCAGGGCAGGAGGCATCTTCGCATGCGCCATGGACAGGGTATTGTCTTGCACGCACAACAGCAGAACAAGAAGTGGTGTCACCCGCAGACACTGTTGCTGGACCCTGGGGTTCGGCCCACTTATTCGGTGGTCAGGCTGCTACTTTTGCTACACCTGCTGATGCTAGCCTGGCAGGTGGTGCAAATGGCCTTTTTGGGATATCGGCAGAGTCTTTAAAAAACACCCAGACTCGAGAAGACCTAACAGTTATACTGGCAACTTTCGTCGTGTTAGTGTTATGGGTAACGGTTGCCTGCTTTCTGTCTTCGGCCACCACACTGCTTCTTCCTGCCTGTTCTGGTGCTACGCCTTCCTCCCCCTGCGTGCTGCTGTCCTCGCTCTGTATGTCCCCCTGCCAGGTTGGGTCAGTTACTATATTATCCACCACCTCGTCTTCCACTTCCGCACCCTGGTCCTCTTCCTGACTTTCTGGCAATTGTGTCGCATCATCGTTCACCTCTTGTGACACTTTCCCACCATCGCCTTTGTGTGACCGTGGCTGCTCAAATATTTGGGCATCGCTACATGTGATCTCCTCTTGCCCCGCTTCAAGTGGACCATGCGAGAGGCCCGAATCTATAAATGGAAAAGTGAACAGCTCTTCGGAGTGTCCAAGTTTGTGATCAGTTGTCTCCGGGCACTCGGCATGGTGGAAGGAAGGAGGATCAAGGTGAAGAATATGCAGTCTTGACTCACGGCTACTGAGACTTGACCGTGTGGAAGACGGGGTGGTGGTGGTGGCTAAGTGACTGGAAGCATTATCTGCTATCCAACCAATAACCTTTTCACACTGCTCTGTGTTCAATAGTGATGTTCTGCGGTCCCCTATTAATTGAGACAGGAAGGTCGAGCGAGAAGATGTGGGTGTTTGTTGCCTCACAATTTCACCTAGCCCACTGCCTCGGCCTCGTCCTCTGCATGCATCATTATCACCATCATGTCCATTTCCCTGTCCCTTGCAACGCGCCTTGCCCATTTTAAATAGAGGACAATATTTTCCACGTTCACTACAAATGGCTGGATTTGAACCACAGTGATATACGATACGTGTGACGGAAAACCACAGTTTTAAATAGCTGGCCTGTAGGCAACTATTTTTAACAGCGAACTTGTGTCAATAACTTCGCTAACACACTGAAAGAAAATTTCAATGGAGGCCAGAAATGGCAGAATTTTGAGCGCACTTATATGTGATCAGTGTGACGGACAAAACACAGTTTTAAATAGCTGGCCTGTAGTAACTATTTTTAACAGCAAACTGGTGTCAATAACTTCGATAACACACTGCAGCAAAATTTCAATGGAGGCCAGAAATGGCAGAATTTTGAGCGCACATATTCGTGATCCGTGTGACGGACAAACCACAGTTTTAAATAGCTGGCCTGTAGGTAACTATTTTTAACAGCAAACTGGTGCCAATAACTTTGCTAACACACTGCAACAAAATTTAACTGGAGGCCAGAAATGGCAGAGATTTTTGAGCGCACTTATATGTGATTCGTGTGACGGACAAAACACAGTTTTAAATAGCTGGTCTGTAGGTAATTAGTTTTAACAGCGAACTGGTGTCAATAGCTTTGCTAATACACTGCAAAAAAAATTAAATGGAGGCCAGAAATGGCAGAATTTTGAGCGCACTTATATGTGATCCGTGTGATGGACAAACCACAGTTTTAAATAGATGGATTTTTAGTGCTCTAATATGGAAAGGATCTGGCTGTATTCTGCAGTGCCAACAAGCAAATGGAGCAGAAAAAACGTGTTCTCTGGATTGCTTTTTAAGCAAATAATCAGGATTAAGATCCAAAAATAATATTCCTGGCCCTTGATACCTGGGGCTATTTCTACAAATATCTGTAAAAGCACCTACAGCAGACAGGACAGGAATAGACCCTATTGCTATATGCACTGCAGTCTGCCACATACACTGCCTGCCTGCCTAGCATTGATATTTATGCAGCGGGATTAGCCCTCAGAAGGACTGTTAGTTGAGATGGATATGTATAATACAGTGGGTACGGAAAGTATTCAGACCCCTTTCATTGCAGCCATTTGGTAAATACTAAAAAGTCCATTTTTTTTCTCGACAAAGTACACTCTGAACCCCATCTTGACTGAAAAAAAAACAGAAATGTAGAAATTTTTGCAAATTTATTAAAAAAGAAAAACTGAAATATCACATGGTCATAAGTATTCAGACCCTTTGCTCAGACACTCATATTTAAGTCACATGCTGTCCATTTCCTTGCTAACCTCCTTGAGGTGGTTCTACTCCTTCATTGGAGTCCAGCTGTGTTTAATTAAACTGATAGGACTTGATTTGGAAAGGCACACACCTGTCTATATAAGACCTCACAGCTCACAGTGCATGTCAGACCAAATGAGAATCATGAGTAGAGATGAGCGTTGTTCTACTCGAACTGTTCGCCAATCTCAAATTCAAGCTGTTTTGGGCGGTGTTCGAGCCGGTCGGCGAACACGAACAATTTGAGAAAAATTCGGCTGTTCGAGGTTATGTTCGATAACTGTTCGTGCACCAAAATCATAACTGGATTTTTTCTCAGTAATGATGAAAATTAATGTTAATACGCAGTTTGAGTGTACAGCGGGGCGGGGGGAGGGGCAGGGGATGGATCTCTGCAGGAACAATGAAGATCTCCATTTTTTTTTCTCTTTCCCGCATTTGCAGTGGGGAGGTGCAATCTGTCAGCCTATCAGCAGCGCACACACGGAGCGAAGTGCTTTTTTTCACACAAGCAAGGGCATGTGTGATTGGCAGTGTATGTCACATGTCCTTGCCCTATAAGACCAAGCCATTTTCCCCGTCGCCACCATTTTCTCACTGCTGCAGCTGCGTGTTAGACGGCACCGCTGTTGCTGTGTGCGCTATACCTTGTTAATTTCAAGCCAATTTTCGCACAAATATACAGATAGCTTGGGAGTAGGGAATAGTTGTGATTGCAGTCCTTTTAAGGACTAGGTTACAGCATTTCCTACGACTTTTATCAGGCAGGTCTGTGCTCTTAAATAGATAGATTGTGGGAGTAAAGACTAATTGTAATTGGAGTACTTTTCAGGACTAGGTTACATCAGTTCCTATCAGTTTTTGCCAGGCAGGTCTGTGCCAGTGCTGTGCAAGTTTTTTTCACAGCATTTGGCTGAATCTAGCAAAGCTAATCCTTTTTGGCCTATTGCAGAGTGTGTTAGTCAGTGGAGTAGCCTATCTGTGTTGCAAGATATACCACCTGTGTATAGAATACCAATTTTTTTACTGCACCTAGTGAAGTAAAATCTTTTGGGCATAGCATCATTCTATTAGTCCATCTATACTGACCTCCATCAGGTTGCAAACTGAATATAATTTTTTTCTGCATCTAGCTCTGAAAAAATATTTGGGCTTCTAGCGGTGTGTGGGACTTGGTCTATTAGTCCATCTATACTGACCTCCATCAGGTTGCAAATTAAAAATAATTTTTTTCTGCATCTAGCTTTGAAAAAATATTTGGGCTTCTAGCAGTGTGTGGGACTTGGTCTATTAGTCCATCTATACTGACCTCCATCAGGTTGCAAATTAAAAATAATTTTTTTCTGCATCTAGCTCTGAAAAAATATTTGGGCTTCTAGCAGTGTGTGGGACTTGGTCTATTAGTCCATCTATACTGACCTCCATCAGGTTGCAAATTAAAAATAATTTTTTTCTTCATTTATCTCTGAAAAAATATTTGGGCTTCTAGCAGCGTGTGGGACTTGTTCTATTAGTCCATCTATACTGACCTCCATCAGGTTGCAAATTAAAAATAATTTTTTTCTGCATCTAGCTCTGAAAAAATATTTGGGCTTCTAGCAGTATGTGGGACTTGGTCTATTAGTCCATCTATACTGACCTCCATCAGGTTGCAAATTAAAAATAATTTTTTTCTTCATTTAGCTCTGAAAAAATATTTGGGCTTCTAGCAGTGTGTGGGACTTGTTCTATTAGTCCTTCTATACTGACGTCCAGCAGGTTGCAAATTGAATATAATTTTTTTCTGCATCTAGCTCTGAAAAAATATTTGGGCTTCTAGCGGTGTGTGGGACTTGGTCTATTAGTCCATCTATACTGACCTCCATCAGGTTGCAAATTAAAAATAATTTTTTTCTGCATCTAGCTCTGAAAAAATATTTGGGCTTCTAGCAGTGTGTGGGACTTGGTCTATTAGTCCATCTATACTGACCTCCATCAGGTTGCAAATTAAAAATAATTTTTTTCTGCATCTAGCTCTGAAAAAATATTTGGGCTTCTAGCAGTGTGTGGGACTTGGTCTATTAGTCCATCTATACTGACCTCCATCAGGTTGCAAATTAAAAATAATTTTTTTCTTCATTTAGCTCTGAAAAAATATTTGGGCTTCTAGCAGCGTGTGGGACTTGTTCTATTAGTCCATCTATACTGACCTCCATCAGGTTGCAAATTAAAAATAATTTTTTTCTGCATCTAGCTCTGAAAAAATATTTGGGCTTCTAGCAGTGTGTGGGACTTGGTCTATTAGTCCATCTATACTGACCTCCATCAGGTTGCAAATTAAAAATAATTTTTTTCTTCATTTAGCTCTGAAAAAATATTTGGGCTTCTAGCAGTGTGTGGGACTTGTTCTATTAGTCCTTCTATACTGACGTCCAGCAGGTTGCAAATTGAATATAATTTTTTTCTGCATCTAGCTCTGAAAAAATATTTGGGCTTCTAGTGGTGTGTGGGACTTGGTCTATTAGTCCATCTATACTGACCTCCATCAGGTTGCAAATTAAAAATAATTTTTTTCTGCATCTAGCTCTGAAAAAATATTTGGGCTTCTAGCAGTGTGTGGGACTTGGTCTATTAGTCCATCTATACTGACCTCCATCAGGTTGCAAATTAAAAATAATTTTTTTCTGCATCTAGCTCTGAAAAAATATTTGGGCTTCTAGCAGTGTGTGGGACTTGTTCTATTAGTCCTTCTATACTGACGTCCAGCAGGTTGCAAATTGAATATAATTTTTTTCTGCATCTAGCTCTGAAAAAATATTTGGGCTTCTAGCGGTGTGTGGCACTTGGTCTATTAGTCCATCTATACTGACCTCCATCAGGTTGCAAATTAAAAATAATTTTTTTCTGCATCTAGCTCTGAAAAAATATTTGGGCTTCTAGCAGTGTGTGGGACTTGGTCTATTAGTCCATCTATACTGACCTCCATCAGGTTGCAAATTGAATAAAAAAATTTTCTGCATCTAGCTCTGAAAAAATATTTGGGCTTCTAGCGGTGTGTGGGACTTGGTCTATTAGTCCATCTATACTGACCTCCATCAGGTTGCAAATTAAAAATATTTTTTTTCTGCATCTAGCTCTGAAAAAATATTTGGGCTTCTAGCAGTGTGTGGGACTTGGTCTATTAGTCCATCTATACTGACCTCCATCAGGTTGCAAATTAAAAATAATTTTTTTCTGCATCTAGCTCTGAAAAAATATTTGGGCTTCTAGCAGTGCGTGGGACTTGGTCTATTAGTCCATCTATACTGACCTCCATCAGGTTGCAAATTAAAAATATTTTTTTTCTGCATCTAGCTCTGAAAAAATATTTGGGCTTCTAGCAGTGTGTGGGACTTGGTCTATTAGTCCATCTATACTGACCTCCATCAGGTTGCAAATTAAAAATAATTTTTTTCTGCATCTAGCTCTGAAAAAATATTTGGGCTTCTAGCAGTGTGTGGGACTTGGTCTATTAGTCCATCTATACTGACCTCCATCAGGTTGCAAATTGAATAAAAAAATTTTCTGCATCTAGCTCTGAAAAAATATTTGGGCTTCTAGCGGTGTGTGGGACTTGGTCTATTAGTCCATCTATACTGACCTCCATCAGGTTGCAAATTGAATAAAAAAATTTTCTGCATCTAGCTCTGAAAAAATATTTGGGCTTCCAGCGGTGTTTGGGACTTGGTCTTTTAGTCCATCTATACTGACCTCCATCAGGTTGCAAATTAAAAATAATTTTTTTCTGCATCTAACCCAGCCAATAGTTTTGGCCTAATACCACAGTTTGGCCACTCAGCTCTGCTCGGTTACCATCCATTGTTTTTTTGTGCAAACAACTCCAGAGTTGTGAATTAGTTAACCACCAAAATGAGTGGAAAAAGGCCTGCTGCTGGTGGAAAGGGGAATAGGCGTGTTGGGAAGGGGAAAAAAGGTTGTGTCCGTGGGGTAGGTGCAGAAGAAAGAC
Organism: Phyllobates terribilis; assembly: GCF_046119375.1. Lineage (NCBI taxonomy): Eukaryota > Metazoa > Chordata > Amphibia > Anura > Dendrobatidae > Phyllobates > Phyllobates terribilis. Next base: position 121,769,521 of record NW_027362764.1, read on the forward strand.
CATCTTCCAGCCAAACTAAAATGTCTACTTCTTTTAGCGGACAATGTGATAAGATCCCTTTCTTACGGCCACGCCAATCGCTACAAATTCCAGATGAGGCACAAAAACAGCAGGTGCTTCAACAGATATCAAGTGCTCCTTTAAGTGGGCTCTCCTCCACATCAACTTCAACATCACAAATACTCCAGTCCTCAAAGGTGTCACCCAAATCGCACTTGCTTCCTCACAGCTCCCAAATCTCCAGCTGCCCGTCTGAGTATGAGGTAGAACAGATGGTTGAGTCTGCAGAGCTGTTTACTCATACTATAGCCTGGGAATCAGAGGTCGACTCCAGCGCTTCTGTGAATCGAGACGAGGAAATGATCTGCACCGATGCCCAGAATCTTTATGAGTCGGATCCAGGACCAGACGCAGAAGGTTCTGACCATAATGTAGACCCTCATTCCCAAACTGTAACTCCTGTTGGTGGAGACAATGAGGAAGACGATGATAAGACTCAAATACCTGATTGGAGCGACAACTTTAGTTTTTTGTCAGGGCAGGAACAGGTTGGCTCTGAGGACGACGGGTGTGATAACGCACAGGGTGATGATGATGAGGTCGGAGATCCCACTTACTGTCAACCCACAGTCAGCCAAGAGATGAGGTCAGCAGAGGAGGTGGAGGAAGATGCTAGTGACGACGAGGTCAGGTTGCGCCTTCCTGGACAGAGACGTAGTACTGGAAGCACGTCAACAACTGCATCCTCAAACACAACTCTGCCTCTCACCACAAGTCGTGGTGGCTCTTCAGGTCGCATGGGTGCTAAGCCTTGCATAACCTGGGCATTTTTTCAGATCGATAAAGATGACCCAACTCGTGTTATCTGTAACATTTGTCAGCAAAAGCTAAGTAGAGGCCAAAAAATACATAGTTTGAGTACTTCATGCATGAACCGGCACATGGACATGAAGCATAAGTTGCAGTGGGAAGCTCAGTGTGCTACAATGCGGTCTAGCCGGCCGGGCCAACCACCGTCTTCCATATCTTGTGCATCCGCGGCCTCTTCATCCTCTGTGACTGGGGGGACAGCAGTCACACCTGTTTTGGGGCGCAGACCTGCCACCTCTTTACCCGCAACAGCCAGCGTGATTGGCAGGTCATCATTTTCTTTGGAGGTGGTAACACCATCTGGTCTTGAGCGCTGTCCGACATCGATAGCACCACCTTTGGATCAAGGCAACCTAACATGTCCGCCTGCATCTTCCTCACAGACCGGCAGTTTGCCGGGGACACCCTTATCAACCCCGTCTAAGCACAATAGCCAGCCCTCGGTCCCTCAGATGTGGACAAGTAAAAGACCATTTCCTCCTAGCCATGAGAAAGCTAAGAGGTTGAATTTCACCATCTGCAAGCTCTTGGCTACAGAAATGCTGCCTTTCCGCCTGGTGGACACAGAGGATTTTCGAGACCTTATGTCCGTCGCAGTGCCCCAGTACCAGATGCCCAGTCGGCACTACTTCTCAAAGAAAGGTGTGCCTGCGCTCCACCAGCATGTCGCACACAACATCACCGCTTCTTTGAGAAACTCTGTGTGTGACAGGGTGCATTTCACCACAGAAACTTGGACGAGTAGGCATGGACAGGGGCGTTACATGTCGCTGACTGGGCACTGGGTAACTATGGTGACAGCAGGACAAGGGGCTGCTGTCCAAGTCTTGCCGTCCCCACGAGTTGTGCGTCAATCCTCTTTATGTCATTTTTCCTCCACTGCTTCTGCCTCCTCAACCTCCTCTAGGTCTTCCACCTGCACCCAAAGCCTGTCTGGTCATGCCACAAGCTTTCTAACTGCGCAGAAGGGATCCTGCACACCTCCTTACTATGCTGGCAGTAGGGCTCAACGTCATCAGGCGGTTTTTACATTGAAATGTCTGGGAAATGTGAGTCACACAGCTGAGGAGTTGTGGTCAGCTCTGGAGAACCAATTTCATGAATGGTTGTCTCCACTGGACCTGAAACCAGGGAAGGCCGTGTGCGACAATGCTGCAAACCTGGGTGCGGCCCTTCGCCGGGGCAATGTCACACACGTGCCTTGTATGGCTCACGTGTTGAACCTGGTTGTCCAGCAATTTTTAGCCCACTATCCCAGACTAGATGGCCTTCTGCAGAGGGCACGGTCGCTGTGTGCTCACTTCCGCCGTTCGCATCCCGCAGCTCAGCGACTTACATCTCTACAGAAGTCGTTGGGCCTGCCACTTCACCGGCTAAAATGCGATGTGCCTACCCGGTGGAATTCAACTCTGCACATGTTGCAGCGACTGTGGCAGCACCGACAAGCCCTGGTGCAATACGTTCTGACGTATAGCCTGGGCCAACGAGATTCAGAGGTGGGGCAAATCACGCTGGAGGAGTGGTCTCAGATCAGGGACCTATGCACCCTTCTGCACAGTTTTGAAATGGCGACGAAGATGTTTAGTGCTGACGATGCCATTATCAGCATGACTATTCCGGTGATTTACATGCTGGAGCACATGTTAAACAGAATTCGGAGTCAGGTGGTGGCACAAGAGGAGGTGGAGGAAGTAGAGGAGGAGGAGTTGTATGCGGAAGGGCTAACATCTGCAAGGTCCAGACGGTCGGCAGCACCAAGGCGGCAGGCATGTGAGGGTGGGGGAGATGGTTTAACCAGGGCGCATGGTAGCAGCCAAACTAGTGAGGAAGGTGCAGGAGCCCAGGAAGAAGTGGAGGACGAACTGATGGAAGACTCATCAGATGAGGGAGACCTTGATCACATTTCTGTTGTGCGAGGTTGGGGGGAGAGGACAGAGGAAGGAAGCATGATTGTTACCTCGCCACCAACACAACAGGGACTTGGTGCTCCTGGATGCGCAACACACATGAGTGCCTTCTTGCTGCACTACCTGCAACATGACCCTCGAATTGTGAGAATTAGAAATAATCCTGACTACTGGGTTGCCACACTGTTAGATCCCCGGTACAAAAGTAAATTTGCAGAAATTATTCCTGCCATAGAAAGGGATGCACGCATGCAGGAGTATCAGCAGAGACTGTTGCAGAATCTTACATGTGCTTTTCCACAAAATACCAGTGGTGCACGTAGTGAATCTCACAGTTCCAACTTGCCAACCGTGGGACCGTCAAGTGTTCAGCACTCAAACCGTAACAGAACCACAGTATCTGCTGGTAACATCAATTTTGCGGAATCATTTCACCACTTTTTTAGCCCATCCTTTGCAAGGCCACAGGAGACAAGAAGTCTGACACATAGTCAACGCCTAGAGACGATGGTACAGGAGTATCTCCAAGTAAACATTGAAGCCACGACTGTGTCACTGGACCCTTGCTCTTTTTGGGCTTCCAATCTGGATAAATGGCCGGAGCTAGCCACTTACGCCTTGGAGATCTTGTCATGCCCCGCAGCCAGCGTTCTGTCTGAACGTGTGTTCAGCGCTGCTGGTGGTGTGCTGACAGATAAGCGCACGCGGCTCTCCACTGATAATGTAGACAGACTCACGTTCATAAAGATGAACAAATCATGGATCCGAAACGACTTTTCTACCCCTGTGTCATCCTGGGGAGAGTAAAAGCTTGATGATTGGTTAAAATCACCCTACCAACCGTTTTAAGCTTTCAAATTACTAATCATGTTTATCTGTATCTTGACTGGAAAATAATTTGGGCTTTGTAGCAGTGTGCAGCACTGATCCTATTAGGCCATCTATAATAAGCTTCACCAGATTTAAAATTAAAAATAATTTTTAGCTGCATCTAGCCCGGAAAATAATTTTGGGGCTCCGAGATGCGCAAGACACATAAGTGCCTTCTTGCTGCACTACCTGCAGCATGACCCTCATATTGTCAGAATTCGAAGTAATCATGACTACTGGGTTGCCACACTCTTAGATCCCCCAAACTTTTCGATCAACCTTTTCATTTTAATAAAGACAAATAAAATGGTCATTTTTGAAATTATAAGCATTAGCAGGTTGTTAGAAACTGAAATCAAACAGTTTTCAACTCAAAACTTTATTCTAGGTGATGTTACATTTTCACATAGGACCCCTTGTTCGAAAGGAGCTTCTGAACTCTCTCGTCCATTGAATTTGTCAGGTTTTGGATGGTTTCTGCTTCAATTGTTTTGCATGAGGACAGAATACCCTCCCAGAGCTGTTGCTTAGATGTGAACTGCCTCCCGCCATCATAGACACTCCTTTTAATGATGCTCCAAAGGTTCTGAATGGGGTAGAGGTCAGGGGAGCATGGGGGTCACACCATAAGTTTGTCCCCTTTTATGCCCATATCAGCCAGAGATGCAGATGTTTTATGTGCAGCATGAGATGGTGCATTATCATGCAGAAAAATGATCTTGCTGTGAAATACACGGTTCTTCTTCTTGAACCATGGCAGGAAGTGCTGTTTGAGAAAATCCACATACATTATGGAGTTCATCTTTAGCGCCTTCAGGGATCCTAAAGGGGCCGACAATCTCTCTCCCCATGATTCCAGCCCAAAACATTACTCCACCTCCTCCTTGTTGGCGCTGTAGCCGTGTTTGCGTGGGGTGTCCATCAACCAGCCATCCTCCACTCCATTCATCTGGACCATCGAGCGCTGCACGGCACTCATCCGTGAACAAAACAGTTTTGAAATCAGTCTTCATGTAATGTTTGGCCCACTGGAGCCGTTTCTGCTTGTGTGAAGTGGATAGAGGAGGACGACAGGATGGCGTATGCACAGCTGCAAACCTCTGAAGGACCCTGCATCTTGTTGTTCGGGGGACGTTGGAGGCACAAGCAGCTTCAAAAACTTGTCTGCTGCTATGACAAGGCTTTTTTGCCGCTGCTCTTTCAACCTGACGTAATTGCCTGTAGGAAAGAGTCCTCAATTTGCCCTTATCAGCACGCACACGTGTGTACTGTGAATCAGCTACATACTTCTTGATTGCCAAGACACTTCATCCTGATCATCGCACAATGTTGATTGTAGTCATGCCTTGACCTAAACACTCCACAATTTGTTGCTTCTCAGCAGCCGACACATCCTTTTTCTTTCCCATTTTGGCAGAAAATGTAGGCTGCTTAATAATGTGAGAGAGCCTTCTTAAGTAGTCTTGCCTTTATTGGACACACCTGCCAAACTAATTAGCACAGGTGTCTGCAATTGCTTACAGTGATATAAAGAGCCCTGACACACATCACCATCATTTAGTTTAACTGACAAACAAACAAATTCTTCCCTTATCACTCCTAAACACTTTTTGCATAATAATTTGGAACGCGGTGTACATGTGCTTTTCCACAAAACACCAGTGGTTCACGTAGTGAATCTTACAGTTCTAACTTGCCAACCGTGGTCTGTATGGAATTGTTCAATAAAGGGCCCAAAATTAAGATAACATAGATGGGAGAGGTCTCTATGAATAGGAATTCCTAAGTATTTGATACCCTGTGAGGGCCAGGCAAAGGGAAAGTTGGACTGGATGGAATCCTATATGGATTTAGGGAGGGAGACATCGAGGGCCTCAGACTTCGCTGCATTGATTTTAAAATTTTACCATGTAACAAAGTGATCTATTTCAGCCATAACAGCAGGGATGGATATATGTGATTGAGTGATATATACTAGGACATCATCAGCAAATAGAGAGCACTTGTACTCGGTGCCTCCCACCTCAATCCACCTAATATTGGGGTTATGGCGAATTGATGAGAGCAGGTGCTCCGTCACTAGGATGTATAAGAGAGGGGACAGAGGACATCCCTGCCTTGTCCCATTGGTGATTGTGAAAGGTGATGAAAATGTTCTGACGCACCCCCTGGGCCTTGGGACACCCGGAGCCGGACCCTTTTTGGTGGATGCTGGTGGTTGTAGTCTTCGTGGCGGCGATCCGGTTCCGTGGCTCAGGGCAGTCAAACCAGTGGCGGAACTATTTATGTGGTTTTGATGTTTAAATGTCCGACTACGCCACCCGTGGATTGCGGTCAGAGTGAACCGCCGCTACAGGGCAGACCGCTAAGGCTGGTGTTGTGGGTGCAGCAGAGCGTAGCATAACTCCCCACGGGAGGAGTATAGCCTCAGGGCAGTGTATGCGGAGGATGGGGGTGATGGTGCAGGGCAGCAGCAGTAACGACACGGAGTCAGTGATGCAGTTCAGGGCCTTTACTCACAGTTCTTATTATCCAGACCACGTCTGCAGGTAACGGCTGCCCACGTCGTACTGTGCTCACCAGGTGAGGGGCTCAGACAACTCCCAGATAACTTTGGAGCGCTTCACAGGACCCCCTTTGTGTGTCCTTTGTCTGGCCTTTCTTACCAACACTTCTGTCCGGCTGCCTCGGGCCTCCTCTTGGTAAACTTGGCGCCAGTTTCCCTGACCCTATGTGGTGCCTTCCTAGCGGGTGGAGCAAGGGGCTGCGCCACATAAAATGTCAGAGCCTCCGGTTTCTAGCTGAGGGTCGTTTCCTGCCTCCACTAGTTCGGGGACTGGTCTCCCCCTTTGGCCTGACCCCTCCACGCAGGTGGATTCGGGCGTGCGGTGGCGACTCGCCCGTCCGCACCCCTGGGATCCCTTCATTCCTCGTTCCTGGAGCCTTCTCCGCTCCTCTTCCTTCCTTCTCCCTCTTGCAGGCCTGGGCCTCTGTTACTAGGCCCGCCTCCGGAGCAGAGCTCATGCAGAGCCCCTGCTCCCTGCCACTTCTGCTCAGACTTCTCTGCACTGAACTATGATGGTGCCCACCTTTTATACTCCCTTCTCAATGCACCCAGGAACTGCTTCCTCCCTGCTCCTGCACTGCAGGGTTCCCCTTCCTCAGTGTTCCCTACCCCCACTCCAGCCAGGGACAGGGACTGTCGTGCCCATCTCAGGGGCATATTGGTCGCCCTGCCCCACGGCAATGTGGTGTAATGCATGCAGGTGTCGGGTCCTGATCCACACTCCATCCTTATCTGAGAGTGAGATATCACACCTCTGGGTGAGGTGCAATACGTCTGTAGCAACCGAGCCCTCGGTGCTACAGTTCCATTTATCTTCAGCCTAGGTGACGTATTGTGATACAGGGCCGTGATTTTGGCTATAAAAGGGTCCCCTAGACCCCTACCCCAAGCTTTTTAAGAGAATCATATATGGCGTGCCAGGAGACTCTATGGAATGCTTTCTCAGCATCCAACGAGAGTATCTACTTACAAATTTTTAACTGCATCTAGCCCAGGAAATACTTTGTGCCTAGTAGCAGTGTCTGCTAGTCAGCGGATTATCCCGGCTGTTAAGCAAGCTACACCACCTGTAGTTTGGACACTTAATTTTTTCAAAGGAAATGCTCCGGGACCACGGGATACTTAGTGAAGAGCATCAGGAGGCACCCCAAGGCATAGGGGCTGGGACTGGCACTAGGATGCCTTGCGGTGGACAGCCGAGCTCGATCCTTATAAAAGCTTTTTAACTGCAGCAGCTTTAGTGGACGCTACTGGAGCTGGAATTACGCGGCTGCTGGCATGAGACTTGCCCTCCAATAGATCCTTGTAAATGGATTTAAAGTGTATTCATTCAAATTAGAGGGACAATTTAAATTAAAAAGCTTAGAGCTGCCTCCACCACAGGGGGGCTCTCTCGACCCACCAGCGGACAGGCACCAGTATTGGGAGAGGGGGGCTGGCCGTCAGGGTTCACCGCGGCTCTGGCACAAACCCGGCGACACGGAGGTGGCACGGGCAGAAGCGGACTGGCCGTCTCGGCTTCTCACTTTTTGGATTTTAGAAGGGCATGACATGCCTATATCTGTGTCTCCCCCTCCTTTTACTCCTCCACCTCTTTTCTTTTCGCATGACTATATGTACTTGTCACTTTTCCATGTGTTAGTTGTGTCTTCTGAGCAGTTTGTCAGCTTTTGGACACCTTTGAAGGTGTTTTCTATGTGTTTCTATGTGTTTTTGTTTGCCTGCCATTGGTTTTAACGGTGTTCGAAGGTGTTCGACGAACAGTTCGACGAACTGTTCGGCGAACACACGGGTGTTCGACGAACCGAACCGAACTCGAACACTACGGGGGTGGCTCAACACTAATCATGAGCTCAAAGATACTACCCAAGGAGCTCAGAGACAGAATTGTGGCAAGGCACATATCTGGCAAGGTTATAAAAGAATTTCTGTATTACACAAGGTTCCTAAGACCACAGTGGCCTCCATAATCCTTAAATGGAAGAAGTTTGGGACCACCAGAAGTCTTCCTAGACCTGTCCGTCCAGCCAAACTGAGCAATCGTGGGAGAAGAGCCTTGGTGAGAGAGGTAAAGAAGAACCCAAGATTACTGTGGCTGAGCTCCAGAAATGCAGTAGGGAGATGGGAGAAAGTTCCACAAAGTCAACTATCACTGCAGTCCTCCACCAGTCGGGCCCTTATGGCAGAGTGGCCCGACGAAAACCTCTCCTCAGTGAAAGACATATGAAAGCCCGCATAGAGTTTGCTCAGAAACACATGAAGGACTCCCAGACTATGAGAAATAAAATTCTCTGGTCTGATGAGACGAAGATAGAACTTTTTGGTGATAATTCTAAACCGTATGTGTGGAGAAAACCAGGCACTGCACATCACCTGCCCAATACAATCACAACAGTGAACTATGGTGGTGGCAGCATCATGCTATGGGGGTGTTTTTCAGCTGCAGGGACAGGACTACTGGTTGCAATTGAAGGAAACATAAATGCGACCAAGTACAGAGATATCCTGGATGAAAACCTCATCCAGAGTGCTCTGGACCTCAGACTTGGCCAAAGGTTCACCTTCCAACAAGACAATGACCATAAGCACACAGCTAACATAACAAAGGAGATGGCTTCAGAACAACTCTGTGACCATTCTTGACTGGCCAATCCAGAGCCCTGACCTAAACCCAATTGAGCACCTCTGGAGAGGCCTGAAAATGGCTGTCCACCAACGATCACCATTCAACCTGACGGAACTGGAGAGGATCTGCAAGGAACAATGGCAGAGGATCCCCAAATCCAGGTGTAAAAACTTGTTGCATCATTCCCAAGAAGACTCATGGCTGTACGAGCTCAAAAGGGTGCTTCTATTCAATACTGAGCAAAGGGTCTGAATACTTATGGCCATGTGATATTTCAGTTTTTCTTTTTTAATAAATTTGTAAAAATTTCTACATTTCTGTTTTTTTATCCGTTAAGATGGGGTGCAGAGTGTACTTTAATGAGAAAAAAAATGAACTTTTTAGAATTTACCAACTGGCTGCAATGAAACAAAGAGTGAAAAATTTAAAGGGGTATGATTACTTTCGGTACCCACTGTATATTGTGGTATACCTACACTAACTAAGAAACAAGCAAATATCTCCATAGCTCAACAGCACCTCTCCCTACACTGGCTGATTCCGGAGTAAACTGTGACAAGCACGGCGGCACCAGGTCTGATATAGACCTGATGATGCTGTGCGGCCAGCCAATCACTGTAATGCCACAACCAACATGGCTGCGGCATTACAATGTGTGGCAGACAATCCCTGCATGTCCATTGGCTTTTTAAAGAGCGCCAAACATGCAGGGAGGGGACCCGAGCTCCCGCCGAGCAACCCCGGAAATACTCGGCGAGCTCCTAGCATCTCGAGCAGTGAGATGCTCTGGCTAGTAAAGAACAGTAGCGAGCATGCTCGTTCATCACTACTGAAGACCAGATGTACTATAATACAAAAATAATCAAATGATAAACATGGGTTAGGACATAATATCTGTCTGAATCTAGGGATGATTTAGTATTTTTATTACTGTATATCACATATGTTGTAGCCTTACAAAGGCCAAGATTCCCTTTTAAAACAGAAATATGTGTATTCCATAAAAAAGTAATAGTTATTGACCTTCACAATTATTATTTTGTTCCTCAATTACTGTATTGGTTTTCTACACTGCTTTTACAATTGGCAGAATTACCAGCAAGCTCCAATGACGATCTCATTATTATTGAGATGTGATATAGATAAAGGTAAAATTAAAGGTGGGTTCAGCTGAGATTCAGCTGTATTGTTCTCAGACATAGGCACAGTCTCCTGTAAACATCAAGGACCTCATTCCCAGTCCCTAGGACAACACTAAAGGAGCAATTCAAGACCAGTAATTCTCTCACTGGTCTGGATGAAGAGGTGTTTTGATTTAGGTGCTCCTGATTTATTAAGAGGCTCATGTCTCTTAATCAATCAGTTGAGGCATGTAGTGGTATGCACATCCATCTGATTAGAGATCGTATAATTCTTTATTAAAGGGAATGTGTTTGCAGATTTTTTCTATCCCATCTATGAGCAGCACAATGTAGAAAAAGAGACCCTGATTCCAATGATGTATCACTTAGTTTACTGGGTGCAGCAGTTGTGACACAATCAGAGGTTTTGAATGCAGCATGAAGCAGAGCTGAGAAAGCTAACCCCGCCAACACCAGGCTCTTATAGACAGTGAGCTGCTTATCACAGAAGGCAATGTGGTCAGATGACTTGGCATGAGGCAGCTAGTTCCAGCGATAATAATGTTCTAAAGATTAAATCTTCATTGTAAGTAAACAACCTGATAAGTGGCTCATCACTGAATTCAGTGTTTTAACTCCTACATCATGCTGCATGCTATCCTCAAATTACATAGAAAAAATGTGCTGACAGACTCTTGTGGCGCCCCTGGGGGTTCGGTCGCCACAGGGGTACTGCATCTCCTTAATGAGGTGTGGTATTCCTCCTTCGACGTAAGGATGGTGCGGCTGACAGGACCCCACCTCCGCATCCAACACTACACCTCTCCCACCTGAGGGGGGCTTATATGCACCAGTGTGCTGCCCCAGCTGGGATAGGAGGAGATGGGGGGGAACCAAAGTTAGGGGAAACCATGTAGTGGGTGAGGGTGGAGGACGCACATTTAGCTTACACTTAATAATTCATATTTAATAAACAGCCATCTTGGGCTTATGGTCTTTTGATTGTGATCTTCATCACTGAACGTGGCTTTCTGTGTGAACCTGCAGTTGATGGGGACACGGTCCTCGTACTCTGGCCTTGAGTCGAGGAGTGGGCAAGAGTTAACGGTTGTCTCTACCCGGTCAAGGTCCCTGCCCAGGAAGGCCTGGAGCGGAGGAATAAAGGTCCACAAGCAAAAGGATCCCAGGGGGATGCAGACGGAGCGGTATACGCCACCTGTCCTCACTATTCTGGCCTAGCCAGAGGGACTCCTGCTGCAAAAGGGGTACCGCCCCCCGATATCTGACTCTGTCACTTCAAGTCTTAGTCGGAGAAGCCCGGAGGCTCAGTGGATCCCACCGGGTAGTCCAGAGGGAGACCCGGCCTTAGTACACGTACCACACACGGAAAGGAGAGGACCTAGTGGGAAAGTCTAGGAACACTCTGGTGCGGGGTCCTGATCAAAGCATTTGAATTACTCGGAGTTTGTCAACCCCCGGTCCTGGTGGCTGCAGCGCCCCGTGAGGAGCAGGGAGAAGCCTTGCAGCTGTGCATTCTACCGTGAGTAAAGCTTGGAAGACTACCCCTATGGCCTCCGGCTTCTTATTGCAACGCGGCATCGCACCACACCGCACCACATCTTCCACCACAGCTCCCATCCTCCTGTCCCCTCTGCCCTGAGGCCCTGCTCCGCCTGTGGGGAGTAGTATTGACACGCCCCCTGGGCCGCGTGTGCGTGGGGATACCCGGAACCGGACCCGTTGTGGATGCTGGGGGTTGTAGTCCTTGCGTGGCGGGGACCCGGTCCCGTGGCTCAGGGGGGTCAACTCAAATGGCGTTCTTATTTATAGGGTTTTGTGATTAAATGTCCGACTACGCCACCCGTGGATTGCGGTCAGAGTGAACCGCCGCTGCAGGGTAGACCGCTGAGGCTGGTGTTGTGGGTGCAGCAGAAGATAGTATAACTCCCCACGGGAGGAGTATAGCCTCAGGGCAGTGAGTGCAGATGGTGGGGGTGATGGTGCGCGGGAGCAGCAGTAACGATACAGAGTCCTGAAATGCAGTCCAGGGTATTTACTCACAGTTCTTTATCCACGTTAGTACAGCTGGTCATAACGTCCCACGTCGCACTGTGTTCACCAGGTGAGGGGTTCGGCCTACTCTCAGATAACTTCGGAGTGCTTCACAGGACCCCCGTTGTGTGTCCTTTCTCGAGGGTGATCTCGCTTCTGTCCGGCTGCCTCGGGCCTTCTCTGGTAAACCTTGGCGCCGTTTCCCTGACCCTATGTGGTGCACCACATAAAATGTCACAGCCTCCGGTTTCTAGCTGAGGGTAGTTCCCCGCCTCCGCTAGTTTCGGGTTCCGGTCTCCCCCTTTGGCCTGACCCCCCTACGCAGGTAGATTCGGGCAACTCGCTGGTCCGCACCCCTGGGGTCCCTTCGTTCCTTGTTCCTGGAGCCTCCTCCGCCGCTCTTCTTTCCTTCTCCTTCCTCCAGGCACCGGCCTCTCCCAGGCCTGCCTGCGGAGCAGAGCTCAGTCTGAGCCTCTGCTCCCTGTCCTCTCCTATGACTGAACTTCTCCTCAAAGACCACACTGAACTAAGATGGTGCCCACCTTTTATACCTCCCTCTAAGTGTACCCAGGAACTGCCCTCTCCCTCCTATGCACTACAGGGTCCCCCCTTCCTCAGTTTTCCCTCCCCCCACTCCAGCCAGGGACAAGGACTGTCGTGCTCTACTTGGATTATATCGGTCACCCTGCCCCCCGGAAATGTTGTGTAATGCATGCAGGTGTCGGGGTCCTGATCCACACTCCATCCTTACCTGGAATTGAGATATCGCACATCTGGATGAGATGCAATACTTCTGTAGCGGCCGAACCCTCGGGACGCTACATTCCCCCCTGGTAAACCACAGCACGTCCGCGGGCTGGAACAGAGCAAAAGACAATGCAAATTAGGACATGCAAAAATTATTATTTTTTTTTATTTTTTTTTTTAAACTGCCAACTGCATATCACTTCCCTTTATGGGAAACACTTTCTCTTTTCACCAATATATATAACATTCTTTTTAGTAGCAAACATATCAAACATCATCAGCAGCATATCAACGGCGTAGTCTCTTTTCAACAGGTCACAGTTCTTTCTGCGACCAGGTGTCCATTCTTAAGGTGCAAACTTGGCAAAACTTTTGAACATGAGGGACCCGTTTGCAAACCCTCAACGTAGGCCCTGGGCGTGGCTGCAGGGCATAGGTGATCCGGCTGTTGGACCACGTCTTCTGCCACGCCAAACGGGTTTTTGTTCTGAGGTCTGTTGTTGCAATATTTATAAAACCAATAGAGGGCACTTTAGGAAGTGCAACTATATACATGGATTGGCTGCTCCCAGTCCTCAGCCGGATTGTTCACAGAAAGTTGGCTGCTCCCAGTCCTCAGCCGGATTTTACTGACCCGTCTCCGGGTAACTTTTGGAAAAACAAATGAACATCAACCCTTAACCGGGCAAACTTTGCACAATCCGGAAAAACGGCGTGTCCTCTAACTCTTCACCCTGGCGGGTAACTATTTACAATTAGGCTGTCGCTCATCAGTAGCGATGTCCTACTTGTTGACTCTCTTCCTCCTCACCATACTCTTCAGACCCGTCCGGGTCCTCTGGGTAGTACGGTTCCAGGTAGTGCTCTTCGTCTACCCGCTGGACATTGTCGGGTGTATGTTACCCGATCTCCCGGGAACAGCTTCCGTTTCGGGTGTCCCGCTGGCAAATGACCTTCCACATCCCTCCTGTCAACATAGAGGTCTGTGTCTGTGGTGGGGTCCCGGATGAACCCCCACCCCTTCTCCTGATGGAACGTCACCATGGTCCCAGTAATTTTAGGACCGCGTGCAGCTTGGAAGTTTCGGTGGGTCCGCGTCTTCTCCTCCGCGCTCCAGGCCTGCAGCTGCTCTCTCTTCTGGCGCTGCGTCTGCTTCTCCTTCTCTAGCTGCTTTATTTCCCACTGGCAGAACTCCCGCCTGTGAGCTGCGGCCGCCCACGTCTCCTGCGAAAACCCCATAAGGTCCTCCCCGGTCTGGTCCCACTCCATCTGGACCTCTTCCTCTGGGAGCTGGGGGATGGCGACTGGCTGTCGAGTGGGCAGGAGCGGAGCAAGCCGGGCCTCGGCTTCCGATGATGAGGGTGAACCCATCCATGCGGTAAAGGGACCGGCTCTCCATCAGGCCCGGCGAGCTGGCTGTACAGGTCGGTCCCTAAGGGTGGTGGCTTCGGGACTGGGGGCGCATGCGGTTCAGAGGCACCTGGGGAGGTCAGGCCGTGTGACCGGGCCTGGAGCGGGCCGCTTCCGACCGCACCCGGGGTCAGGGGGCACGGCCTGGGGCTTGATCCAGTGACTGTGCTCACAGCTTGGGGCCTGAGTGCCGGCGGCGGGAGCGGGGGAGGTGCAGCGACACCCGGGACGTCTGGCTCCATGACGGGGTCCAGCGGCAGGTCGGTAGCATCAGGGCTGGTGGCAGGGGTGACCCCCTTACCTGCTTCCAGGACTGCACTGCTCTCGGCTTCCGGCCTCCGCTCCTCGTCCTCAGGGGCAGTCTCGCTGGCCAGTGCTGGCGGTGTCCCGTGCTGCTGGGCCGCGACCCACCGGGCCATCTCCTCCCTCCATTCCGCTACAGCTTCCCACTGCGCCCGGACCATCCTCCGGTCCAGATCCTCCAGCGCAGTTCGAAGGAACTCCGGGTCTTCTCCAGGGAGCTGAGCCATCAGCTCCTTGAGGCTGTACGGGGCCGCGATGGCCTGCAGCAAGCCACCCATCAGGGTGCTGGAGTCGGTGCTGCTCGCCATCTCCGGGTGTGGTCTGCCAAGACTGATCCAAACCACACCCTGCCCCCCGGCTTTCTTCTCCTTCTGCCCCTGTTGGGGGTGGTCCCGGGGCAACCTGCTGACAATCACTCTCAGGGGCTGCCCCTCCATGTTGATGGACATCTCTACAGCTGCACTCAAGGCTGTTGGGGGTGGGCTCCTTCTTTGGCGCCATTCTGGGACCTGGCCCACGATAGGAGGTGGCTTCTTGTTGTCTTTTGGTGTGCACATTATGGCGTCCGTTTTGCTGGGGCAGGCGCCATATTCAATACAGTAAAACAGTCTTTTTTCAGGCATGCAGTACCCGGTGGTCGTGGGCATGAAATCCTGCTGACTACGCCAAAAGCTGAAGCGCCCCCTGGGCCGCGTGTACGTGGGGATACCCGGAACCGGACCCGTTGTGGATGCTGGGGGTTGTAGTCCTTGCGTGGCGGGGACCCGGTCCCATGGCTCATGGAGGTCAACTCAAATGGCGTTCTTATTTATAGGGTTTTGTGATTAAATGTCCGACTACTCCACCCGTGGATTGCGGTCAGAGTGAACCGCCGCTGCAGGGTAGACCGCTGAGGCTGGTGTTGTGGGTGCAGCAGAAGATAGTATAACTCCCCACGGGAGGAGTATAGCCTCAGGGCAGTGAGTGCAGATGGTGGAGGTGATGGTGCGCGGGAGCAGCAGTAACGACACAGAGTCCTGAAATGCAGTCCAGGTTATTTACTCACAGTTCTTTATCCACATTACTACAGCTGGTCATAACGTCCCACGTCGCACTGTGTTCACCAGGTGAGGGGCTCGGCCTACTCCCAGATAACTTCGGAGCGCTTCACAGGACCCCCGTTGTGTGTCCTTTCTCTGGCCTGTCATACCCCGCCAGTGACCTCGCTTCTGTCCAGCTGCCTCGGGCCTTCTTTGGTAAACCTTGGCGCCGTTTGCCTGACCCTATGTGGTGCGCCACATAAAATGTCACAGCCTCCAGTTTCTAGCTGATGGTAGTTCCACGCCTCCACTAGTTTCCGGGACCAGTCTCCCCCTTTGGCCTGACCCCCCTACGCAGGTAGATTCGGGCGTGCGGTGGCGACTCGCCGGTCCGCACCCCTGGGGTCCCTTCGTTCGTTATTCCTGGAGCCTCCTCCGCTCCTCTTCCTTCCTTCTCCTTCCTCCAGGCTCTGGCCTCTCCCAGGCCTGCCTGCGGAGCAGAGCTCGGTCTGAGCCTCTGCTCCCTGTCGTCTCCTCTGACTGAACTTCTCCTCAGAGACCACACTGAACTAAGATGGTGCCCACCTTTTATACCTCCCTCTAAGTGTACCCAGGAACTGCCCTCTCCCTTCTATGCACTACAGGGTCCCCCCTTCCTCGGTGTTCCCTGCCCCCACTCCAGCCAGGGACAGGGACTGTCATGCTCTACTTGGAACATATCGGTCGCCCTGCCCCCCGGAAATGTTGTGTAATGCATGCAGGTGTCGGGGTCCTGATCCACACTCCATCCTTACCTGGAAGTGAGATATCCCACATCTGGATGAGATGCAATACTTCTGTAGCGGCCGAACCCTCGGGGCTCTACAGTATCATCTCCGGCTGCCACTACATCCCGCCTCAGAGGACTGAGCGCAGCGCTGGTGGGCGAATCACCA
The DNA here is from genome assembly GCF_046119375.1 of Phyllobates terribilis. NCBI lineage: Eukaryota > Metazoa > Chordata > Amphibia > Anura > Dendrobatidae > Phyllobates > Phyllobates terribilis. The sequence goes on from NW_027362764.1 coordinate 121,785,947, forward strand.
GACTCCACAGGTAGTGCAGTCAATATAACCACTCGGTAAACACCAACCTTGAAAGCCAATTACACCCCTTTTTAGAGTGACAACCCTGGGCACGGAACGGGTCCAGGCCACGGCTACAACCCACCAAACATCTGACCCGGCTCCGAGTACCCCCATCTCCCAGGGTAGGGCTGCGAGCATCACACACTCTCTTTAAGATTCCCCTTTTAATGTTGAAAAAGAATGCCTATCTCTAGCCCAATGAAATGATGCAAATGATGCAAACACAACATGATAGAAGTGATCTCCCATGGCCTTATAGTATATTTATTTTCTTGTATATGAGATTGTTTCCTCGGAAGTGATTCATCTTTTCTTGATATATCCCAGCACACATTCCACATGTGTTTTCATGCTGCCTACTGCCAGTTTCCATGCACACAGTAATATTTCCAGGCCCTGAAGCAGGAAGTCTCACATAGCTGTCAAAATAGCGAGACAGCAAAAATCTTGATTTCAGCCAACTTTATTCTCCTTTTATAAAGGGCCAGAACACTTAGCACTAAATTAGACAAGGATTTTCTTTAGTTTTCTTTATATACTGTATATTTCAGAAAAGATTTTAAGAGAGAGCCTAAAATGCTCATTGGCCACTGAACCCACCCTGGCAATTGACTTTCATCTGTGACTGTTAGCCCTGTCTATCATGCTGGATCGATGGCACATTCATTTAAGCAGTTGTTATTACCCAACAGCTGCCAGTGCCTTTGCCAGGAATGTAGAGGTGCTGTCTGACAGAGGTGACCAGCCGGGTAGTAATGGAAAGAGAATTAATTTTGGTACCATTTTACATCATGGATTTTTACTTACACATTATTTCTAAAATCACTTTAATGTTCTCTGTCCCACTTTTTAGACCACCACGCTTTTATCTCTGACACCCAGTTCCCCAGTATAACTTTACAGGAAAAGCTTTGAGTGCTTTATTAGTTGAACTTTCTACCTATCACCTTTGCAGACGAGCATAATTACACTATATCATAGACATCAAAGACGTCACTCTATCTTATGTGAGGTACTACACAATGTTCCACAGTACTAATAAACTATATAATCAATGTAATATCTCTGTTTTAACTGTACCAAATGTAAAAGTCCATCTCCCTGAAATAAGCCATTACTGCCCTGTAACAGTGATGTAACCGTGCATTATGTCTGTTTAAGCCTCCGACTACTGTTACATGAATAATAAGAAGCAGAAAATTATATGCTTTGTCCTTTTTCCTACTTTATGTACTTTATGTCAATCAATAATTTCAATGTCGTTAAGAAATATTTAGAAGATATATTATTTTTTCATTTTTGGGTAAAGTCTGATGGTCCACATAATAGCCAAGGGAGCAAATTATAATTAAAATTGACATATTAGAACTTCAAAGTGGATATATTGAATGGGTTGATGGGAAAATTGCAAATAATTGTACGCTTTTAGATGCAAGACTTATTTCTGAAGGTTAAGAAACACTTATATGTAATAAATACAATAGAGACAGCATCTATGTGCACATTTCCATGACTGGGTCTCTGTTTTTTGCCAAAGAAATATATATCAAAACAGCACATTTTTTTTATTTTCAGTTTCCAGTTCTTTCTAAAAAAATATTCATTATTCACAATCCCAATGTGTTAATGGAGATATGTTGTTGAAAGAGATTTCTTTTTGCCTTTATGAATTTTATAAAAAAAAAAAAGCATTCTATTATATGTTGTGATATGTCACACCATTTTAAGATTTATGCTGTCTGGTCTGCTATATCTAATTAAAGGTTTTACATTGGATTTTAACATTGGAGTGTTGAGTATTATGATGCAAATTGTCTCTTCAGAGAGGAAGAGGACTTCAACTCTATAGCACCACCTGTTGGAAGTAGCAATCCTATAAGTCACTTTCGACCCTTTAATAAGTTTTGCAATATGACTTAGGATAAAAGCCAAATCATAATCTCAATTTGAAGACACAGTGTTTCTGGATATTGCCCCTCATCAGTGCTAAGCACGAGAACTGATTTGGCTGGGTGAGGAGCTCTGGACTGAGGTCTAAGGGGTAACGTTTCTCCTTGTGGAGAGTGATATATTGGCTCTGGCATGCCAGTGTAAGGAGGCTTATTCGTCGTGCAATGCTCCTCTGGGAAATTTAATATGCAAGATTACTTGAACTCTATAGCTCCACCTTTTGGAAGCAGCAATCCTACAAGTCACTTTCGACTCATGCCAGTGCTGGTATGTCACTCTCCATGAGGAGAAACATTACAGCATTATTATGGCATGTATGTAAATCTAATGTACAAATGTTTAAAAGACAGTGCTGCAAATAAATAATACCGTAACTGTAGAAGAAAAAGTCATGAGCCGCACATCTCAAAAATATACATTGATCTACTGTGTCTATCCAAATTTTTTCAAAAACATATATGAGGTTGTTAGGTCAAATTTTAATCAAAATGTATAAACCCATCGCTATGTCACAGTGACCTCTGTAGTTGCTACCTACTCTATTAAAGCGAATCTGTCAGTGGGATCAACTGTCCTAAGCAGTCGATATCAACATTCAAGTCGTTGAAATAATAAACAAAATTATATCTTGATATCTGTGATCCAATGTCCATTTTTGTCTTAATATGTAAATGAGCTGTTAACCCTTTTGCATTATGGCTATTTTCTGTTTTGCGTTTTTCCTCGTTTTCTTCCAAGAACCATAATTTTTTATTTTTCCGTCGACGTAGCCATATGAGGATTTTGATTTTTGTAGGATAAGTTTTACTTTTCAATGGCCCTATTCATTTTATCATGTGATGTACTGAAAATTTGGAAAAAATTCCAAGTCCAGCGAAATACCGAAAAAAGCACAATTCCACAATTGTTTTCTGGGTTTGTTTGTTTAGCATGCTCACTATATGGTAAAAATGACCACTCAATTTGATTCTCCAGGTCAGTATGAGTTACCCACCATGCAAAGTTTTGTTTTATTTAAGTTGTGAAAAAAAATTGGAAATTTGTAAAAAAAAAAAAAAAATTTTTCCCTGTACCACCATTGTGACTTGAGTCATAACATTTTACATTTTTGGTCAATGAGAATGTGTGAGAGCTTCTTTTTTTGTACCCTGAGCCAATGTTTTTATTGATACCATTTTGGGGTAGATACTATGTTTTGATTATCTCTTACTGCATTTTTTTGCAGTTGCGGCTGCCAAAAAAACGTAATTCTTGCCTTTAGATTTTTTTCTTCATTACGCCATTTACCGATCGGGTTAATTAATTTTATATTTGTATAGATTGGACTTTCATGAACGTAACGGTACCACTTTTTTTTTTCTATTCAATTTTTTATGTTGGAAAAGGCGGTTAATTTTAACTTTTATATTTTTTATTTTGCTTTTTTCATATTTTTAAAAAAAAAAAATTTCACTTTTCATTGTATTTGTTAGTCACCTTAGGGGACTTGAACCTGCAAATCAGGAGCTGGCAATCACAGGAGAACCATTATGACAGGCACTAAGGTTTTCAGGAGACCACTGGCCATAATGGCAACTCATCATCGCCCCAAGATTGCATCACAAGGTGCATGAAATTACGCACCCCTCTTCTGGCGTGATGTAAATACTGCTGTCAGAGATTGACAGCAGCATTCAACAGCCATGGGCAGAGTTTTGCTCCACACGCAGCTGTTAGAGGCACATGATGGCTGAATATCACAGCCATCATCTGCTGTGAAAAATGTGGGCTCAGTTCAAGTCAAGGAATTGGCATATGACATAACGGTACATCATATGTTGGCAATGGGTTAAAATCTATGCAAAAGACATAGATTTCCTTGAGAGTGTGCATCTATTGTATTTTAAAAATAAAAGGGGTGTTGCCAGTGTAGAACCTGCAATAACTGACAGCCTACTCTCCTGCTTTCACTGCAGAGCTGTGCCTTATTACAACTAAGGCAAGCTCATACCACCATATTAATTGGACAGGTGCTGTCTGATTTTTTTATTAGATCAACGTTATTTAATGGGTCAGTGCTGATGTCTAATTTTTTTACTGACAATGTGTCTGTGAAAAACATCGCAGTATGCTGTGATTTCACTCTGAAATTGGAAGACACTCACCTATTCATGTCTAGGGGTGCATGCACAACATTGGACTGGACTTGAATGACATCTGAGTGCAGACCAATTTCTGCGGACTCACACAATGGAGAAAATGGAGACATTTTGTTCTCCATCTTTTCCTCGCAGTGTGCTTTGATTCTCACATAAGGAAGAATCAGATTATAGATCTTAACAGCTCATTTACATATTAAGAACAAAGTGGACATTCTCTAGAAAAAGACATCTAATTGCAGATATCAAGTCATTTAATTCAACTTTCTGTGACCTGCATGACCTGGATCAATAGACAGATTAATGATATTCAAATGATAAAAAATGGAGACAAAATGTTCAAGATATCTTGATTTATTCTGTATCGATTATGACCGTCATGTGCAGAAATACACGTACTTACCTTGGCATGCTATCAATGAGGTTTTTAATTATTGCAATTTCCTAGTTTCTCTACAAACGAGCCTACTTCAACACCCTCATTACCTCACTATCCAAAAATCCTAAATGGCTCCTTAACACTTTTCACTCACTCCTCAGCCTTAAAGTGCCTGTCACTATCATCAACCTAAGTAATAACGATCTGGCCAATTATGTCAAAGAAAAAAATTACCATATCCAACAGGGAAAATATATATTTTTCGACTGTGTTAGCCAGTAGATAGAAAAATATTTAGATTTGAGAGTTCTCAGTGGTTGATACCTTTTAATGGCTAACTGAAAAGATGGTAACAAGTTGCAAGCTTTTGAGACTACTCAGGCCTCTTCATCAGACGTAGTATAACACAAAATCTGAAGAGTCACATATTTATATGCAATAGGACACAGAAATAATGCAATAGATGACAGGTGATGTAAAACAGAGCTATTACTGTGGGAGAGAGATAAACAGTTCTGGTTGTAAATATTGGATTAGTTCATGGATAAAGAAAGTGAAAGTTTTATTATCTGGTGATTGAGGTCTGGTCCAGGGTTGTGATGACCCCACAGGTTTGAGGGGCACATTCCTTAGTTGAAGTAGAATGACATAAATCCATGCAACACATTCATTCCTGCTCTGAAGGTGTCAAAGGTCACCATGAGTTTATATTCCCAAACTTTTCTGTCTCTCTGTGATTTGAAATTACCTTTTAATACCAATAATTTCAAGTCTGTGATGCTGTGATCATGGAAACAAAAATGCTTGGCCACAGGTAGATCTCTTCTTTTTTCTTTTATTGTGTGGCGATGAGAATTCATCCTTGTCCTAAGTTTTTGCCCTGTCTCCCCTACGTACAGACCCCCAGATGGACATTTGTGCATATAATTAAGAACACTACATTAGATGTGATACAGCTGAAAGTACCTGGGATTTTGTAGTCCTGATGTGAATTGGGGATCTTTATCTTGTCTGTGGTCATTATAAGTGGACAGTTTTTACATTTTTCTGGTTGCAGGGAAAGGTACCTGTAGCTGGTGGAGATGACAAGGAGCTTCTGACAATGATGATTCTTAAATTTGGGAGCTGCCTGAAACACAGAAGTGGGGGGTCTGGAAATATGGATTGTAGTTGGGCATCTTTTTGTAGTACGGGTGTAGTTTCCGTGCAGTTTTCCTTAGCACCTCCAGATTTGGATTGTAGATGACTACTAGAGGCACCCGGTTGCTTTCTTGTTTAGTTTTGTAATGTAGGAGATGATTCCTTCATATTCTGGAGGCTCTTGAATCTGGTTCTCAATTGTTCTTGGATGGTAGCCATGATTCAAAAAGGTCTTTCTGAAGCCACCTAGTTGTTTGTCTCTATCCATCCACTCTCGCACCCCTCCAATCTATCCTAAACTCTGCTGCCCAACTAATCCACCTGTCCCCCTGCTATTCCCCGGCCTCTCCTCTTTGTCAATCTCTTCACTTGCTCCCCATTGCTCATAAACACCAGTTCAAAACCCTAACGATGGTATACAAAGCAATTCACAACCTGTCTCCTCCATATATTTCTGACCTAGTCTCCCGGTACATACCCGCATGCAACCACCGATCCTCACAAGATCTCCTTCTCTGCTCCCTTCTTATCTCCTCCTCCCACAATCGCATACAAGATTTCTCCCGTGCCTCCCCCCTACTCTGGAACTCTCTACTAGAGATGAGCGTTGTTCTACTCGAACTGTTCGCCAATCTCAAATTCGAGCTGTTTTGGGCGGTGTTCGAGCCGGTCGGCGAACACGAACAATTTGAGAAAAATTCGGCTGTTCGAGGTTATGTTCGATAACTGTTCGTGCACCAAAATCATAACTGGATTTTTTCTCAGTAATGATGAAAATTAATGTTAATACGCAGTTTGAGTGTACAGCGGGGCGGGGGGAGGGGCAGTGGATGGATCTCTGCAGGAACAATGAAGATCTCCATTTTTTTTTCTCTTTCCCGCATTTGCAGTGGGGAGGTGCAATCTGTCAGCCTATCAGCAGCGCACACACGGAGCGAAGTGCTTTTTTTCACACAAGCAAGGGCATGTGTGATTGGCAGTGTATGTCACATGTCCTTGCCCTATAAGACCAAGCCATTTTCCCCCTCGCCACCATTTTCTCACTGCTGCAGCTGCGTGTTAGACGGCACCGCTGTTGCTGTGTGCGCTATACCTTGTTAATTTCAAGCCAATTTTCGCACAAATATACAGATAGCTTGGGAGTAGGGAATAGTTGTGATTGCAGTCCTTTTAAGGACTAGGTTACAGCATTTCCTACGACTTTTATCAGGCAGGTCTGTGCTCTTAAATAGATAGATTGTGGGAGTAAAGACTAATTGTAATTGGAGTCCTTTTCAGGACTAGGTTACATCAGTTCCTATCAGTTTTTGCCAGGCAGGTCTGTGCCAGTGCTGTGCAAGTTTTTTTCACAGCATTTGGCTGAATCTAGCAAAGCTAATCCTTTTTGGCCTATTGCAGAGTGTGTTAGTCAGTGGAGTAGCCTATCTGTGTTGCAAGATATACCACCTGTGTAGAGCATACCAATTTTTTTACTGCACCTAGTGAAGTAAAATCTTTTGGGCATAGCATCATTCTATTAGTCCATCTATACTGACCTCCATCAGGTTGCAAACTGAATATAATTTTTTTCTGCATCTAGCTCTGAAAAAATATTTGGGCTTCTAGCGGTGTGTGGGACTTGGTCTATTCGTCCATCTATACTGACCTCCATCAGGTTGCAAATTAAAAATAATTTTTTTCTGCATCTAGCTCTGAAAAAATATTTGGGCTTCTAGCAGTGTGTGGGACTTGGTCTATTAGTCCATCTATACTGACCTCCATCAGGTTGCAAATTAAAAATAATTTTTTTCTGCATCTAGCTCTGAAAAAATATTTGGGCTTCTAGCAGTGTGTGGGACTTGGTCTATTAGTCCATCTATACTGACCTCCATCAGGTTGCAAATTAAAAATAATTTTTTTCTTCATTTATCTCTGAAAAAATATTTGGGCTTCTAGCAGCGTGTGGGACTTGTTCTATTAGTCCATCTATACTGACCTCCATCAGGTTGCAAATTAAAAATAATTTTTTTCTGCATGTAGCTCTGAAAAAATATTTGGGCTTCTAGCAGTGTGTGGGACTTGGTCTATTAGTCCATCTATACTGACCTCCATCAGGTTGCAAATTAAAAATAATTTTTTTCTGCATCTAGCTCTGAAAAAATATTTGGGCTTCTAGCAGTGTGTGGGACTTGGTCTATTAGTCCATCTATACTGACCTCCATCAGGTTGCAAACTGAATATATTTTTTTCTGCATCTACCTCTGAAAAAATATTGGGCTTCTAGCTGTGTGTGGGACTTGTTGTATTAGTCCATCTATACTGACCTCCATCAGGTTGCAAACTGAATATATTTTTTTCTGCATCTACCTCTGAAAAAATATTGGGCTTCTAGCTGTGTGTGGGACTTGTTGTATTAGTCCATCTATACTGACCTCCATCAGGTTGCAAACTGAATATATTTTTTTCTGCATCTACCTCTGAAAAAATATTGGGCTTCTAGCTGTGTGTGGGACTTGTTGTATTAGTCCATCTATACTGACCTCCATCAGGTTGCAAATTGAATATAATTTTTTTCTGCATCTAACCCAGCCAATAGTTTTGGCCTAATACCACAGTTTGGCCACTCAGCTCTGCTCGGTTACCATCCATTGTTTTTTTGTGCAAACAACTCCAGAGTTATGAATTAGTTAACCACCAAAATGAGTGGAAAAAGGCCTGCTGCTGGTGGAAAGGGGAATAGGCGTGTTGGGAAGGGGAAAAAAGGTTGTGTCCGTGGGGTAGGTGCAGAAGAAAGACCATCTTCCAGCCAAACTAAAATGTCTACTTCTTTTAGCGGACAATGTGATAAGATCCCTTTCTTACGGCCACGCCAATCGCTACAAATTCCAGATGAGGCACAAAAACAGCAGGTGCTTCAACGGATATCAAGTGCTCCTTTAAGTGGGCTCTCCTCCACATCAACTTCAACATCACAAATACTCCAGTCCTCAAAGGTTTCACCCAAATCGCAATTGCTTCCTCACAGCTCCCAAATCTCCAGCTGCCCGTCTGAGTATGAGGTAGAACAGATGGTTGAGTCTGCAGAGCTGTTTACTCATACTATAGCCTGGGAATCAGAGGTCGACTCCAGCGCTTCTGTGAATCCAGACGAGGAAATGATCTGCACTGATGCCCAGAATCTTTATGAGTCGGATCCAGGACCAGACGCAGAAGGTTCTGACCATAATGTAGACCCTCATTCCCAAACTGTAACTCCTGTTGGTGGAGACAATGAGGAAGACGATGATAAGACTCAAATACCTGATTGGAGCGACAACTTTAGTTTTTTGTCAGGGCAGGAACAGGTTGGCTCTGAGGACGACGGGTGTGATAACGCACAGGGTGATGATGATGAGGTCGGAGATCCCACTTACTGTCAACCCACAGTCAGCCAAGAGATGAGGTCAGCAGAGGAGGTAGAGGAAGATGCTAGTGACGACGAGGTCAGGTTGCGCCTTCCTGGACAGAGACGTAGTACTGGAAGCACGTCAACAACTGCATCCTCAAACACAACTCTGCCTCTCACCACAAGTCGTGGTGGCTCTTCAGGTCGCATGGGTGCTAAGCCTTGCATAGCCTGGGCATTTTTTCAGATCGATAAAGATGACCCAACTCGTGTTATCTGTAACATTTGTCAGCAAAAGCTAAGTAGAGGCCAAAAAATACATAGTTTGAGTACTTCATGCATGAACCGGCACATGGACATGAAGCATAAGTTGCAGTGGGAAGCTCAGTGTGCTACAATGCGGCCTAGCCAGCCGGGCCAATCACCGTCTGCCATATCTTGTGCATCCGCGGCCTCTTCATCCTCTGTGACTGGGGGGACAGCAGTCACACCTGTTTTGGGGCGCAGACCTGCCACCTCTTTACCCGCAACAGCCAGCGTGATTGGCAGGTCATCATTTTCTTTGGAGGTGGTAACACCAGCTGGTGTTGAGCGCTGTCCGACATCGATAGCACCACCTTTGGATCAAGGCAACCTAAGATGTCCGCCTGCATCTTCCTCACAGACCGGCAGTTTGCCGGGGACACCCTTATCAACCCCGTCTAAGCACAATAGCCAGCCCTCGGTCCCTCAGATGTGGACAAGTAAAAGACCATTTCCTCCTAGCCATGAGAAAGCTAAGAGGTTGAATTTCACCATCTGCAAGCTCTTGGCTACAGAAATGCTGCCTTTCCGCCTGGTGGACACAGAGGATTTTCGAGACCTTATGTCCGTCGCAGTGCCCCAGTACCAGATGCCCAGTCGGCACTACTTCTCAAAGAAAGGTGTGCCTGCGCTCCACCAGCATGTCGCACACAACATCACCGCTTCTTTGAGAAACTCTGTGTGTGACAGGGTGCATTTCACCACAGACACTTGGACGAGTAGGCATGGACAGGGGCGTTACATGTCGCTGACTGGGCACTGGGTAACTATGGTGACAGCAGGACAAGGGGCTGCTGTCCAAGTCTTGCCGTCCCCACGAGTTGTGCGTCAATCCTCTTTATGTCAAAGTTCCTCCACTGCTTCTGCCTCCTCAACCTCCTCTCGGTCTTCCACCTGCACCCAAAGCCTGTCTGGTCATGCCACAAGCTTTCTAACTGCGCAGAAGGGATCCTGCACACCTCCTTACTATGCTGGCAGTAGGGCTCAACGTCATCAGGCGGTTTTTACATTGAAATGTCTGGGAAATGTGAGTCACACAGCTGAGGAGTTGTGGTCAGCTCTGGAGAACCAATTTCATGAATGGTTGTCTCCACTGGACCTGAAACCAGGGAAGGCCGTGTGCGACAATGCTGCAAACCTGGGTGCGGCCCTTCGCCGGGGCAATGTCACACACGTGCCTTGTATGGCTCACGTGTTGAACCTGGTTGTCCAGCAATTTTTAGCCCACTATCCCAGACTAGATGGCCTTCTGCAGAGGGCACGGTCGCTGTGTGCTCACTTCCGCCGTTCGCATCCCGCAGCTCAGCGACTTACATCTCTACAGAAGTCGTTGGGCCTGCCACTTCACCGGCTAAAATGCGATGTGCCTACCCGGTGGAATTCAACTCTGCACATGTTGCAGCGACTGTGGCAGCACCGACAAGCCCTGGTGCAATACGTTCTGACGTATAGCCTGGGCCAACGAGATTCAGAGGTGGGGCAAATCACGCTGGAGGAGTGGTCTCAGATCAGGAACCTATGCACCCTTCTGCACAGTTTTGAAATGGCGACGAAGATGTTTAGTGCTGACGATGCCATTATCAGCATGACTATTCCGGTGATTTACATGCTGGAGCACATGTTAAACAGAATTCGGAGTCAGGTGGTGGCACAAGAGGAGGTGGAGGAAGTAGAGGAGGAGGAGTTGTATGCGGAAGGGCTAACATCTGCAAGGTCCAGACGGTCGGCAGCACCAAGGCGGCAGGCATGTGAGGGTGGGGGAGATGGTTTTACCAGGGCGCATGGTAGCAGCCAAACTAGTGAGGAAGGTGCAGGAGCCCAGGAAGAAGTGGAGGACGAACTGATGGAAGACTCATCAGATGAGGGAGACCTTGATCACATTTCTGTTGTGCGAGGTTGGGGGGAGAGGACAGAGGAAGGAAGCATGATTGTTACCTCGCCACCAACACAACAGGGACTTGGTGCTCCTGGATGCGCAGCACACATGAGTGCCTTCTTGCTGCACTACCTGCAACATGACCCTCGAATTGTGAGAATTAGAAATAATCCTGACTACTGGGTTGCCACACTGTTAGATCCCCGGTACAAAAGTAAATTTGCAGAAATTATTCCTGCCATAGAAAGGGATGCACGCATGCAGGAGTATCAGCAGAGACTGTTGCAGAATCTTACATGTGCTTTTCCACAAAATACCAGTGGTGCACGTAGTGAATCTCACAGTTCCAACTTGCCAACCGTGGGACCGTCAAGTGTTCAGCACTCAAACCGTAACAGAACCACAGTATCTGCTGGTAACATCAATTTTGCGGAATCATTTCACCACTTTTTTAGCCCATCCTTTGCAAGGCCACAGGAGACAAGAAGTCTGACACATAGTCAACGCCTAGAGACGATGGTACAGGAGTATCTCCAAGTAAACATTGAAGCCATGACTGTGTCACTGGACCCTTGCTCTTTTTGGGCTTCCAATCTGGATAAATGGCCGGAGCTAGCCACTTACGCCTTGGAGATCTTGTCATGCCCCGCAGCCAGCGTTCTGTCTGAACGTGTGTTCAGCGTTGCTGGTGGTGTGCTGACAGATAAGCGCACGCGGCTCTCCACTGATAATGTAGACAGACTCACGTTCATAAAGATGAACAAATCATGGATCCGAAACGACTTTTCTAACCCTGTGTCATCCTGGGGAGAGTAAAAGCTTGATGATTGGTTAAAATCACCCTACCAACCGTTTTAAGCTTTCAAATTACTAATCATGTTTATCTGTATCTTGACTGGAAAATAATTTGGGCTTTGTAGCAGTGTGCAGCACTGATCCTATTAGGCCATCTATAATAAGCTTCACCAGATTTAAAATTAAAAATAATTTTTAGCTGCATCTAGCCCGGAAAATAATTTTGGGGCTCCGAGATGCGCAAGACACATAAGTGCCTTCTTGCTGCACTACCTGCAGCATGACCCTCATATTGTCAGAATTCGAAGTAATCATGACTACTGGGTTGCCACACTCTTAGATCCCCCAAACTTTTCGATCAACTTTTCATTTTAATAAAGACCAAAAAAATGGTCATTTTTGAAATTATAAGCATTAGCAGGTTGTTAGAAACTGAAATCAAACAGTTTTCAACTCAAAACTTTATTCTAGGTGATGTTACATTTTCACATAGGACCCCTTGTTCGAAAGGAGCTTCTGAACTCTCTCGTCCATTGAATTTGTCAGGTTTTGGATGGTTTCTGCTTCAATTGTTTTGCATGAGGACAGAATACCCTCCCAGAGCTGTTGCTTAGATGTGAACTGCCTCTTGCCATCATAGACACTCCTTTTAATGATGCTCCAAAGGTTCTGAATGGGGTAGAGGTCAGGGGAGCATGGGGGTCACACCATAAGTTTGTCCCCTTTTATGCCCATATCAGCCAGAGATGCAGATGTTTTATGTGCAGCATGAGATGGTGCATTATCATGCAGAAAAATGATCTTGCTGTGAAATACACGGTTCTTCTTCTTGAACCATGGCAGGAAGTGCTGTTTGAGAAAATCCACATACATTATGGAGTTCATCTTTAGCGCCTTCAGGGATCCTAAAGGGGCCGACAATCTCTCTCCCCATGATTCCAGCCCAAAACATTACTCCACCTCCTCCTTGTTGGCGCTGTAGCCGTGTTTGCGTGGGGTGTCCATCAACCAGCCATCCTCCACTCCATTCATCTGGACCATCGAGCGCTGCACGGCACTCATCCGTGAACAAAACAGTTTTGAAATCAGTCTTCATGTAATGTTTGGCCCACTGGAGCCGTTTCTGCTTGTGTGAAGTGGATAGAGGAGGTCGACAGGATGGCATATGCACAGCTGCAAACCTCTGAAGGACCCTGCATCTTGTTGTTCGGGGGACGTTGGAGGCACAAGCAGCTTCAAAAACTTGTCTGCTGCTATGACAAGGCTTTTTTGCCGCTGCTGTTTCAACCTGACGTAATTGCCTGTAGGAAAGAGTCCTCAATTTGCCCTTATCAGCACGCACACGTGTGTACTGTGAATCAGCTACATACTTCTTGATTGCCAAGACACTTCATCCTGATCATCGCACAATGTTGATTGTAGTCATGCCTTGACCTAAACACTCCACAATTTGTTGCTTCTCAGCAGCCGACACATCCTTTTTCTTTCCCATTTTGGCAGAAAATGTAGGCTGCTTAATAATGTGAGAGAGCCTTCTTAAGTAGTCTTGCCTTTCATTGGACACACCTGCCAAACTAATTAGCACAGGTGTCTGCAATTGCTTACAGTGATATAAAGAGCCCTGACACACATCACCATCAATGAGTTTAACTGACAAACAAACAAATTCTTCCCTTATCACTCCTAAACACTTTTTGCATAATAATTTGGAACGCGGTGTACATGTGCTTTTCCACAAAACACCAGTGGTTCACGTAGTGAATCTTACAGTTCTAACTTGCCAACCGTGGTCTGTATGGAATTGTTCAATAAAGGGCCCAAAATTAAGATAACATAGATGGGAGAGGTCTCTATGAATAGGAATTCCTAAGTATTTGATACCCTGTGAGGGCCAGGCAAAGGGAAAGTTGGACTGGATGGAATCCTATATGGATTTAGGGAGGGAGACATCGAGGGCCTCAGACTTCGCTGCATTGATTTTAAAATTTTACCATGTAACAAAGTGATCTATTTCAGCCATAACAGCAGGGATGGATATATGTGATTGAGTGATATATACTAGGACATCATCAGCAAATAGAGAGCACTTGTACTCGGTGCCTCCCACCTCAATCCACCTAATATTGGGGTTATGGCGAATTGATGAGAGCAGGTGCTCCGTCACTAGGATGTATAAGAGAGGGGACAGAGGACATCCCTGCCTTGTCCCATTGGTGGTTGTGAAAGGTGATGAAAATGTTCTGACGCACCCCCTGGGCCTTGGGACACCCGGAGCCGGACCCTTTTTGGTGGATGCTGGTGGTTGTAGTCTTCGTGGCGGCGATCCGGTTCCGTGGCTCAGGGCGGTCAAACCAGTGGCGGAACTATTTATGTGGTTTTGATGTTTAAATGTCCGACTACGCCACCCGTGGATTGCGGTCAGAGTGAACCGCCGCTACAGGGCAGACCGCTAAGGCTGGTGTTGTGGGTGCAGCAGAGCGTAGCATAACTCCCCACGGGAGGAGTATAGCCTCAGGGCAGTGTATGCGGAGGATGGGGGTGATGGTGCAGGGCAGCAGCAGTAACGACACGGAGTCAGTGATGCAGTTCAGGGCCTTTACTCACAGTTCTTATTATCCAGACCACGTCTGCAGGTAACGGCTGCCCACGTCGTACTGTGCTCACCAGGTGAGGGGCTCAGACAACTCCCAGATAACTTTGGAGCGCTTCACAGGACCCCCTTTGTGTTTCCTTTGTCTGGCCTTTCTTACCAACACTTCTGTCCGGCTGCCTCGGGCCTCCTCTTGTTAAACTTGGCGCCAGTTTCCCTGACCCTATGTGGTGCCTTCCTAGCGGGTGGAGCAAGGGGCTGCGCCACATAAAATGTCAGAGCCTCCGGTTTCTAGCTGAGGGTCGTTTCCTGCCTCCACTAGTTCGGGGACCGGTCTCCCCCTTTGGCCTGACCCCTCCACGCAGGTGGATTCGGGCGTGCGGTGGCGACTCGCCCGTCCGCACCCCTGGGATCCCTTCATTCCTCGTTCCTGGAGCCTTCTCCGCTCCTCTTCCTTCCTTCTCCCTCTTGCAGGCCTGGGCCTCTGTTACTAGGCCCGCCTCCGGAGCAGAGCTCATGCAGAGCCCCTGCTCCCTGCCACTTCTGCTCAGACTTCTCTGCACTGAACTAAGATGGTGCCCACCTTTTATACTCCCTTCTCAATGCACCCAGGAACTGCTTCCTCCCTGCTCCTGCACTGCAGGGTTCCCCTTCCTCAGTGTTCCCTCCCCCCACTCCAGCCAGGGACAGGGACTGTCATTCCCATCTCAGGGGCATATTGGTCGCCCTGCCCCACGGCAATGTGGTGTAATGCATGCAGGTGTCGGGTCCTGATCCACACTCCATCCTTATCTGAGAGTGAGATATCACACCTCTGGGTGAGGTGCAATACGTCTGTAGCAACCGAGCCCTCGGTGCTACAGTTCCATTTATCTTCAGCCTAGGTGACGTATTGTGATACAGGGCTGTGATTTTGGCTATAAAAGGGTCCCCTAGACCCCTACCCCAAGCTTTTTAAGAGAATCATATATGGCGTGCCAGGAGACTCTATGGAATGCTTTCTCAGCATCCAACGAGAGTATCTACTTACAAATTTTTAACTGCATCTAGCCCAGGAAATACTTTGTGCCTAGTAGCAGTGTCTGCTAGTCAGCGGATTATCCCGGCTGTTAAGCAAGCTACACCACCTGTAGTTTGGACACTTAATTTTTTCAAAGGAAATGCTTCGGGACCACGGGATACTTAGTGAAGAGCATCAGGAGGCACCCCAAGGCATAGGGGCTGGGACTGGCACTAGGATGCCTTGCGGTGGACAGCCGAGCTCGATCCTTATAAAAGCTTTTTAACTGCAGCAGCTTTAGTGGACGCTACTGGAGCTGGAATTACGCGGCTGCTGGCATGAGACTTGCCCTCCAATAGATCCTTGTAAATGGATTTAAAGTGTATTCATTCAAATTAGAGGGACAATTTAAATTAAAAAGCTTAGAGCTGCCTCCACCACAGGGGGGCTCTCTCGACCCACCAGCGGACAGGCACCAGTATTGGGAGAGGGGGGCTGGCCGTCAGGGTTCACCGCGGCTCTGGCACAAACCCGGCGACACGGAGGTGGCACGGGCAGGAGCGGACTGGCCGTCTCGGCTTCTCACTTTTTGGATTTTAGAAGGGCATGACATGCCTATATCTGTGTCTCCCCCTCCTTTTACTCCTCCACCTCTTTTCTTTTCCCATGACTATATGTACTTGTCACTTTTCCATGTGTTAGTTGTGTCTTCTGAGCAGTTTGTCAGCTTTTGGACACCTTTGAAGGTGTTTTCTATGTGTTTCTATGTGTTTTTGTTTGCCTGCCATTGGTTTTAACGGTGTTCGAAGGTGTTCGACGAACAGTTCGACGAACAGTTCGGCGAACACACGGGTGTTCGACGAACCGAACCGAACTCGAACACTACGGGGGTGGCTCAACACTACTCTCTACCCCAACATATCAGACTCTCGCCGACCGTGGAAACCTTCAAAAGGAACCTGAAGACCCAGCTCTTCCGACAAGCCTATAACATGCATTAACCATCGTTCCAACATACCGCTCCACGACCAGCCCTACCCTCACCTACTGTATCCTCACCTATCCCTTGTAGATTGTGAGCCCTCGCGGGCTGGGTCTTCGCTCCTCCTGTACCAGTCGCCATCACTTTTTGTTCAAGATTATTGTAATTGTTTTTGCTATGTATACCCCTTTTTCACATGTAAAGCGCCATGGAATAAATGGTGCTATAATAATAAACAATAATAATAATCCATAGGGTTGGAACATATCCGATTGTACCTGATGGCTTGGCTGTAGACAATGGAGTTTTTTATGTATTTTGAATGGAAACTGTCCCATTTAAGGTATGTTGGACAGTCAATTGGCTTCCGGTATTTCATTGTTCTGTAGGTTGATGATGGTGTCCAAAAAGTTAATTTCAGTATAGGAGTAGTTGAATGTTAGGTTGATGGTGGGATGAAATTGATTAAAGTGTTCATGGAACGTCTTCAGCTGTTGCTCAGACTCTGTCCAGATGATTAAAATATCGTCAATATAACAATAGTAGGCCAGAGGCCTGATGGGACATGAGGACAAGAAGTCACTTTCAAACTTGGCCATCAAAAGATTTGTGTACTGTGGAGCCATTTTACTTCCCATCGCTGTACCAGTCTCCTGTGGATATATGTTGTTATCAAATTCAAAGTAATTGTGGGTGAGGATGAATTTTGTAAGCTTCACCACAGAATCAGCATCAGTTCCTGTATTTTCCATGAAGATTTTGCAGGCATGTAATCTATCCTGGTGTGGGATATTAGAGTACAAAGATTCCACATCCATGGTGGCCAGGATGGTTCCTTCTGGTAGAGGACCTATTACTGCTAGTTTATTCAGTAGGTCCATCGTGTCCTGAATGTAGCTGGGTGTAGATAAAGATTCCCAATTCACATCAGGACTACAAGATCACAGATACTTTCAGCTGTATCACATCTAATGTAGTGTACTTAATTATATGCGCCAAATGTCCATCAGGAGGTCTGTATGTAGGGGAGACAGGGCAAAAACTTAGGACAAGGATGAATTCCTGATGAGAATATTTTCATATCCTACAGAAAATTTTCTTCAAATCCCTTAATTTCATGCATCCACTTTCTTCCCCCAAGTTCACTTTTTGTCTTTGAACTGGTCACAGAAAAAGAAGATACTAGACTCCTCACCTCTTCTCACCCTATTACCTGCACCATTGACCCTGTTTCCTCTCACCCCTTCCAGTCCCTCTACCTGGCTATCACTTCCTACCTAACTAAAATACTTAACCTTTATCTTTCATCTGGTATATTTCGCTCATCTTTCAAACTCGCTAGCATAATTCATTACTAAAAATACATCCCTCGTTCATAACTACAGTGCTAACTACAGACCTTTTTCTAATCTCCCCTTCATCTCTAAACTCCTGAAACGCTTGGTCCACTATCTTTTAGATTTCCTCCCTCATCTCTCTCTACCAACAAACCCATGCTCTATGTTTCACTAATGACTATTGTTGAGCGAATTTGTTCAACGAATTTTCAAAAGTTTCAAATTCGACACGAATATGGCACATTCAGATTCGTGATGGCAAAGGCGAGAAAATTTTCTTAAAATTGGAAAAGTTTGATGAATTTGCACGGGACCGTGAATACAGGGCAACTACAACGTTTTGAACAGTTTTGTTAGCATAGTGCAAGTGTATGATGAGCGGTGACATGTGCCAGGTGAGTGTGGGGGGTGTGGAGAGCTTAGAACAGGTCAGATCAGCGGCGCACTGTTTTTTTTTTTTCCTGTGGGCGGTAACTTTAACTGAGAAAGCGCAGCCAGCCAATCATGGGGAAGGAAGCATCTACACTGTCCAGACATAAGGGCTTCTGCAATTGGCTGCAGAAATCACTTGTCCTCTCAATATAAAAAGCGGCCATGTTCCCTCAGCGCCATTATATCCATGTCACTGCTGGAGACAGACGCAGCTCAGTGTTCTCCTGTGTAATGAGAGATATTAGCTAGATAGATGGGCGCTTGTGTGGTAGTCAGATAGTGTAGATAATTCCTGGCCTGTGTACCTCTGCAACCGCTGGTGCAGCACATTTTTGGTGTTCTTGTGCAAGTACTGAGATTCTGACAGAAACAGAGGGCCCGTGCCATACAATATTGCTGTGCACCCCTGGTATAGAGCTCCATGTCTCACTATACCTTGAATCTTTTTTGCCCTTGCTAATGTGATCAAGCAAGCGCAGTGCACCTTTCCATTTACTGGGGTTGAAATTGTGCTCTGCACAGTCTGCAGAGCTTCTTATTGCAGAGCACAAAATCTGTTTTTTTTCTGTTGCTATTGTGATATTGAAAGCTGTGTGCACTAAAGTTTTTTTTTAGTGTCAGATACTATTTTAGTGGAGTTGAACTTCAGGTGGTTTCAGAGTAAAAAAATAATTTTTTTCTCTTCCTACGCCCAGTCCAAAAAAATATTTTTTCCTGTGCCAAAAGTCATACAGTGCTATAAGCCATCTATACTACGTCAGTGGCGGTCAAATTCAGCTTGTATTCACAGTCAAACCTATATATATAGTGAAAGCACTAGTGAACCAACACAAACAGGTCTTATCCAAATACAACTGACTACTTACGTTAGTGGATGGCCTACTGCACTCCCTTCCTTTGGCAGCCGCACAGGGATATGCCTTGTTGATAAGGACCAGAAAGAGTAGGTGCTCCAGTGGATGGCAAGCTCTGCTTCCAGTGTCCTCTCCTCTTCTTCCTCCACCTCAAAATCACACGCAGTATAGTCCACAGAGGTGTCAGCCCAATTACCCATGCTTCCCCCCATGTCACTGCTGGCCAACTGACTGTAGCGAACCACAGATGGGCGAGTCTGTAGAACTCTTCACCCATTCTACGCCATGGGCATCAGAAGTGTACTCCAAACAGTCACAGAGTCAAGGGGAGGAAAGCATCTACACCGATGCCTAAAATTTTTCTAGCTTGGATTCCGGGCAGGACGAAGTAGGGTCCCAGCAGGTTCTTGACCTTCGTCACCAGATATTAACCGAAGGGAAGGGAGGTGATCCCGATGAGACTCAGATACCTGAGGCTCATGAGGACTGTACTGTGCTGTCAGGGCAAAAAGAGGAGAGGGGTCACTCAAAGGGCGAGGAATGGGATAACACATTGGATGATGACGAGGTTGAAGATCCTACTTGGTGTGAACCCAGAGTCACGCAGCTGAGTAGCTCATCTGAGGAGGTGGAGGAGGAAGACAAGGAGATTACATTTCGCCCTACGGCGCAGATACGGAGTGATGCAAGCACAAGGAGCACTGCATCCTTAGCCACACCCGCGGCTGTGGCCAGCAGCTGTCACGGGTCTGCAGCTCGCAGGGGCATCAAGGGTTGCCTAGCATGGGCCTTTTTTGTCACTGCAAAGGATGAGCCAACTCACGTTATCTGCAAACTTTGCGATAAAAAACTCAGTAGAGGGAAAAACTGCAATAATTTGACTACTACAAACATTAACGTTCACATGCTCAAACAACATTCTTTACGCTGGGAATCTTATACGCTCTGAAATGCGGACCAGCGCAACTCAATAACCATCAGCTGCCCCATCATACGCATCTGCTGCTTCTTCCTCCTCCTCTGTTACCATGCCAAGTATTGTCATGCAGGTCTCCCATTGCAGAAACTCTGGTTCTTTACCCGCTCCAGTCAGGTTGAGTGACAGCCCGTCAGCTGTAACGGAAGTGGACACGCCTGTTGTGTTTGTTTCACCGAGCACACCGCAAGTTTCTCAATCCACCGTAACATCTGCACCTCACTCACGCTCCACCAGTTTTTCCGGTTCACCATACTCCACCCTCTTACAGCACCTTAGCCAGCCCTCGGTCCCGCAGTTGTGGTCACGTAAAAGATTTAAGTATCATATAGTTCGGCCCGCATAAAATCTAATATATGATTAGAGACCAAACTGGTTCAGCAAACTTTAAAATGACAACATTTTATTAATGTTGAATACACATAGAAACATAAAAAAATGATAAAGGAGCACCTCCAACTGTGAGGGACACTAGGTTACATCTGACTTGAGGTATATGTTCACATAAAGAGTGCTACTACTCTTAGGTATGCTGAAATGTACATACTCTTCCATATATTAACCTATAAGCGTGTGCTAAAGAGGTAAATGGGTGATATATAGTGATGACATACCGTAGCAATGCAACCTCAGTAGTGGTATCGGTGTGATACAAGGTCCCGCTCCCCTATGTACGTTTCATCGTCCGACTTCCTCAGGGGGCGTAAATCACATAAAAGATTGTTTCATCCTACACATGACAAAGCTAAGAGGTTAAACTCCACCATCTCCAATCTGGTGGCTACGGAAATGCTGCCTTTCCACCTGGTAGATACAGACGGTTTCCGAAAACTGATGGCTGTCGCAGTCCCCCAGTACCAGTTGCCCAGTCACCATTACTTCTCTAAGAAAGCGGTGCCTGCGCTACACCAGCATGTCACAGGCAACATCACCCATTCCTTGTCTAAATCTATGTGTGCCAGGGTGCATTTCACCACAGACACCTGGACGAGTAAGCATGGCCAAGGACGTTACATCTCGCTGACTGGGCACTAGGTGACTCTGGTGGCTGCGGGGGCAGGCAGGGAAGGGGCTGCTCCACAAATCTTGGAATCCCAAAGGCTTGCAGAAGAAACCTCTGTATTTCCCACTTCTGCGTCCTCCACCTCCTCTAGGGCCTCCACCTGCACACTTAACCTCTGCCTTAATGAGACACGCATTCCAAGGGTGTGGGGCGAATACACCCCACCTCCGTACTGCGCAGACAGGGCAGTCTTCCAATTAATATGCCTTGGAGATTGCAGTCATACAGGTGAAGAGTTGTGGGCAGCTCTCCAGGCTCAGTTTAAGCAATGGCTGTCTCCGCTGAACCTAGAGCCAGGGAAGGCCGTGTGCGATAACAGTGCAAACGTGTTAGCGGCCCTAGGCCGAGGAAAGCTTGCACATGTGCCTTGCATGGCTCACATTCTCAACCTGGTGGTACAGCGATTTCTCTGCCACTAAGCTGGCCTTATGGAAGGCCATTATGTCCAGGACGATAGGATCCTGTGCGTCCCATAGGGGGGTGATCCATTTCAAGGCATCACCCGCTAGGTAAGACATCATGAATCCCACCTTAGCCCGATCGGTGGGAAAACAAAGAGGGTAGAACTTGAAGTGTAGCATGCATTGCTCCACAAATGCACGACTCAGTCTTGGATCCCCATAGTACCGTGGCGGATCCGCAGGAACGAGTGCTGATAGATCCATCTGGACGGATGCGTAATTTGCCTGAAACTCAGCTGGTAGCAAAAAAAATAATAAATTTCTTCTAGAAGCACGTATTTGCTGGAAAAAGTCTCAGAGAGCGAAGGCCGTGGGGCTCAACGGGAACCATGGCCTGAGCATGCTGTAATGCACACGCCCGGGCTGAGTGGCGTGTGCGTGTATATGTAGTGATTCCACTGGACTGTGCCGGAGAGTGAATGCCTGGAGGGGCGTAACTAAGTATCCACCCGATCCGACCAGGGTGCACGACGGCATACGACGCCAGTGCACCAAGGAGGAACCGAGCAGAGGGACCAGGTGCTACTCCCGGACAGACCCCGGACACGGCTGTTGACCCACACAGGGGAATACAGGAACAGGCTGGTTAGGCTGGCACACAGACTGCTGGGTATAGGCAGACACGGCTGGTATGCAGACTGGCGGATGCTGGTAAGCACGACTGGTATGCAGGCAGGGAGGTACTGGCAGGTACGACAGGTTGGAGCACCGAGTGGATAGGACCCAGTACAGACTGGGATTCAGGAACAGAACCGCAGACGCGGTGGACAAACAGCATAGTGAGGCCGCCCAGAGCGGCAAGCAAGAGCAGAACAAGACAAGACCACCTGGAGCGGTGAGCGAGAGAAGAGCAGGACAAGGCCGCCTGGAGTGGTGAGCGAGAGAGGAGCAGGACGAGACTGCCGAAGCAGCAAGCAAAGGGTCGGAGCAGAGTGAGACTGCCGGAGCAGCGAGCCAAGGGTCAGAGCAGAGCGAGACTGCCGGAGCAGCGAGCAAAGGGTCAGAGCAGAGCGAGACTGCCGGAGCAGTGAGCAAAGGGTCAGAGCAGAGCGAGACTGCCGGAGCAGTGAGCAAAGGGTCAGAGCAGAGCGAGACTGCCGGAGCAGCGAGCAAAGGGTCAGAGCAGAGCGAGATTGCCGGAGTAACGAGCAAAGGGTCACATCAGAGCGAGACTGCCGGAGCAGCGAGCAAAGTGTCAGAGCAGAGCGAGACTGCCGGAGCAGCGAGCAAAGGGTCAGAGCAGAGCGAGACTGCCGGAGCAGCGAGCAAAGGGTCAGAGCAGAGCGAGGCAGAGCAGAGGGGACAGGGCTCTGTTCACACGGAACAGACTGGAAGGGAAAGGCAGAACCAGGTACACACAGGATACTAGCAATGAAGTAGCGAGTGGACTCTAAACTCACAAACGGGAGTACAGGGACAACGAGTATGAGTTAGGTATGTGATCAGATTCTGCAGGAAAAGGGAAGGTACGGACATAGAGAAAAACAGGTAACAGGCTAGGAGAGTATTCAGACAAGAACAGACACAGCAGCAAGATACAGGAGCGCGTCTAGGTATGCGGCCCCTAGAAGGCGGAATGAACAGGCTAGGAGTGTGTTCAGACAGGAACAGGCAAGATACAGGAACGGGTCTAGGTATGCGGCCCCTAGATGGCGGAAAGAACAGCCTAGGAGCGTGTTCACACTGGCCTGGAAATACAGCCTCCAGGATAGGCAGAAGACAACAGACTAGAAGATAGTTCAGACAGGACACAGTTCAGACACAGTAACTGATACCGCAAGGCAGGAAACATAGACAGGACCTGGCACATCAGTGACAGAAGCCAACTGACAGAACACAATGCTCAGGCAGGGTTTCTTGGGAGGAGCTGGGTTAAATACCAGGTGACAGACAGCAATAGGCTGAGGACGCATCAGGGGTGTGTCTGCAGGAGGTACAAGAAACACCGCCCTTAAGCAGCAGAAACAGAGGCAAGCAGACAGCATGGAGGGAAGCCAGGCTAGCAGACTGGACTGGAGATCATGTGCGTGCTCTTACACAGTGGGAGATGGACCAGTATGCAAGGACGCCGCCAGGTATGTTACAAAAAGACTGTTTTAAGGCCCCTTGGAGAAGACGTGGAGGTCACAGTAGCTTAACAAGACGGTTTTAATGCCCCTTGGAAGAGACGTGGAGTTCACAGCAGCTTAACAATACGGTTTTAATGCCCCTTGGAAGAGACGTGGAGGTCGCAGTAGCTTAACAAGACTGTTTTAATACCCCTTGGATGAGACATGGAGGTCGCAGTAGTTTAAGAAGACAGTTTTAATGCCGCTTGGAAGAGACGTGGAGGTCACAGTAGCTTAACAAGACGGTTTTAATGCCCCTTGGAAAAGACGTGGAGGTCGCAGTAGCTTAACAAGACAGTTTTAATGCCCCTTGGAAAAGTGGTGGTGGTCGCATTAGCTTAACAAGACTGCTTCAATGCCCCTCGGAAGAGACGTGGAGGTCACAGTAGCTTATCAAGACGGTTTTAATGCCCCTTGGAAAAGTGGTGGAGGTCGCAGTAGCTTAACAAGACTGTTTTAATGCCCCTTGGAAAAGACGTGGGGGTCACAGTAGCTTAACAAGATGGTTTTAATGCCCCATGGAAGAGACGTGGAGGTCGCAGTAGCCTAACAATACGGTCTTAATGCCCCTTGGAAGAGACGTGGAGGTCGCAGTAGCTTAACAAGACTGCTTTAATGCCCCTTGGAAGAGATGTGGAGGTCGCAGTAGCTTAAGAAGACGGTTTTAATGCCGCTTGGAAGAGACGTGGAGGTATCAGTAGCTTAACAAGACAGTTTTAATGCCCCTTGGAAGAGACGTGGAGGTCGCAGTAGCTGAAGAAGACGGTTTTAATGCCCCTTGGAAAAGTGGTGGAGGTCACAGTGGCTTAACAAGACGGTTTTAGTGCTCCTTGGAGAAGTGGTGGAGGTCGCAGTAGCTTAACAAGACTGTTTTAATGCCCCTTGGAAAAGACGTGGAGGTTACAGTAGCTTAAAAAGACGGTTTTAATGCCCCTTGGAAAAGTGGTGGAGGTCGCAATAGCTTCACAAGACAGTTTTAATGCCCCTCGGAAGGGAAGTGGAGTTCACAGTAGCTTAACAAGATGGTTTTAATGCCCCTTGGAAAAGTGGTGGAGGTCGCAGTAGCTTAACAAGACTGTTATAATGCCCCTTGAAAGAGACGTGGAGGTCACAGTAGCTTAACAAGATAGTTTTAATGGCCCTTGGAAGAGACGTGGAGGACACAGTAGCTTAACAAGACTGTTTTAATGCCCCTTGGAAGAGACGTGGAGGTCGCAGTAGCTTAACAAGATGGTTTTAATGCCCCTTGGAAGAGACGTGGAGGTCGCAGTAGCTTAAGAAGACAGTTTTAATGCCCCTTGGAAAAGTGGTGGAGGTCACAGTAGCTTAACAAGATGGTTTTAATGCCCCTTGGAAAAGTGGTGGAGGTCGCAGTAGCTTAACAAGACGGTTTTAATGCCCCTTGGAAAAGTGGTGGAGGTCAAAGTAGCTTAACAAGACGGTTTTAATGCCACTTGGAAAAGTGGTGGAGGTCGCAGTAGCTTAACCAGACGGTTGTAATGCCCCTTACAAAAGTCATACAGTACAGCATCTTAAAAACATTATTCCCATTAATGGGCAGTGGGTCTCCCACAGTCTTTGTTTATGCCTTCCAAGCAAAAGATGACAAAAATAAGGACGGAGGAAATTTCAATAATGGCAACACAGACCACGGTCACCCTGTTGGTATAGTGGTGGTGGAGGCTGAGGATAAGGAGAAGAGCATAAAACAGCCGAAATGAGGAAGTGTATACCCATGTGTGGGTGTGCAGCGGTGCATGGGAGTACACCTCCCGAAATAACACAGTGGATTTGACTTTATGTTACTCTGCTGTTATTTGGTGGTGATGAGAAGTCTGGCCCAATCCAGCCCTTGTTCATTTTGCTAAGGGTCAGCTTGTCAGCATTGTCAGTTGACAGGCAAGTGCACTTATCAGTTATAATTCCCCCAGCGGCACGAAAAACACGCTCCGATAAAACGCTAGCGGCAGGGCAGGCCAGGACCTCCAAGGCATACAGAGCAAGTTCATTCCAAGTGTCCAGCTTGGATACCCAAAAATTGAAAGGCACAGAGGATTCACGGAGGATGCTGGTACAGTCGGCAAGGTACTCCCTCACCATCTTTTGAAACTTTCCACTCCTTGTGAGAGTACCCCGTGCCTCAGGGCCTGTAAGCTGGGTGGGTCTCAGAAAACTGTCCCAGAACATTGACAGTGTTCCCCTGCCTCTGCTGGATTTTAGTTGCGTCTCTCTCGCATGTACGCCTTGGTTGGGCAACGAACTGTGACCCCTGCCACTAGCGTTTTCAGATGGGAATTTTTTTAACAGTTCTGCAGCAAGGGCCTTCTGGTACTGCCCCATTTTTGTAGACCTCTCCACCTCAGGAATAAGAGAGTGAAAGTTCTCCTTGTAGCGGGAGTCTAAAAGTGTCACCAACCAGTAATGACTGTCACCCAACATTTTGACCATGCGAGGGCCACGGTAAAGGCAGCGTAATATAAATTCAGCCATGGGTGCCAGAGTGGTAACGGGCAAGACTTCCGTGTCCTCACCAAGATGACGACTGACCATGCTTTCCTCCTCCTCCACCTCCTCCTCCCCCCTGTCCTCAGGCCACCCACGCTGAACCGACGGTATAACAGTTGTACAGGTTCTACCGTCTACAGCGCATGATACCAGCTCCTGTTCTTCCTCCTCCTCCTCCTCCTCTCCCTCATTGTCCCCCAATGCACGTTGGGATGATATGAGGCTGGGCTGTGTGTAATCGACCACTACGGCTTCTTGATCCATATCATCATACTCGGGCTGCAATGCCTCCTCTTTAATTCTCTGCAGAGAGCGCTGCAAAAGACAGACAAGTGGAATGCTGACGCTAATGATGGCGTCATCGCCATTCACCATCTTGGTGGACTCCTCAAAGTTTGTCAAGATGGTACATATGTCAGACATCCAGGTCCACTCCTGAGGTCTTATGTGTGGAGTCTGACCTGAATATCGACGGCCTTGTTGCAGCTGGTACTCCACAACTGCTCTCTTCTGATCACAAATCCTTTGCAACATGTGGAGGGTAGAGTTCCAACGTGTGAGGACATCACACACCAGTCAGAGTGCCGGAAGCTGCAAACGCTGCTGCAACACAGCAAGGGCGGCGGAAGCTGTAGCCGACTTGCGAAAATGAGCTGACAGGCGGCGTACTTTGACGCGCAGATCTGGCAACTCGGGGTACGATTTAAGAAACCGCTGAACCACGAGGTTAAGCACATGAGCCAGGTATGGTACGTGTGTGATCTCACCTCGCCTCAGAGCCGCCACCAGGTTACGGCCATTGTAACACACGACCATGCGGGGATGTAGGTACAGCGGTCTCAGCCACAGATCTGCCTGCTCTTTCACAGCTGTCCACAACTCACAAGCAGTGTGATGTTTATCACCTAAGCTTATGAGTTTCAGCACAGCCTGTTGCCGCTTAGCTGAGGCAGTACTGCAGTGCTTCCAGCTTGCAACTGATGTGGTGATATCTGAGATGGAGGCTGAACATGAGGAGGAGGAGGAGGATGATGTGCAGGAGATGTACACTGTGGGGGCAACTCTGACTGACATAGGGCCCGCAATTCTCGTTGTGGGGAGGATGTGCTCCGTCCCAAGGTCCAACTGGGTCCCGGCTTCCACTATGTTTACCCAGTGTGCCGTCAGGGAGATGTACCGTCCCTGGCCACAAGCACTTGTCCATGTGTCCGTTGTCAGGTGGACTCTCCCAGTAACTGCGTTGTTGAGGGCATGGCAGATGTTTTGGGACACGTGCTTGTGTGATGCGGGGATGGCACACCGGGCAAAATAGTGTTGGCTGGGGACCGAGTACCGAGGGACGGACACCGCCATAAGGATTCCGTCTCCACCAGCCTAAAAGGCAGCATTTCCAATGCAAGCAGTCGTGAAATGTGCGAATTTAGGACTGTGGCCTGTGGGGCGTTGGCTGCGAATTTCCACTTTCGTTCAAAGGTCTGGGATATGGACAATTGAACGCTGTGGTGGGACGTGGACGTTGATGCTGTTCCTTGAGAAACTGCCATAACAAGTGAAGACTGAGAGGAGGGGGAATCTTTGCATGCAGTATGGACAGGGGATTGCCTTGCACACAACAGGGGGTTCTATTGCACGCACAACAGCGGAAGAAACAGTGGTGACACCCGCTGACACTGGTCGTGGACCCTGGGGTGCACCCCACAAAGTCGGGTGCTTTGCTGCCATGTGCCTGATCATGCTGGTGGTTGTCAGGCTGGTAGTTTTGTCACCCCTGCTGATTCTAGCATGACAGGTGGTACAAATGGCCTTTTTTGGGATATCAGCAGAGTCTTTAAAAAAATTCCAGACTCTGGAAGACCTACAGGTTGTACTGGCAACGTCCCTAGTGTTGGTGTTACGGGGAACTGTTGCCTGCCTTCTGTGTGCGGCCACCACACTGCTTCTTCCTGCCTGTTGGGGTACTCTGCCTCCCTCACCCTGTGTGCTTCTAGCCTTGCTCGGCATGTCCTCCTTCCACATTGGGTCAGTTACTAGATCATCCACCACCTCCTCCTCTTCCACTTGCGCACCACGATCCTCCTCCTCACTTCGTGGCAATTGTGTCTCGTCATGGTCCACCTCTTGTGACAAATTGCCAGCATCGACTTCCTGTGGCCGTGGCTGTTCAAATATTTGGGAATCGCTACATCGGATCTCCTCTTCCACCACTTCAAACGGAGCAGGCGAGGGGCAGAAATCTGGAAATGGACCAGTGAACAGCTCTTCAGAGTGTCAAAGTGTGGGATCAGTTGCTGTCTGACGACACTCGACATGGTGGGAGGAAGGAGCATCAGAGTGAGGAGGAGTATGCAGTCGAGAATCACGGCTACTAAGATTTGACCGTGTGGAAGACTGACCGGAGGTGGTGGTGCCCAGGTAACTGGAAGTATTATCTGCTATCCCATTAATAACCTGTTCACACTGATCAGGTCGCAATACTGGTGTTGTTCTATGTTTCCCTAGTAATTCGGTCAAGATCTGGGAGTGAGAAGATGTGGCTATTGGTTGTGGCACATTTTCACCTTGGCCACGGCCCCGTCCTCTGCACGCATCATCACCAGAACGTCCAGTTCTACGTCCCATGCCACTCGCCTTGCCCATTGTAAATTAAGTAAAATAGCTTACACTTGCACTATCAATGGAAAAAGGGTAATAAAAAGTAGATTAGTACCGTGGAAGAGGAAAACCACAGTTCTATTTCTCGGGCCTACACCAGACTCTTTTAAACAGATATATTTGTGTCTGAACAATCAGGGAGACACTATTAATGTTTTTCTTTACGGAAAAAAATGACAAAAGCAGGATAATACAGAGATTTGACCCGTGGAACTGCAAAACCACACTTCTATTTCTCGGGCCTACACCACACTCTTTTAAATAGATATATTTGTGTCTGAACATTCAGGAGTCACTATTACTGTTTTTCTTTACGGCAAAAAATACCAAAAGCAGGATAATACAGGGATTTGACCCGTGGAACTGCAAAACCACACTTCTATTTCTCGGGCCTACACCAGACTCTTTTAAACAGATATATTTGTGTCTGAACAATCAGGAGACACTATTACTGTATTTCTTTACGTCAAAAAATGCCAAAAGCAGGATAATACAGAGATTTGACCCGTGGAACTGAAAAACCACACTTCCATTTCTCGGGCCTACACCAGACTCTTTTAAACAGATATATTGGTGTCTGAACAATCAGGAGACACTATTACTGTTTTTCTTTACGGAAAAAATACCAAAAGCTGGATAATAGAGATTTTTTTACCGTGGAACGGCAAAACCACAGTTTTAACTACTGGTGTATACCAGACTTTTCTAAATAGATATATTTGCGGCTGAACAGTGAGCGACACACTCAAACAGTTTTTTTTAGGTAAAAATGGCCCAAAAGTGGATAATACAGAGGTTTGAACCGTGGTACTGCAAAACCACACTTTTATTTCTCTGGCCCACACCAGACCATTTTAAACAGATATATTTGTGTCTGAGCAATCAGGGAGACACTTTTTTTTGGGGGGGGGGTACACCTAAAGGTTAATAAGACGGGTATTTGTACAGTGTGAAGGAGGAAAAAAAAAAAGAGGATTTAGTTGAAAAAAAAAGGATTTTTCCTGGCCCCCGAGACCTGGAGCTAAGTCCAGAAATTTCAGCAACAGGAGCACACAGGACTGTAGTGCATTGTTTACTGGTATAACCACTGCGTCTCCTATACAGCCTGCCTGCCTGACTGATATCTGGGATGGATATTAG
The DNA here is from genome assembly GCF_046119375.1 of Phyllobates terribilis. Lineage (NCBI taxonomy): Eukaryota > Metazoa > Chordata > Amphibia > Anura > Dendrobatidae > Phyllobates > Phyllobates terribilis. The sequence goes on from NW_027362764.1 coordinate 121,816,034, forward strand.
TCCTGAGAAGGACTGTTTGTTTGATTTGGCAGGCTTTACAGACCCTACACTAACTATTTTGCAGTATATATCTCTCCATAAATCAGCAGCGCTGTCCCTACACTGTCTGATACCGCCCGTCTGTGTCCAAGATGGCGGCGCCCGGTTTTAAATACTCGAGCTGATGCTGTGCGGCCAGCCAATCAATGTAATGCCCACAACCAACATGGCTGCGGCATTACATTGACTGGCTGTCAATCCCTGCATGTTCATTGGCTCTGTAAAGAGCGCCAAACATGCAGGGCGGACACCCGAGCTCCCGCCTGAGTAACCTGGTAATGCTCGGTGCTCGCCGAACATCCCGAGTAGCGTGATGCTCGGGCAAGTACTGAGCAGTGTCGAGCATGCTCGCTCAACACTAGTCATGATGTATAGCTTGGGGCAATGCAGTACGGACTTGGGGCATATCACGTTTGCGGAGTGGGAACAGATTAAGGACCTCGCCACCCTTCTGTACGGTTTTGAAATGGCTACTAAACTGGTTAGCACTAGTGTTGAGCCACCCCCGTAGTGTTCGAGTTCGGTTCGGTTCGTCGAACACCCTTGTGTTCGCCGAACTGTTCGTCGAACTATTCGTCGAACACCTTCGAACACCGTTAAAACCAATGGCAGGCAAACAAAAACACATAGAAACACATAGAAAACACCTTCAAAGGTGTCCAAAAGCTGACAAACTGCTCAGAAGACATAACTAACACATGGAAAAGTGACAAGTACATATAGTCATGCGAAAAGAAAAGAGGTGGAGGAGTAAAAGGAGGGGGAGACACAGATATAGGCATGTCATGCCCTTCTAAAATCCAAAAAGTGAGAAGCCGACACGGCCTGTCCGTTCCTGCCCGTGCCACCTCCGTGTTGCCGGGTTTGTGCCAGAGCCGCGGTGGACCCTGACGGCCAGCCCCCTCTCCCAATACTGGTGCCTGTCCGCTGGTGGGTAGAGCGAGCCCCCTGTGGTGGAGGCAGGTCAAAGCTTTTTAATTTAAATTGTCTCTCTAATTTGAATGAATACACTTTAAATCCTTTTACAAGGATCTATTGGAGGGCAAGTCTCATGCCAGCAGCCGAGTAATTCCAGCTCCAGTAGCGTCCACTAAAGCTGCTGCAGTTAAAAAGCTTTTATAAGGATCGAGCTCGGAGGTCCACCGCAAGGCGTCCTACCGCCCGTCCCAGCCCCTGTGCCTTGGGTGCCTCCTGATGCTCTTCACTGAGTATCCCGGGGTCCCGAAGCATTTCCTTTGAAAAAATTAAGTGTCCAAACTACAGGTGGTGTAGCTTGCTTAACAGCTCGTATAATCCGCTGACTAGCAGACACTGCTACTAGACACAAAGTATTTCCTGGGCTAGATGCAGTTAAAAATTTGTAATTAGATACTCTCATTGGATGCTGAGAAAGCATTCCATAGAGTCTCCTGGCACGCCATATATTATTCTCTTAAAAAGCTTGGGGTAGGGGTCTAGGGGACCCTTTTATAGCCAAAATCACGGCCCTGTATCGCAATACGTCACCTAGGCTGAAGATAAATGGAACTGTAGCACCTCGAGGGCTTGGTTGCTACAGAGGTATTGCACCTCACCCAGAGGTGTGATATCTCACTCTCAGGTAAGGATGGAGTGTGGATCAGGACCCCGACACCTGCATGCATTACACCACATTGCCGTGGGGCAGGGCGACCAATATGCCTCTGAGATGGGCACGACAGTCCCTGTCCCTGGCTGGAGTGGGGGAGGGAACACTGAGGAAGGGGAACCCTGTAGTGCAGGAGCAAGGAGGAAGCAGTTCCTGGGTGCATTGAGAAGGAAGTATAAAAGGTGGGCACGATCTTAGTTCAGTGCAGAGAAGTCTGAGCAGAAGTGACAGGGAGCAGGGACTCTGCATGAGCTCTGCTGCAGAGGCGGGCCTAGTAACAGAGGCCAAGGCCTGGAAGAGGGAGAAGGAAGGAAGAGGAGCGGAGAAGGCTCTTGGAACGAGGAACGAAGGGATCCCAGGGGTGCGGACGGGCGAGTCGCCACCGCACGCCCGAATCCACCTGCGTGGAGGGGTCAGGTCAAAGGGGGAGACCGGTCCCTGAAACTAGTGGAGGCGGGAAACAACCCTCAGCTAGAAACTGGAGGCTGTGACATTTTATGTGGCGCAGCACCTCGCTACACCCGCTAGGAAGGCACCACATAGGGTCAGGGAAACTGGCGCCAAGTTTACCAAGAGGAGGCCCGAGGCAGCCGGACAGAAGCGTTGGTAAGAAAGGCCAGACAAAGGACACACAAAGGGGGTCCTGGGAAGCGCTCCAAAGTTATCTGGGAGTTGTCTGAGCCCCTCACCTGGTAAGCACAGTACGACGTAGGCAGCCGTTACCTGCAGAAGTGGTCTGGATAATAAGAACTGTGAGTAAAGGCCCTGGACAGCATCACTGACTCCGTGTCATTACTGCTGCTGCCCTGCTCCATCACCCCCATCCTCCACATACACTGCCCTGAGGCTATACTCCTCCCGTGGGGAGTTATGCTACGCTCTGCTGCACCCACAACACCAGACTCAGCGGTCTGCCCTGGAGCGGCGGTTCACTCTGACCGCAATCCACGGGTGGCGTAGTCGGACATTTAAACATCAATACCACATAAATAGTTCCGCCACTGGTTTGACCTCCCTGAGCCACGGAACCGCGTCGCCGCCACGGAGACTACAACCACCAGCATCCACCAAAAAGGGTCCGGCTCCGGGTGTCCCAAGGCCCAGGGGGCGCGTCAGAACATTTTCATCACCTTTCATATTCACCAATGGGACAAGGCAGGGATGTCCTCTGTCCCCTCTCTTATACATCCTAGTGACGGAGCACCTGCTCTCATCAATTCGCCATAACCCCAATATTAGGTGGATTGAGGTGGGAGGCACCGAGTACAAGTGCTCTCTATTTGCTGATGATGTCCTAGTATATATCACTCAATCACATATATCCATCCCTGCTGTTATGGCTGAAATAGATCACTTTGTTACATGGTCAAATTTTAAAATCAATGCAGCGAAGTCTGAGGCCCTCGATGTCTCCCTCCCAAAATCCATACAAGATTCCATCCAGTCCAACTTTCCCTTTGCCTGGCCCTCACAGGGTATCAAATACTTAGGAATTCCTATTCATAGAGACCTCTCCCATCTATGTTATCTTAATTTTGGGCCCTTTATTGAACAACTCCATACAGACCACGGTTGGCAAGTTAGAGCTGTAAGATTCACTACGTGAACCACTGGTGTTTTGTGGAAAAGCACATGTACACTGTGTTCCAAATTATTATGCAAAAAGTGTTTAGGAGTGATAAGGGAAGAATTTGTTTGTCAGTAAACTCATTGATGGTGATGTGTGTCAGGGCTCTTTATATCACTGTAAGCAATTGCAGACACCTGTTCTAATTAGTTTGGCAGGTGTGTCCAATGAAAGGCAAGACTACTTAAGAAGGCTGTCCCACATTATTAAGCAGCCTACATTTTCTGCCAAAATGGGAAAGAAAAAGGATGTGTCGGCTGCTGAGAAGCAACAAATTGTGGAGTGTTTAGGTCAAGGCATGACTACAATCAACATTGTGCGATGATCAGGATGAAGTGTCTTGGCAATCAAGAAGTATGTAGCTGATTCACAGTACACACGTGTGCGTGCTGATAAGGGCAAATTGAGGACTCTTTCCTACAGGCAATTACTTCAAGTTAAAAGAGCAGCGGCAAAAAAGCCTTGTCATAGCAGCAGACAAGTTTTTGAAGCTGCTGGTGCCTCCAACGTCCCCCGAACAACAAGATGCAGGGTCCTTCAGAGGTTTGCAGCTGTGCGTACGCCATCCTGTCGACCTCCTCTATCCACTTCACACAAGCAGAAACGGCTCCAGTGGGCCAAACATTACATGAAGACTGATTTCAAAACTGTTTTGTTCACGGATGAGTGCTGTCCAACGCTCGATGGTTCAGATGGATGGAGTGGAGGATGGCTGGTTGATGGACACCCCACGCAAACACGGTACAGCGCTAAGAAGGAGGAGGTGGAGTAATGTTTTGGGCTGGAATCATGGGGAGAGAGATTGTCAGCCCCTTTAGGATCCCTGAAGGGGTAAAGATGAACTCCATAATGTATGTGGAGTTTCTCAAACAGCACTTCCTGCCATGATTCAAGAAGAAGAACCGTGTATTCCACAGCAAGATCATTTTTATTCATGATAATGCACCGTCTCATGCTGCACATAACACATCTGCATCTCAGGCTGATATGGGCATAAAAGGGGACAAACTTATGCTGTGACCCCCATGCTCCCGTGACCTCTACCCCATTCAGAACCTCTGGAGCATCATCAAAAGGAGTGTCTATGATGGCGGGAGGCAGTTCACATCTAAGCAACAGCTCTGGGAGGGTATTCTGTCCTCATGCAAAACAATTGAAGCAGAAACCATCCAAAACCTGACAAATTCAATGGACGAGAGAGTTCAGAAGCTCCTTTCGAACAAGGGGTCCTATGTGCAAATGTAACATCACCTAGAATAAAGTTTTGAGTTGAAAACTGTTTGATTTCAGTTTCTAATAACCTGCTAATGCTTATAATTTCAAAAATGACCATTTTTTTGGTCTTTATTAAAATGAAAAGGTTGATCGAAGAGTGTGGGGGATCTAAGAGTGTGGCAACCCAGTAGTCAGGATTACTTCGAATTCTGACAATCTGAGGGTCATGTTGCAGGTAGTGCAGCAAGAAGGCACTTATGTGTCTTGCGCATCTCGGAGCCCCAAAATAATTTTCCGGGCTAGATGCAGCAAAAAATTATTATTAATTTTAAATCGGGTGGAGCTTAGCATAGATGGCCTAATAGAATCAGTACTGCACACTGCTACAAAGCCCAAATTATTTTTCAGCCAAGATACAGATAAATATGATTAGTAATTTTGAATCTGGTGGAGCTTAGTATAGGTGGCCTATTAGAATCAGTGCTGCACACTGCTACAAAGCCCAAATTATTTTCCAGCCAAGATACAGATAAACATGATTAGTAATTTGAAAGCTTAAAACGGTTGGTGAGGTGATTTTAACCAATCATCAAGCTTTTACTCTCCCCAGGATGACACAGGGGAAGAAAAGTCGTTTCGGATCCATGATTTGTTCATCTTTATGAACGTGAGTCTGTCTACATTATCAGTGGAGAGCCGCGTGTGCTTATCTGTCAGCACACCACCAGCAGCGCTGAACACACGTTCAGACAGAATGCTGGCTGCGGGGCATGACAAGATCTCCAAGGCGTAAGTGGCTAGTTCCGGCCATTTATCCAGATTGGAAGCCCAAAAAGAACAAGGGTCCAGTGACACAGTCATGGCTTCAATGTTTACTTGGAGATACTCCTGTACCATCGTCTCTAGGCGTTGACTATGTGTCAGACTTCTTGTCTCCTGTGGCCTTGCAAAGGATGGGCTAAAAAAGTGGTGAAATGATTCCGCAAAATTGATGTTACCAGCAGATACTGTGTTTCTGTTACGGTTTGAGTGCTGAACACTCGACGGTCCCATGGTTGGCAAGTTGGAACTGTGAGATTCACTACGTGCACCACTGGTGTTTTGTGGAAAAGCACATGTAAGATTCTGCAACAGTCTCTGCTGATACTCCTGCATGCGTGCATTCCTTTCTATGGCAGGAATAATTTCTGCAAATTTACTTTTGTACCGGGGATCTAACTGTGGCAACCCAGTAGTCACGATTATTTCTAATTCTCACAATTCGAGGGTCATGTTGCAGGTAGTGCAGCAAGAAGGCACTCATGTGTCTTGCGCATCCAGGAGCACCAAGTCCCTGTTGTGTTGGTGGCGAGGTAACAATCATGCTTCCTTCCTCTGTCCTCTCCCCCCAACCTCGCACAACAGAAATGTGATCAAGGTCTCCCTCATCTGATGAGTCTTCCATCAGTTCGTCCTCCACTTCTTCCTGGGCTCCTGCACCTTCTTCACTAGTTTGGCTGCTACCATGCACCCTGGTAAAACCATCTCCCCCACCCTCACATGCCTGCCGCCTTGGTGCTGCCGACCATCTGGACCTTGCAGATGTTAGCCCTTCCGCATACAACTCCTCCTCCTCTACCTCCTCCACCTCCTCTTGTGCCACCACCTGGCTCCGAATTCTGTTTAACATGTGCTCCAGCATGTAAATCACCGGAATAGTCATGCTGATAATGGCATCGTCAGCACTAAACATCTTCGTCGCCATTTCAAAACTGTGCAGAAGGGTGCATAGGTCCCTGATCTGAGACCACTCCTCCAGCGTGATTTGCCCCACCTCTGGATCTCGTTGGCCCAGGCTATACGTCAGAACGTATTGCACCAGGGCTTGTCGGTGCTGCCACAGTCGCTGCAACATGTGCAGAGTTGAATTCCACCGGGTAGGCACATCGCATTTTAGCCGGTGAAGTGGGAGGCCCAACGACTTCTGTAGAGATGTAAGTCGCTGAGCTGCGGGATGCGAACGGCGGAAGTGAGCACACAGCGACCGTGCCCTCTGCAGAAGGCCACCTAGTCCGGGATAGTGGGCTAAAAATTGCTGGACAACCAGGTTCAACACGTGAGCCATACAAGGCACGTGTGTGACATTGCCCCGGCGAAGGGCCGCACCCAGATTTGAAGCATTGTCGCACACGGCCTTCCCTTATTTCAGGTCCAGTGGAGACAACCATTCATGAAATTGGTTCTCCAGAGCTGACCACAACTCCTCAGCTGTGTGACTCACATTTCCCAGACATTTCAAAGTAAAAACCGCCTGATGACGTTGAGCCCTACTGCCAGCATAGTAAGGAGGTGTGCAGGATCCCTTCTGCGCAGTTAGAAAGCTTGTGGCATGACCAGACAGGCTTTGGGTGCAGGTGGAGAACCGAGAGGAGGCTGAGGAGGCAGAAGCAGTGGAGGAACTTTGAGATAAAGAGGATTGACGCACAACTCGTGCGGATGGCAAGACTTGGACAGCAGCCCCTTGTCCTGCTGTCACCATAGTTACCCAGTGCCCAGTCAGCGACATGTAACGCCCCTGTCCATGCCTACTCGTCCAAGTGTCTGTGGTGAAATGCATCCTGTCACACACAGAGTTTCTCAAAGAAGCGGTGATGTTGTGTGCGATATGCTGGTGGAGCGCAGGCACACCTTTCTTTGAGAAGTAGTGCCGACTGGGCATCTGGTCCTGGGGCACTGCGACGGACATAAGGTCTCGAAAATCCTCTGTGTCCACCAGGCGGAAAGGCAGCATTTCTGTAGCCAACAGCTTGCAGATGGTGAAATTCAACCTCTTAGCTTTCTCATGGCTAGGAGGAAATGGTCTTTTACTTATCCACATCTGAGGGACCGAGGGCTGGCTATTGTGCTTAGACAGGGTTGATAAGGGTGTCCCCGGCAAACTGACGGTCTGTGAGGAAGATGCAGGCGGACATGTTAGGTTGCCTTGATCCAAAGGTGGTGCTATCGATGTCGGACAGCGCTCAACACCAGCTGGTGTTACCACCTCCATAGAAAATGATGACCTGCCAATCACGCTGGCTGTTGCGGGTAAAGAGGTGGCAGGTCTGCGTCCCAAAACAGGTGTGACTGCTGTCCCCCCAGTCACAGAGGATGAAGAGGCCGCGGATGCACAAGATATGGCAGACGGTGGTTGGCCCAGCCGGCTAGGCCGCATTGTAGCACAGTGAGCTTCCCACTGCAACTTATGCTTCATGTCCATGTGCCGGTTCATGCATGAAGTACTCAAACTATGTATTTTTTGGCCTCTACTTAGCTTTTGCTGACAAATGTTATAGATAACACGAGTTGGGTCATCTTTATCGATCTGAAAAAATGCCCAGGCTATGCAAGGCTTAGCACCCATGCGACCTGAAGAGCCACCACGACTTGTGGTGAGAGGCAGAGTTGTGTTTGAGGATGCAGTTGTTGACGTGCTTCCAGTACTACGTCTCTGTCCAGGATGGCGCAACCTGACCTCATTCTCCTCCACCTCCTCTGCTGACCTCATCTCTTGGCTGACTGTGGGTTGACAGTAAGTGGGATCTCCAACCTCATCATCATCACCCTGTGTGTTATCACACCCGTCGTCCTCAGAGCCAACCTGTTCCTGCCCTGACAAAAAACTAAAGTTGTCGCTCCAATCAGGTATTTGAGTCTCATCATCGTTTTCCTCATTGTTTCCACCAACATGAGTTACAGTTTGGGAATGAGGGTCAACATTATGGTCAGAACCTTCAGCGTCTGGTCCTCTATCTGAATCATAAAGATTCTGGGCATCAGTGCAGATCATTTCCTCGTCTGGATTCACAGAAGCGCTGGAGCCGACCTCTGATTCCCAGGCTATAGTATGAGTAAACAGCTCTGCAGACTCAACCATCTGTTCTACCTCATACTCAGACGGGCAGCTGGAGATTTGGGAGCTGTGAGGAAGCAAGTGCGATTGGGGTGACACCTTTGAGGACTGGAGTATTTGTGATGTTGAAGTTGATGTGGAGGAGAGCCCACTTAAAGGAGCACTTGATATCCATTGAAGCACCTGCTGTTTTTGTGCCTCATCTTGAATTTGTAGCGATTGGCGTGACCGTAAGAAAGGGATCTTATCACATTGTCTGCTAAAAGAAGTAGACATTTTAGTTTGGCTTGAAGATGGTCTTTCTTCTGCAGATGTTACTGTTGCTTTAACACATACCCCACGGACACAACCTTTTTTCCCCTTCCCAACACGCCTATTCCCCTTTTCACCAGCAGCAGGCCTTTTTCCACTCATTTTGGTGGTTAACTAATTCACAACTCTGGAGTTGTTTGCACAAAAAAACAATGGATGGGAACCGAGCAGAGCTGAGTGGCCAAGCTGTGGCATTAGGCCAAAACTATTGGCTGGGTTAGATGCAGAAAAAAATTATATTCAATTTGCAACCTGATGGAGGTCAGTATAGATGGACCAATAGACCAAGTCCCACACACTGCTAGAAGCCCAAATATTTTTTCAGAGCTAGATGCAGAAAAAAATTATATTCAATTTGCAACCTGATGGAGGTCAGTATAGATGGACTAATAGAACAAGTCCCACACACTGCTAGAAGCCCAAATATTTTTTCAGAGCTAGATGCAGAAAAAAATTATTTTTAATTTGCAACCTGATGGAGGTCAGTATAGATGGACTAATAGACCAAATCCCACACACTGCTAGAAGCCCAAATATTTTTTCAGAGCTAGATGTAGAAAAACATTATATTCAGTTTGCAACCTGATGGAGGTCAGTATAGATGGACTAATAGACCAAGTCCCACACACTGCTAGAAGCCCAAATATTTTTTCAGAGCTATATGCAGAAAAAAATTATATTGAATTTGCAACCTGATGGAGGTCAGTATAGATGTACTAATAGACCAAGTCCCACACACTGCTAGAAGCCCAAATATTTTTCCAGAGCTAGATGCAGAAAAAAATTATTTTTAATTTGCAACCTGATGGAGGTCAGTATAGATGGACTAATAGACCATGTCCCACACACTGCTAGAAGCCCAAATATTTTTTCAGAGCTAGATGCAGAAAAAAATTATATTCAATTTGCAACCTGATGGAGGTCAGTATAGATGGACTAATAGAACAAGTCCCACACACTGCTAGAAGCCCAAATATTTTTTCAGAGCTAGATGAAGAAAAATTTTTTTTTTAATTTGCAACCTCATGGAGGTCAGTATATATGGACTAATAGACCAAGTCCCACACACTGCTAGAAGCCCAAATATTTTTTCAGAGCAAGATGCAGAAAAAAATTATATTCAATTTGCAACCTGATGGAGGTCAGTATAGATGGACTAATACATCAAGTCCCACACACTGCTAGAAGCCCAAATATTTTTTCAGAGCTAGATGCAGAAAAAAATTATATTCAATTTGCAACCTGATGGAGGTCAGTATAGATGGACTAATAGAACAAGTCCCACACACTGCTAGAAGCCCAAATATTTTTCAGAGCTAGATGCAGAAAAAATATATTTTTCATTTGCAACCTGATGGAGGTCAGTATAGATGGACTGATAGACTAAGTCCCACACACTGCTAGAAGCCCAAATATTTTTTCAGAGCAAGATGCAGAAAAAAATTATATTCAATTTGCAACCTGATGGAGGTCAGTATAGATGGACTAATAGAACAAGTCCCACACACTGCTAGAAGCCCAAATATTTTTTCAGAGCTAGATGCAGAAAAAAAATATTTTTCATTTGCAACCTGATGGAGGTCAATATAGATGGACTAATAGACCAAGTCCCACACACTGCTAGAAGCCCAGATATTTTTTCAGAGCTAGAAGCAGATAAAAATTATTTTTCATTTGCAACCTGATGGAGGTCAGTATAGATGGACTAATAGAACAAGTCCCACACACTGTTAGAAGCCCAAATATTTTTTCAGAGCTAGATGCAGAAAAAATTTATTTTTAATTTGCAACTTGATGGAGGTCAGTATAGATGGACTAATAGACCAATTCCCACACACTGCTAGAAGCCCAAATATTTTTTCAGAGCTAGATGCAGAAAAAAATTATATTCAATTTGCGACCTGATGGAGGTCAGTATAGATGGACTAATAGACCAAGTCGCACACACTGCTAGAAGCCCAAATATTTTTTCAGAGCTAGATGCAGAAAAAAATTATATTCAATTTGCAACCTGATGGAGGCCAGTAAAGATGGACTAATAGAACAAGTCCCACACACTGCTAGAAGCCCAAATATTTTTTCAGAGCTAGATGCAGAAAAAAATTATATTGAATTTGCAACCTGATGGAGGTCAGTATAGATGGACTAATAGACCAAGTCCCACACACTGCAAGAAGCCCAAATATTTTTTCAGAGCTAGATGCAGAAAAAAAATATTTTTAATTTGCAACCTGATGGAGTTTAGTATAGATCGACTAATAGACCAAGTCCCACACACTGCTAGAAGCCCAAACATTTTTTCAGAGCTAGATGCAGAAAAAAATTATATTCAATTTGCAACCTGATGGAGGTCAGTATAGATGGACTAATAGAACAAGTCCCACACACTGCTAGAAGCCCAAATATTTTTTCAGAGCTAGATGAAGAAAAAAATTATTTTTAATTTGCAACCTGATGGGGGTCAGTATAGATGGACTAATAGACCAAGTCCCACACACTGCTAGAAGCCCAAATATTTTTTCAGAGCTAGATGCAGATAAAAATTATTTTTAATTTGCAACCTGATGGAGGTCATTATAGATGGACTAATAGAACAAGTCCCACACACTGTTAGAAGCCCAAATATTTTTTCAGAGCTAGATGCAGAAAAAAATAATTTTTAATTTGCAACCTGATGGAGGTCAGTATAGATGAACTAATAGACCAAGTCCCACACACTGCTAGAAGCCCAAATATTTTTTCAGAGCTAGATGCAGAAAAAAATAATATTCAATTTGCAACCTGATGGAGGTCAGTAAAGATGGACTAATAGAACAAGTCCCACACACTGCTTGAAGCCCAAATATTTTTTCAGAGCTAGATGCAGAAAAAAATTATATTCAATTTGCAACCTGATGGAGGTCAGTATAGATGGACTAATAGACCAAGTCCCACACACTGCTAGGAGCCCAAATATTTTTTCAGAGCTAGATGCAGAAAAATATTATATTCAATTTGCAACCTGATGGAGGTCAGTATAGATGGACTAATAGAACAAGTCCCACACACTGCTAGAAGCCCAAATATTTTTTCAGAGCTAGATGCAGATAAAAATTATTTTTAATTTGCAACCTGATGGAGGTCAGTATAGATGGACTAATAGAACAAGTCCCACACACTGTTAGAAGCCCAAATATTTTTTCAGAGCAAGATGCAGAAAAAAATTATATTCAATTTGCAACCTTATGGAGGTCAGTATAGATGGACTAATAGAATGATGCTATTCCCAAAAAGTTTTACTTCACTAGGTGCAGTAAAAAAATTGGTATTCTATACACAGGTGGTGTAGCTTGCAACTCAGATAGGCTACTCCACTAACTAACACACTCTGCAATAGGCCAAAAAGGATTAGCTTTGCTAGATTTAGCCAAATGCTGTGAAAAAAACTTGCACAGCACTGGCACAGACCTGCCTGGTAAAAACTGATAGGAACTGATGTAACTTAGTCCTGAAAAGGACTGCAATTACAATTAGTCTTTACTCCCAAGCTATCTATTTAAGAGCACAGACCTGCCTGATAAAAGTCGTAGGAAATGCTGTAACCTAGTCCTTAAAAGGACTGCAATCACAACTCTTCCCTACTCCCAAGCTATCTGTAGATTTGTGCGAAAATTGGCTTTAAATTAACAACTTATAGCACACACAGCAACAGCGGTGCCGTCTAACACGCATCTGCAGCAGTGAGAAAATGGTGGTGACGGGGAAAATGGCTGGGTCTTATAGGGCAAGGACATGTGACATACACTGCCAATGACACATGCCCTCGCTTGTGTGAAAAAAAGCAGTTCGCTCCGTGTGTGCTCTGCTGATAGGCTGACAGATTGCACCTCCCCACTGTAAATGCGGGAAAGAGAAAAAAAATGGAGATCTTCATTATTCCTGCAGAGATCCATCCCCTGCCCCCCCCCCCCACCCCGCTGAACACTCAAACTGCGTATTAACATTAATTTTCAGCATTACTGAGAAAAAATCCAGTTATGATTTTGGTGCACGAACAGTTATCGAACTTAACCTCGAACAGCCGAATTTTTTTCAAATTGTTCGTGTTCGCCGAACCGCTCGAACACCGCCCAAAACAGCTCGAATTTGAGATTGGCGAACAGTTCGAGTTGAACAACGCTCATCTATAGTTAGCACTGATGATGCCATCAGCAGCATCACTATTCCGGTCATATACACGCTGGAGCAAATTTTGAATAACCTGCGGCAGGAGGTGGTGGACCCAGAAAAAGAGGAGGATGCGGAAGGGATTCCAATGTCTCAAATTTTGAGACTGTCGTCACACAGGCAGATGCCAAGTGACGGTGGATTACAGCAATCAAGGGGGTTTGGTGATACCAGGCAAGCTGTTAGTGAAGGTGCAAAAGCTGAGGAACTAATGGAGGAGGAAGAGGTGATGGGCGAGCAGCTGTCGAGGATGAAGAGGATAATCATCCCCTCTCATTTGAAGTGGTTGGCAGGAGGGGACGGAGGAAACAAGCATCAATGTTATGCAGCCCACAATACAGCCTGGCTTTGCACCTCCTGTAAGAGCTCAACATATGAGTGCCTTCTTGATGCACTATCTGCAACATGATCCCCTGACTACTGGGTTGCCACTCTGATAGATCCACGTTATAAGATTCAATTTTGCCAGATGCTTCCCGCCCTGGAAAGGGACCCGCTTATGTTGCAGTATCGAAACAAGCTTTTAAGCAACCTTAATAGAGGATTTCCCCAAGATATCAGTGAGGCACACAGTGTCATCGCAGCTGTAGTCTTTCAACCTCCGGCATGTCAGTTCGTTAACGCCAAAACATTTGCAGCAGCAGAGTAAGTGGCAGAAGCAATTTCTGGGAGTCCTTTCAGTCCTTTACATTTTTTGCACCAGCTCGTGCACCAGCACAACAGAGTACAAGTCTGACATGTGGTGAATGAATAAAGAGGATGGTGCATGAGTATCTAGAGTTCAATATCAATACCATCAGGGAGGGTTTGGACCTGTTTACATATTTGTCTTCAAAAATGGATGAATGGCCTGAGCTCGCCTCTCACGCCTTGGAGGTTTTATCATGCCCGGCAGCCAGCGTTCTCTCTAAACGTGTCTTCAGCACTGCTGGTAGTGTCTTGATGGATAAGCGCACTGGGCTGTCCCCTGAAAGTGTAGACCGCCTAACTTTCATCAAGATGAACAAGTCATGGAACTCCAAGGACTTTGGCACCCCAATTGCAGACTGTACAGAGTAGGCGATGTTGTCATTTTGAGTATGCTGCATTGATTTCTTGAAATTGCAGTCTTTGATATGGCTACTGTGCCTGCTCTTGCTGCTGCTGATGCTGCTGCTGCTGCAGATTTTAGGCCCTAATTTTGGGAAATGTGGAGAATTCTGATTGTGTCTCCATCCATTGGGTTGGCTGTAGTGGGACAGGTTTGGGTCTGCATTAAACTACTTGTAGTCTGATGACATTGATTCCTCTTCAGTGGTGTTAGGCCCTCATTTAGGGCAATGTGAACACTCCTGGTTAGGTCTCCATCTCCTGGGTTGGTTGTACTGGAACAGGTGTGGGTCTTATTTACACTATTTCTACTGTAGTGAAATTGATTAGACATTGCTAGTGTCTGCCACTAATTTTTTGAAATGTGGAGAATCATTGGCTGTAGAGGAACTGGTTTTGGCCTCCTTTGCAATACTTATACTCTAGTGAAATTGATGCCACTTCGGTGGTGTTTGTTAGGCCCTCATTCAGGGCAATATGAACACTCCTGGTTAAGTCTCCATCTCTTGGGTTGTCTGTACTGGAAGAGATGCGGGTCTCATTTACACTATTTCTACAGTAGTGAAATTGATTACACTTTGCTGGCGTCTGCCGCTAATTTTTGGAAATGTGGAGAATCCTGAATGGGTCTCCATACATTGGGTTGACTGTAGTGGAAGAGGTTTTGGTCTCCATACATTTCTATAGTTATAGTAGATATGTAGTGAAATTGAGCATTTGGTGCAGATATTATTCTCCCCAAATGGGTACACAAACATGATTAACGCTAAATTGATTTTCAATAAACTACCATCAGCCGCCCCATCAAACACCTCTGCTGCTTCTTCCTCCTCCTCTGTTACCGTGCCAAGTTGTGTCACGCAGGTATCCGACAGAACCAGCTGTATACCAGCTGCAGTTAGGCTGAGTAACAACCCGTCAGCTGTAAGTGAAGTGGACATGCCTGCTGTGTTTGATACTTTGAGCACACCACACGTTTCTCAATCCACCTCAACATCTCCGCCTGCACCTCACTCACGGTCTATCGGTTTGTCCGTTTGACCGTACTCTGCCCTCTCTCAGCACTGCAGCCAGCCCTCAATCCCGCTGTTGTGGTCACATAAGAGATTGTTTCATCCTACACATGACAAAGCTAAGAGGTTGACCTCCACCATCTCCAATCTGTTGGCCAAGGAAATGGTGATCTTAGGCCCTATTTCTTTTAAATGTAAACACTTCAGATTGAGTCTGTATCTCCTGGGTTGGCTGTAGTGGAACTGGTTTAGACCTCCTTTGCAATACTTATACTCTAGTGAAATTGATGCCACTTCGGTGGTGTTAGGCCCTCATTTAGGGCAATGTGAACACTCCTGGTTAGGTCTCCATCTCCTGGGTTGGCTGTACTGGAAGAGGTGTGGGTCTTATTTACACTATTTCTACAGTAGTGAAATTGTTGCCACTTTGCTGGCGTCTGACACAAATTTTTTTAAATGTGGGGAATCCTGATTGGATCTCCATCTTTTGGGTTGGCTGTAGTGGAACATTCCTGTTCTTCAGTTAAAGTTGTGTAAGGTTGCGTACCTGTCCTTGCTGCACTATGATACAGACTCTGCCTTCTGCACTCTGATACAGACTCTGCCTCATGCACTCTGATACAGACTCTGCCTGCTGCACTCCTGATACAGACTCTGCCTACTGGACTCCTGATATAGATTCTGGCTGCTGCACTCTGATACAGATTCTGCCTGCTGCACTCCTGATACAGACTCTGCCTGCTGCACTCCTGATACAGACTCTGCCTGCTGCACTCTGATACAGACTCTGCCTGCTGCACTCTGATATAGACTCTGCCTGCTGCACTCCTGATACAGACTCTGCCTGCTGCACTCCTGATACAGACTCTGCCTGCTGCACTCTGATACTGACTCTGCCTGCTGCACTATGATACAGACTCTGCCTGCTGCACTCTGATACAGACTCTGCCTGCTGCACTCTGATACAGACACTGCCTGCTGCACCATCTTCAGTAGTCTGTCCTACTGGGTCTAGCTGCTGCGCGTCCATTGGTCCGTCCTGGAGTGGCACCTAACGTTCATCGGGAGCCAAGTCTAACCTCACCATCAGAGGCTCTAGTGAATAGTCCGGTGCTCGCTTAGTCATGCCCCTCCAGGCTCTCTGGGGTCCATGACACAATGGTTGCACAAACCACATCCATGATAGTGCGCCCTCGCAGGCAGGGTCCTCTCTCCTGTTGTACCAGTCGGTGACCCCTTTTGACATGTAAAGAGCAACTGAATAAATGTTGCTGTCACAGTAATAATAATTATAGTGCTTATACTCTGGGTCAATTGATGGCACTTCCCTGGTGTCTACACCTAATTTGATGTGTTTTGGCAGCTTTTGGTTCCGTTTCTAGGTGTTGTATATGCATTTTTTTGATCCCCCCATTGACTCCTATGGGATTCGGAAATGTTCGATGAACATTCGGCGAATAAATTAGGTGAATATCAATTTGTTCTGCGAACTTTTCCGAGCCGAACATTGAAATGTTCGCTCATGCCTACTAATGACCTAAGTCTAACATCTTCTATAATCCAATCCTTCTACTTCAATCTTCTGGACTTCTCTTGTTCTATGCCAGTTTTATGGCATGAACTACCATGGTTAATTCCCAGTATCCACAATTTTAAACGTGCCCTAAAAACACATTTCTTTAGGCAAGGCTATCAACTCACCTCACTAATCTAACTGAATATTCTCTGTTCTCCTTTACTAAATTTTCTCCAGAATCAGGTCCCTCCTTTCATCTATTTCCACACCCTTTATGCAATCAATAGTACTTTGTATCTATTCTTATACAGATATTGACTATTGACTGGTACATACATCGTTATTTGAATTCCCCTATATATTATATTGATGGCTGGACCATACACGACAAGCACTTTTTTTGTCCCTTTTGTCCCCCTTATTTCCTCATAGATTATAAGCTTGAGCTCTGCTACTCTAAGCCACTCTACTTTCCCTAATAGATGATGGCTCTGAGTACTGGACTCCTCTATAAAAATATGGCATTTAAATATAGAAGTATTAAAAAAAAAACTTACCTTAAAGGGGTATTCCTAGCTCCAAGATCATATCCCAAAATGTAGTAGGTGTAATAATAAAATATTCCAATGGTGTAAGGGGCCTATTAAATGCAATACTTTAACCCAATAAAGATAAATGAAGTTTAGATGCCAATAAAATCAATATTTATTTGAAATATAAAGAAATAAAGCGAAATGCAAAACGCGCGTTGGGGTTGTCCTTTTTGTCACAGTCACCAGGTTGTATTGCCTCTTCCCTCCACTCACTATATACCTGCTTTGATGTCTTATGTCTACTTTATGCTGAAGGGATCTCTCTTGACACTTGTCTATATTGTATTTTAATCAGCACTCAGGTATATGTCTTCTCATCATAACTCCTGGTCTTCCTAGGGTTTTTGTGGGAGTGTTACCATATTGAGGGTTAATCTTTTTTGCTTCAAGGGTATATATAGCACTATCTATGGACTTTGCTTCCTCATATATATTACACGCAACACTTTATAACCTCTACTGATAGTTTATTCTTGACAGGTTTTTATACCACTGAGCTTATTTGTGTGACCCTATAACTTGGGTCCTCACTATCACTAATTGCTGTATTATCATTATTTTTTCTATTGCATGTGACACTTTTCAGATTTTTTCTGATTGATTGGATAGGCCTTTTATGCCTCTATATTATCCTTGTATGTGCTGATACCTGTCTATTATCTCGCTCATACCCTCGACCATACTCTCAACCTGACTGTGGGATCCTTCTATTTACTTCTCCTTTTTTAGTACTGTGTTTTTACTGATTGTTTTAATGAATTGAAAGAAATATTGATTTTATTGGAATCTATACTTCATTTATCTTGATTGGATTGCTATGTGTAATAATAATAACATTAGTAAATACCTCCAATCGGAAATGTGATATAGTTCTTCTGATTCACTATGTCATTTTTCCCCAGGCAGGGCAATGCAGTAACTTAGGCATCCATGATTATGACCAGTAACAAGTAACTAACTGTCACTATATGAGTGGTCGTAACCATGGATACCTAAGCTACTGCCATGACATGCACATGGGTTAAGCGACATAGCGAATCAGAAGAACTATTCTACATTTCTAATTGGAGGAATTTATTAATATGATTATTATTATTATTATACCTACTACATATTGGGATAGATTCTAGGAGATAGTAATACCCCTTTAAATCAATAAAGTGATGTATATGATGCCAATTGTGCTTACAGAAGAAAACCGAAGGCAAGCTTTGCGTCCATTACTTTACTCATAATGTTTCCTTTCATTTCAGAGTATACCATAAGTAAACCTTAGCTGATTTATAAGTTTTGGAAGATTTAGTGTCATCGCTTCTTTGCGCTATCATTCTTGGCCTGATCATCCATGCTTAACTTTCAAATTAAATTGTTGCTAAGGTTTGTAGTACTTCTTTCAGCATCATTGAACTTTAATCATGACATGATCATCGATAGTTTAACTGAAACAAAAAACAAAAAAATTCAATTTAAAGCAAAATTGTACAAAGTTCTACTTTGAACAAAAACTCAGTATCTCAGTGCAGGGAAATGTAATCCTGTAAAATGTATGAAATCATTAAAAATCTACCATTCACCAACTATTTTATCCACAGCAGAGGCTTTTCATTACAAAATAGCAGTGAAATGATCGGTTCATTTTTTATCACAATTTTACAGCTTGCACTTGTAAAAAAGTTACTTTCCAAGGTCAAAATTTGTGCTGGTCAATGTGTTTAGCATAGTCTAAAGAACTGTTTACTTAGACCGAATGGCAGTACTAAACGACCTCCAATTGATAAACTTTTACCAATCGGCGTTTGTTTACTAGCCTGTTTACACAGGCAAACCAAAGTAAACTATGCGGACTGTACAATCTCTAGTACATCACTCTGCATAGGCTGCCATTGTTCTCGATAGCATGAATCCTGTTTATAGAAGACTAGATGGTGGCCCGATTCTAATGCATCGGGTATTCTAGAATATGTATGCGGCCGACCGGGCGCAATCAGCAAAACGGTGTTTAAATTTGGCGGCAATATCGGTGATTGGTCATGGGTGGCGGCCGCGACCAATCAGCGAACTGTGTTAGTGAGGACCGGAGAGCTTGTTTAAATTTGCCGATAAAATCGACCAATCAGCAGAGCGTTGTTTAAATTTGGCGGCAATCTCGCTGATTGGTCGCAGCCAGCCGGCGGCCAGGACCAATGAGCAGAGAGGTGTTTAGATTTGGCGCCAAAATCGCTGATTGGTAGTGGTTGCTGGCGGCCGCGACAAATCAGCACAGCGGTGTTTACATTTGGTGCAAATCTCGCTGATTGGTCACGGTCGGCCGGCGGCCGCGACCAATCAGCAGAGCAGCGTTTAAATTTGCAGTCTATATCGCTGATTGGTCGCGGCCGGCCACTGCGACCAATCAGCAGAGCTGCGTTTAAATGTGCCGCCCATCTCGCTGATTGGTCGCGGCCGGCCACCGTGACCAATGAGCAGAGCGGAGTTTAAATTTGCCACCCATCTCGCTGATTGGTCACGGTCGGCCACCGCGACCAATCAGCAGAGTGGCGTTTAAATTTGCCGGCGATATCGCTGATTGGTCGCGGTGGCCGGCCGCGATTAATCAGCAGAGCGGCATTTAAATTTTCCGGACATCTCGCTGATTGGTCGCGGTGGCCGGCCGCGATTAATCAGCAGAGCGGCGTTTAAATTTGCCGCCCATCTCGCTAATTTGTCGCGGTGGCCGGCCACGATTAATCAGCAGAGCGGCATTTAAATTTGCCGGACATCTCGCTGATTGGTCGCGGCCGTCCATCGCTACCAATCAGCAGAGCGGCGTTTAAATTTGCCGCCCATCTCGCTGATTGGTCGCGGCCGGCCACCGCGACCAATCAGCACAGCAGCGTTTAAATTTGCCGCCAATCTCGCTGATTGGTCGCGGTGGCCGGCTGTGACCAATCAGCAGAGCGGCATTTAAATTTGCCGCCCATCTCGCTGATTGGTCGCGGTAGCCGGCCGCGACCAATCAGCAGAGCGGCGTTTAAATTTGCCGCCCCTCTCGTTCATTGGTCGCGGCCGGCCACCGCGACCAATCAGCAGAGCGTTGTTTAAATTTGGCGCCAATCTCGCAGATTGGTCGCGGTGGCCGACCGCGACCAATTAGCACAGCAGTGTTTAAATGTGGCGTCAAAATTGGTGATTGGTCGCGGCTGCTATTTAAATGTGGCGCCCAAATCAGTGATTGGTCGCGGGCAGCGGCCGCGACCAATCAGCAGAGCGGTGTTTAACTTTAGCGCCAAGATCACTGATTGGTCACGTGCGGAGAGCGCGACCAATCAGCGAATCGTATTGGTCAGGAGCGGGGAGAAGAATCTTATTAGTGAGGGCCGGGGAGCGCCGCTGCCTGTACCGCTACTTCCGCTGCGAGAAGCCGGTACATGAGCGACTGCTCGCAGCAGAAGTATCCCGACCCGCAGCGCCGCTCCCCGGTCCTCCCTTCACACCCTAGCCGCTTTTGTCCCCACAGTATCTGCATGGTGTTACAAACGTCCGGACATTTGTGTTAAAAATCGCTGATTGGTCGCTGGTCCACATTTAAACATCGCTGTGCTGATTGGTCGCCGACGCTGGGCGCGACCAATCACCGATTTTGGCGCCACATTTAAATAGCGTCCGCGACCAATCAGTACAGCGGTGTTTAATTTGGAGCCAAGATCGGTGATTGGTCGCGGCCGATATTTAAATTTGGCGCCCAAATCAATGATTGGTCGCGGGCAGCGCCAGCGACCAATCAGCGATTTTTAGCGCAAATGTCCGGACCTATGTAACACCATGCAGATACTGTGGGGACATCAGCGGCTAGAGTGTGAAGGGAGGACCGGGGAGCGGCGCTGCGGGTCGGGATACTTCTGCTGCGAGCGCCCGCTCATGTCCCGGGTTCTCGCAGCGGAACTATGCGCACAGGCAGTGCCGCTGACATCCTTGCAGCTAGCGTGTGAAGGGAGGACCGGGGAGCGGCGCTGACATCCAATTGGTCGCGGCCGCTATTTAAATGTGCTGCACAAATCGGTGATTGGTCGCCGTCTTGGCCCGCGACCAATCACTGATCTTGCCGCCAAAGTTAAACACTACTGTGCTGATTGGTCGCGGACGCTGCCCGCGACCAATCACCGATTTGGGCGCCAAATTTAAATATCGGCCGCGACCAATCACCGATCTTGGCTCCACATTTAAACACCGCTGTGCTGATTGGTCGCGGGCGATATTTAAATGTGGCGCCCAAATCGGTGATTGGTCGCGTGCAGCGTCCGCGACCAATCAGCACAGCTGTGTTTAACTTTTGCGCTAAGATCAGTGATTGGTCGGGTCCGAAGACCGCGACCAATCATCGAATCGTCTTGGTGAGCACTGGGGAGCGGCGCTGCCTGTGCAGGTACTTCCGCTGCGAGAACCCGGGACATGAGCGGGCGCTCGCAGCAGAAGTATCCCGACCCGCAGCGGGGCTCCCCGGTCCTCTTTTCTGCATGGAGGTCAGCGACGCCGGCGGTCCTTCCGCTGCTACCGGCCGGGAGATGAGCGCCTCGCGCCGGTCATCTCCCGGCTGCATCTCCGTCCCGCAGATGGGTCCGGCGGTCGAGGTCCTTCTGCTGGTACCGGCCGGGAGATGAGCGCCTCGCGGCGCTCATCTCCCGGCTGCATCGCTGCTGAGATCCGTCCCACAGATGAGACGCTAACGGCCGTCATCTTTTTTCAGAAATCCCGCTGCGCTGATTGACCGCTGCTGGACCAATGAGCGACGCGGGATTTCCAGGACAGACAGACAGACAGACAGACAGACAGAAAGACAGACAGACAGACGGGATAAGACGATTATATACAGTGCCTACAAGTAGTATTCAACCCCCTGCAGATTTAGCTGGTTTGATAAGATGCAAATAAGTTAGAGCCTTCAAACTGCAAACGAGAGTAGGTTTTATGAACAGAAGCATAAATCTTACAAACCAAAAAGTTATGTTGCTCAGTTGAATTTTATTAAATTTTAAACATAAAAGTGTGGGTCAATTATTATACAACCCCTATGTTTAATATTTTGTGGAATATCCCTTGTTTGCAATTACAGCTAATAATCGTCTTTTATAAGACCTGATCAGGCCGGCACAGGTCTGTGGAGTTATCTTGGCCCACTCCTCCATGCAGATCTTCTCCAAGTTATCTAGGTTCTTTGGGTGTCTCATGTGGACTTTATTCTTGAGCTCCTTCCACAAGTTTTCAATTGGGTTAAGGTCAGGAGACTGACTAGGCCACTCCAACACCTTGACTTTTTCCCTCTTGAACCAGGCCTTGGTTTTCTTGGCTGTGTGCTTTGGGTCGTTGTCTTGTTGGAAGATGAAATTACGACCCATCTTAAGATCCTTGATGGAGGAGCGGAGGTTCTTGGCCAAAATCTCCAGGTAGGCCGTGCTATCCATCTTCCCATGGATGCGGACCAGATGGCCAGGCCCCTTGGCAGAGAAACAGCCCCACAGCATGATGCTGCCACCGCCATGCTTGACTGTAGGGATGGTATTCTTGGGGTCGTATGCAGTGCCATCCAGTCTCCAAACGTCACGTGTGTGGTTGGCACCAAAGATCTCGATCTTGGTCTCATCAGACCATAGAACCTTGAACCAGTCTGTCTCAGAGTCCTCCAAGTGATCATGAGCAAACTGTAGACGAGCCTTGACATGACGCTTTGAAAGTAAAGGTACCTTACGGGCTCGTCTGGAACGGAGACCATTGCGGTGGAGTACGTTACTTATGGTATTGACTGAAACCAATGTCCCCACTGCCATGAGATCTTCCCGGAGCTCCTTCCTTGTTGTCCTTGGGTTAGCCTTGACTCTTCGGACAAGCCTGGCCTCGGCACGGGAGGACACTTTCAAAGGCTGTCCTGGCCGTGGAAGGCTAACAGTAGTTCCATAAGCCTTCCACTTACGGATGATGCTCCCAACAGTGGAGACAGGTAGGCCCAACTCCTTGGAAAGGGTTTTGTACCCCTTGCCAGCCTTGTGACCCTCCACGATCTTGTCTCTGATGGTCTTGGAATGCTCCTTTGTCTTTCCCATGTTGACCATGTCTGAGTGCTGTTCACAAGTTTGGGGAGGTTCTTAAATAGTCAGAAAAGGCTGGCAAAAGAGATCTTTAATCCACACATGTGAAGCTCATTATTCTTGGTGCCTGAACTTTTGGGGGACCAAACAGAATTCTTGTGGTTTGAGGGGTTGAATAATAAATGACACTCTGAATTAACTTTTAACGTTTTTTTAAAAAAAAAAAAAAAAATTGCTGCAGTGCATTTCCCACTTCCAGGCTGATCTACAGTACAAATGTCACAATGCTAAGTTAATTCCGCATGTGTCAACCAGCTAAATCTGCAGGGGGTTGAATACTACTTGTAGGCACTGTATATAGATGATTCACTGCCAAGAATGATTATCTTTTGCGTTCTGCAAAAGAGTTTGTCTATTGAGGAATAAGAATTTTCCTATTCATCAGGTGATCGGCAGCATGTTTACACTGAAAAATTATTGAGAAATATACAGTACAGACCAAAACTTTGGACACACCTTCTCATTTAAAGATGTTTCTGTATTTTCATGACTTTGAAAATTGTACATTCACACTGAAGGCATCAAAACTATTAATTAACGGATGTGGAATTATATACTTAACAAAAAAGTGTGAAACATCTGAAAATATGTCTTATGTTCTAGGTTCTTCAAAGTAGCCACCTTTTGCTTTGATGACTGCTTTGCACACTCTTGGCATTCTCTTGATGAGCTTCAAGAGGTAGTCACCGGAAATGGTCTTCCAACAATCTTGAAGGAGTTCCCAGAGATGCTTAGCACTTTTTGGCCCTTTTGCCTTCACTCTGCGGTCCAGCTCAACTCAAACCTTCTCGATTGGATTCAGGTCTGGTGACTGTGGAGGCCAGGTCATCTGGCATAGCACCCCATCACCCACCTTCTTGGTCAAATAGCCCTTACACAGTCTGGAGGTGTGTTTGGGGTCATTGTCCTGTTGAAAAATAAATGATGGTCAAACTAAACGCAAACCAGATGGAATAGCATGCCGCTGCAAGATGCCGTGGTAGCCATGCTGGTTCAGTATGCCTTCAATTTTGAATAAATCCCCAACAGTGTCATCAGCAAAGCACCCCCACACCATCACACCTCCTCCTCCATGCTTCAGGGTGGGAACCAGGCATGTAGAGTCCATCCGTTCACCTTTTCTGCGTCGCACAAAGACACGGTGGTTGGAACCAAAGATCTCAAATTTGGACTCATCAGACCAAAGCACAGATTTCCACTGGTCTAATGTCCATTCCTTGTGTTCTTTAGCCCAAACAAGTCTCTTCTGTTTGTTGCCTGTCCTTAGCAGTGGTTTCCTAGCAGCTATTTTACCATGAAGGCCTGCTGCACAAAGTCTCCTCTTAACAGTTGTTGTAGAGATGTGTCTGCTGCTAGAACTCTGTGTGGCATTGAACTGGTCTCTAATCTGAGCTGCTGTTAACCTGCGATTTCTGAGGTTGGTGACTCGGATAAACTTATCCTCAGAAGCAGAGGTAACTCTTGGTCTTCCTTTCCTGGGGCGGTCCTCATGTGAGCCAGTTTCTTTGTAGCGCTTGATGGTTTTTGCAGGTGCACTTGGGGACACATTCAAAGTTTGCCCAATTTTTCGGACTGACTGACCTTCATTTTTTAAAGTAATGATGGCCACTCGCTTTTCTTTACTTAGCTGCTTTTTTCTTGCCATAATACAAATTCTAACAGTCTATTCAGTAGGACTATCAGCTGTGTATCCACCAGACTTCTGCCCAACACAACTGTTGGTCCCAACCACATTTATAAAGCAAGAAATCCCACTTATTAAACCTGACAGGGCACACCTGTGAAGTGAAAACCATTTCCGGTGACTACCTCTTGAAGCTCATCAAGAGAATGCCAAGAGTGTGCAAAGCAGTCATCAAAGCAAAAGGTGGCTACTTTGAAGAACCTAGAATATACAGTGCTGGCCAAAAGTATTGGCACCCCTGCAATTCTGTCAGATAATACTCAGTTTCTTCCTGAAAATGATTGCAATCACAAATTCTTTGGTATTATTCTCTTCATTTAATTTGTCTTCAATGAAAAAAACACAAAAAGAATTGTCCTAAAGCCAAATTGGATATAATTCCACACCAAACCTAAAAAAGTGGGTGGACAAAAATATTGGCACCCTTTGAAAAATCATGTGATGCTTCTCTAATTCGTGTAATTAACAGCACCTGTAACTTACCTGTGGCACCTAACAGGTGTTGGCAATAACTAAATCACACTTGCAGCCAGTTAGCATGGATTAAAGTTGACTCAACCTCTGTCCTGTGTCCTTGTGTGTACCACATTGAGCATGGACAAAAGAAAGATGACCAAAGAACTGTCTGAGGACTTGAGAAACCAAATTGTGAGGAAGCATGAGCAATCTCAAGGCTACAAGTCCATCTCTAAAGACCTGAATGTTCCTGTGTCTTCCGTGCGCAGTGTCATTAAGAAGTTTAAAGCCCATGGCACTGTGGCTAACCTCCCTAGATGTGGACGGAAAAGAAAAATTGACGAGAGATTTCAACGCAAGATTTTGCGGATGGTGGATAAAGAACCTCGACTAACATCCAAACAAGTTCAAGCTGCCCTGCAGTCCGAGGGTACAACAGTGTCAACCCGTACTATCCATCGGCTTCTGAATGAAAAGGGACTGCATGGTAGGATACCCAGGAAGACCCCACTTCTTACCCCGAGACATAAGAAAGCCAGGCTGGAGTTTGCCAAAACTTACCTGAGAAAGCCTAAAATGTTTTGGAAGAATGTTCTCTGGTCAGATGAGACAAAAGTAGAGCTTTTTGGGAAAAAGCATCAACATAGAGTGTACAGGAAAAAAAAAGAGGCATTCAAAGAAAATAACACGGTCCCTACAGTCAAACATGGCGGAGGTTCCCTGATGTTTTGGGGTCGCTTTGCTGCCTCTGGCACTGGACTGCTTGACCGTGTGCATGGCATTATGAAGTCTGAAGACTACCAACAAATTTTGCAGCATAATGTAGGGCCCAGTGTGAGAAAGCTGAGTCTCCCTCAGAGGTCATGGGTCTTCCAGCAGGACAATGACACAAAACACACTTCCAAAAGCACTATAAAATGGTTTGAGAGAAAGCACTGGAGACTTCTAAGGTGGCCAGCAATGAGTCCAGACCTGAATCCCATAGAACACCTGTGGAGAGATCTCAAAATGGCAGTTTGGAGAAGGCTCCCTTCAAATATCAGGGACCTGGAGCAGTTTGCCAAAGAAGAATGGTCTACAATTCCAGCAGAGCATTGTAAGAAACTCATTGATGGTTACAGGAAGCGGTTGTTCGCAGTTATTTTGGCTAAAGGTTGTGCAACCAAATATTAGGCTGAGGGTGCCAATACTTTTGTCCGGCCCTTTTTTGGAGTTTTGTGTGAAATGATCAATGATTTGATTTTTGCTTCATTCTCTTTTGCGTTTTTTCCTTGCAAGCAAATTAAATCTAGAGAATAATACCAAAGAATTTGTGATTGCAATCATTTTCAGGAAGAAACTGAGTATTATCTGACAGAATTGCAGGGGTGCCAATACTTTTGGCCAGCACTGTAAGACATATTTTCAGTTGTTTCACACTTTTTTGTTAAGTATATAATTCCACTTGTGTTTATTCATAGTTTTGATGCCTTAAGTGTGAATGTACCATTTTCAAAGTCATGAAAATACAGAAAAATCTTTAAATGAGAAGGTGTGTCCAAACTTTTGGTCTGTACTGTATGTTCATAACAATGCTCATACATGATAATTTTTCAGTGTACATGCAGGTTAAGTGGCTTCAACCCTCCATCCTGTATATAGGAAAGTGGTTATTGTTGCAGAAGCTGTCAGGTTGCATCTCCATTTTAGTCACTGACTGGTGGAATGAGTTAGGGAAAACATCAAACAAGCTGAAGTCAGAACTAAACAATCAAATATTATGGCAGAACCAAAAATGTAGTCAAGAATTTCCAGAATTTCCAGAAACTAAAGCAGAAAAATGGACAGAGAGTAGTCAGCCAGACCAAATTCAAGACATACTTATTAACTAGGGGTTTATTCAGAACTAGATGGTGGCCCGATTCTAACGCATCGGGTATTCTAGAATATGTATGCGGCCGACCGGGCGCAATTAGCAGAGCGGTGTTTAAATTTTGCGCCAATAATGCTGATTGGTTGCGGCCGGCGGTCGCGACCAATCAGCAGAGCAGTATTTAATTTTGGCGCCAATAATGGTGATTGGTCACGGCCGCGACCAATCAGCAGAGCGGTGTTTAAATGTGGCGCCAATAATGCTGATTATTCGTGACCGGTAACCGCGATCAATCAGCAGAGCGGTGTTTAAATTTGGCGCCAATATCGCTGATTGGTCACGGCCAGTGGTTGCGACTAATCAGCAGAGCTAGGTTTCAACTTGGCGCGAATACTGCTGATTTGTCGGGGCCGGCGACCGCGACCAATCAGCAGAGCAGTGTTTAAATTTGGCGCCAATATTGCTGATTGGTCGCGGCCGGCGACCGTGACTAATCAGCAGAGCAGTGTTTAAATTTGGCACCAATACTGCTGATTGGTCGTGACCGTGACCAATCAGCAGAGCGTTGTTTAAATTAGGCACCAAAATTGCTGATTGGTCGCGGCCAGCCACCGCGACCAATCAGCAGAGCGGGGTTTAAATTTGGCGCCAATAATGGTGATTGGTCGCGGCAGGAAGCCACGACCAATCTGCAGAGCGTTGTTTAAATTTGGCGCCAATGTTGCTGATTGTTCACGGCTGCCAGCCGCGACCAATCAGCAGAGCGTTGTTTAAATTTAGTGCCAAAATCGCTGATTGGTCGCGACCACCAGACGCGACCAATCAGCAGAGCGCTGTTTACATTTGGTGCCAATGTCGCTGATTGGTCGCGGCTAGAGTCCGCGACCAATCAGCAGAGCTTTGTTTAAATTTGGCGCCAATCTTGCTGATTGGTCGCGGCTGGCGTCCGCGACCAATCAGCAGAGCCATGATTAAATTTGGCAGCAATATCGCTGATTGGTCGCGGCCGGTGGTTGCGACTAATCAGCAGAGCGAGGTTTCAATTTGGCGCCAATACTGCTGATTGGTCGCAGCCGGCGACCACGACCAATCAGCAGAGCGGTGTTTAAATTTGGCGCCAATATTGCTGATTGGTCGCGGCCGGCGACCGCGACTAATCAGCAGAGCAGTGTTTAAATTTGGCACCAATAATGCTGATTGGTCGCGGCCGGCCACCGCGACAAATCAGCAGAGCGTTGTTTAAATTTGGCGCCAATGTTGCTGATTGTTCACGGCTGCCAGCCGCGACCAATCAGCAGAGCGTTGTTTAAATTTAGCGCCAAAATCGCTGTTTGGTCGCGGCTGGCGGTCGCGACCAATCAGCAGAGCGCTGTTTACATTTGGTGCCAATGTCGCTGATTGGTCGCGGCTGGAGTCCGCGACCAATCAGTAGAGCGTTGTTTAAATTTGGCTCCAATCTCGCTGATTGGTCGCGTCTGGCGTCCGCGACCAATCAGTAGAGCGTTGTTTAAATTTGGCTCCAATCTCGCTGATTCGTTGCGTCTGGCAACCGCGACCAATCAGCAGAGCGCTGTTTACATTTGGCGCCAATGTCGCTGATTGGCCGCTGCTGGAGTCTGCGACCAATCAGCAGAGCATTGTTTAAATTTGGCGCCAATCTCGCTGATTGGTCGCGGCCAGCAGCCGCGACCAATCAGCAGAGCGTTGTTTAAATTTGGCGCCAAGCTCGCTGATTGGTCGCGGCTGGCGTCCGCGACCATTCAGCACAGCAGTGTTTAAATGTGGCGTCAACATCGGTGATTGGTCACGGCCGCTATTTAAATGTGGCGCCAAAATCGGTGATTGGTCGCGGGCAGCGGCCGCGACCAATCAGCACAGCGGTGTTTAAATTTTGCGCCAAGATCACTGATTGGTCGGGTGCGGAGACCTCGACCAATCAGCGAATCGTATTGGTGAGGACCGGGAAGCGGAATCGTATTGGTGAGGACCGGGGAGCGGCGCTGCCTGTGCGGCTACTTCCGCCGCTCCCCGGTCCTCCCTTGACACCCTAGCCGCTGATCTCCCGACAGTAGCCGCATGGTGTTACTAAGGTCCGGACATTTGTGTTCAAAATCACCACACATTTGGGCGCCACATTTAAATATCGGCAGCGACCAATCACCGATCTTGGCGTCACATTTAAACACCGCTATGCAGATTGGTCGCGGACGCTGCCGGCGACCAATCACCGATTTGGGGGCCACATTTAAATAGCGTCCGCGACTAATCAGCACAGCGGTGTTTAAATGTGTCTGCAAGATCGGTGATTGGTCACGGCCGCTATTTAAATGTGCCGCCCAAATCGGTGATTGGTCGCGGGCAGCGTCCGCGACCAATCAGCACAGCAGTGTATAAATGTGGCGCCCAAATCGGTGATTGGTCGCGGGCAGCGTCCGCGATCAATCAGCACAGCGGTGTTTAAATTTTGCAGCAAGATCAGTGATTGGTCACGGCCGAAGACCGGGACCAATCACCGATTTGTGCGCCACATTTAAATAGCGGCTGCGACCAATCACCGATCTTGCAGAGACATTTAAACCCCGCTGTGCTGATTGGTTACCGACGCTGCCCGCAACCAATCACCGATTTGGGCGCCACATTTAAATAGCATCCGCGACCAATCACCGATCTTGCAGAAACATTTAAACACCGCTGTGCTGATTGGTCGCGGACGCTATTTAAATGTGGTGCCCATTCGGTAAATGGTCGCGGACGCTATTTAAATGTGGCGCCCAAATCTGTGATTAGTCGCGGGCAGCGGCCGTGACCAATCAGCACAACGGTGTTTAACTTTTGGGCCAAGATCAGTGATTGGTCGCGGCGAGAGATCGCGACCAATGAGCGAATCGTATTGGTGAGGATCGGGGAGCGGCGCTGCCTGTGCGGCTACTTCCGCTGCGAGAACCCGGGACATGAGCGGGCGCTCGCAGCAGAAGTATCCCGACCCGCAGCGCCGCTCCCCGATCCTCCCTTGACACCCTAACCGCATGGATGTCCGCGCCGCTGCCTGTGCGGCTACTTCCGCTGCGAGAACCCGGAACATGAGCGGGCGCTCGCAGCAGAAGTATCCCGACCCGCAGCGCCGCTCCCCGTTCCTCCCTTGACACCCTAGCCGCATGGAGGTCAGCGTCGCCAGCGGTCGGGAGATGAGCGCCGCGCGCCGGTCATCTCTCGGCTGCATCGCCGCTGAGCTCCGTCCCGCAGATGAGCCGCTAATGGCCGCCATCTTTTTTCAGAAATCCCGCGGCGCTGATTGGCCGCTGCCGGACCAATGAGCGACGCAGGATTTCCTGGACAGACAGACAGAAAGACAGACAGACGGACGGGATAAAACGATTATATGTATAGATAATGGTTATAGAGAAAGTCAAAACTAAACACTAAAATCTCATTACAATAATCACTCCACAGTATTATACAGCATAGAAAAAAGACTTGATCCAGACTTATGTAGTGTGCAAAAATGTAGGTATTAAAGGTTTTTTCCCACAAACAAAGTTACACTGAAAGTTGATTTTAATCTATAGATCTTGGAATAATAATAATTTCCACAAATGGATGTTCTTAAAAAAAAAAAATGTTCCTGTACTGAGATAATCTTATAAATGTGCCCCTGCCTGGCACGTGATCACAGCTGATTCTTTTTCTGTGAGGAAGAACATTTCCCTGCCTGTTTTTAAAAAATGTTTTACATCAAAGAAAGAATTATTTGTGATCCTATGCTGTAATGCCAGTTACTTTTTTACTTCCTCCCCTGCCTAGGAGATGTCGTATGATCAGTCCATGTTCCTGTACGGTCAGACACCGCCATTACACAGTACACAGCAGGGGCACATTTATAAGATTATCTCAGCACAGGAACATTTTATTTAAACACATCCAATTGTGGAAATTATTATTATTCCAAGACATATTGATTAAAACTATTGACGCGCCCCCTTGGCCGTGGGGTGCTCGGCAGCCGGGCCTCTGGCTGCTGGGGGATATCACGGTGGCTGGCCCGGTCCGTGACCCAGGGCGGTCAGTAAAAAGGGGGAGATTTATAGGGGATTTGGGAAAGTTCGTAACGCCACCTGTGGAATGCGGCTAAGGGGTGCCACCGCTGCAGAGCAGTCCTCTGGAGCTGGTGTTACGGCAGCAGGGATGGTGTGGCTCTCCACACGTAGAGCTAGCTCCAGGTCAGCGTGGGGTGTAATGGATGGTGGTGCAGGGGAGAGACGGTAGGACGGTCCCGAGGGAAAAACGGACACTCACAGGGGGCTAAGCTTCAGTATCTTTGCTGGTGATGCTGCAGGCACGGTCCAGGGTACTCCAGGTGAAGGGCACACTTTTGGACTCTCCCCAGTGAGCGGGTATAGGGCCCCCTGATCCGTTGTTTCACTCTCTAAGCTTCTGACCTGCCTGTAACTAGGACTAGCTTGGTTACTGTCTCTCGTTGCACCTGCTGACTTGGTGGTAGGGCCTTCTCTTTGGAGATCACTCTCCCTGGATGCTGGGGCCTCCGTGACTCCTAGCCCTGGTACTACAATCAGCATTTGGTGAACCTGGGACCTGTATTTCTCCAGGGGTTCCGTGGTTCCTACTGGGTATAAATAGTTCCTGTAGGCGCAGACCCGGTGTCCTGTATTTATATCGGGGTGAGCCTGGTATGCTCCTCTGCCCCCTTGTTACTTCTTCCTTCTCCCCTCGCCTTCGGCCACACTCAGGCCCTCACTAGGCTTCCACATGTGCTGTAGGCCTTGGCTCACCTAAGCACAGCAGCCAGCTTGCTGCTCTCTTCACTGCTCTCAGAGCGTCAGCACGCTTTCAGCTCACTCTGAGCTCTGTCCCTCTCTGTGTCTCAGCAGGAACTCAACACTGAACTGAGCTGCCTGGCTCCACCCTCCCTTTATATATCCTTAACGGGCTCCCTCTGCTGGTCTGAGGTGGTAGGGTGGAGGTGTGTGAATATGTGAGGGCCTCTTGTGGAGAAGTCCATCCATGCACCCTTCTGGGTTCTGTGGCACCTGTGCGTAGCAGGGCGCCACACTAACTTTGTTCGTAGGAAAACCCCTTTAAAGAGAATCTTTTTGGATATTTAGGCTAAGTGAACAAAATACAATGCAATGTACAGTGGTCAGCATTAATAAGTACAATCTCTTTGAAAAGTAAGATTGTAATTGTAATCAATTTTTAACAAGACTGAACTTTCTAGAACATTTTTTTAACCCATAACATGAAAATAAGATTAATAATTTACCTTCATTACAAAATCTTACGTTTCACTCAAATTAGTTGATGCCAAAATGCAAAAATAAATACACCCCACGTCAAAAACAACTACATATACTATTTTACATAACCTCCATGATTTTTAAGAACATGACTTTTAGACATGGAACAAACAAGTTGGCATCATATTGCAAAATGTATTTTTTTTTCACTCTTCAAGAACAATCTCTTTTAGAGCCTGGATGCTGGATGAAAAATGATGCTCAACCCTTCAGAATTCTCTATAGATGTTTAGTTGAGTTCAGAGCAGGAGACACTTGGCAAGTGAATCACTTTCACCCGGTTCTTCCTCAGAAATGCACCAGATGTGTAGTTGGTTCATTGTCAGGTAGGACAATGATCTAACATTGCATCTACAATCTATTCCAGCTAAATCTGTCCTCCAAGAATCAAATAGTGATTCTTCCAATTTGAGCCCTTTCTTCAGCTCAAACATTAGTTTTCAACCACATATGGGATATCACCACGTTCAGAAAATGTGTAACACATTATTTGGTCCATTTTCTCCTAAAATCTCTTGTGAAAATGTTAAATTTAGCGCTAAAAAAGAAAAGCTTTCATTTTCAATTCAATGCTATAAAGTTCTAGGAAACACCTGTGAGTTCAAAATGTTCACCATACCCATAAATGAATTCCTCAAGATAGTCTCCAAAATCTGGTCATTTGTGGTGGGGTTCTACTGTTTTAGCATCTCGGGGGCTGTGCAAACATGACATGGTGTACGCAATCTGTTCCATCTAAATTTACTCTCCAAAAATCAAATGGCGCTCCTATCAAGTCCTGCTATGCACCCAAACAGCAGTTTTGACCACATATGGGATATTACTGTTATGCACACGCCCGGACTGACTGGCGTGTGCGGGTGTTGTGGTTCTACTGGACCATGAACCGGAGAGTG
Source organism: Phyllobates terribilis (assembly GCF_046119375.1). Classification (NCBI taxonomy): domain Eukaryota; kingdom Metazoa; phylum Chordata; class Amphibia; order Anura; family Dendrobatidae; genus Phyllobates; species Phyllobates terribilis. The sequence goes on from NW_027362764.1 coordinate 121,849,461, forward strand.
CCTGGAGGGGCGTGACTAAGTATCTGGCCGATCCGACCAAGATGGCACGACGGCATACGACGCCAGTGCACCAGGGAGAAACCGGGCAGAGGGACCAGGTGCTACTCCAGGTCAAACTCCGGACACGGGGGTTGACCCACACAGGGATTACTGGAACAGGCTGGTTAGGCTGGCGCACAGACTGGAGGGTATAGGCAGGCACGACTGGTATGCAGGCAGGCGGGTAAAGGCAAGAGCAGCTAGAGTGCAGACAGGGAGGCACTAGCAGGTAGGAACACAGGCGGGATAGGACCCAGTACACACTGGGACTCAGGAACAGGCAGGTTAGGCTGGCACAGACTGGTGGATGTAAGCAAACACGGCAGGTATGCAGATGGGTGGATACAGGCGAGTATGCAGGCAGGGAGGTACTGGCCGAAAGGACGGGCTGGAGCACAGAAAGGTTAAGACCCAGTACAGACTGGGTCACAGAACCGCAGATGCGGTAGACAACCACAGCAGAGAGGGAACGCCCGAAGCGGTGGGCAAGAACAGAGCAGGACGGGGCTGCAGGAGCAGCGAGCACAAGCAGGGCAGGACAGGACTGCCGGAGCAGCGGGCAGAAGCAGGGCAGGACAGGACTGCCGGAGCAGCGGGCAGAAGCAGGGCAGGACAGGACTGCCGGAGCAGTGAGCAAAAGGGTCAGAGCGGAGCAAGGCTGCCGGAGCAGTGAGCAAGGAGTCAGAGCAGGCAAGGAGCGTGTTCAGACAGGACAGACAAGATACAGGAGCGGGTCTAGGTAATCAGCCCCTAGAAGGCGGGAGGAACAGGCTAGGAGCGTGTTCAGACAGGTCAGACAAGATACAGGAACGGGTCTAGGTAATCGGCCCCTAGAAGGCAGGAGGAACAGGCTAGGAGCGTGTTCAGACAGGCCTGGAAATACAGCCTCCAGGATAGGCAGACAAGAGAACACAGAACGGGACCTGGCACCTTCAGAGTGCAAGCACACACTGAATGAAACACTATGCTCAGGCAGGAATAGATGGGAGCAGCTGAGCTATATACCAGGTGACAGACAGCAATAGGCTGAGGACACACAAGGGGTGTGACCCACAGCAGGTACAAAAAGCAGGAAGTGATCGGGCGCCGCCCTTAAGCAGCAGAAACAGACACAAACAGACAGCATGGAGGGAAGCCAGAGAGACATTCTGGACTGGAGATCAAGTGCGCGCTCTTGCACAGTAGGAGATGGACCACCATGCAAGGACGCCGCCAGGTATGTTACAATTACCATGTTTGGGAGGAGTTATATAACAAATTGTGAGATCCATTTTCATCTAATGCCCCTTGTGAAATTTCACCTACTACCTATTACCCCGTGACAAATTTGGGGCTAAATCAATATCTGAGTAGAAAAAATAAAAAAAAATATTTTTCCATTACACTTTACATTAATTCTTTCGAAGCATCTGAAGGGTTAACAAATTTTGTAAAAGCAGTTTTTAATAATTTGTGTTTTTAAAATTGTCTCACTTTTGTGGGTTGTCCAATATATAACTGTAATTTATAAAAATGTAGTGGTGTTGCAGTATTTTGTGAAACTGACATGAGCTGGGCTTCATTGCAGTTTAAATATCCCTTCTCAGAACCCTGATTGGCTGCTGATTCCACCCTACTCTTGGTCGGCTGACCGGCTCCCCTGAGTGACTGGTTAGATAGGTGCTTTGTTTGGCTAGGAGCCAGTGCCGCGGCAGTGTCTGGCAGAGTGGATCAGCACTTCAGCATGAATAGATACGTTTATGATGCCATCTAGATATAAGCCCTATGGAACATAATGAAACTTTGCTTTATTTATCTTGTTCAATCCATTCGTACCCAAAGCTTCATTCAAAAATACGCAAAACACTTCTGCAAATCTGTCAGCACTTAACTGATATAAATACACTTCTTTCATTTTAGCTACACATTAAAACACCAAGTACAGTATATCCCATTCTTAGGAAGGGGAGGGAGCTTGTATTTCTTCAAAACACAATTGTATATTATCTACTGACACCACAATGACTTTTTATGTCATGTAAAATATATCAGACCTCTGCTTGTTGACATTTATTGAAATAAACCTTCGTTCTTATTTTATTGATTTTACTTTATTTCTCGAGTATACTGACTGAACAACCTTGCGTCCTTTGGTATACTAAAAATACAATATCAAGCTGAAAATGTCAAGGAAAATGCATTTCGTCGGTTATTAAAAGTCTGCAGCAGCATCAAAAGTGCATTGTAATGATGGAAAAAGGAATGCATAATTAATGCAAAGTATGTAATATCACATCTAATTTTTCTTCAGCGTGTCGTTGACCTTTAGTATGTCTTCTTCAATGGACTGTTTCAAAGCGAAAGCTTGTGTTACTGTTCTTTTATTCTATCACATATACAGAGCTCTAAAATATTGTCTTTTTGTCTTTAAAGTATACCATCTGTACTAAGTAACTCAAGCAAAGCTCCGAATGAAGTCTGCAGTTAATCCAAGGGTCTCTGAGCTAGTTTGTAGGGGTGTTATAACTCTGTGCCATAACCAGCCTTCCTGAAACTTTGCGCCCATGTTATAAATAATGAAATGACTGTTATGCATTGATCAAAGCAGCAGGAAAATGAGTTGTGACTAGTGTTGAGCATTCCGATACTGTAATATCGGGTATCGGCCGATATTCGCGGTATCGGAATTCCGATACTTAATTCCGATACTTTTACAATATCGGATACCGGAATCGGAAGTTCCCATAATGCCTGCGCTCTGCAGTGTCTGTGAAGGATGACAAGTTGGATGGCAGCGCGATCCAGCCTGTCATCAGAATGCCATCCCAGCGGGGGAGAATTCTCCTGATTGTTTAAAAGCCGGCGCGCGGTAAAAAGCCGCCGGCTTTTAAACAATCACACAGCCCCATACTGCTTCCCCGCAGCCTCCGACCCCGATCCTCCGCTCCCCTCGCCACCTCCCATCCCGATCGTAAGTTAGGACCGGGCGGGGAGCGCAGCTCCAAGGAGCGGGGAGCGAAGGACCCGGGCGGGGAAGCCGGCAGTGAAAAGACTTCACCGCCGGCTTTCCCGTTCTGTGCTGCGCTTTCCCGCCGGTTATTTCAAATGAACAGCTGAGGTATCAGGTGATGCCGATCAGCTGTTCATTTGAAGTCGCCGCGTTGCCCTCAGAGGGTTCATGTGAGTTCATGCTTGACTGCATGAACTCACATGAACTTTCCCACGGCCGCACAGGTCAGCCTCACCTCCCAGACCCGTCATGATTAGTGTGTGTGCGGGTGTGTGTGTGGGGTGTGTGTGCGGGTGTGCGCGGTGTCTGTGCGATGTGTGCGGGTGTGTGCGGTGTCTGTGCGGGTGTGTGCGTGCAGGCAGACATAGGCCGATGTGACACTACTACTCCCATCGGCCTATGTCTGTCCCCCGTCCACTCCTGCCAGCAGGATCAGCTCGATGGGAGCAGTAGTTCCCATCAGCCTGATCCTGCTATTTAAATTGCCCTACTGTGTCCCCAATAAATGTTAAATACACGTCATTGGTGGCCAGTGGTTACCTACAATAAATTAGTTCATACATTACCTGTCCCCGCCGATCGCCACCTAAAATAAAGTAAAAAATAAAAAACTACACCTATACTCACCTAGACACCTAATTCCCCGAAGCCATCGATCTCCTGTAATAAAATATAAAATAATAAACCACAACCTTATCCTTACCCCTCCGTAGCAGTCCACGAGTGTCCCACGAAGATCTCCAGTTCAGAGCAGCCACATAGAATGTGATCGCTCAGAACCGCTGCCGCCGCTAGAATGACGGGGTCGTAAGGGTTCACCGGAGTTCAGGCAGCGCTGCTCCGGTTAGCTCCTTTACGGCCCTGCTGTATCGTGAGAAATTCCCACGGTACAGCAGTGCCGTAAAGGAGGTCTCCGGAGCTACGCTGCCTGAATGCACTCCGGTGACCTCAGTCAGTGGCTCCCGCTGCCGGGAGCGGACGTGTTCCCGGCAGCGTGAGCTTACAGCAGCCATGCACAGCTGTCACCATCTCCAGATGTGACAGCTGTGCATGGGAGATCAGCGCAGGAACGTGGACAGGTAACTATTATTTTTAGTAAACTAAGAATTAAATAAAATTGTGTGTTTTATTTCAAATAAATTATTTTTTTCTGGGTGTAGTGTGTTTTTTCTTTTTAACACTTTGTAGGTTAGTAATGGGGGTGTCTTATAGACGCCCATCATTACTAACCTGGGCTTCATGGCAGCTGGCGCTTACATGAACCCCACCACTATTACCCCCTGCCACCGCACCAGGGCAGCGTGGAAGAGCGAGGCTAAGTGCCAGAGTTGGCGCATCCTATGGATGCGCCATTTCTGGGGCGGCTGACGACTGGTGTTTCTAGCCTGGGAGGGGGCCAATATTCATGGCACCCTTCCTGGGCTATTAATATCAGCCCCCAGCTGTCTGCCTAGCCTTTGCTAGCTATTAAAATAGGGGGGACCCCACGTCATTTTTTTTGGGGGGGTCCCCCATTTTAATAGCTAGTAAAGGCTAGGTATTCAGCTGGGGGCTGATATTAGTAGCCTGGGAAGCTCCGTGGGTTTTACCCCCTTCCCAGGCTTCAAACATCTGCCCCAGCCGTCTGCTTAACCTCCGCTAGAGACTAAAATTATGGGGGATCCCACGCCATTTTTTTTTAAAATAAATCCTTTATTTTAACACTAAATGACATTTGAGGAGTTAATAAAGATGCAGTCCCTAAATTATTATTTATTTTTTAATTAATTTTTCCCAAAACTTTTGACGTGGGCTTCGCCATATTTTTGTATGCCAGCCAGGTACAGCATCCAGCTTCTATGAACGCGCCATTTTCCGGGGCGGCTGCGGACTGCAATTTTCAGTGGGGGGGGGGGCAGAAAGCTTGGGCCTCCCTGCGCTGCAGATTCCATCCCCCAGCTGCCTAGTTGTACCTGGCTGGACACAAAAATAGGGAGAAGCTCCACGTTTTTTTTTTTTTAATTATTTCATGAAATTCATGGAATAATTAAGAAAAAAAGGGCTTCCCTATATTGTTGTGTCCAACCAGGTACAAATAGGCAGCTGGTGGTTGGGGGCAGCCCGTTCCTGCCTGCTGTACCTGGCTGGACCCAAATATAGTGCAAAGCCCCACGTCAATTTTTTTTTAATTATTTCAGGAAATTCATGAAATAATTAAAAAAAAATTATGTGGGGCTTCGCCCTATATTTGTGTCCAGTCAGGTACAGCAGGCAGGAACGGGCTGCCCCCAACCACCAGCTGCCTATTTGTACCTAGCCGGACACAACAATATAGGGAAGCCCTTTTTTTCTTAATTATTCCATGAATTTCATGAAATAATTAAAAAAAAAAATACGTGGGGCTTCGCCCTATTTTTGTGTCCAGCCAGGTACAACAAGGCAGCTGGGGGCTGGAATCCGCAGCGCAGGGAGGCCGAAGCTTTCTGGGCCCCACCCGCTGCAAATTGCAGTCCGCAGCCGCCCCGGAAAATGGCGCGTTCATAGAAGCGCCATCTTCTGGCGCTGTACCCAACTCATCCAGGGCCCTGGTGCGGTGGCTCACTGGGTAATTAAGGGGTTAAGGCCAGCTTGGCATTATCAGCTGGCCCTAAGCCCGAAATTCATGGGGTCACGCCAATATTAGACATGACCACCATGAATTTCTAGTAAAGTATTTAAAAAAAACACAAACACCCAGAAAAAAGTCCTTTAATTGAAATAAAGACACAATTCTTTATTGTTCTAAATTAAACCATACTTACAGTCACGCCCATTCCAGCTGAAGCCAACGATCTCCTGCAATAAAAGTAAAATAATAAAGCAACCTCATCCTTACCTTTCCATGGTTCCCAGGACAGCTTCAGCTCTGCTACATCGAGATGACAGGCTGGACCGCAGCAGAACGCTGCCATCCAGCCTGTCATCCCGCAGACACTGAGAAGCGCAGGCATGCTTGCGCTCCTCAGTGTCTCGCTGTGACGGCATAAAGATGAGCCGAGCTCATGTCCAATGAACTCAGCTCACCTCATGCACGTCACTGACAGCGTGGGAAAATTCTCCTGCACTCAGCGCTTCAGCGTGAGAATTCTCCCACGCTGTCAGTGACGTGCATGAGGTGCGCCGAGTTCATTGGACATGACCTCACCTCATGCACGTCACTGACAGCGTGGGAAAATTCTCACGCTGAAGCGCTGAGTGCAGGAGAATTCTCCCACGCTGTCAGTGACGTACATGAGGTGAGCCGAGTTCATTGTCGGCTCATCTGGATGCCGTCACAGCCAGACACTCAGGAGTGGAAGTATGCCTGCGCTTCTCAGTGTCTGCGGGATGACAGGCTGGATGGCAGCGTTCTGCTGCGGTCCAGCCTGTCATCTCGATGTAGCAGAGCTGGAGCCGTCGTGGGAGCCATGGAAAGGTAAGGATGAGGTTGCTTTATTATTTTTCTTTTATTGCAGGAGATCGTTGGCTTCAGCTGGAATGGACGTGATGGTAAGTATGGTTTAATTTAGAACAATAAAGAATTGTGTGTTTATTTCAATTAAAGGACTTTTTTCTGGGTGTTTGTGTTTTTTTTAAATACTTTACTAGAAATTCATGGTGGTCATTAGTGTTGAGCCACCCCCGTAGTGTTCGAGTTCGGTTCGGTTCGTCGAACACCCGTGTGTTCGCCGAACTGTTCGTCGAACTGTTCGTCGAACACCTTCGAACACCGTTAAAACCAATGGCAGGCAAACAAAAACACATAGAAACACATAGAAAACACCTTCAAAGGTGTCCAAAAGCTGACAAACTGCTCAGAAGACACAACTAACACATGGAAAAGTGACAAGTACATATAGTCATGCGAAAAGAAAAGAGGTGGAGGAGTAAAAGGAGGGGGAGACACAGATATAGGCATGTCATGCCCTTCTAAAATCCAAAAAGTGAGAAGCCGAGACGGCCAGTCCGCTCCTGCCCGTGCCACCTCCGTGTCGCCGGGTTTGTGCCAGAGCCGCGGTGAACCCTGACGGCCAGCCCCCCTCTCCCAATACTGGTGCCTGTCCGCTGGTGGGTCGAGAGAGACCCCCTGTGTTGGAGGCAGCTCTAAGCTTTTTAATTTAAATTGTCCCTCTAATTTGAATGAATACACTTTAAATCCATTTACAAGGATCTATTGGAGGGCAAGTCTCATGCCAGCAGCCGCGTAATTCCAGCTCCAGTAGCGTCCACTAAAGCTGCTGCAGTTAAAAAGCTTTTATAAGGATCGAGCTCGGCTGTCCACCGCAAGGCATCCTAGTGCCAGTCCCAGCCCCTATGCCTTGGGGTGCCTCCTGATGCTCTTCACTAAGTTTCCCGTGGTCCCGAAGCATTTCCTTTGAAAAAATTAAGTGTCCAAACTACAGGTGGTGTAGCTTGCTTAACAGCCGGGATAATCCGCTGACTAGCAGACACTGCTACTAGGCACAAAGTATTTCCTGGGCTAGATGCAGTTAAAAATTTGTAAGTAGATACTCTCGTTGGATGCTGAGAAAGCATTCCATAGAGTCTCCTGGCACGCCATATATGATTCTCTTAAAAAGCTTGGGGTAGGGGTCTAGGGGACCCTTTTATAGCCAAAATCACGGCCCTGTATCACAATACGTCACCTAGGCTGAAGATAAATGGAACTGTAGCACCGAGGGCTCGGTTGCTACAGACGTATTGCACCTCACCCAGAGGTGTGATATCTCACTCTCAGATAAGGATGGAGTGTGGATCAGGACCCGACACCTGCATGCATTACACCACATTGCCGTGGGGCAGGGCGACCAATATGCCCCTGAGATGGGCACGACAGTCCCTGTCCCTGGCTGGAGTGGGGGGAGGGAACACTGAGGAAGGGGAACCCTGCAGTGCAGTAGCAGGGAGGAAGCAGTTCCTGGGTGCATTGAGAAGGGAGTATAAAAGGTGGGCACCATCTTAGTTCAGTGCAGAGAAGTCTGAGCAGAAGTGGCAGGGAGCAGGGGCTCTTCATGAGTTCTGCTCCGGAGGCGGGCCTAGTAACAGAGGCCCAGGCCTGCAAGAGGGAGAAGGAAGGAAGAGGAGCAGAGAAGGCTCCAGGAACGAGGAATGAAGGGATCCCAGGGGTGCGGACGGGCGAGTCGCCACCGCACGCCCGAATCCACCTGCGTGGAGGGGTCAGGCCAAAGGGGGAGACCGGTCCCCGAACTAGTGGAGGCAGGAAACGACCCTCAGCTAGAAACCGGAGGCTCTGACATTTTATGTGGCGCAGCCCCTTGCTCCACCCGCTAGGAAGGCACCACATAGGGTCAGGGAAACTGGCGCCAAGTTTACCAAGAGGAGGCCCGAGGCAGCCGGACAGAAGTGTTGGTAAGAAAGGCCAGACAAATGACACACAAAGGGGGTCCTGTGAAGCGCTCCAAAGTTATCTGGGAGTTGTCTGAGCCCCTCACCTGGTGAGCACAGTACGACGTGGGCAGCCGTTACCTGCAGACGTGGTCTGGATAATAAGAACTGTGAGTAAAGGCCCTGAACTGCATCACTGACTCCGTGTCGTTACTGCTGCTGCCCTGCACCATCACCCCCATCCTCCGCATACACTGCCCTGAGGCTATACTCCTCCCGTGGGGAGTTATGCTACGCTCTGCTGCACCCACAACACCAGCCTTAGCGGTCTGCCCTGTAGCGGCGGTTCACTCTGACCGCAATCCACGGGTGGCGTAGTCGGACATTTAAACATCAAAACCACATAAATAGTTCCGCCACTGGTTTGACCGCCCTGAGCCACGGAACCGGATCGCCGCCACGAAGACTACAACCACCAGCATCCACCAAAAAGGGTCCGGCTCCGGGTGTCCCAAGGCCCAGGGGGTGCGTCAGAACATTTTCATCACCTTTCACAATCACCAATGGGACAAGGCAGGGATGTCCTCTGTCCCCTCTCTTATACATCCTAGTGACGGAGCACCTGCTCTCATCAATTCGCCATAACCCCAATATTAGGTGGATTGAAGTGGGAGGCACCGAGTACAAGTGCTCTCTATTTGCTGATGATGTCCTAGTATATATCACTCAATCACATATATCCATCCCTGCTGTTATGGCTGAAATAGATCACTTTGTTACATGGTAAAATTTTAAAATCAATGCAGCGAATTCTGAGGCCCTCGATGTCTCCCTCCCTAAATCCATATAGGATTCCATCCAGTCCAACTTTCCCTTTGCCTGGCCCTCACAGGGTATCAAATACTTAGGAATTCCTATTCATAGAGACCTCTCCCATCTATGTTATCTTAATTTTGGGCCCTTTATTGAACAATTCCATACAGACCACGGTTGGCAAGTTAGAACTGTAAGATTCACTACGTGAACCACTGGTGTTTTGTGGAAAAGCACATGTACACCGCGTTCCAAATTATTATGCAAAAAGTGTTTAGGAGTGATAAGGGAAGAATTTGTTTGTTTGTCAGTTAAACTCATTGATGGTGATGTGTGTCAGGGCTCTTTATATCACTGTAAGCAATTGCAGACACCTGTGCTAATTAGTTTGGCAGGTGTGTCCAATGAAAGGCAAGACTACTTAAGAAGGCTCTCTCACATTATTAAGCAGCCTACATTTTCTGCCAAAATGGGAAAGAAAAAGGATGTGTCGGCTGCTGAGAAGCAACAAATTGTGGAGTGTTTAGGTCAAGGCATGACTACAATCAACATTGTGCGATGATCAGGATGAAGTGTCTTGGCAATCAAGAAGTATGTAGCTGATTCACAGTACACACGTGTGCGTGCTGATAAGGGCAAATTGAGGACTCTTTCCTACAGGCAATTACGTCAGGTTGAAAGAGCAGCGGCAAAAAAGCCTTGTCATAGCAGCAGACAAGTTGTTGAAGCTGCTTGTGCCTCCAACGTCCCCCGAACAACAAGATGCAGGGTCCTTCAGAGGTTTGCAGCTGTGCATACGCCATCCTGTCGACCTCCTCTATCCACTTCACACAAGCAGAAACGGCTCCAGTGGGCCAAACATTACATGAAGACTGATATCAAAACTGTTTTGTTCACGGATGAGTGCCGTGCAGCGCTCGATGGTCCAGATGAATGGAGTGGAGGATGGCTGGTTGATGGACACCCCACGCAAACACGGCTACAGCGCCAACAAGGAGGAGATGGAGTAATGTTTTGGGCTGGAATCATGGGGAGAGAGATTGTCGGCCCCTTTAGGATCCCTGAAGGCGCTAAAGATGAACTCCATAATGTATGTGGATTTTCTCAAACAGCACTTCCTGCCATGGTTCAAGAAGAAGAACCGTGTATTTCACAGCAAGATCATTTTTCTGCATGATAATGCACCATCTCATGCTGCACATAAAACATCTGCATCTCTGGCTGATATGGGCATAAAAGGGGACAAACTTATGGTGTGACCCCCATGCTCCCCTGACCTCTACCCCATTCAGAACCTTTGGAGCATCATTAAAAGGAGTGTCTATGATGGCGGGAGGCAGTTCACATCTAAGCAACAGCTCTGGGAGGGTATTCTGTCCTCATGCAAAACAATTGAAGCAGAAACCATCCAAAACCTGACAAATTCAATGGACGAGAGAGTTCAGAAGCTCCTTTCGAACAAGGGGTCCTATGTGAAAATGTAACATCACCTAGAATAAAGTTTTGAGTTGAAAACTGTTTGATTTCAGTTTCTAACAACCTGCTAATGCTTATAATTTCAAAAATGACCATTTTTTTGGTCTTTATTAAAATGAAAAGGTTGATCGAAAAGTTTGGGGGATCTAAGAGTGTGGCAACCCAGTAGTCATGATTACTTCGAATTCTGACAATATGAGGGTCATGCTGCAGGTAGTGCAGCAAGAAAGCACTTATGTGTCTTGCGCATCTCGGAGCCCCAAAATTATTTTCCGGGCTAGATGCAGCTAAAAATAATTTTTAATTTTAAATCTGGTGAAGCTTATTATAGATGGCCTAATAGGATCAGTGCTGCACACTGCTACAAAGCCCAAATTATTTTCCAGTCAAGATACAGATAAACATGATTAGTAATTTGAAAGCTTAAAACGGTTGGTAGGGTGATTTTAACCAATCATCAAGCTTTTACTCTCCCCAGGATGACACAGGGGTAGAAAAGTCGTTTCGGATCCATGATTTGTTCATCTTTATGAACGTGAGTCTGTCTACATTATCAGTGGAGAGCCGCGTGCGCTTATCTGTCAGCACACCACCAGCAGCGCTGAACACACGTTCAGACAGAACGCTGGCTGCGGGGCATGACAAGATCTCCAAGGCGTAAGTGGCTAGCTCCGGCCATTTATCCAGATTGGAAGCCCAAAAAGAGCAAGGGTCCAGTGACACAGTCGTGGCTTCAATGTTTACTTGGAGATACTCCTGTACCATCGTCTCTAGGCGTTGACTATGTGTCAGACTTCTTGTCTCCTGTGGCCTTGCAAAGGATGGGCTAAAAAAGTGGTGAAATGATTCCGCAAAATTGATGTTACCAGCAGATGCTGTGGTTCTGTTACGGTTTGAGTGCTGAACACTTGACGGTCCCACGGTTGGCAAGTTGGAACTGTGAGATTCACTACGTGCACCACTGGTATTTTGTGGAAAAGCACATGTAAGATTCTGCAACAGTCTCTGCTGATACTCCTGCATGCGTGCATCCCTTTCTATGGCAGGAATAATTTCTGCAAATTTACTTTTGTACCGGGGATCTAACAGTGTGGCAACCCAGTAGTCAGGATTATTTCTAATTCTCACAATTCGAGGGTCATGTTGCAGGTAGTGCAGCAAGAAGGCACTCATGTGTGTTGCGCATCCAGGAGCACCAAGTCCCTGTTGTGTTGGTGGCGAGGTAACAATCATGCTTCCTTCCTCTGTCCTCTCCCCCCAACCTCGCACAACAGAAATGTGATCAAGGTCTCCCTCATCTGATGAGTCTTCCATCAGTTCGTCCTCCACTTCTTCCTCGGCTCCTGCACCTTCCTCACTAGTTTGGCTGCTACCATGCGCCCTGGTTAAACCATCTCCCCCACCCTCACATGCCTGCCGCCTTGGTGCTGCCGACCGTCTGGACCTTGCAGATGTTAGCCCTTCCGCATACAACTCCTCCTCCTCTACTTCCTCCACCTCCTCTTGTGCCACCACCTGACTCCGAATTCTGTTTAACATGTGCTCCAGCATGTAAATCACCGGAATAGTCATGCTGATAATGGCATCGTCAGCACTAAACATCTTCGTCGCCATTTCAAAACTGTGCAGAAGGGTGCATAGGTTCCTGATCTGAGACCACTCCTCCAGCGTGATTTGCCCCACCTCTGAATCTCGTTGGCCCAGGCTATACGTCAGAACGTATTGCACCAGGGCTTGTCGGTGCTGCCACAGTCGCTGCAACATGTGCAGAGTTGAATTCCACCGGGTAGGCACATCGCATTTTAGCCGGTGAAGTGGCAGGCCCAACGACTTCTGTAGAGATGTAAGTCGCTGAGCTGCGGGATGCGAACGGCGGAAGTGAGCACACAGCGACCGTGCCCTCTGCAGAAGGCCATCTAGTCTGGGATAGTGGGCTAAAAATTGCTGGACAACCAGGTTCAACACGTGAGCCATACAAGGCACGTGTGTGACATTGCCCCGGCGAAGGGCCGCACCCAGGTTTGCAGCATTGTCGCACACGGCCTTCCCTGGTTTCAGGTCCAGTGGAGACAACCATTCATGAAATTGGTTCTCCAGAGCTGACCACAACTCCTCAGCTGTGTGACTCACATTTCCCAGACATTTCAATGTAAAAACCGCCTGATGACGTTGAGCCCTACTGCCAGCATAGTAAGGAGGTGTGCAGGATCCCTTCTGCGCAGTTAGAAAGCTTGTGGCATGACCAGACAGGCTTTGGGTGCAGGTGGAAGACCGAGAGGAGGTTGAGGAGGCAGAAGCAGTGGAGGAAAAATGACATAAAGAGGATTGACGCACAACTCGTGGGGACGGCAAGACTTGGACAGCAGCCCCTTGTCCTGCTGTCACCATAGTTACCCAGTGCCCAGTCAGCGACATGTAACGCCCCTGTCCATGCCTACTCGTCCAAGTGTCTGTGGTGAAATGCACCCTGTCACACACAGAGTTTCTCAAAGAAGCGGTGATGTTGTGTGCGACATGCTGGTGGAGCGCAGGCACACCTTTCTTTGAGAAGTAGTGCCGACTGGGCATCTGGTACTGGGGCACTGCGACGGACATAAGGTCTCGAAAATCCTCTGTGTCCACCAGGCGGAAAGGCAGCATTTCTGTAGCCAAGAGCTTGCAGATGGTGAAATTCAACCTCTTAGCTTTCTCATGGCTAGGAGGAAATGGTCTTTTACTTGTCCACATCTGAGGGACCGAGGGCTGGCTATTGTGCTTAGACGGGGTTGATAAGGGTTTCCCCGGCAAACTGCCGGTCTGTGAGGAAGATGCAGGCGGACATGTTAGGTTGCCTTGATCCAAAGGTGGTGCTATCGATGTCGGACAGCGCTCAAGACCAGCTGGTGTTACCACCTCCAAAGAAAATGATGACCTGCCAATCACGCTGGCTGTTGCGGGTAAAGAGGTGGCAGGTCTGCGCCCCAAAACAGGTGTGACTGCTGTCCCCCCAGTCACAGAGGATGAAGAGGCCGCGGATGCACAAGATATGGCAGACGGTGGTTGGCCCGGCCGGCTAGACCGCATTGTAGCACACTGAGCTTCCCACTGCAACTTATGCTTCATGTCCATGTGCCGGTTCATGCATGAAGTACTCAAACTATGTATTTTTTGGCCTCTACTTAGCTTTTGCTGACAAATGTTACAGATAACACGAGTTGGGTCATCTTTATCGATCTGAAAAAATGCCCAGGCTATGCAAGGCTTAGCACCCATGCGACCTGAAGAGCCACCACGACTTGTGGTGAGAGGCAGAGTTGTGTTTGAGGATGCAGTTGTTGACGTGCTTCCAGTACTACGTCTCTGTCCAGGAAGGCGCAACCTGACCTCGTCGTCACTAGCATCTTCCTCCACCTCCTCTGCTGACCTCATCTCTTGGCTGACTGTGGGTTGACAGTAAGTGGGATCTCCAACCTCATCATCATCACCCTGTGCGTTATCACACCCGTCGTCCTCAGAGCCAACCTGTTCCTGCCCTGACAAAAAACTAAAGTTGTCGCTCCAATCAGGTATTTGAGTCTTATCATCGTCTTCCTCATTGTCTCCACCAACAGGAGTTACAGTTTGGGAATGAGGGTCTACATTATGGTCAGAACCTTCTGCGTCTGGTCCTGGATCCGACTCATAAAGATTCTGGGCATCAGTGCAGATCATTTCCTCGTCTGGTTTCACAGAAGCGCTGGAGTCGACCTCTGATTCCCAGGCTATAGTATGAGTAAACAGCTCTGCAGACTCAACCATCTGTTCTACCTCATACTCAGACGGGCAGCTGGAGATTTGGGAGCTGTGAGGAAGCAAGTGCGATTTGGGTGACACCTTTGAGGACTGGAGTATTTGTGATGTTGAAGTTGATGTGGAGGAGAGCCCACTTAAAGGAGCACTTGATATCCGTTGAAGCACCTGCTGTTTTTGTGCCTCATCTGGAATTTGTAGCGATTGGCGTGGCCGTAAGAAAGGGATCTTATCACATTGTCCGCTAAAAGAAGTAGACATTTTAGTTTGGCTGGAAGATGGTCTTTCTTCTGCACCTACCCCACGGACACAACCTTTTTTCCCCTTCCCAACACGCCTATTCCCCTTTCCACCAGCAGCAGGCCTTTTTCCACTCATTTTGGTGGTTAACTAATTCACAACTCTGGAGTTGTTTGCACAAAAAAACAATGGATGGTAACCGAGCAGAGCTAAATGGCCAAACTGTGGTATTAGGCCAAAACTATTGGCTGGGTTAGATGCAGAAAAAAATTATTTTTAATTTGCAACCTGATGGAGGTCAGTATAGATGGACTAATAGACCAAGTCCCACACACCGCTAGAAGCCCAAATATTTTTTCAGAGCTAGATGCAGAAAATTTTTTTATTCAATTTGCAACCTGATGGAGGTCAGTATAGATGGACTAATAGACCAAGTCCCACACACTGCTAGAAGCCCAAATATTTTTTCAGAGCTAGATGCAGAAAAAAATTATTTTTAATTTGCAACCTGATGGAGGTCAGTATAGATGGACTAATAGACCAAGTCCCACACACTGCTAGAAGCCCAAATATTTTTTCAGAGCTAGATGCAGAAAAAAAATATTTTTAATTTGCAACCTGATGGAGGTCAGTATAGATGGACTAATAGACCAAGTCCCACACACTGCTAGAAGCCCAAATATTTTTTCAGAGCTAGATGCAGAAAAAAATTATTTTTAATTTGCAACCTGATGGAGGTCAGTATAGATGGACTAATAGACCAAGTCCCACACACCGCTAGAAGCCCAAATATTTTTTCAGAGCTAGATGCAGAAAAAAATTATATTCAATTTGCAACCTGCTGGACGTCAGTATAGAAGGACTAATAGAACAAGTCCCACACACTGCTAGAAGCCCAAATATTTTTTCAGAGCTAAATGAAGAAAAAAATTATTTTTAATTTGCAACCTGATGGAGGTCAGTATAGATGGACTAATAGACCAAGTCCCACACACTGCTAGAAGCCCAAATATTTTTTCAGAGCTAGATGCAGAAAAAAAATATTTTTAATTTGCAACCTGATGGAGGTCAGTATAGATGGACTAATAGACCAAGTCCCACACACCGCTAGAAGCCCAAATATTTTTTCAGAGCTAGATGCAGAACATTTTTTTATTCAATTTGCAACCTGATGGAGGTCAGTATAGATGGACTAATAGACCAAGTCCCACACACTGCTAGAAGCCCAAATATTTTTTCAGAGCTAGATGCAGAAAAAAATTATTTTTAATTTGCAACCTGATGGAGGTCAGTATAGATGGACTAATAGACCAAGTCCCACACACTGCTAGAAGCCCAAATATTTTTTCAGAGCTAGATGCAGAAAAAAATTATTTTTAATTTGCAACCTGATGGAGGTCAGTATAGATGGACTAATAGACCAAGTCCCACACACCGCTAGAAGCCCAAATATTTTTTCAGAGCTAGATGCAGAAAAAAATTATATTCAATTTGCAACCTGCTGGACGTCAGTATAGAAGGACTAATAGAACAAGTCCCACACACTGCTAGAAGCCCAAATATTTTTTCAGAGCTAAATGAAGAAAAAAATTATTTTTAATTTGCAACCTGATGGAGGTCAGTATAGATGGACTAATAGACCAAGTCCCACACACTGCTAGAAGCCCAAATATTTTTTCAGAGCTAGATGCAGAAAAAAATTATTTTTAATTTGCAACCTGATGGAGGTCAGTATAGATGGACTAATAGACCAAGTCCCACACACCGCTAGAAGCCCAAATATTTTTTCAGAGCTAGATGCAGAAATTTTTTTTATTCAATTTGCAACCTGATGGAGGTCAGTATAGATGGACTAATAGACCAAGTCCCACACACTGCTAGAAGCCCAAATATTTTTTCAGAGCTAGATGCAGAAAAAAATTATTTTTAATTTGAAACCTGATGGAGGTCAGTATAGATGGACTAATAGAACAAGTCCCACACGCTGCTAGAAGCCCAAATATTTTTTCAGAGATAAATGAAGAAAAAAATTATTTTTAATTTGCAACCTGATGGAGGTCAGTATAGATGGACTAATAGACCAAGTCCCAGACACCGCTAGAAGCCCAAATATTTTTTCAGAGCTAGATGCAGAAAAAAATTATATTCAGTTTGCAACCTGATGGAGGTCAGTATAGATGGACTAATAGAATGATGCTATGCCCAAAAGATTTTACTTCACTAGGTGCAGTAAAAAAATTGGTATTCTATACACAGGTGGTATATCTTGCAACACAGATAGGCTACTCCACTGACTAACACACTCTGCAATAGGCCATAAAGGATTAGCTTTGCTAGATTCAGCCAAATGCTGTGAAAAAAACTTGCACAGCACTGGCACAGACCTGCCTGGCAAAAACTGATAGGAACTGATGTAACCTAGTCCTGAAAAGGACTCCAATTACAATTAGTCTTTACTCCCACAATCTATCTATTTAAGAGCACAGACCTGCCTGATAAAAGTCGTAGGAAATGCTGTAACCTAGTCCTTAAAAGGACTGCAATCACAACTATTCCCTACTCCCAAGCTATCTGTATATTTGTGCGAAAATTGGCTTGAAATTAACAAGGTATAGCGCACACAGCAACAGCGGTGCCGTCTAACACGCAGCTGCAGCAGTGAGAAAATGGTGGCGACGGGGAAAATGGCTTGGTCTTATAGGGCAAGGACATGTGACATACACTGCCAATCACACATGCCCTTGCTTGTGTGAAAAAAAGCACTTCGCTCCGTGTGTGCGCTGCTGATAGGCTGACAGATTACACCTCCCCACTGCAAATGCGGGAAAGAGAAAAAAAAATGGAGATCTTCATTGTTCCTGCAGAGATCCATCCCCTGCCCCTCCCCCCGCCCCGCTGTACACTCAAACTGCGTATTAACATTAATTTTCATCATTACTGAGAAAAAATCCAGTTATGATTTTGGTGCACGAACAGTTATCGAACATAACCTCGAACAGCCGAATTTTTCTCAAATTGTTCGTGTTCGCCGACCGGCTCGAACACCGCCCAAAACAGCTCGAATTTGAGATTGGCGAACAGTTCGAGTAGAACAACGCTCATCTCTAGTGGTCATGTCTAATATTGGCGTGACCCCATGAATTTCGGGCTTAGGGCCAGCTGATAATGCCAAGCTGGCCTTAACCCCTTTATTACCCAGTGAGCCACCGCACCAGGGCCCTGGATGAGTTGGGTACAGCGCCAGAAGATGGCGCTTCTATGAACGCGCCATTTTCCGGGGCGGCTGCGGACTGCAATTTGCAGCGGGTGGGGCCCAGAAAGATTGGGCCTCCCTGCGCTGCAGATTCCAGCCCCCAGCTGCCTAGTTGTACCTGGCTGGACACAAAAATAGGGCGAAGCTCCACGTTTTTTTTTTTTAAATTCATGAAATTCATGGAATAATTAAGAAAAAAAAGGGCTTCCCTATATTGTTGTGTCCGGCTAGGTACAAATAGGCAGCTGGTGGTTGGGGGCAGCCCGTTCCTGCCTGCTGTACCTGACTGGACACAAATATAGGGCGAAGCCCCACGTCAATTTTTTTTAATTATTTCATGAATTTCCTGAAATGATTTAAAAAAAATTGACGTGGGGCTTCGCACTATATTTGTGTCCAGTCAGGTACAGCAGGCAGGAACGGGCTGCCCCAAACCACCAGCTGCCTTTTTGTACCTGGTTGGACACAACAATATAGGGAAGCCCTTTTTTTCTTAATTATTTCATGAATTTCATGAAATAATTAAAAAAAAAAAATACGTGAAGCTTCTCCCTATTTTTGTGTCCAGCCAGGTACAACTAGGCAGCTGGGGGATGGAATCTGCAGCGCAGGGAGGCCCAAGCTTTCTGCCCCCCCCCCCCGCTGAAAATTGCAGTCCGCAGCCACCCCGGAAAATGGCGCGTTCATAGAAGCTGGATGCTGTACCTGGCTGGCATACAAAAATATGGCGAAGCCCACGTCAAAAGTTTTGGGAAAAATTAATTAAAAAATAAATAATAATTTAGGGACTGCATCTTTATTAACTCCTCAAATGTCATTTAGTGTTAAAATAAAGGATTTATTTTAAAAAAAATTGACGTGGGGCTTCGCCCTATATTTGTGTCCAGCCAGGTACAGCAGGCAGGAACAGGCTGCCCCCAACCACCAGCTGCCTATTTGTACCTGGCCGGACACAACAATATAGGGAAGCCCTTTTTTAAAAAAATTATTTCATGAAATAATTAAAAAAAAATTGACGTGGGGCTTCGCCCTATATTTGTGTCAAGCCAGGTACAGCAGGCAGGAACAGGCTGCCCCCAACCACCAGCTGCCTATTTGTACCTGGCCGGACACAACAATATAGGGAAGCCCTTTTTTAAAAAAATTATTTCATGAAATAATTAAAAAAAAATTGACGTGGGGCTTCGCCCTATATTTGTGTCCAGCCAGGTACAGCAGGCAGGAACAGGCTGCCCCCAACCACCAGCTGCCTATTTGTACCTGGCCTGACACCACAATATAGGGAAGCCCTTTTTTAAAAAAATTATTTCATGAAATAATTAAAAAAAAATTGACGTGGGGCTTCGCACTATATTTGTGTCCAGCCAGGTACAGCAGGCAGGAATGGGCTGCCCCCAACCACCAGCTGCCTATTTGTACCTGGTTGGACACAACAATATAGGGAAGCCCTTTTTTTCTTAATTATTCCATGAATTTCATGAAATAATTAAAAAAAAAAATGCGTGGGGCTTCGCCCTATTTTTGTGCCCAGCCAGATACAACTAGGCAGCTGGGGGCTGGAATCCGCAGCGCAGGGAGACCCAAGCTTTCTGGGCCACCCCCGCTGCAAATTTCAGTCCGCAGCCGCCCCAGAAAATGGCGCGTTCATAGAAGCGCCATCTTCTGGCGCTGTACCCAACTCATCCAGGGCCCTGGTGCGGTGGCTCACTGGGTAATAAAGGGGTTAAGGCCAGCTTGGCATTATCAGCTGGCCCTAAGCCCAAAATTCATGGGATCACGCCAATATTAGACATGACCACCATGAATTTCTAGTAAAGTATTTAAAAAAGCACAACACCCAGAAAAAAGTCCTTTAATTGAAATAAACACACAATTCTTTATTGTTCTAAATTAAACCATACTTACCACCACGCCCATTCCAGTTGAAGCCAACGATCTCCTGCAATAAAAGTAAAATAATAAAGCAACATCATCCTTACCTTTCCATGGCTCCCACGACACATCAGCTCTGCTACATCGAGATGACAGGCTGGACCGCAGCAGAACGCTGCCATCCATCCTGTCATCCCGCAGACACTGAGAAGCGCAGGCATACTTCCACTCCTCAGTGTCTGGCTGTGACGGCATCCAGATGAGCCGAGGTCATGTCCAATGAACTCGGCGCACCTCATGCACGTCACTGACAGCGTGGGAGAATTCTCACGCTGAAGCGCTGAGTGCAGGAGAATTTTCCCACGCTGTCAGTGACGTGCATGAGGTGAGCTGAGTTCATTGGACATGAACTCGGCTCATCTGGATGACGTCACAGAGAGACACTGAGGAGCTCAAGCATGCCTGCGCTTCTCAGTGTCTGCGGGATGACAGGCTGGATGGCAGCTTTCTGCTGTGGTCCAGCCTGTCATCTCGATGTAGCAGAGCTGAAGCTGTCCTGGGAACTATGGAAAGGTAAGGATTATGTTGCTTTATTATTTTTCTTTTATTGCAGGAGATCGTTGGCTTCAGCTGGAATGGGTGTGGTGGTAAGTATGGTTTAATTTAGAACAATAAAGAATTGTGTCTTTATTTCAATTAAAGGACTTTACTCTGGGTGTTTGTGTTTTCTTTTAACTTTGACTATGGGGTTAGTAATGGGGGTGTCTTATAGACGCCTCTCCATTACTAACCTGGGCTTGATGTCAGCTGGCATTATAAGCTGACATCAACCCCAACCCTATTACCCCCTGCCACCGCACCAGGGCAGCGTGGAAGAGCGAGGCTAAGTGCCAGAATTGGCGCATCCTATGGATGCGCCATTTCTGGGGCGGCTGACGGCTGGTGTTTCTAGCCTGGGAGGGGGCCAATATTCATGGCACCCTTCCTGGGCTATTAATATCAGCCCCCAGCTGTCTGCCTAGCCTGTGCTAGCTATTAAATTAGGGGGGACCCCACGTTATTTTTTGGGGGGGTTCCCCCATTTTAATAGCTAGTAAAGGCTAGGTACTCAGCTGGGGGCTGATATTAGTAGCCTGGGAAGCTCCGTGGGTATTACCCCCTTCCCAGGCTTCAAACATTTGCCCCAGCGGTCTGCTTAACCTCCGCTAGAGCCTAAAATTAAGGGGAACCCCACGCCAATTTTTTTTTAAATAAATCCTTTATTTTAACACTAAATGACAAGTACAGTAATCAACACTGTCACTGTACTTCATATATATGTGACTGACATGTTTCTATCTATCTAATCTATGTGTGATTCTCTATTCTTTCTATTCTAAATTGTCGGGTACCGCTGCTGAATTGCCGGCCGGCTTTTTTAAAGAGACGGTGCACGAAAACACTAATATTTTTTTTAATAAATCCTTTACACTAAATGACAAGTACAGTAAGCAACACTGTCACTGTACTTCATATATATGTGACTGACATGTTTCTATCTATCTAATCTATGTGTGAAGCTCTATTCTGTCTGTTATAAACTGTCGGGTACAGATGCTGAATTGCCGGCCGGCTTTTTTAAAGAGACGGTGCACGAAAACACTAATATTTTTTTTAATAAATCCTTTACACTAAATGACAAGTTCTGTAAGCAACACTGTCACTGTACTTCTTATATATGTGACTGACATGTTTCTATCTATCTAATCTATGTGTGAAGCTCTATTCTGTCTGTTATAAATTGTCGGGTACCGCTGCTGAATTGCCGGCCGGCTTTTTTAAAGAGACGGTGCACGAAAACACTAATATTTTTTTTAATAAATCCTTTACACTAAATGACAAGTACAGTAAGCAACACTGTCACTGTACTTCATATATATGTGACTGACATGTTTCTATCTATCTAATCTATGTGTGAAGCTCTATTCTTTCTGTTGTAAATTGTCGGGTACCGGTGTATGCCGCTGATGAATTGCCGGCTTTTCATGTCATTCTACATTATTCTTAGTTGTTTTACTTCATGTAGAATTAACCTACAAGGAAAGAAAGGGTTTATTTTCATTCCGATATTTGTGTCCCATTGACTTGCATTGGTTTCCGGTATCGGAATCGGCGATATCCGATACTTTTTGGGTATCGGCCCGATCCAATCCGATACGATATTTCCTGATATCGGAAGGTATCGCTCAACACTAGTTGTGACACAAATGGAAGTTTAGATATTCTTGCTAATGCTGTCATTGTCTGCTTAAGGGGAATCTGTCACCAGGTTTTTGCTACCTCATCTGAGAGCAGCATAATGTAGGAAAAGAGACCCACTGTGTGCGCCAAGATATACGCAATCAATGACTACATTACTGCCATATAGACTATGCTTGTATGTATTTAGTTCACAAGTTGGCCAATTTGTGTGTCCTCACCAGCCACAACAAAGTGTTACTTTCTTTGATGGGACCCTAATCTTTTTATCTTTCAATCAAACATAATTCTTATGGGCCAAAGAATACAAATGTGGAAAAAAAACTTTGACTGGTGAGAGCAGTGCTCAGCTGACAGCAAAAGCAGCAACTACCTCAAAATGAATGATATAAAAACTAAATATGATCAGCTCCTTCTAACAGAATGCACTAAATTTTATCGGGTGGAATTCACCAATTTGTATGATAAATTCCACAGTTTTTTAAGTATTCCTTATATGGCAGTCTTACAGTTCAAAATTCACATATTCAATGTTTGCATGTATCGTGGCGCACACGGAGTACTGCTGCTCTTTTTGTTATGTGCATAATAGACAGGTCTATTTATATGTTCTTCCAATAACGGTCCAAAGGAGGAAAGGAGCTTTGTGCAGTCTTTAAAGAAGTCTGCACTAACAAGCAGACAGGTCTTTATAAAAGAGAAGATTCACTTTTAACCTGTAATACCTACAGTGCTGGCCAAAAGTATTGGCACCCCTGCAATTCTGTCAGATAATACTCAGCTTCTTCCTGAAAATGATTGCAATCACAAATTCTTTGGTATAATTATCTTCATTTAATTTGCTTGCAAGGAAAAAACACAAAAGAGAATGAAGCAAAAATCAAATCATGGATCATTTCACACAAAACTCCAAAAAAGGGCAGGACAAAAGTATTGGCACCCTCAGCCTAATACTTGGTTGCACAACCTTTAGCCAAAATAACTGCGAACAACCACTTCTGGTAACCATCAATGAGTTTCTTACAATGCTCTGCTGGAATTGTAGACCATTCTTCTTTGGCAAACTGCTCCAGGTCCCTGATATTTGAAGGGTGCCTTCTCCAAACTGCCATTTTGAGATCTCTCCACAGGTGTTCTATGGGATTCAGGTCTGGACTCATTGCTGGCCACCTTAGAAGTCTCCAGTGCTTTCTCTCAAACGATTGTATAGTGCTTTTGGAAGTGTGTTTTGGGTCATTGTCCTGCTGGAAGACCCATGACCTCTGAGGGAGACCCACCTTTCTCACACTGGGCCCTACATTATGCTGCAAAATTTGTTGGTAGTCTTCAGACTTCATAATGCCATGCACACGGTCAAGCAGTCCAGTGCCAGAGGCAGCAAAGCAACCCCAAAACATCAGGGAACCTCCGCCATGTTTGACTGTAGGGACCGTGTTCTTTTCTTTGAATGCCTCTTTTTTTTTCCTGCACACTCTATGTTGATGCTTTTTCCCAAAAAGCTCTACTTTTGTCTCATCTGACCAGAGAACATTCTTCCAAAACGTTTTAGGCTTTCTCAGGTAAGTTTTGGCAAACTCCAGTCTGGCTTTTTTATGTCTCGGGGTAAGAAGTGGGGTCTTCCTGGGTATCCTACCTTACAGTCCCTTTTCATTCAGACGCCGACGGATAGTACGGGTTGACACTGTTGTACCCTCGGACTGCAGGGCAGCTTGAACTTGTTTGGATGTTAGTCGAGGTTCTTTATCCACCATCCGCACAATCTTGCGTTGAAATCTCTCGTCAATTTTTCTTTTCCATCCACATCTAGGGAGGTTAGCCACAGTGCCATGGGCTTTAAACTTCTTGATGACACTGCGCACGGAAGACACAGGAACATTCTGGTCTTTGGAGATGGACTTGTAGCCTTGAGATTGCTCATGCTTCCTCACAATTTGGTTTCTCAAGTCCTCAGACAGTTCTTTGGTCTTCTTACTTTTCTCCATGCTCAATGTGGTACACACAAGGACACAGGACAGAGGTTGAGTCAACTGTAATCCATGTTAACTGGCTGCAAGTGTGATTTAGTTATTGCCAACACCTGTTAGGTGCCACAGGTAAGTTACAGGTGCTGTTAATTACACGAATTAGAGAAGCATCACATGATTTTTCAAACGGTGCCAATACTTTTGTCCACCCCCTTTTTTAGGTTTGGTGTGGAATTATATCGAATTTGGCTTTAGGACAATTCTTTTTGTGTTTTTTTCATTGAAGACAAATTAAATGAAGATAATAATACCAAAGAATTTGTGATTGCAATCATTTTCAGGAAGAAACTGAGTATTATCTGACTGAATTGCAGGGGTGCCAATACTTTTGGACAGCACTGTACATATTAATAGGGCAACAAAAGCATGCATAAAATAGTCAGCCCCTCTTAACAATATACAGTAGTCCTTATGCCATTACACTACTAGGTGACACTGAGCTTGACAGTTGCAGAGGAAAACAACTTTTGACCAAACTGATACTTTGTTGTTTTTTTTAGGAGGCAAGTGATCGACTTTTTGGCAATGAACGTTCATAGTCATGCGAGAGATCAATTTGAAATGTCAGATATTTTCTCAAGACTATAATGCATGGCATAATGTGTATTTGCTTATCGTTCGGATAACTTTATTTCTTATTAACTTTATTACATGCCACCTAATATCAAACGTTTTTGTTTTCTATTCATCGAAAATGTATGGCCTAATCTAAAAGATACTTGTAAGATGTAATTGGACCATCTGTATGATGCTGTGGTTGAAAACAAAGATTTGTATAAATGACCAACAACCTTTCATGGTCCAATTGTCATCTCATGTGTATGGGGGCTCTAACAGTAAGGCTATGTGCCCACGATGCAGAAATGCTCCGGATTTTTCCTGAGCGTTTCTGCATCTCCCCTGGCAGAAAAAACACATGCGGATTGTACATGTGGATTGTACATGCGTTTTTCCTGCCAGGGACATGCGGATGTGAAGCGTTCTTCACATGCATTTCCACATGCGGGTTGTCAAGCGCTTCCCAAGCGATTTTAGCATCACTTGGAAAGTGCTTGACAACTTGGTCACACTATATAAAACCATGCAAATGGCATGGATTTTATATAGTGTGACCGAAAGAATGTTTAAAAATAAAAATAAAAAATCTATACTTGCCTTCTGATGGCCCCCGGTGTCTTGCTTCCCTCCGTTCTCCCTTGCCCGGCAGATCGCGGTACACTGAAAGACCTGCCGACGTCAGCATCGCGTGACCTGTCACATGACTATGACATCAGCGCAGGTCCTTCAGTCCATCGCGAGCTGCCAGCAAGTGAAGACAAGGAGAGAGGGGGCCGTCAGAAGGTAAATATATTTATTTTTTATTTTATTCTTTTTTTCACAGGTTCTATGGTACCCGGGTCCGGAGGAGAGTCTTCTGTCCTCCACACCCGGGTACCATCCGCACATTGGAACGCATGGAATGCGCATGTACATATACAGTGATGCGGAATCCATGCGTTCCAATACAAGTCAATGGCAGCGAAAACGCAGCGCTTCCGCAAAATAATTGGTACTGCTGCGTTTTTTCCCGCAATGATAATCCGCAGCGGAAATTTCCGCAGCATGTGCAAAGCACATGTGGATTATCATTGGGGAACATGGCAGGCCTTCTACCATGCATTTTTTAAGTGTTTCTGCAGCGTTTTTGCCGCTGCGGAAACGCTTAAAAAACGCATCGTGGGCACACAGCCTAAGACTATTTTTCACACTAAAGTAGGTGATAGGGGCTCTGAGCCTGGGACCTGTTGTCAGTTTTTAATGTTTGTGCCTTTTCTACATTTATGATATAGGTAGTTCTTGTTCCTGATCTCAGTTAGAACCTCTTTCCTGTTTCTAACCATGTTATTTGGTTGGCTCAACTATTACCCATTGCATAACTGTGGATTGAGCTTTTCTTCATTGTTAGTGAAACCAACTAGTGAACCGTATTCCACTTCTGCAATTGAACACCGGACTATTCTTTTGCTCCACCCTTGGTACCGCAGTTAGTCTATGACTATTCTGGCAATTGCAACCTAGGATTCTTCTAAACTCAAGTCCATCCAATCACAATCTTTAGTCTCTAGGAAATATTGGTGAAGCCCCTTAGATTAGCCAAAAGATCCGTACACTTCAATTAGTCTATGGTTTGTGTGTACATTAATGGTAAACATATCATAGCAATTATACCCCATAACCCCGATTCATCAAAGCTTTTAAGCCAGAAAGCTGCCATAAAATGCTTTGAAAAATCGCAACATTTTTGTGCAAAAATGTTGCAAGTTTTGGAATTTTTATGCTCGTTTGAAGCAGCTCCATCAGAATGGGCAAAGCTGAGTAGCAGCTGGGGTGGGAAGGGCAGTGAGTGGCTTTGTCATCCTGTCAAATTCAGCAAAATTGCTGGCATTTCCAGAAATGTTACTCCAAATATTATGGACTGGAGTAGCATTTCTATTGATGCACAAGAAGGCAGACGCCACTGATAAGATGGCGGGGCATTGTACGTCAGTGAGCCCTCCATTAAGACTTGCGCTTGCAAGGCCACTCTTAATGGCTTCCAAGTGTTTTATTGAAAGCAATAATTCCTACTGTGTGCACCCTGAAAAGTAATGATGCCTAGTGTGATTCCATGAAAGTAATAATGTCTTAGGTGTGCCCCAAAACATTAACGTGTGCTTCTAACACTAACACCACAAAGAGCACTCTATAATAATAATAATAATAATAATAGTTTATTTTTATAGCGCCAACATATTCCGCAGCACTTTACAAATTTTAGGGGGGACTTATACAGACAATACAGAATAAGCATATCTCATATCGAACGGAGTGAGGGCCCTGCTCGCAAGCTTACAGTCTATACTAGAGCACAGAGAAAACTTTGCAGCTGTTCACATTCTGCAAAGTTTTTCTTTCACCTAATTTATCACTGACTTTTTCTTTTCTCTTTTATCTTTTCCAACTGAGCTCTGAGCTTAATAGTTAGTGGAGGGAAGATGAGCATGATCCTATAGTGTAGTATATTCATTTTATAAATATGACACTTATTTAAATTTTTAAAGGGATTCTATCAGCAGTTTTTTTTTTCTTTGTAATCTGAAGACAGCAGGATATAGGGCCTGAAACATAGAGTTCAGCGATGTGTCACTTATCAGGCTGTGTGCTGTTGATTATTTACAATGAAGGTTTTATCACTAGGACATAATCTTTGCTGGGACTAGCAGCCTCCTGCCAAGTCATCTGACCCCACCCCCTTCTCTGATAAGCCACTCACTGTTAATAGACATTGTACACAGAGAGCCTGCTGTGGGCTAGGTCTGCTTTCTCATCTCTACTTCATATGACATATAAGAACTCTGATTGTGTCGCAACTACTGCACCCTATAAACTAAGTGATACATCATTGGATCCAAGGTCTCTTTTCCTTTTAAGCTGCTGTCAGGTGAGGAAGCAAAAACTTGCTGACAAATTCCCTTTAAATGATAAAAAAGCTCCAAAAATTTTTAATCAGCCATATTGAAGTCATAGCGGCTAACAAAATATGGTCCCAGAGCAGATGTTTATGACTTGAAAGACTGGAAATTTTCCCATTAAGTGCATTTTGTTCCAAATCTTACTGTGTAGTATGTTAAACTTTGATCTGTAGCTCTTGGTATAGGCGCTTATTATATAATAATTCTGACCCTGCTTTTAATGGCTGTTAATGATTGTAATTATTTTAATTCACTTACTTGTGAATACGATTTATAATAAATCTCTATTATTGGTTTCTCATTATGAAAACCATTATGAAACCATTTTACTTATCTATATTATCTATATTCAAGCCATTTTTTTCAGTGTTTCTTTGATAGAGAACAGGCCAAGAAAAGATTCTCTTCCATCTATTAAAATTCTGATTTAAACCATCAGAGCCTCCAGTTTTGTGGAAAATTATTTTTTTCTTTTTTCTTGTGAACATGTAAGGAGGTAGACTAGAGAAAAGACAAGTATAGTTAGTGTCTACCCAAGTAATTGCAAGTGATCACCACCATCTGCTGGTCAAAGGCTATAGAGAAAGTAAAAGTAAAAAAATAATTCTATTAGTGTTCCCAAAGGGTGGAGATTGGATACGACGCCATGTCAGGTGACAGTTGTGTTGCAATTATTAAATATAAAAGGTCTGGCTGGGCCAAGAAGGGGGCAGTTGGCGCCAGAGCCTGTACCAGGCAGTTCGTGTAGCCGCGAAGTGGGCTTACAGCCACCATCGCCACAGAAGGGTCCAAAGGCAGTCAGATCCCAGGGAAGTCTGAGCTGAGAGGAAGATCGGTGACCTGAACTGAAAGGAAGATCGGTGACCTGTGCTGAGAGGATGATCTATCACCTGAGATGAGTAGAAGACGGTGACCTGCAGCAGTAGAAGACCGTGACCCACGCCAATAGAAGACCGTGACCCACGCCAGTAGAAGATCATGACCCGCAGCAGTAGAAGACCGTGACCCGCACCAGTAGAAGACTGTGACCCACTCCAGTAGAGGACCATGACCAGAGCCAAATCAGACTCGAGAGATGATCTGGCTGTAGTGTTGGACCATTACTTTGGGCCATTACTTCCAGCGTAGACATACTGTACAGGATGTTGGCCGGGGCCGTGCGTCAGGGAATGAAGAAGGCCAGTGTAACGAGCACACTGTGTACCAAGTGACTCACATATCTAGAACTTGCGGCCTAGCGGGAAACACCGGTGACCCCTGTTAGGGCCAGTGTAATGACTGGAGTTCCTTAAAGAAAATAAGATGGTGACGGGCCTATTATGGAGAGTGACACCCGTTAAGCTGACGTTGAAGAGATATTGTATTTAGTTGCAACGCTGTGTTCTGAAAGTGTCATGATTAGTGTTGAGCCACCCCCGTAGTGTTCGAGTTCGGTTCGGTTCGGTTCGTCGAACACCCGTGTGTTCGCCGAACTGTTCGTCGAACTGTTCGTCGAACACCTTCGAACACCGTTAAAACCAATGGCAGGCAAACAAAAACACATAGAAACACATTGAAAACACCTTCAAAGGTGTCCAAAAGCTGACAAACTGCTCAGAAGACACAACTAACCATTGGAAAAGTGACAAGTACATATAGTCATGCGAAAAGAAAAGAGGTGGAGGAGTAAAAAGGAGGGGGAGACACAGATATAGGCATATCATGCCCTTCTAAAATCCAAAAAGTGAGAAGCCGACACGTTCAGTCCGCTCCTGCCTGTGCCACCTCCGTGTCGCCGGGTTTGTGCCAGAGCCGCGGTGAACCCTGACGGCCAGCCGCCCTCTCCCAATACTGGTGCCTGTCCGCTGGTGGGTCGAGCGAGCCCCCCTGTGGTGGAGGCAGCTCTAAGCTTTTTAATTTAAATTGTCTTTCTAATTTGAATGAATACACTTTAAATCCATTTACAAGGATCTATTGGAGGGCAAGTCTCATGCCAGCAGCCGCGTAATTCCAGCTCCAGTAACGTCCAATAAAGCTGCTGCAGTTAAAAAGCTTTTATAAGGATCGAGCTCGGCTGTCCACCGCAAGGCATCCTACTGCC
Organism: Phyllobates terribilis; assembly: GCF_046119375.1. Lineage (NCBI taxonomy): Eukaryota > Metazoa > Chordata > Amphibia > Anura > Dendrobatidae > Phyllobates > Phyllobates terribilis. The sequence continues at coordinate 121,879,087 of NW_027362764.1, forward strand.
AGTCCCAGCCCTTATGCCTTGGAGTGCCTCCTGATGCTCTTCACTGAGTATCCCGTGGTCCCGAAGCATTTCCTTTGAAAAAATGAAGTGTCCAAACTACAGGTGGTGTAGCTTCCTTAACAGCCGGGATAATCCGCTGACTAGCAGACACTGCTACTAGGCACAAAGTATTTCCTGGGCTAGATGCAGTTAAAAATTTGTAATTAGATACTCTCGTTTGATGCTGAGAAAGCATTCCATAGAGTCTCCTGGCACGACATATATTATTCTCTTAAAAAGCTTGGGGTAGGTGTCTAGGGGTCCCTTTTATAGCAAAAATCACGGCCCTGTATCGCAATACGTCACCTAGGCTGAAGATAAATGGAACTGTAGCACCATGAGGGCTCGGTTGCTACAGAGGTTGCTACAGAGGTATTGCACCTCACCCAGAGGTGTGATATCTCACTCTCAGGTAAGGATGGAGTGTGGATCAGGACCCGACACCTGCATGCATTACACCACATTGCCGTGGGGCAGGGCGACCAATATGCCCCTGAGATGGGCACGACAGTCCCTGTCTCTGGCTGGAGTGGGGGGAGGGAACACTGAGGAAAGGGAACCCTGTACTGCAGGAGCAGGGAAGAAGCAGTTCCTGGGTGCATTGAGAAGGGAGTATAAAAGGTGGGCACCATCTTAGTTCAGTGCAGAGAAGTCTGAGCAGAAGTGGCAGGGAGCAGGAGCTCTGCATGAGCTCTGCTCCGGAGGCAGGCCTAGTAACAAAGGCCCAGGCCTGGAAGAGGGAGAAGGAAGGAAGAGGAGCGGAGAAGGCTCCAGGAACGAGGAACGAAGGGATCCCAGGGGTGCGGACGGGCGAGTCGCCATCGCACGCCCGAATCCACCTGCGTGGAGGGGTCAGGCCAAAGGGGTAGACCGGTCCCCGAAACTAGTGGAGGCAGGAAACGACCCTCAGCTAGAAACCGGAGGCTGTGACATTTTATGTGGCGCAGCCCCTCGCTACAGCCGCTAGGAAGGCACCACATAGGGTCAGGGAAACTGGCACCAAGTTTACCAAGAGGAGGCCCGAGGCAGTCGGACAGAAGGGTTCGTAAGAAAGGCAAGACAAAGGACACACAAAGAGGGTCCTGTGAAGCACTCCAGAGTTATCTGGGAGTTGTCTGAGCCCCTCACCTGGTGAGCACAGTACGACGTGGGCAGCCGTTACCTGCAGACGTGGTCTGGATAATAAGAACTGTGAGTAAAGGCCCTGGACTGCATCACTGACTCCGTGTCGTTACTGCTGCTGCCCTGCACCATCACCCCCATCCTCCGCATACACTGCCCTGAGGCTATACTCCTCCCGTGGGGAGTTATGCTACGCTCTGCTGCACCCACAACACCAGCCTCAGCGGTCTGCCCTGCAGCGGCGGTTCACTCTGACCGCAATCCAAGGGTGGCGTAGTCGGACATTTAAACATCAAAACCACAAAAATAGTTCCGCCACTGGTTTGACCGCCCTGAGACATGGAACCGGGTCGCCGCCATGGAGACTACAACCACCAGCATCCATCAAAAAGGGTCCGGCTCCGGGTGTCCCAAGGCCCAGGGGGTGCATCAGAACATTTTCATCACCTTTCACAATCACCAATGGGACAAGGCAGGGATGTCTTCTGTCCCCTCTCTTATACATCCTAGTGACGGAGCACCTGCTCTCATCAATTCGCCATAACCCCAATATTAGGTGGATTGAGGTGGGAGGCACCGAGTACAAGTGCTCTCTATTTGCTGATGATGTCCTAGTATATATCACTCAATCACATATATCCATCCATGCTGTTATGGCTGAAATAGATCACTTTGTTACATGGTCAAATTTTAAAATCAATGCAGCGAAGTCTGAGGTCCTCGATGTCTCCCTCCCCAAATCCATACAGGATTCCATCCAGTCCAACTTTCCCTTTGTCTGGCCCTCACAGGGTATCAAATACTTAGGAATTCCTATTCATAGAGACCTCTCCCATCTATGTTATCTTAATTTTGGGCCCTTTATTGAACAACTCCATACAGACCACGGATGGCAAGTTAGAACTGTAAGATTCACTACGTGAACCACTGGTGTTTTGTGGAAAAGCACATGTACACTGTGTTCCAAATTATTATGCAAAAAGTGTTTAGGAGTGATAAGGGAAGAATTTGTTTGTTTGTCAGTTAAACTCATTGATGGTGATGTGTGTCAGGGCTCTTTATATCACTGTAAGCAATTGCAGACACCTGTGCTAATTAGTTTGGCAGGTGTGTCCAATGAAAGGCAAGACTACTTAAGAAGGCTGTCTCACATTATTAAGCAGCCTACATTTTCTGCCAAAATGGGAAAGAAAAAGGATGTGTCGGCTGCTGAGAAGCAACAAATTGTGGAGTGTTTAGGTCAAGGCATGACTACAATCAACATTGTGCGATGATCAGGATGAAGTGTCTTGGCAATCAAGAAGTATGTAGCTGATTCACAGTACACACGTGTGCGTGCTGATAAGGGCAAATTGAGGACTCTTTCCTACAGGCAATTACGTCAGGTTAAAAGAGCAGTGACAAAAAAGCCTTGTCATAGCAGCAGACAAGTTTTTGAAGCTGCTGGTGCCTCCAATGTCCCCCGAACAACAAGATGCAGGGTCCTTCAGAGGTTTGCAGCTGAGCATACGCCATCCTATTGACCTCCTCTATCCACTTCACACAAGCAGAAACGGCTCCAGTGGGCCAAACATTACATGAAGACTGATTTCAAAACTGTTTTGTTCACGGATGAGTGCCGTGCAGCGCTCGATGGTCCAGATGAATGGAGTGGAGGATGGCTGGTTTATGGACACCCCACGCAAACACGGCTACAGCGCCAACAAGGAGGAGGTGGAGTAATGTTTTGGTCTAGAATCATGGGGAGAGAGATTGTCGGCCCCTTTAGGATCCCTGAAGGGGTAAATATGAACTCCATAATGATTGTGGATTTTCCTGCCATGGTTCAAGAAGAAGAACCGTGTATTCCACAGCAAGATCATTTTTATGCATGATAATGCACCATCTCATGCTGCACATAACACATCTTCATCTCTGGCTGACATGGGCATAAAAGGGGACAAACTTATGGTGTGACCCCCATGCTCCCCTGACCTCTACCCCATTCAGAACCTCTGGAGCATCATCAAAAGGAGTGTCTATGATGGCGGGAGGCAGTTCACATCTAAGCAACAGCTCTGGGAGGGTATTCTGTCCTCATGCAAAACAATTGAAGCAGAAACCATCCAAAACCTGACAAATTCAATGGACGAGAGAGTTCAGAAGCTCCTTTCGAACAAGTGGTCCTATGTGAAAATGTAACATCACCTAGAATAAAGTTTTGAGTTGAAAACTGTTTGATTTCAGTTTCTAATAAACTGCTAATGCTTATAAATTCAAAAATGACCATTTTTTTGGTCTTTATTAAAATGAAAAGGTTGATCGAAAAGTTTGGGGGATCTAAGAGTGTGGCAACTAGAGATGAGCGTTGTTCTACTCGAACTGTTCGCCAATCTCAAATTCGAGCTGTTTTGGGCGGTGTTCGAGCCGTTCGGCGAACACGAACAATTTGAGAAAAATTCGGCTGTTCGAGGTTATGTTCGATAACTGTTCGTGCACCAAAATCATAACTGGATTTTTTCTCAGTAATGATGAAAATTAATGTTAATACGCAGTTTGAGTGTACAGCGGGGTGGGGGGAGGGGCAGGGGATGGATCTCTGCAGGAACAATGAAGATCTCCATTTTTTTTTCTCTTTCCCGCATTTACAGTGGGGAGGTGCAATCTGTCAGCCTATCAGCAGCGCACACACGGAGCGAAGTGCTTTTTTTCACACAAGCAAGGGCATGTGTCATTGGCAGTGTATGTCACATGTCCTTGCCCTATAAGACCAAGCCATTTTCCCCGTCGCCACCATTTTCTCACTGCTGCAGCTGCGTGTTAGACGGCACCGCTGTTGCTGTGTGCGCTATACCTTGATAATTTCAAGCCAATTTTCGCACAAATATACAGATAGCTTGGGAGTAGGGAATAGTTGTGATTGCAGTCCTTTTAAGGACTAGGTTACAGCATTTCCTACGACTTTTATCAGGCAGGTCTGTGCTCTTAAATAGATAGGTTGTGGGAGTAAAGACTAATTGTAATTGGAGTCCTTTTCAGGACTAGGTTACATCAGTTCCTATCAGTTTTTGCCAGGCAGGTCTGTGCCAGTGCTGTGCAAGTTTTTTTCACAGCATTTGGCTGAATCTAGCAAAGCTAATCCTTTTTGGCCTATTGCAGAGTGTGTTAGTCAGTGGAGTAGCCTATCTGTGTTGCAAGATATACCACCTGTGTATAGAATACCAATTTTTTTACTGCACCTAGTGAAGTAAAATCGTTTGGGCATAGGATCATTCTATTAGTCCATCTATACTGACCTCCATCAGGTTGCAAACTGAGTCTAATTTTTTTCTGCATCTAGCTCTGAAAAAATATTTGGCCTTCTAGCAGTGTGTCGGACTTTCTCTATTAGTCCATCTATACTGACCTCCATCAGGTTGCAAACTGAATATATTTTTTTCTGCATCTACCTCTGAAAAAATATTGGGCTTCTAGCTGTGTGTGGGTCTTGTTCTATTAATCCATCTATACAGACCTCCATCAGGTTGCAAACTGAATATAATTTTTTTCTGCATCTAGCTCTGAAAAAATATTTGGCCTTCTAGCAGTGTGTCGGACTTTCTCTATTAGTCCATCTATACTGACCTCCATCAGGTTGCAAATTCAAAATAATTTTTATCTTCATCTACATTACCTCTGAAAAAATATTGGGCTTCTAGCTGTGTGTGGGACTTGTTGTATTAGTCCATCTATACTGACCTCCATCAGGTTGCAAACTGAATATATTTTTTTCTGCATCTACCTCTGAAAAAATATTGGGCTTCTAGCTGTGTGTGGGACTTGTTGTATTAGTCCATCTATACTGACCTCCATCAGGTTGCAAACTGAATATATTTTTTTCTGCATCTACCTCTGAAAAAATATTGGGCTTCTAGCTGTGTGTGGGACTTGTTGTATTAGTCCATCTATACTGACCTCCATCAGGTTGCAAATTGAATATAATTTTTTTCTGCATCTAACCCAGCCAATAGTTTTGGCCTAATACCATAGTTTGGCCACTCAGCTCTGCTCGGTTACCATCCATTGTTTTTTTGTGCAAACAACTCCAGAGTTGTGAATTAGTTAACCACCAAAATTAGTGGAAAAAGGCCTGCTGCTGGTGGAAAGGGGAATAGGCGTGTTGGGAAGGGGAAAAAAGGTTGTGTCCGTGGGGTAGGTGTTAAAGCAACAGTAACATCTGCAGAAGAAAGACCATCTTCCAGCCAAACTAAAATGTCTACTTCTTTTAGCGGACAATGTGATAAGATCCCTTTCTTACGGCCACGCCAATCGCTACAAATTCCAGATGAGGCACAAAAACAGCAGGTGCTTCAACGGATATCAAGTGCTCCTTTAAGTGGGCTCTCCTCCACATCAACTTCAACATCACAAATACTCCAGTCCTCAAAGGTGTCACCCAAATCGCACTTGCTTCCTCACAGCTCCCAAATCTCCAGCTGCCCGTCTGAGTATGAGGTAGAACAGATGGTTGAGTCTGCAGAGCTGTTTACTCATACTATAGCCTGGGAATCAGAGGTCGACTCCAGCGCTTCTGTGAATCCAGACGAGGAAATGATCTGCACTGATGCCCAGAATCTTTATGAGTCGGATCCAGGACCAGACGCAGAAGGTTCTGACCATAATGTAGACCCTCATTCCCAAACTGTAACTCCTGTTGGTGGAGACAATGAGGAAGACGATGATAAGACTCAAATACCTGATTGGAGCGACAACTTTAGTTTTTTGTCAGGGCAGGAACAGGTTGGCTCTGAGGACGACGGGTGTGATAACGCACAGGGTGATGATGATGAGGTCGGAGATCCCACTTACTGTCAACCCACAGTCAGCCAAGAGATGAGGTCAGCAGAGGAGGTGGAGGAAGATGCTAGTGACGACGAGGTCAGGTTGCGCCTTCCTGGACAGAGACGTAGTACTGGAAGCACGTCAACAACTGCATCCTCAAACACAACTCTGCCTCTCACCACAAGTCGTGGTGGCTCTTCAGGTCGCATGGGTGCTAAGCCTTGCATAGCCTGGGCATTTTTTCAGATCGATAAAGATGACCCAACTCGTATTATCTGTAACATTTGTCAGCAAAAGCTAAGTAGAGGCCAAAAAATACATAGTTTGAGTACTTCATGCATGAACCGGCACATGGACATGAAGCATAAGTTGCAGTGGGAAGCTCAGTGTGCTACAATGCGGCCTAGCCGGCCGGGCCAACCACCGTCTGCCATATCTTGTGCATCCGCGGCCTCTTCATCCTCTGTGACTGGGGGGACAGCAGTCACACCTGTTTTGGGGCGCAGACCTGCCACCTCTTTACCCGCAACAGCCAGCGTGATTGGCAGGTCATCATTTTCTTTGGAGGTGGTAACACCAGCTGGTGTTGAGCGCTGTCCGACATCGATAGCACCACCTTTGGATCAAGGCAACCTAACATGTCCGCCTGCATCTTCCTCACAGACCGGCAGTTTGCCAGGGACACCCTTATCAACCCCGTCTAAGCACAATAGCCAGCCCTCGGTCCCTCAGATGTGGACAAGTAAAAGACCATTTCCTCCTAGCCATGAGAAAGCTAAGAGGTTGAATTTCACCATCTGCAAGCTCTTGGCTACAGAAATGCTGCCTTTCCGCCTGGTGGACACAGAGGATTTTCGAGACCTTATGTCCGTCGCAGTGCCCCAGTACCAGATGCCCAGTCGGCACTACTTCTCAAAGAAAGGTGTGCCTGCGCTCCACCAGCATGTCGCACACAACATCACCGCTTCTTTGAGAAACTCTGTGTGTGACAGGGTGCATTTCACCACAGACACTTGGACGAGTAGGCATGGACAGGGGCGTTACATGTCGCTGACTGGGCACTGGGTAACTATGGTGACAGCAGGACAAGGGGCTGCTGTCCAAGTCTTGCCGTCCCCACGAGTTGTGCGTCAATCCTCTTTATGTCAAAGTTCCTCCACTGCTTCTGCCTCCTCAACCTCCTCTCGGTCTTCCACCTGCACCCAAAGCCTGTCTGGTCATGCCACAAGCTTTCTAACTGCGCAGAAGGGATCTTGCACACCTCCTTACTATGCTGGCAGTAGGGCTCAACGTCATCAGGCGGTTTTTACTTTGAAATGTCTGGGAAATGTGAGTCACACAGCTGAGGAGTTGTGGTCAGCTCTGGAGAACCAATTTCATGAATGGTTGTCTCCACTGGACCTGAAACCAGGGAAGGCCGTGTGCGACAATGCTGCAAACCTGGGTGCGGCCCTTCGCCGGGGCAATGTCACACACGTGCCTTGTATGGCTCACATGTTGAACCTGGTTGTCCAGCAATTTTTAGCCCACTATCCCAGACTAGATGGCCTTCTGCAGAGGGCACGGTCGCTGTGTGCTCACTTCCGCCGTTCGCATCCCGCAGCTCAGCGACTTACATCTCTACAGAAGTCGTTGGGCCTGCCACTTCACCGGCTAAAATGCGATGTGCCTACCCGGTGGAATTCAACTCTGCACATGTTGCAGCGACTGTGGCAGCACCGACAAGCCCTGGTGCAATACGTTCTGACGTATAGCCTGGGCCAACGAGATTCAGAGGTGGGGCAAATCACGCTGGAGGAGTGGTCTCAGATCAGGGACCTATGCACCCTTCTGCACAGTTTTGAAATGGCGACGAAGATGTTTAGTGCTGACGATGCCATTATCAGCATGACTATTCCGGTGATTTACATTCTTGAGCACATGTTAAACAGAATTCGGAGTCAGGTGGTGGCACAAGAGGAGGTGGAGGAAGTAGAGGAGGAGGAGTTGTATGCGGAAGGGCTAACATCTGCAAGGTCCAGACGGTCGGCAGCACCAAGGCGGCAGGCATGTGAGGGTGGGGGAGATGGTTTTACCAGGGCGCATGGTAGCAGCCAAACTAGTGAGGAAGGTGCAGGAGCCCAGGAAGAAGTGGAGGACGAACTGATGGAAGACTCATCAGATGAGGGAGACCTTGATCACATTTCTGTTGTGCGAGGTTGGGGGTAGAGGACAGAGGAAGGAAGCATGATTGTTACCTCGCCACCAACACAACAGGGACTTGGTGCTCCTGGATGCGCAACACACATGATTGCCTTCTTGCTGCACTACCTGCAACATGACCCTCGAATTGTGAGAATTAGAAATAATCCTGACTACTGGGTTGCCACACTGTTAGATCCCCGGTACAAAAGTAAATTTGCAGAAATTATTCCTGCCATAGAAAGGGATGCACGCATGCAGGAGTATCAGCAGAGACTGTTGCAGAATCTTACATGTGCTTTTCCACAAAATACCAGTGGTGCACGTAGTGAATCTCACAGTTCCAACTTGCCAACCGTGGGACCGTCAAGTGTTCAGCACTCAAACCGTAACAGAACCACAGTATCTGCTGGTAACATCAATTTTGCTGAATCATTTCACCACTTTTTTAGCCCATCCTTTGCAAGGCCACAGGAGACAAGAAGTCTGACACATAGTCAACGCCTAGAGACGATGGTACAGGAGTATCTCCAAGTAAACATTGAAGCCATGACTGTGTCACTGGACCCTTGCTCTTTTTGGGCTTCCAATCTGGATAAATGGCCGGAGCTAGCCACTTACGCCTTGGAGATCTTGTCATGCCCCGCAGCCAGCGTTCTGTCTGAACGTGTGTTCAGCGCTGCTGGTGGTGTGCTGACAGATAAGCGCACGCGGCTCTCCACTGATAATGTAGACAGACTCACGTTCATAAAGATGAACAAATCATGGATCCGAAACGACTTTTCTACCCCTGTGTCATCCTGGAGAGAGTAAAAGCTTGATGATTGGTTAAAATCACCCTACCAACCGTTTTAAGCTTTCAAATTACTAATCATGTTTATCTGTATCTTGACTGGAAAATAATTTGGGCTTTGTAGCAGTGTGCAGCACTGATCCTATTAGGCCATCTATAATAAGCTCCACCAGATTTAAAATTAAAAATAATTTTTAGCTGCATCTAGCCCGGAAAATAATTTTGGGGCTCCGAGATGCGCAAGACACATAAGTGCCTTCTTGCTGCACTACCTGCAGCATGACCCTCATATTGTCAGAATTCGAAGTAATCATGACTACTGGGTTGCCACACTCTTAGATCCCCCAAACTTTTCGATCAACCTTTTCATTTTAATAAAGACCAAAAAAATGGTCATTTTTGAAATTATAAGCATTAGCAGGTTGTTAGAAACTGAAATCAAACAGTTTTCAACTCAAAACTTTATTGTAGGTGATGTTACATTTTCACATAGGACCCTTTGTTCGAAAGGAGCTTCTGAACTCTCTCGTCCATTGAATTTGTCAGGTTTTGGATGGTTTCTGCTTCAATTGTTTTGCATGAGGACAGAATACCCTCCCAGAGCTGTTGCTTAGATGTGAACTGCCTCCCGCCATCATAGACACTCCTTTTAATGATGCTCCAAAGGTTCTGAATGGGGTAGAGGTCAGGGGAGCATGGGGGTCACACCATAAGTTTGTCCCCTTTTATGCCCATATCAGCCAGAGATGCAGATGTTTTATGTGCAGCATGAGATGGTGCATTATCATGCAGAAAAATGATCTTGCTGTGAAATACACGATTCTTCTTCTTGAACCATGGCAGGAAGTGCTGTTTGAGAAAATCCACATACATTATGGAGTTCATCTTTAGCGCCTTCAGGGATCCTAAAGGGGCCGACAATCTCTCTCCCCATGATTCCAGCCCAAAACATTACTCCACCTCCTCCTTGTTGGCGCTGTAGCCGTGTTTGCGTGGGGTGTCCATCAACCAGCCATCCTCCACTCCATCCATCTGGACCATCGAGCGCTGCACGGCACTCATCCGTGAACAAAACAGTTTTGAAATCAGTCTTCATGTAATGTTTGGCCCACTGGAGCCGTTTCTGCTTGTGTGAAGTGGATAGAGGAGGTCGACAGGATGGCGTATGCACAGCTGCAAACCTCTGAAGGACCCTGCATCTTGTTGTTCGGGGGACGTTGGAGGCACCAGCAGCTTCAAAAACTTGTCTGCTGCTATGACAAGGCTTTCTTGCCGCTGCTTTTTTAACCTGACGTAATTGCCTGTAGGAAAGAGTCCTCAATTTGCCCTTATCAGCACGCACACGTGTGTACTGTGAATCAGCTACATACTTCTTGATTGCCAAGACACTTCATCCTGATCATCGCACAATGTTGATTGTAGTCATGCCTTGACCTAAACACTCCACAATTTGTTGCTTCTCAGCAGCCGACACATCCTTTTTCTTTCCCATTTTGGCAGAAAATGTAGGCTGCTTAATAATGTGAGAGAGCCTTCTTAAGTAGTCTTGCCTTTCATTGGACACACCTGCCAAACTAATTAGCACAGGTGTCTGCAATTGCTTACAGTGATATAAAGAGCCCTGACACACATCACCATCAATGAGTTTAACTGACAAACAAACAAATTCTTCCCTTATCACTCCTAAACACTTTTTGCATAATAATTTGGAACGCAGTGTACATGTGCTTTTCCACAAAACACCAGTGGTTCACGTAGTGAATCTTACAGTTCTAGCTTGCCAACCGTGGTCTGTATGGAATTGTTCAATAAAGGGCCCAAAATTAAGATAACATGGATGGGAGAGGTCTCTATGAATAGGAATTCCTAAGTATTTGATACCCTGTGAGGGCCAGGCAAAGGGAAAGTTGGACTGGATGGAATCCTATATGGATTTGGGGAGGGAGACATCGAGGGCCTCAGACTTCGCTGCATTGATTTTAAAATTTTACCATGTAACAAAGTGATCTATTTCAGCCATAACAGTAGGGATGGATATATGTGATTGAGTGATATATACTAGGACATCATCAGCAAATAGAGAGCACTTGTACTCGGTGCCTCCCACCTCAATCCACCTAGTATTGGGGTTATGGCGAATTGATGAGAGCAGGTGCTCCGTCACTAGGATGTATAAGAGAGGGGACAGAGGACATCCCTGCCTTGTCCCATTGGTGATTGTGAAAGGTGATGAAAATGTTCTGACGCACACCCTGGGCCTTGGGACACCCGGAGCCGGACCCTTTTTGGTGGATGCTGGTGGTTGTAGTCTTCGTGGCGGCGACCCGGTTCCGTGGCTCAGGGCGGTCAAACCAGTGGCGGAACTATTTATGTGGTTTTGATGTTTAAATGTCCGACTACGCCACCCATGGATTGCGGTCAGAGTGAACCGCCGCTACAGGGCAGACCGCTGAGGCTGGTGTTGTGGGTGCAGCAGAGCATAGCATAACTCCCCACGGGAGGAGTATAGCCTCAGGGCAGTGTATGCGGAGGATGGGGGTGATGGTGCAGGGCAGCAGCAGTAACGACACGGAGTCAGTGATGCAGTCCAGGGCCTTTACTCACAGTTCTTATTATCCAGACCACGTCTGCAGGTAACGGCTGCCCACGTCGTACTGTGCTCACCAGGTGAGGGGCTCAGACAACTCCCAGATAACTTTGGAGCATTTCACAGGACGCCCTTTGTGTGTCCTTTGTCTGGCCTTTCTTACTAACACTTCTGTCCAGCTGCCTCGGGCCTCCTCTTGGTAAACTTGGCGCCAGTTTCCCTGACCCTATGTGGTGCCTTCCTAGCGGAAGTAGCGAGGGGCTGCGCCACATAAAGTGTCAGAGCCTCCGGTTTCTAGCAGAGGGTCGTTTCCTGCCTCCACTAGTTCGGGGACCGGTCTCCCCCTTTGGCCTGACCCCTCCACGCAGGTGGATTCGGGCGTGCGGTGGTGACTCGCCCGTCCGCACCCCTGGGATCCCTTCATTCCTCGTTCCTGGAGCCTTCTCCGCTCCTCTTCCTTCCTTCTCCCTCTTCCAGGCCTGGGCCTCTGTTACTAGGCCCGCCTCCGGAGCAGAGCTCATGCAGAGCCCCTGCTCCCTGCCACTTCTGCTCAGACTTCTCTGCACTGAACTAAGATGGTGCCCACCTTTTATACTCCCTTCTCAATGCACCCAGGAACTGCTTCCTCCCTGCTCCTGCACTACAGGGTTCCCCTTCCTCAGTGTTCCCTCCCCCCACTCCAGCCAGGTACAGGGACTGTCGTGCCCATCTCAGGGGCATATTGGTCGCCCTGCCCCACGGCAATGTGGTGTAATGCATGCAGGTGTCGGGTCCTGATCCACACTCCATCCTTACCTGAGAGTGAGATATCACACCTCTGGGTGAGGTGCAATACGTCTGTAGCAACTGAGCCCTCAGGGTGCTACAGTTCCATTTATCTTCAGCCTAGGTGACGTATTGCGATACAGGGCCGTGATTTTGGCTATAAAAGGGTCCCCTAGACCCCTACCCCAAGCTTTTTAAGAGAATCATATATGGCGTGCCAGGAGACTCTATGTAATGCTTTCTCAGCATCCAACGAGAGTATCTAATTACAAATTTTTAACTGCATCTAGCCCAGGAAATACTTTGTGCCTAGTAGCAGTGTCTGCTAGTCAGCGGATTATCCCGGCTGTTAAGCAAGCTACACCACCTGTAGTTTAGACACTTAATTTTTTCAAAGGAAATGCTTCGGGACCATGGGATACTTAGTGAAGAGCATCAGGAGGCACCCCAAGGCATAGGGGCTGGGACTGGCAGTAGGATGCCTTGCGGTGGACAGCCGAGCTCGATCTTTATAAAAGCTTTTTAACTGAAGCAGCTTTAGTGGACGCTACTGGAGCTGGAATTACCGCGGCTGCTGGCATGAGACTTGCCCTTCAATAGATCCTTGTAAATGGATTTAAAGTGTATTCATTCAAATTAGAGAGACAATTTAAATTAAAAATCTTAGAGCTGCCTCCACCACAGGGGGTCTCGCTCGACCCACCAGCGGACAGGCACCAGTATTGGGAGAGGGGGGCTGGCCGTCAGGGTTCACCGCGGCTCTGGCACAAACCCGGCGACACGGAGGTGGCACGGGCAGGAGCGGACTGGCCGTGTCGGCTTCTCACTTTTTGGATTTTAGAAGGGCATGACATGCCTATATCTGTGTCTCCCCCTCCTTTAACTCCTCCACCTCTTTTATTTTCGCATGACTATATGTACTTGTCACTTTTCCATGTGTTAGTTATGTCTTCTGAGCAGTTTGTCAGCTTTTGGACACCTTTGAAGGTGTTTCTATGTGTTTCTATGTGTTTTTGTTTGCCTGCCATTGGTTTTAACGGTGTTCGAAGGTGTTCGACGAACAGTTCGACGAACAGTTCGGCGAACACACGGGTGTTCGACGAACCGAACCGAACTCGAACACTACGGGGGTGGCTCAACACTAGTGGCAACCCAGTAGTCATGATTACTTCGAATTCTGACAATATGAGGGTCATGTTGCAGGTAGTGCAGCAAGAAGGCACTTATGTGTCTTGTGCATCTCGGAGCCCCAAAATTATTTTCCGGGTTAGATGCAGCTAAAAATTATTATTAATTTTAAATCTGGTGGAGCTTAGTATAGATGGCCTAATAGGATCAGTGCTGCACACTGCTACAAAGCCCAAATTATTTTCCAGCCAAGATACAGATAAACATGATTAGTAATTTTAAATCTGTTGGAGCTTATTATAGATGGCCTAATAGAATCAGTGCTGCACACTGCTACAAAGCCCAAATTATTTTCCAGCCAAGATACAGATAAACATGATTAGTAATTTGAAAGCTTAAAACGGTTGGTGAGGTGATTTTAACCAATCATCAAGCTTTTACTCTCCCCAGGATGACACAGGGGTAGAAAAGTCATTTCGGATCCATGATTTGTTCATCTTTATGAACGTGAGTCTGTCTACATTATCAGTGGAGAGCCGCGTGCGCTTATCTGTCAGCACACCACCAGCAGCGCTGAACACACTTTCAGACAGAACGCTGGCTGCGGGGCATGACAAGATCTCCAAGGCGTAAGTGGCTAGCTCCGGCCATTTATCCAGATTGGAAGCCCAAAAAGAGCAAGGGTCCAGTGACACAGTCATGGCTTCAATGTTTACTTGGAGATACTCCTGTACCATCGTCTCTAGGCGTTGACTATGTGTCATACTTCTTGTCTCCTGTGGCCTTGCAAAGGATGGGCTAAAAAAGTGGTGAAATGATTCCGCAAAATTGATGTTACCAGCAGATACTGTGGTTCTGTTACGGTTTGAGTGCTGAACACTTGACGGTCCCACGGTTGGCAAGTTGGAACTGTGAGATTCACTACGTGCACCACTGGTGTTTTGTGGAAAAGCACATGTAAGATTCTGCAACAGTCTCTGCTGATACTCATGCATGCGTGCATCCCTTTCTATGGCAGGAATAATTTCTGCAAATTTACTTTTGTACCGGGGATCTAACAGTGTGGCAACCCAGTAGTCAGGATTATTTCTAATTCTCACAATTCGAGGGTCATGTTGCAGGTAGTGCAGCAAGAAGGCACTCATGTGTGTTGCGCATCCAGGAGCACCAAGTCCCTGTTGTGTTGGTGGCGAGGTAACAATCATGCTTCCTTCCTCTGTCCTCTCCCCCCAACCTCGCACAACAGAAATGTGATCAAGGTCTCCCTCATCTGATGAGTCTTCCATCAGTTCGTCCTCCAATTCTTCCTGGGCTCCTGCACCTTCCTCACTAGTTTGGCTGCTACCATGCGCCCTGGTAAAACCATCTCCCCCACCCTCACATGCCTGCCGCCTTGGTTAACATGTGCTCCAGCATGTGAATCACCGGAATAGTCATGCTGATAATGGCATCGTCAGCACTAAACATCTCCGTCGCCATTTCAAAACTGTGCAGAAGGGGGCATAGGTCCCTGATCTGAGACCACTCCTCCAGCGTGATTTGCATCACCTCTGGATCTCGTTGGCCCAGGCTATACGTCAGAACGTATTGCACCAGGGCTTGTCGGTGCTGCCACAGTCGCTGCAACATGTGCAGAGTTGAATTCCACCGGGTAGGCACATCGCATTTTAGCCGGTGAAGTGGCAGGCCCAACGACTTCTGTAGAGATGTAAGTCGCTGAGCTGCGGGATGCGAACGGCGGAAGTGAGCACACAGCGACCGTGCCCTCTGCAGAAATCCACCTAGTCCGGGATAGTGGGCTAAAAATTGCTGGACAACCAGGTTCAACACTTGAGCCATACAAGGCACGTGTGTGACATTGCCCCGGCGAAGGGCCGCACCCAGGTTTGCAGCATTGTCGCACACGGACTTCCCTGGTTTCAGGTCCAGTGGAGACAACCATTCATGAAATTGGTTCTCCAGAGCTGACCACAACTCCTCAGCTGTGTGATTCACATTTCCCAGACATTTCAAAGTAAAAACCGCCTGATGACGTTGAGCCCTACTGCCAGCATAGTAAGGAGGTGTGCAGGATCCCTTCTGCGCAGTTAGAAAGCTTGTGGCATGACCAGACAGGCTTTGGGTGCAGGTGGAAGACCGAGAGGAGGTTGAGGAGGCAGAAGCAGTGGAGGAACTTTGACAAAAAGAGGATTGACGCACAACTCGTGGGGACGGCAAGACTTGGACAGCAGCCCATTGTCCTGCTGTCACCATAGTTACCCAGTGCCCAGTCAGCGACATGTAACGCCCCTGTCCATGCCTACTCGTCCAAGTGTCTGTGGTGAAATGCACCCTGTCACACAGAGTTTCTCAAAGAAGCGGTGATGTTGTGTGCGACATGCTGGTGGAGCGCAGGCACACCTTTCTTTGAGAAGTAGTGCCGACTGGGCATCTGGTACTGGGGCACTGCGACGGACATAAGGTCTCGAAAATCCTCTGTGTCCACCAGGCGGAAAGGCAGCATTTCTGTAGCCAGGAGCTTGCAGATGGTGAAATTCAACCTCTTAGCTTTCTCATGTCTAGGAGGAAATGGTCTTTTACTTGTCCACATCTGAGGGACCGAGGGCTGGCTATTGTGCTTAGACGGGGTTGATAAGGGTGTCCCCGGCAAACTGCCGGTCTGTGAGGAAGATGCAGGCGGACATGTTAGGTTGCCTTGATCCAAAGGTGGTGCTATCGATGTCGGACAGCGCTCAACACCAGCTGGTTTTACCACCTCCAAAGAAAATGATGACCTGGCAATCACGCTGGCTGTTGCGGGTAAAGAGGTGGCAGGTCTGCGCCCCAAAACAGGTGTGACTGCTGTCCCCCCAGTCACAGAGGATGAAGAGGCCGCGGATGCACAAGATATGGCAGACGGTGGTTGGCCCGGCCGGCTAGGCCGCATTGTAGCACACTGAGCTTCCCACTGCAACTTATGCTTCATGTCCATGTGCCGGTTCATGCATGAAGTACTCAAACTATGTATTTTTTGGCCTCTACTGAGCTTTTGCTGACAAATGTTACAGATAACACAAGTTGGGTCATCTTTATCGATCTGAAAAAATGCCCAGGCTATGCAAGGCTTAGCACCCATGCGACCTGAAGAGCCACCACGACTTGTGGTGAGAGGCAGAGTTGTGTTTGAGGATGCAGTTGTTGACGTGCTTCCAGTACTACGTCTCAGTCCAGGAAGGCGCAACCTGACCTCGTCGTCACTAGCATCTTCCTCCACCTCCTCTGCTGACCTCATCTCTTGGCTGACTGTGGGTTGACAGTAAGTGGGATCTCCAACCTCATCATCATCACCCTGTGCGTTATCACACCCGTCGTCCTCAGAGCCAACCTGATCCTGCCCTGACAAAAAACTAAAGTTGTCGCTCCAATCAGGTATTTGAGTCTCATCATCGTCTTCCTCATTGTCTCCACCAACAGGAGTTACAGTTTGGGAATGAGGGTCTACATTATGGTCAGAACCTTCTGTTGTTGAAGTTGATGTGGAGGAGAGCCCACTTAAAGGAGCACTTGATATCCGTTGAAGCACCTGCTGTTTTTTGCCTCATCTCTAATTTGTAGCGATTGGCGTGGCCGTAAGAAAGGGATCTTATCACATTGTCCGCTAAAAGAAGTAGACATTTTATTTTGGCTGGAAGATGGTCTTTCTTCTGCAGATGTTTCTGTTGCTTTAACACCTACCCCACGGACACAACCTTTTTTCCCTTTCCCAACACACCTATTCCCCTTTCCACCAGCAGCAGGCCTTTTTCCACTCATTTTGGTGGTTAACTAATTCAGAACTCTGGAGTTGTTTGCACATAAAAACAATGGATGGGAACCGAGCAGAGCTGAGTGGCCAAACTGTGGTATTAGGCCAAAACTATTAGCTGGGTTAGACGCAGAAAAAAATTATATTCAATTTGCAACCTGATGGAGGTCAGTATAGATGGACTAATAGAACAAGTCCCACACACAGCTAGAAGGCCAAATATTTTTTCAGAGCTAGATGCAGACAAAAAATTATTTTTAATTTGCAACCTGATGGAGGTCAGTATAGATGGACTAATAGAGAAAGTCCCACACACTGCTAGAAGGCCAAATATTTTTTCAGAGCTAGATGCAGATATAAATTATTTTTAATTTGCAACCTGATGGAGGTCAGTATAGATGGACTAATAGAGAAAGTCCCACACACTGCTAGAAGGCCAAATATTTTTTCAGAGCTAGATGCAGAAAAAAATATATTCAGTTTGCAACCTGATGGAGGTCAGTATAGATGGACTAATAGAACAAGTTCCACACACAGCTAGAAGCCCAAAAATTTTTTCAGAGGTAGATGCAGATAAAAATTATTTTTAATTTGCAACCTGATCTAGGTCAGTATAGATGGACTAATAGAGAAAGTCCCACACACTGCTAGAAGGCCAAATATTTTTTCAGAGCTAGATGCAGATAAAAATTATTTTTAATTTGCAACCTGATGGAGGTGAGTATAGATGGACTAATAGAGAAAGTCCCACACACTGCTAGAAGGCCAAATATTTTTTCAGAGCTAGATGCAGAAAAAAATTATATTCAGTTTGCAACCTGATGGAGGTCAGTATAGATGGACTAATAGAAAAAGTTCCACACACAGCTAGAAGCCCAAATATTTTTTCAGAGGTAGATGCAGATAAAAATTATTTTTAATTTGCAACCTGATGGAGGTCAGTATAGATGGACTAATAGAGAAAGTCCCACACACTGCTAGAAGGCCAAATATTTTTCACACAGAGCCCTGTAGGTTTGGATTTCTTTTTCCCTTAATAATAAAGACCTTCATTTAAAAACTGCATTTTGTGTTTACTTGTGTTATCTTTTTCTAATATTTAAATTTGTTTTGTGATCTGTAACATTTAAATGAGACAAACATGCAGACAAATAAGAAATCTGGAAGGGGGCAAGCACTTTTTCACACAACTGTAAGTATTTGATGCAATAGAAAAACAGAACTTAATATTTGGTACAGAAACTTGCTTGCAATTATAGAGTTCAGATGTTTCCTGTAGTTCTTGACCAAGTTTGCACACACTGCAGCAGGGATTTTGGCCAACTCCTTCATACAGATCTTCTCCAGATGTTTCAGGTTTCAGGGCTGTCACTGGGCAACATCGAGTTTCAGCTCCCTACAAAGATTTTGTATTGAGTTCAGGTCTGGAGACTGGAGACCTTGAAATGCTTCATACGGGCCTTAGTGGCCCTGTCTGTGTGTTTTGGGTCATTCTCATGCTGGAAGACCCAGCCACAACCCATCTTCAATGCTCTTACTGAGGGAAGGAGGTTGTTGGCCAAAATACATGACCTCATCCATCCTCCTTTCAATACAGTGCTGTCATCCTGTTCCCTTATCAGAAAAGCATCCCCAAAATATGATGTTTCCCGCATCATGCTTCACGTTTGGGATGGTGTTCTTGGGGTTGTACTCTTCTTCTTCCTCCAAACATAATGAGTAGAGTTGATACCAAAAAGTTCTATTTTGGTCTCATCTGACCACATGACAATCTCCCATGCCTCCTCTGGATCACCTTGATGGTCATTGATGAACTTCAAATGGGCCTGGACATGTGAGGGTGTGAGCAGAAGGTTCTTTCATGCTCAGCAGGATTTTGATCCATGACAGCGTAGTGTGTTACTAGCGGTAATGTTGGAGACGGTGGTCTAAGCTTTCTTCAGGTCATTGACCAGGTCCTCCCATGTAGTTCTGGGCTGATTCTTGACCTTTCTCAGAATTATCCTTACACCATGAGGTGAGATTATACAGAAAGCCCCAGACCGAAGAAGATTGACAGTCATCTTGTGTTTCTTCCATTTTCTCATCAAGCTGCTTGCCTATTGTCCTGTAGCCCATCCCAGCCTTGTGCAAGTCTACAATCTTGTCCCTGGTGTCCTTAGACAGCACTTTTGTCTTGGCCATGATGGAGAGGTTGCAATAAAATGCAATTTAATTATTTGAAAATCATACAATATTATTTTCTTTTTTTATTTTTAGATTCTGTCTGTCATAGTTGAAGTGTACCTACAATACAAATTACAGACTTCTCCATTCTTTGTAGGTGGGAAAACTTGCAAAATCGGCAGTGTATCAAATACTTATTTTCCCCACTGTATATACTTATAGATAGATTTTCTTTCTATGTTAGTCAAAAAAATAGTGTTGGTTAAGAACCACTGTCTCCTCATTGTCTATGCTGTTGCATCCAAACAACCTGTTTACAAACATAAAAGGGAATCTTCGTGTTTAAGTTCTAACATGTCACAACAATTTCAATAAATGACACTGCCTTTATATGATTTTCCTTACAATTAATTTAAATTCAGCTTGTGGAATTTGCCTTGTAAATGTAAATTGTTATGTCAGTTTAATCTCATGTTATTGTACGTCTCCACATTATATTATTGTCAATTTTAATTGACTGGTATTATTACAGTGTACATAAGAACTTCTTTTTGTGATGGCAGAAATGAAATTCGTGTGATACTTGTTCATCGAAAGTCAAATTACTGTGCATTAAATATTGTATAAGGACGATTATTGTAAATTTAATGTACAACCAACCTTTGCATATACAATTGTCATATACAGTGGGGAAAAAAGTATTTAGTCAGCCACCAATTGTGCAAGTTTTCCCACTTAAAAAGATGAGAGAGGCCTGTAATTGACATCATAGGTAGACCTCAACCATGAGAGACAAAATGAGAAAACAAATCCTGAAAATCGCATTTCCTGATTTGTAAAGAAAATTTTTTCAAATTTTGGTGGAAAATAAGTATTTGATCAATTACAAACAACCAATATTTCTGGTTCTCACAGACCTGTAACTTCTTCTATAAGAGGCTCCTCTGTCCTCCACTCATTACCTTAGTACTGGCACCTGTTTGAACTTGTTATCAGTATAAAAGACACCTGTCCGCAACCTCAAACAGTCACACTCCAAAGTCCACTATGGTGAAGAACAAAGAGCTGTCGAAGGACACCAGAAACAAAATTGTAGCCCTGCACCAGGCTGGGAAAACTAAATCTGCAATAAGCAAGCAGCTTGGTGTGAAGAAATTAACTGTGGGAACAATAATTAGAAAATGGAAGACATACAAGACCACTGATAATCTCCCTCGATCTGTGGCTCCACACACGATCTCACCTCGTGGGGTCAAAATGATCTCAAGAGCAGTGAGCAGAAATCCCAGAACCACACAGGGGGACCTAGTGAATGACCTGAAGAGATCTGGGACCAACGTTACACAGGCTACTATCAGTAACACACTACGCCACCAGTGACTCAGATCCTCCAGTGCCAGACTTGTCCCCCTGCTTAAGCCATTACCAGTCCGGGCCCATCTGAAGTTTTCTAGAGAGCATTTGGATGATCCAGAAGAGTATTGGGAGAATTTCATATTGTCAGATGAAACCAAAGTAGAAATGTTTGGTAGAAACACAACTCGTCATGTTTGAAGGAGAAAGAATGCTGAGTTGCATCCAAAGAACACCATACCTACTGTGAAGCATGGGGGTGGCAACATCATGCTTTGAGGCTGTTTCTCTGCCAAGGAACCAGGACGACTGATCAATGTACATGAAAGAATGAATGGGGCCATATATCGTGAGATTTTGAGTGCAAACCTCCTCCCATCAGCAAGGGCATTGAAGATGACACGTGGCAGGGTTTTTCAGCATGACAATGATCCCAAGCACACCGCCAGGGCAACGAAGGAGTGGCTTTGTAAGAAGCATTTCAAGGTCCTGGAGTGCCTAGCCAGTCTCCAGATCTAAACCCTATAGAAAACCTTTGGAGGGAGTTGAAAGTCAGTGTTGCCCAGCGACAGCCCCAAAGCATCACTGCTCTAGAGGAGATCTGCATGGAGGAATGGGCCAACATACCAGCAACAGTGTGTGCCAACCATGTGAAAACTTACAGAAAACGTTTGACTTCTGTCATTGCCAACAAAGGATATATAACAAAGTATTGAGATGAACTTTTGTAATTGACCAAATACTTATTTTCCACCAAAATTTGAAAAAAAATTCTTTCCAAATCAGACAATGTGATTTTCAAGATTTGATTTCTCATTTTGTCTCTCATAGTTGAGGTCTACCTATGATGTCAATTACAGGCCTCTCTCATCTTTTTAAGTAGGAGAACTTGCACAATTGGTGGCTGACTAAATACTTTTTTTTCCCCACTGTATATGGGGAGCATATTCTGGCACTGTTAAAAGACATTGTGGCTGACACTTTTATAGAGATATGTTTGACAATGGTGCACTTCAGTTTGCAGTTTTTTTCAGGCATTGTGGCTGACATTGTTTAAGGGTATTGCGGCTGGTACTAATATGGTGACAGTGAGTGTGTCTGTCACTAAGTACTATTGTACATTGGACCATAGAGTAAGAAAAAGGCTAAGAAGGTTAATTGTCTCTACTGAGATGCTTTATGATAATATTATAGGATGAATGGACAATAAGCTACTGTATGTAAGCTGTCTAAACTCTTAGAATAATTTGCACTACATATTGATGAATATTTGGAGGGTGTGGAATGTGGATTATGAAGGCATGAAGAAAATGTTTTAATATTTTCAGGCCACAATGTCTCCTTGTTATAATTTCAAAAAGATACTCTCCACTTAGGATACACATAGCCTAAATTCCCCCCTCCCAAGACATAAGGATTCAGAGGTATCTCCTCCAACTTCTAGCACCCAGAATCCAATAGCTGTCAGCTGAAAACTGTACATTTCAAACCTCTCAAACACATTTACCTCTGTAAAAACAAATCACTGCTTGAGGATGAGTAGTAGAAGCAGCCAATGGAGCCTGAGTGATGCCACCTGTGGTCAAGCATAAATCTCAGTCAAGATCATCCAAGTACCCAATGTGAGACCACTCTGTGGTCAAGCGGAGATCTCAGCCAAGATCATCCAGATACCCAATGTGAGGCCACTCTGTGGTCAAGCAGAAATATTAGCCAAGATCATCCGAGTACCTAATGTAAGACCACTCTGTGGTCAAGTGGAGATCTCAGCAAAGATCATCGACATACACAATGCGAGGCCACTCTGTGGTCAAATAGAGATCTAAGCCAAGATCATTCAGGTAGGCAATGTGAGGCCACTCTATGGTCAAGCAGAGAATTCAGCCAAGATCATCTAGCTACTCAATGTGTGGCTTAGATCAGCTGCTGCCTCAGCAAAATCTATCTGCTACAGCTGAGGGCAGCTGAAACATATGAAGCAATTACACCAGCAGTAAAGCCCCAAACAGACTGGATGAGTCCGCTCTGACCTGCCACGTTTGGAAACCAGATGAGAAGGTGAATTGTTGGTGGTTATTTCTTTATAGGTCTAAACTGGACAATGTGGTACAACAACATTACATAGCACATAACACACTGCTCGCACACATTTATAGAAGGTGTTCCTGCAGAAAGAGGATCCCATTGGGTTCCATAAACATTGAACATTGAGCTATTTTTGCATAAATCCCTTGCCATTTTTCTGAAAATGCATTATACATGTAATTAAAGGAACAATTTAGTAAACATAGTCTGATAATCCTTTAAGTAAAAAGTTAAAGACATTATACTTTATTTGTCAATTACAGGGTTGTTAATGTTTAGGAGAAAAATCCACTTCTAAGATATAAGCACATTTTGTGCTTCTGTGCTCGATGAAGTAATGAAATTGCGTTGCTCTTTACTCATATCGAAGTTTGGTTTTTGTATTTTCTGGGAGATTGATATAAACGTCTCCAAGTAGTTCCAGCAAAAACAGGCAATTTGAAGTTACAATTACTTTTTTTTCAGAAATGATATACTCATTGTCACTGTAGCAATACCTTGTTATAGGAAACTGCTCTATTTCTTGCATCACCTTATAGAGAACTCACTTACGGAAAAACTTTTATTGTTAACTAAAGCTTCAATCTGTCCTCATATTCAATAATGTTTCAGAAACAAAAACATTTTGTGTGAATGTTAGAAGATCATTTGATGGAAACAGGACGTTCCATAATGAATCTTATTGCTAGCTTCATTACTAGATCATTCTATGTGTATTTTATAGTGAGATTTCTGAGACTTCTTGTTTACATAGGGACAAGGAGGCCCACAGCAAATATTCAAACTAGGTCCAGTTCTAGTGCCAAAAACCTGGTGTTTGTTCCCTTATAAACTTTCCATGATTCCTGACCTTTAACATCACCACTCAGTCTTCCCCATAATGCCCTGCAGCTATGACATCTAGTGGACTATCACACCTTGTTCAGTGGCAGTCATTACTTGGGCCATCACAGATCAGCAGTTCCCAGTGGAGCACAGTTTGTATGGCAGAACCGTTTTTGATCTCCAGAGTCTCTGGGTAAGGCCATGTTCACATGGTCAGTATTTGGTCAGTATTTTACCTCAGTATTTGCAAGCCAACTCAGGAGTGGAACAATCAAATGAAAAGTATAATAGAAACACATCATCACTTCTGAATATTTTACTCACCTCTGGTTTTGGGTTACAAATACTGATGTAAAATACTGACCAAATACTGAATGTGTGAACATGGCCAAAGTCTCTTTCTTCCATAGTGTGGACCAACTTATGGTCAGCGGGGTCCTCTATCTTTCTCTCTCCTGTACAGTGTAAGCTCTAACTGCTTGCTCATGTCGCGCCCCCTGGGCCGTGTGTGCACGTGTGTGGGATACCCGGAGCCGGGTCTCTGGGGGTACTAGTCTCCGTGGCGGTGACCCGGTCCCGTGGCTCAGGGTGGTTAAACCAGTGGCAGTCTTTTATAGGTTTTAGTTTAATTGTCCGACTACGCCACCCGTGGATTGCGGTCAGGGTGTACCGCCGCTGCGAGGCAGACCACTGAGGCTGGTGTTGTATGCGCAGCAGAGAATGGGATGACTCCCCACGGGAGGAGTATAGCCTCAGGGCAGTGAGTGTGGATGATGGGAGTGATGGTGCACGAGCGCAGCTGGGATGACTCAGAGTCTTTGCAGTGCAGTTCAGGGTCTTTACTGATGATAATAAGGCAGACCCTCCTGGGAGTACTGGCTAGCATAAGAGGCCTGGTCAGTCTGTGAGCAAACAGGAGTTCCCCTGGCCAGGTGAAGTTGTAGGCCTCCCCGTCTGTCTGCACTCTTCCTGGCTACCTTGCTGTAAGCGAGTGGAAGTAGCCCACGTCCCTGAGTGTACCGTGTAGTGCTCACCCGTATGGCTGGTGACTTGGGGCCTTCTGATAGCCTCCGCTCCTCAATGGCGGTGCTGGTCCCTTGCTCGTGACTGAGCCTCCGGGCTTCTATGGCCAGAGGACCTGGAATCCCCTGCCGGCTGGTTTCTGCTGCTGGACTTAAAGATCCTTGCAGCCTCGGACTCCGGTGTCCGGTTCTTAGATTCTTCTGCCAGGGCGTGCTCTGCTTAGCTCCAGCCCCTGGTCTTCAGCTCCTGCTCCTACAGAGCTCCTAGCTGTTACTTTCCCTGTGTCTGGAACAAACTCCAGGCTTTCACTGCCTAACCCCGCCCCAGACCCAGTTTATAAGGGCAGATTCCTCCCCTCCCCATTAGGTGTTGCATGTTTAAGGGCTCCTGACCAGGAAACCTCCCACTTGCTCTCAGACGTAATATTTCTATTACTGTGGTAACCAGACCCCTGGGGTGCCACATTCACACTGCCGTATAACACGGCCGAGTGCTATGCAGTGTTATATCGGATAGTACTCGGCCCAATGTGATTCTATGGGACAGTGCAATGCAATGATAAATTTCTTGAAGTGCATGCAGAAAAAATGGCATGTTATCGCTAGGGCTGAGCCAATCTGCCAAAAATCTAATTTGGCAGATTTGCTTGAATTCATACAGGAAGTTTGTTGTGCATTGAATTTGTCCGATGCAAATCAAATATGCCTGATTGCTTTAAAAAAATACAAAAAATATTTTTACTCACTTCTCCTCTCCCCTGTCACTCTGCCGCAGCTCCACTCCTTCAGTCTTGGCTCACTCCCTCCAGCTGCAGTTTTCTTTTCTTCAATTTTCACTCTTTTCCAACTCTGGTGTTGACTGGCCTCTATCATGATGTTGCCTAGTCACTAGGCCTAATCATTAGGCTTCATTCGATATCATGACTTGTGGTGACCCACAACATGATAACATTGTGGCCGCCTCTGCCACTGTTTATGTCTCACATAATTTAATAATATTATGGGTTGCAACAGATTATGATGACGCACAAGGCTTAATGATTATACCTAGAGATAAGGCCTCACACAATGACATGAGATATGCTACCCCAAGGCTTGTCAGCACCCGAGGAATTGAAGATTGAAGACTCAAGAGAAGAAGACCAGAGTCGGAAGGAGCCAGTGAAGGACTAAGAAGAAACTACAGGAGAGGGACAAGTGAGAGGAAAAGTGAGTATAGTGTTTTCTTTAAACCCCTTCCTAGTCCTAAATATATCCTAGGAATGTGGCGGGTGTCAAATAGCCAAAAATTTTAATTCTGACAAGTCCAAATATTTTGTGAAATTTGTAGTGAATTTGATCTGCTTTGAATTGTTTCACTCATCTGTACTTATATTTTAAAATTCTTATAAGTATAATACTACTCTAGTAGGTTTGGACTGACTCACGGGAAGCCGGTGGATCCCCCGGTGGGCTTTTGAGTCCATAGTAGGCCATCTGCACTATCTGAGGAAGGAAGGTGTCTCTCTTTTTGCAGAGCCTCCCCAAGCCATTGATTTCTGCCTGTTATTCAGGTCCTGCGGCCCCAACACTCCTTCTCATGTTCTGTAGCTACAACAGAGCTCCTAGGCTTTTTAAAACAAGATAATCTACGAGTTGGACTAAAAAGGAGAGGGAGAGGAGGCTGCACTGCATAGAGATGAAGGAAGCAGCAGAGGCTTAGTTCTATCTTGTACATTTTCCTCTGCTGTCCTGGGCACCTGTAAACAGTGCAAATCTTGATCTGAAGAGAAGGTTGGACTGTGTGTGTGAAAGCATTGCATAATGTATATTTATCATCTTTGTGCATGTCTGTAATCTGTATCATGTATATATTTTTATGTGTGCAAATATAGATTTGCAATATGCATGTATTTACTGTGTGTTTGTTTGTGTATGTGTGTAAAGGTCGCTATATACATGAGACTAAAGGTGACTGAACCCACCAAATATGACAAGATCGACCAACAGTTTAATGTGTATGAGGGCCTCATGATTTTGCCCTTACAGATGATTTTGGAGAAGATAAGGGTCAGAAATTAAATGCCCGCTATCAGAGTTTTCTGACAATTACTTTTCTTTCTTTCCCTTTGGCTGAGCTAAACATTTACTCATATGGGGGAGTTATGAGAGATAGTTGACTCCCAAATGACCGCTCGACTGTCAGTTATCATATGTGTATAAGTGCTACAAAGGGTTATCCACTTTGAAAAAAGATTTTCCTATAAGTTAGTAATAAAACAATATCAGCTTTTCTCACCCTGCTCAGGTCCAGCGTTCACTCTCCGCCTCTGCTCTCAGTGTCTATTGTTATCCGCAGTTCTGCCGACATTTCTTCAGTCAATAACCGAGCTCAGTGGCTTTTGCTTTCAACTTTGGCAGAGCCGCTGAGCTCATTAATTGGCTTCAGTCGCTGAGAGGGCTCATTCAGACGTCAGTGATTTTTCATCAGTATTTGTATACCAAAACTAGGACCCACAACAGGTGTCAATCTTCCAATTATAACTTTTCCATTTATGTTCCACTGCTGGTTTTGGCATACAAACATTGATGAAAAATTACTGACGTCTGAATGAGCCCTCAATGTGATGGCAGGGCTGCAGACAACAGACACCGGGAGCAGTGGAGGAGACACAGTGCTGGACCCAGGCAGGCTAAGTATTGCTCAGTTAGTTTTTCTACTACACACTGAACTAATAGTAAAAACTTTTTTTGAAAGGAGACGTTAAGCATTTATATGAGATTTACTAGTTTATTAAAGCACCACTCCAGCGTTTTGTTTTATTGCAACACTTGAGTGGTGCTAGTAATATAACTTTTATGCACGCAGCTCCAGTCAGTCTCCAGCAGTTTGTGACCTGGCAGATTGCTCCAGTGTTTTGCTGGAGTAATCCAGAAGTCACAACTCAATGTAAATCAGAGATCACTTTTCAATGCAATTCTGTGAGAGCCTTGTTCTGGCTCTCCTAGACTTGCATTGAGAGCTTGTGACTGTTAACTCTGACTTCCCATCAAGTCGCAAGTATCAGTCATAAGATGGCAGTGAGGGACCGGAGCAGCGCCGGGAACAGCTGAAGACAGCAGGTGGTAAATATAATATTGGGTTCAGGTATCTTGCGTACCTGAACCCCATATTACATACGTAATATTACATAATTACACAATATTAAAATTACGTACGTATCAGCACCACTCCAGTGCTGGAATAAAAAAAATTGTTGAAGTGGTGCTTTAAATATATCTGCATGCTGAAGAAATTGCAAGACTTAGGTCAATAATAATTCAAAGCTAATACTGAACATTATTGTGAAGGAAAGGTGGGCTCTCAAAATAACTTCCATTGCGTTACGGGACCGTGTGGTGGAACCTCTGTGCCGTGGTGCAAGGAGGGACCCAGAGGGGCGTGACTAAGTATCAACTCAGACCGACCCTGGTCGAACGGCGGCTAACGACTCCGTGACCAGGGAGGGACCGAGCAGAGGGACCAGGTGCTACTCTGGGAACGACCTTGTAAGAGAGAAGGTGGCTCCCACGGGTCAGTTGACTGGGACTGACCGGTATAGCGGAAGGGCACAGCAAGCAGGCAGAAGTCTCTGGGTCAGCAGATGGGTGGTCACGGCAAGTGACGGCAGGAGCCTCCAGGTAGGCTATCAGGTGGTCACGGCAAGTGACGGCAGGAGCCTCCGGGAAGGCTATCAGGTGGTCACGGCAAGTGAAGGCCAAGCAGGCTGAAGTCTCTTGGTTAGCAAGCAGGTGGTCACGGCAAGTGACGGCAGAGCCTCCAGGTAGGCTAGCAGGTAACAGGCGAGTGCTCCCAGGTGAGCAGGCTAACAGGCACAGCAGGTAACAGGCAGGTAACTGGCAGGTGCTGCCTGGTAACCAGGCGGGCTTGCCCATAGACAGACTGGCGGGATGAATGGAAGACTGTCGAGCAGGAGAGTAGTCAAGCTGGCAGACTGGAACAGTAGTCAGGCTGGCAACTGGACCTGAGGGCTGAAGCAGGGGTAAGTATACTTGTGCAACAACTATTGCTCGGGCACCTCCATTTTGGAGGAGGTGCCTTATATATGGGAGGTCCTCCGGCAATTGGCCGGGGACTCTTTAGGACGGCGCGCGCGGCCCCTTTAAGAGAGAGGGAGCGCGCGCGCCCTAAGAACAGTGCCCGGGAAGCTGCGTGTGCCGGCAGCAGCAGGAAGAGGAGCAAGGGAGGACGCCGAGCATGGAGCAGGGAGGTGAGAGGGACAGCATCTCTGCCTGGCAGGGGGCAGAGACGCCGATGCTACAGTATCCCCCCTTTACGCCCCCTCTTTTTTAGGCCAGACAAAAAAATTTCTAGGAGATGCTGGGCATGGATGTTCTCCCTGGGTTCCCAAGTTCTCTCCTCTGGGCCAAACCCCTTCCAATCCTCCAGAAAAAAGGTTTTCCCTCTTACCCTCTTGGTGGCCAGAATATTCTCTACCTCAAAAACGTCCTCAGCAGAAACCGGAGCAAGAGGAGTACCTGAATTATTGGAGAAAGAGTTAAAGACAGCAGGTTTGAGGATAGATACGTGGAAGGAGTTGGGAATGCGTAAGGTGGGTGGAAGCTTCAACTTGTAGGCCACTGGATTGATCTGTTTAAGGACCTCAAATGGACCGATGAACCGAGGGCCCAGCTTGTAGGAGGGTATTTTGAGCCGCATATGTTTGGAGGAGAGCCAAACCTTGTCTCCCGGACGGAATTGAGGCGGATCCAGACGTCTTTTGTCAGTAAATCTCTTCCTCCACTCGGAAGACTGAAGAAGTGCGGACCTAGTATTCTCCCAAATGGTGGAAAAATCACTGACCAGGGACTCTGCAGCAGGGTTGTCCACAGAATCGGAGACGGGAAACGGAATCCGGGGGTGTTGGCCATAGACTATAAAGAACGGAGACTTAGAAGTGGATTCGCTCTCATGATTGTTATAAGAGAATTCGGCCCACAGTAGGAGATCCACCCAATAAGTATGTTGGGCATTGACAAAGTGCCGGAGGTAGCTGGTAAGGATCTGGTTGATCCGCTCTACTTGAACATTGGACTGTGGATGGTAAGCGGAGGAGAAATCCAGGGTGACATCCAGCAGTTTACAGGTAGCTCTCCAGAAGCGTGTGGTGAACTGAACCCCTCGATCCGACACGATGTGGAGGGGTAGGCCATGAAGACCAAAGATATGGTGAAAGAAGTCCTTAGCTAGCTCTGATGCAGACGGGAGACCAGGTAGAGGAATGAAGTGGGCCATTTTAGAAAAGCGGTCCGCCACCACCCAAATGACTGTACAACAGGCAGAAACAGGGAGATCTGTAATAAAGTCCATAGCAATGTGTTGCCACGGGGCCACAGGTACGGGAAGGGGCAGGAGATGACCGGCTGGTAAATGTCTGGGAACTTTGTTGCGGGCACAAGATGAACAGGATGAGACGAAGTCTACCACATCCTTACGCAGGGTAGGCCACCAGTAATGCCGGGTAATGAGCAGGAAGATCTTCTTTTGGCCAGCATGGCCAGCTAATTTAGAAGAATGACCCCAGCGAAGAACCCTCTCATGGTCTGGAACGGCTACAAACGTCTTACCGGGTGAAAGATGAGTCACATCCAAGGGGGCCACATTCATCACCTTGGAGGGGTCGATGATGTGCAAAGGCTCCTCCTCTTGATCGGAGGACAGGAAGGATCGGGACAAGGCATCGGCTTTGACATTCTTGTCCGCCGGCCGGAAATGTAGGATGAAGTCGAAGCGGGCAAAAAACAAAGACCACTGGGCCTGACGCGGATTGAGTCTTTGGGCGTTCTGGGGATATGCCAGATTTTTGTGATCCGTATAGATGATCACCGGGTAAAGAGCCCCTTCAAGCAGGTAGCGCCACTCCTCCAGTGCCAATTTGACGGCTAGCAATTCTCGGTCTCCTATGGAGTAGTTGCGCTCAGATGAGGAGAAGATTTTAGAGAAGAAGCCGCAGGTTACCATTCTCCCGGAAGAAGATTTTTGGGTGAGCACCGCTCCAGCTCCAGAGGAGGAAGCATCAACCTCCAGGTAGAATTGTTTATTGCAGTCCGGACGGTGCAGTACTGGGGCAGAGGAGAAGGCTTGCTTTAAGGAAAGGAAGGCCTCCTCAGCTTCGGGCGACCATACCTTGGGATTTGCCCCCTTACAGGTGAGCGCAGATATGGGAGCAGTCCGGGACGAGAAGTATGGAATGAAGAGACGATAGTAATTGGCGAAGCCCAGGAATCACTGTATCGCCTTCAACCCCTCCGGACGAGGCCACTTTAGGACAGCAGAGAGTTTCTCGGGATCCATCCGCAAGCCTGTCTGGCAGATAACATAGCCCAGAAATGGAAGAGAGGTCTGCTCGAAGAGGCACTTCTCGTATTTAGCATAGAGGTGGTTCTGCCTGAGCCTAAGCAGGACCTGACGAACATCCCTCCAGTGTGTGGGAAGATCCGGAGAGAAGACCAAGATATCGTCCAGGTATACCACCACACAGGAGTAAAGAAGATCACGGAAGATGTTGTTGACCAGTTCTAGGAAGACGGCGGGAGCATTGCATAGACCGAAGGGCATCACACGGTACTCATAGTGACCGTCCCGAGTATTGAATGCCGTCTTCCACTCGTCTCCTTGACGGATACGGACCAGGTTATATGCTCCACGTAGATCCAGCTTGGAAAAGATCCTGGCGCATTTAAGGCGGTCAAACAACTCGGAGATGAGTGGCAGGGGGTATTTATTTTTTACCGTGATCTGATTGAGTCCTCTATAGTCAATACAGGGGCGTAGCGAGCCGTCCTTTTTTTTGACAAAGAAGAATCCGGCTCCAGCCGGGGAGGTAGACTTCCAGGATGAATCCCCTAGCCAGATTCTCTTCAATGTACTCAGACATGACCCGGGTTTCGGCTGCAGACAACGGGTAAATACGCCCACGGGGAGGAGTGGCACCAGGTACCAGGTCGATCGGGCAATCATATGGCCTATGAGGTGGCAATGTCTCTGCTTCTTTTTTACCGAAGACGTCTGCATAGGGCCAGTAAGGAGCCGGAAGACTGGGTAAATTAGCTGGGGTAGGGGGTGGACAAACCGGGCGAACCGGAACCAGGCAGGTCTTATGGCAGTCCGGCCCCCACCGGAGTACTTCACCGGATTGCCAGTTCAACACGGGTTCATATGTCTGGAGCCAAGGTAGGCCTAGCAATAGGGAGTGAGAGAGTCCGGGTAGCACGTGGAAGGAGATTTTCTCAGAGTGCAGCATTCCCACCTGCAGGGTTATGGGTTCTGTGACGAGCAGGATGGTCACCGGAAGGAGTCTACCATCCACGGAGGCGACTGACAATGGTTCAGCCAAAGGTTTGGTGGGAATTCGGTATCTCTCTACCAAGGACTGGGAAATGAGGTTTCCAGCAGC
Organism: Phyllobates terribilis; assembly: GCF_046119375.1. Classification (NCBI taxonomy): domain Eukaryota; kingdom Metazoa; phylum Chordata; class Amphibia; order Anura; family Dendrobatidae; genus Phyllobates; species Phyllobates terribilis. The sequence goes on from NW_027362764.1 coordinate 121,911,173, forward strand.
TCCAGAATCCAGGTGAACGATTTCAAAATGACGGTTCTCTCCCCAGGAGATAGAGACAGACAAAGTCAGGGATGGAGAGGGCTTACTTTTGCCTAGGACGACCTCTCCGAGCGGTCCTAGACACTGGCGTTTCCCAGCTTCTCTGGGCAGGAACGGATGGAGTGCTCCTTACTGCCACAATAGAAACAGCTACCCTCGGCTCGGCGTGACTCTTGGCGAGATTTGACCATCTTGGTCTGGTCGATCTGCATAGGCTCGGGTGAGTGCGCCCGGGGAGTGAAAGATGAGGAGACAGGTCTCTGGAAAGTAGGAGCAAGGCGGGGAAACCTTCTCTCACGGGTGGTCTCTTTGGTGCGTTCTTGGAACCGGATGTCAATCCGGGTAGCTAGGGACACCAGGTCATCCAGGGTGGTAGGAATGTCCCGACCGGCAAGCTCGTCTTTAATCCGACCGGAAAGACCCTCCCAGAAGATGGACACCAGGGCCTCGTTATCCCAGGCAAGCTCAGAAGCGAGGGTGCGGAACCGTATGGCATATTGGCCCACGGTGAGACTTCCCTGGCGGAGACGCAGCAGAGAGGAGGCTGATGAGGTCTTTCGTCCCGGTTCATCGAAGACTTTCCGGAAAGCAGAGAGGAAAGATGACAGGTCGGACACCAGGGGATCCCCTCTCTCCCACAGGGGATTTAGCCAAGCCAGTGCCTCCCCCATGAGATGGGACATGATGAATGCCACTTTGTCCCGGTCGGAGATAAACTGATGTGCCAAGAGTTCAAAGTGCAGGGTGCACTGGTTTATGAAACCTCGAGCCAAGGCGGGGTCTCCACCAAAACGAGGCAGTGCAGAAAGCCGGGGACCGGGGCTGGATACCATGGTAAGGGTGGGCAGCGGCACTGCCGGAGCGGGAGTCGTACGACTCGCAGCAGACGCAGGTGGAACATTCAGTGTATCCAGGCGGTAGTTGACACTCCGCAGGTAGTTTAGGATGGTCTCCTGTTGGGATTTCTGACGGGACACCTCCTGGAATAGGTCAGAGAGCGAGGGAGCTTGGGTGCCACCGGGTTCCATGGCCCGAGCAAACTGTTACGGGTCCGGGTGGTGGAACCTCTGTGCCGTGGTGCAATGAGGGACCCAGAGGGGCATGACTAAGTATCAACTCAGACCGACCCTGGTTGAACGGCGGCTGACGACTCCGTGACCAGGGAGGGACCGAGCAGAGGGACCAGGTGCTACTCTGGGGACGACCTTGTAAGAGAGCAGGTGGCTCCCACAGGTCAGATGACTGGGACTGACCGGTATAGCGGATGGGCACAGCAAGCAGGCAGAAGTCTCTGGGTCAGCAGACGGGTGGTCACGGCAAGTGACGGCAGGAGCCTCCAGGTAGACTATCAGGTGGTCACGGCAAGTGACGGCAGGAGCCTCCGGGAAGGCTATCAGGTGGTCACGGCAAGTGATGGCCAAGCAGGCTGAAGTCTCTTGGTTAGCAGGCGGGTGGTCACGGCAAGTGATGGCAGAGCCTCCAGGTAGGCTTGCAGGTAACAGGCAGGTAACAGGCGAGTGCTCCCAGGTGAGAAGGTTAACAGGCACAGCAGGTAGCAGGCAGGTAACTGGCAGGTGCTGCCTGGTAAGCAGGCGGGCTTGCCCATAGACAGACTGGCGGGATGAACGGAAGACTGTCGGGCCGGAGAGTAGTCAGGCTGGCGGACTGGAACTGTAGTCAGGCTGGCAACTGGACCTGAGGGCTGAAGCAGAAGTAAGTATACTTGTGCAACAACTATTGCTTGGGCACCTCCATTTTGGAGGAGGTGCCTTATATATGGGAGGTCCTCCGGCAATTGGCCGGGGACTCTTTAGGACGGCGCGCACGGCCCCTTTAAGAGAGAGGGAGCACGCGCCCTAAGCACAGTGCCCGGGAAGCTGCGCGCGCCGGCAGCAGCAGGAAGAGGAGCGCGGGAGGACGCCACGCGGGGAGCGGGGAGGTGAGAGGGACGGCGTCTCTGCCTGGCAGGGGGCAGAGACGCCGATGCTACACATTGTTAGCTTCTATGTTCTCAAATTCGACGCTGTTGTGGTGGTGTTGACTGTAGGCTATGCTTCCTCACTATAATACCAGACAAAGCCCCTATGCTGGAGTGGCAGTGTTTGTAAGATAAAAAAAAATATTTTTGAAAAAAAATTTCTACACATATAATTATAACTATAACTATATATATACACTAGTGGCCAAAATTGAGGCAACACCTGCAGTTTTGCACCATCGCCAATATTTAATGAAAGTTTTCACTGACATACTTACTTGAACACTTGCCATCCTCTGCGATATGTATTCTATGTTTGTTTATAGTGACCTGGGTGTGATTTAAGACCGATATTGTGCCAGCAGTATTAGACAGGAGTGGTCACCTAAGAAGAGAGCCAAAGCTGTTACTTTAAGAGAAGAAGGGTGCAGTTACCTGGAAATTACAGCACCAATTGGAAAAGGGATCTCACCGGCCAGCGTTCTCAAAGTGTTTCAAGACGACTTGGAGAGGATTGCTTGCCAAAGAGTACAGTACTCACCATAAAGCATCCACTGAGTGTTATGCTATGGGGATGCATGTCCAGAGATGCAGTTGGTAGGCTGCAGGTAATTGAAGGAACAGCAATGCTGAAAAGTACATCAAGGAAGTCCTTCAGCCTAAACTCATTACTTCGGCATGTGATGTATTTAGTGAAGGGACACCGTTTATTTTTCAGCAAGATGGAGCCCCATGCCATACAGCTAAAAAATGTCTCTTGGTTCAAGGATAAAAATGTCCAACTATTGAATTGGCCAGGAAACAGCCCAGATCTCAATCCTATTGAGAATCTCTGTTATCGGCTCAAAAGAGCAGTGTAAAAACAGTGGGCTTCAAACAAGCAGGAACTCATTGCAGCCTTCATCAAATCATGGTTTCATATCATCACATCTGATTTAAACAAACTGGTAGATAGCATGCCAAGTAGATGCCATGCAGTTATCAAGGCCAAGGGCTATCCAACTAAGTATTAACATTTTAGTGTTAGATATGAAAATAGGACAAATAAATGGCTTTTCTCCCACAGTCATCTGAGTGACAATAGTGTCCAATTTGTTGACAAATTAACACATTTCCTGCTAATATTGTGTTTCTATGAGATTTTGTTATTTCTATTTAAAAACTTTACTGTAAAATCAAAAACATTCAAGAAATTTGGATTTGTATTGGCAAAATGCAAAAAAATGTATAAATCTTGAGGTTGTTGCCTCAATTTTGGCCACTAGTGTATGAATATATATACTCGTGTATATATACATATATATATTTACATATATACAGTACAGACCAAAAGTTTGGACACACCTTCTCATTTAAAGATTATTCTGTATTTTCATGACTATGAAAATTGTACATTCACACTGAAGGCATCAAAACTATGAATTAACACATGTGGAATTATATACTTAACACAAAAGTGTGAAACACCTGAAAATATGTCTTATATTCTTGGTTCTTCAAAGTAGCCACCTTTTGCTTTGATGACTGCTTTGCACACTCTTGGCATTCTCTTGATGCCTTCAGTGTGAATGTACAATTTTCATAGTCATGAAAATACAGAAAAATCGTTAAATGAGAAGGTGTGTCCAAACTTTTGGTCTGTACTATATATATATATATATATATATATCTATATATAATTATAGATACAGTATATCTATAGATATAGATAGATAGATAGATAGATAGATAGATAGATAGATAGATAGATAGATATATGGAGTGAAGATAATAAGACAGGATCACAAAATAACTGCATTATCAGAACAGCTAAATATTCAGTGACAGATTATTACTGCAGTAAACTCATTTAATAGTTTCTATATATGAAGCTGCACTAATGATTTATGCCAGCATATCATACCAATACATTTACTATGTAACACTAATTAAATGGAAACTAGTTGTCTTCCAGCATTTCTTACACTTTTGTCATCTAATTCCCTGGGGATGAAGAAAGTACTATAGGAAATATTTTAATAAGCCGGTTTCCAAATTTTTTGCTCATTTACAGAGACTGAAAGTTTTCTAGAGATTGTGGCAATTATAAAACTGCACCATGCTGTTGTCCTTCAAGATGAAAAACTATGTACACATACCCTACTGAACTTCACTTGAAAGTAAGCCTTGTACAATGATTTTCCTTCCTATTAAAGATAAATCATTTCATTTTTTTGCTTTGTTTTTGCTTATTTTGATACATTTAATGTTTCTTCATAAATGCCTGTGCTTGCTGCCAAGCATTCAATCGCTTCCTAGTGTTTTTTGAAATTGAAAGCATTTCTTTGTAACATTAGTCTCCAGTCAGTTTGGAAATTTTCTTATTCCCAGTTAGCACTATGAGAACAGAAATTGGTATCCTGGGGTTAAAGAGACTGATGATTTCTTTTCTACCATTGAAGGATAAAATAAATTAGAAAAATATAAATAGGCTAAAAATGCAAAGTAGTAAAAATGTTTACAAAAAAATTATATTTCTACGTGAAAGAGATGAATGATATGCATTACAATTGGGCAAATCAGCATTTCAATAGTGGCCAGTAAAGGCAGACAAACAGATAGATGTAACATCTGTGCCAATTCGCGCCTCCTCTGTTTCCACTTTGCCCACTGTGCAACAGCGCGCCTTTATTGCTTGCAATATGTGGAACTTTTGGTGCTGTTTTTTAAGGGAACTAAGAGGTTAATTTTAGTCTAGGTTTAATCATTCCTTCATGAGAGCTCTGGGTGGGACAGTCAGCTCTTTAAACCCCTGAAACTCTGACTCCCACTGCCAGTCAATAGTACTGCTGATCGGGTTAATACTGTCGTGCTGTGCTCCATTTGGCTCTTCTGAATATTCCCGATCTCTGACCTTGGCTAGTTTATTGATGTTTCTCCTGATTTAAGATTTTGTACCTCTTGTACCTTCTGGATCTGACTCAGTTGTTCGACTATTCTTCTTGCCAGCTTGCATCACCGAACAGCAGCTGACTCTGTGGCCCAGCATTGGGGTCCCTATGTAAGCCCAGATCCCTCTACAGGGCTTAAAGGATGAAGGCTAGGGCAACTCTTGGGATCTGGAAACTGAAATAGATAGCGCCAAGCCTGTTTGTGGTAGCCATTTTGGAGCTGCCAGGTGACCAAGACCAGTGCCTTCGTGATGATAGATAGATAGAAAGATAGATAGATAGATAGATAGATAAAGTAATATAGCAGCACTCTGTAAGCATTAAGATATATGTAAACATTGAATATATGAAATTTGGACTGGATTACTGCTATATAGAATATACTTATAAAAATGAAGGTATTTAGCACATAGGAAACTTGAACTTGAGATTGTCTGATTGCTTATACCATATACTGCAATATCACAGTATTGCACTATATAGAGAAAAATACAAAAATTACAGGTCTCAAAATATAATATAAGAAATAAACTTCGGCACTCCGGTTTGTGTAATATGCAAAAAAGATTTTTTATTAATTATAAAATATTTTATTATATTTTGAGCAAAAGAATGAAGGGTCGCTCACTGTTATAGTGGGTGCTCAGAAGAAATTGAAATATACTATAAGAAATAAACTTCGGCACTCCGGTATGTGTAATATGCAAAAAAGATTTTTTATTAATCACATGTGCCCCTTGTTTCACAAAATAATATAATATAGACAATGTAATATAGACACAAGGGGCACATGTGATTAATAAAAAATCTTTTTTGCATATTACACATACCGGAGTGCCGAAGTTTATTTCTTATAGTATATTTCGATTTCTTCTGAGCACCCACTATAACAGTGAGCGACCCCTCATTCTTTTGCTCAAAATATAATGAGACAATTTTTTATTTTTTAGAAATGTAATCTTTTTTTCACCCCTAAAATAATAAAATACTGAACACGTTTGGTATCACCGTAATCATACTGACCTGGAAACTCCTTTGTCCAGGTCATAATGAACGCTAATGAAAAGGCAAAATAAATAAAAACAATGTCAGAATGGCGTTTTTTTCACAATTTTTATGCACTTGGAATTGTTTCCCATTTTCCAACAGATTATGTGGTAAAATTAATGGTGCCAATCAAAACTACATTTTCACAAAAAACAAGCTCTCATACGCTATGTCAATGGGAAAATAAAAAAGTAATGGGTCTTGTAAAGGAAGAAAAAACGAAAGCACAAAAACGAAAAGTTCTTGGGGGTCCATGTAATGTGAAGAAAATATTTTATTATTTTTCATTGAGGGGAGTATTTTTAATGGTATCATTTGTGAGTACATATATTGTGTTAAACTTTGATCATTGCTTTTTTTTGTGGGGGGGGCAAACAGAAAAAAAGCAACAATTCTGCAATCAACTCCATTTGAAATGCTTTTAAAACAATTAACTATTTATAAAGGAAAAATACTTGATAAGACGTTTGCAAAAACTAAGAATTACTTGATGTGTACTGCTCATTGATGCAATAATCGGAAGGCACATGGTTTACAGTCTACATTCATATAATGAAATAAAATGTGATCAAAGCACATGGGAGAAATTTTAAAATGAATACATAAAACTAAAATGACAGATTTACTGCAGCTTTATATAAACGTATTAATATCAAAGCCATCTACCAAGAGCAAGGGCAGAACTTTCTGACCTTGAATCATAACTAATATTTTTAAAGTGTAATGAGAAATGATGGCCATTGAGATGGCATATTAATGTTTGATAAAATAATTAATGTCATCCATGGTATCCAAAGAAATGGATAATGTACAATGGCCTCATTCAATGCCATTTCTTATATTAGAAAAAATAACGAAAGCAAAATAATACATTTTTAATTATATATCATCATATATCTCAGTCACAAAAGCACATAAACTAGAGGACAATGAAAGACACTTCAAAATACAATGTTATATTTTTAGTATCACTTTTATGGATGACATGGCATTCCTATGTCTTAATTATGGCAACACATATACAGTATGGATGACATCTAAGAAACCCTCAATCTCTCTGGTTAATACTGCATACATATTGTTTAAAGAGGTTATCCAGGACTTTTTTATTTTTATTTTTTACTATGTTCCTGAAAACTAACAGGCAGGTAGTTGCTACCTACCTCCCTATTATACCCAGCTCCAGCTCAGAGCGATCACCATCCGATCCTACTGGCGATTCAGCTGCTCCAGGTCAACAGAGCAGCTCTTCCTCTTCCAGGCTGCTCTGTCAACGGGGCGTGACTGCTGATGTTATGCTGATTGACAGCCGGCTGCCCACAGTTAGGCAGCGGGGGGTCAGCTATCAATCAGCATGACATTGGCAGTCTCACCTCATCAACATAGTGGAGTGGAAGAGAAGACACTGCTCTGTTGATGTGACATCAATGGTAGCCACTGAATTGCCTATTGTCTATGACCGCTCTATGCCGGCAGAGATCAGAGTCGCATACAACAAGAAGGTAGGTAGCAACTACCTGCCTGTTAGCTTTTAGGCCTATAGTAAAAAAAAAGTAAATAGTCCCGGATAACCCCTTTAAACATTTCAATGTGTTTCATTTATACCCTTTAAATCAGTATCTCAGTCACCAGGTCAAAATTGACCATTTTTTTGCATCTATTTTATTTCTGCTGCTCCCATTATTTTTAAATTCCGCCATACTGTACCAGAGATATGAGGCTTTTAATGTAAAGCTAATTTTTATGGTCCTTACCAAGGAGGTGTTGCTAACAGGCCCAAATGTAAAATTATGCCTAAGTGAGCCTGAGGGCAGTAGTTTAGTGAAAACCGACAACTCCTCACAAGTCACAAGAAATCCAAACTTGCTGACTTCTTAACATTTGTATATCACAGTCTCAGCAGCTAGAGATGAGATGAATATGTTCGCGTGGGCTTGATTCACACTAATATACTACAAAATTCCACTTTCACTAAACCGCAGATTTTTTTGTAATTCGCTTCCGTGTGGATTCACCAAATGCTGTCCTCTACCTGTTTTCTGAACTGTAAAGGGCCATCAAAAGGTTAAAATATTAACAAAAAAATACTTATACTCACCTTACCGCTTACCTCTCTGGTATATCTCTTCTTCACCATCACCCATCCTGTCCTCTTCGCATCTTCTTATCACAGCCACAAGTACACGTCGTGACATCATGATGTCATGACATTTCGGAATGCTTAGAACCCTCCCAGACCTCAACAGAGCTGGAAGTCTTGACCTAGCGTCTCAAGGCCTGAGGATTCAGCCCTCATGGCAGTGATAAGAAGATATGCCAGGGCCAGATGTATGACCCTAAAGAGCGAAGGGACAGTAAGGTGAGTATAGAGATTTTTTTTATTTTTTACATATTATGTGTGTTATGCTCTGCAGTTTAGAGAGAACCAAGAGTGCAATAATGGACATTAAACTCATGAAGAATAACTTCTCTGCAAATTTAATTTCCTGGAGTGTTCAAGAGAATTCAAGTTCTGCCTGATCTGCTCATCTCTATCAGCAACATGACCATATTCACATTTGTTATGTTAGAAAGTAGAATTGCCATACTGAGATCTTTGGCCCTGCCTGCAGTAATGGTCTAATGGTCAAAGTCGATGAATAGCCCCATCCTAAAGTCATTGCCCACCTCATTTTAAAAATGGGCCCAGCATCTCCATATATATTCACCTACCGATCACCTGCCGCTCTTCCACACAGCTGTCTGGGTCCATCTTCAGTCTATGAACTTACTCCTCTTGTAGATACAGTGCATTACTGCTGCAGCCAATCACTGGCCACAGTAGTAATGCATTAGTTATATTTGACACCACTGATGTGTGGCAGCAGTCACCTGGAAAATTGATAGGTGGCTACAGGTAAGTGCTACCTGTACTCTGTGAAGTGCTCATTCAGTGTCAGGCACCAAGAAGCTAAAAGATAATTTTCTGTCCTGAGCTGTGACATTCTCAGATCTCTCCACTGCACATAGAAGGAGGACAGAGATGAGCAAGCGACAGAGACGACAATGAGTATAAAGAGATATTGATTGCTCACTAGGGGTAGGATGCACTGTGCTGCTTGCCAAGGAAGCTTGGAGACCTTACCAGCTTGCTGATTTACTAATGGGCCAAGGGAAAACATCCCCCTCAAGCCCCTCTGTTGGCTTCTCCTCCACAACATGACTGATTCTATAGAAAGTCAATGGATCTCCGAATAATGTGAGAACATACAGTGAAAACACCTTGTCTGGATTTAAATCGGTGACTCCAGGGAACAGTGCTGACCACAGAGGCACCGCGCTGCCTGCCCTTCTATTGACTATATTAATATTGCAATTACCGATTGTTGCTGAATACTTTCTTTTTACTACAGAAATAATATAACAGCATTTTCAAAGAAAAGAATATGAACAAAATACAATTTGTGTACTCGATGCCCGATGAATATTACATAGAGTTGTATAAATTGATATGTTTTAGGCGCATACAAACCTGAAGAAATTAATGTAAATAGCATAAACATAAATTTTCACTCAAACAACAATAAACTGAAGAATATGTTGCCATTAAAAGGCTGACTGTGTGTTGTATTCATAAGTGAAGTTATTTGCAGGCCCTTTAAAATATGAAAGTTCTGCAGAATGACAAGCTCTCCAAATAGGTTATTGTTACCTGGGGCTGGAATATATTTGTTCATGATTCTGGGACTTAAGAACCTCAGCCTTATCAACATTTTACCATTTATTTCAACTTAGCGTAAGGCCACCTAGGCTAATTTATTTGGAACACATTTGCATATTATTATTGTAATTAACACACAGAAATGTATCACCTTCTGGACTGAATGATCATTTCTTGCACATTTCTGCTATTAACAGTTGAAACTGATACATATTATTATCAGCTTCAGTAGGTGCAGTAGGTGGTGAACATCTATTATTGATTTTCAAATCCATTAGACACATTAATGATGACATTAGCATAAAAGCAATTCATCTTTTTATTTCCACAACTTGTCTATAGCTTTGTGTACTGGACCATTACAGGGTTGTTTAGTTTCTGAAATTCTATAAAAAATTACAGATCATCATTTCCAAAAGAAAAGGTAGGGAAAACCTGATAATAGAAAAGCAGTTTTTCAGGCAGTTTTTGGTGCAATTTTTTAGGGTTTTATTTTGTTTTTTTAGCCAAAGGTAAAGACTTCATGTGGATTCTCATGCAGATTTAGATACAAATTTGTCACTGAATTCTTCCAGATTCTGGGTCCGTACATACCAGGCATTTCTGCTGCGGATAAGTTGAATTAAAATCTACAGTGATATATACCACTGTGGATTTAGTTGCTAAAATAATGCAATAAATCCAAGATTTCCTCCTTTGCATTTTGAAGGGTGAAATATACAGCAACATCTGCAGTTTTTATTGACATGCTACAGATGAGATGTGTGCATGAGATTTCTCACTGGGGAATATGTTACCAAGTTTTTGCTTCCCCATCTGAGAACTGCATGACGTAGGGGCAGAGGCCCTGATTCCAGCGATGTGCAACTTACAGGGGTGCTTGCTGTGGTTTTGATAACATTTCTATTTTCTTTGCTGCAGATCTGGTAGTTCTCTGAATGCTGAACTCTGTATAACCCCGCCCAAACCACTGATTGGCAGATTTCTGTGTATACTGTGCATAGGCAGAAAGCTTCCAATCAGTGGTGGAGGCAAAGTTACACAGAGCTTATAAATTTGGAGGAATACTGTACATGGTAGCAGGTTTATTAGTTCTCCAGTGATAATCTTCTGCTGATAAAACAGTGATTTTATCAAAACTATTGCAAGCAGCACAGTAAACTGACACAACACTTTAATCAGGGTCTCTGACTCTACATCATGCTGCTCTTAGATTTTGTGACAAAAGCTAGTTATAGATTCCCTTTAAAATCTCATACACAGCCTTGCTATTGTAATATGTAACAGGCTTTGTACCCTGAAAATCCTGATAGTAATTGCCCTGTATGTACAGAACCAGAAAGGATGTGATTTCACTTTTAAATTCTTTTCTAAAACTGCATCAAAATACATAGGTATGACATCAGAATTTAGAGAAGGATATGTATGTAGTGTTGTAGTTAGAAAAAAAATTGTAAAAAGTGGAAATAAAAGAGCTGCTGAAATACTGAATCAATCCAGGGTATAGTTCACTGCTTTTATTGGATCAACAAAAGCAGGTAACAAGGCTACATGTTCCAGAATGTTGTTTATACCAGCTGTGTAATAAGATGTCCCGGTGTCCTAAACTAATGAAGAGGATATGGCTGCTTTAAAAAGGTTAATTTGCAAGAGGGCAAAGTTGTGTTACAATACTGGTGAGGTACTGCTGAAATCCAATTTCTAGAAGAGCATGAGTTGGACACATCAAGGTTGTAAATAATGTCGTTTAAAGTACTGTAAGGTTGCAGTCGGACAGGTCGTGGACGGGAGGTATGTGTCCCCAAGGTGCGAAATATTGGTGATGTAGGACTCGGGAAAGCAGGCTCCAGCACACATAGTGCTGAGAGGTATTCTATGGGCCCGGATTACAGGGCCGGGTTTTTTACGAGCAGCTGAAAGAGCTAGGTGGGATCGGCTGCTCACTTACCTCCAGTCCAGGTCTTGGAAAGGCTGATTTAAGACAGCTGCGCCTGTCTCAGTGGGGCTGTGTGTTGTGCAAGGTGAGCAAGCCTTGCATGTGCTGCTCAGACTCTGCTGGAGGTAGAGAAAGGCACTTTTTAAATGGCTGAGGCCGTGCTGCATATGGACTGGTTATTTTGAGTTTTGTTTTGTTATACCTTCCTGTGCCAAGAAGAGGCAGTTACATTTTGTTTCCTGACTGGTTTATAGACACTAATCAGATCATGACTAAGACTTGCTAAAGTTGAAACGTATAGATCGAGCTGTAGTGTGTTGGTGTGATTTGTCCTACTCAGGATTATTTTAAAGGAATAAATAAAGAAAGATATTTTAATTTCATTTTATCGCTGGACATTTTCTCTTTTTCCCTGTGCCTACCTCTAACGCGGCTGAGTGACTACAAATCCCTACAATTGGTGGAGAATGCGAGCTAGAATCCCAAGGGGCAGTGTGACTGCTACAGGAAACCGTATATGTCCTGGGTGAAGGCCGCCAGCCATTAAGGTTTGTCCGGCAGCATGGAAGAGCTGATAAAGTAACTGGTGCAGGCGAATATGCATCAGCAGCAAGCTCAGCAGGAGACAAATAAGCTATTAATACAACAATTCCACCTTCAACAGCAGCAGATGCAGCAGCAGCAACAGCAACAGGAAAAAATTACACTCTTGGCGGAGGCCCTCTGTGTCAGAGAAGCCGCACCACCTCCAGGCCGAAGCGACTAGACCCAGGTGAGGAAAACCATGAGAGGGGCATTGCAAAAGATAACTCCGGGGATGACGTTGAGGCATTCCTTGCTGTGTTTGAGAGGGTGGCAGACCGTGAGAGACTACCACCAGAGCAGTTGACGGAGGTTCTAGCTCCATATCTGACCGGGAACCACAGAAGGTGTACTTCGATTTGGCCCTGCAAGACTCTAAAGAATATAGCAAACTTAAGGCTGAGATCCTGGCGCGGCTGGGCGTAACCCTGGCAGTCAGGGCACAACGAGTCCACCTCTGGGACTTCCACAGGGACAAACCTCCCCGGTCACAAATGTTTGACCTTCTGCACGTAGTCCTGAAGTGGCTTCAGCCAGCGACTTGTTCCCCAGCCCAGATGATCGAGAGAGTGGTCATGGATCAGTTTATCCACTCTCTGCCAAAGCCGATTCAGTCCTTGGTTGCCCAGGGAGATCCCCAAAATGCAGACGACCTCTTGGGCCTATTGGAGAGGTACCGGGCGGTAGAGGGTTCCCTGAGTGGTCAAGAAGGGGTTAGGTCACCTTCTGGGGTTCCCAAAGGGGGATGGCTCCCAAATGAAGGGGACTAAATCCTCACTGGGTGGGCGTCCAAAGTCCCAGGAGGCCGCTGAATCGCAGCTGGGTAATCAGTCCCATTCCATCCTCTGTTGGAGGTGTCATGCCCTGGCCATATAGCCGCCCGGTGTCCCATGAACTCTGAACCAATGGACTGCAACTTAGGCTGGCGTTGCTCCTATTTACCCTGCCCCGCCTGTAGCGCGGTAACTCAACATGGCGAGGGCCCTCAGACATGCTCAGTGTCCATAAAGTTGGTGCAAGTGTCTGGACTGTTGGACTCAGGAAGTTTGGTGACCCCGATAAGGGTCACACTCCCTCATTGGCTGGTTCCCGGGAAGATGGTGGGTGTCCGGTGTATCCATGGGGACACTAAAAACTATTCTGTCACCCGAGTGGATGTAAACACGGACTGTGGCATCACAGCTCAGGAAGTGGGAGTCATTAAAGACTTGTTGCACCCAATAATAATCGGACGGGACAGTGCATTATTCTGGGACATGTGGGGAAAGCAGTGACTCCTGGTTGCAACATGTGGGCCAACAGCTCTTTCACCTCCTGGTACATTTGAGGCGGGATCTGCCGATATCTTTCTCGGATGGGAGCAGTATTTCCGGTGGGTATTTCGTGCTGAATGTCCCTAGTGCACCCGAAATCATCTTCATGCTGTGCAAACACTCCCTGATATCGCTGTAGAAGTTGTTCGATCTGCCTTACTTGTCCAGCAGAAAACTCAGTCAGGTTAGCTTCCATTTCTTCCAGGAGGTGGCGTCCAGCCAACGGTTCTCTTCCATGTTCCTGGCTATTGAGGGACACCTCTAGGGTCCATGGTTTTCCTTCCACAGGTGCCAGCCCTATAGTGTCAGCTCTAGTAAGGGCCTCCGGCATTACGCACACTCGCGCCACCTCTTGTCGGGGCAACAACTGTAAACTGGTGCCACTTAAATTGATGCAGCACACGGGTACTCGACCGTGCCACACGGTGGCCAGAGTTCGAGCAATCAGGAGTCCAGAGGGCGCTTCTTCTCCCTCCATTGGTTCAACTTGAATTTCCACGCCCTCTAAGGACACATGTGCCAGCACCGGCAAAGTGAGTACAGTCTGTCCCACCGGCAGTGTCATTGTGGCTTCTGGCGGTATCGATACCTTACCCAGGTACTGGGAGGTAGTGGGCAACTTTTGAATCTGACTGACCCTCATGAGGTGCTGGAACACTCTCTTGTTAGCTGGGTCTCGAGTGGCGTGGGTCCAGTTGTTTTTGCTACAGCCCTCAGCCAGGAACTGTCCGACTTCTTTCAGCACATTCATGCCCAGGGTTACAATGGGCCCATCACCTCCGGGCCCGGTGGTCAGTACGATCCCTTTTCGACCGAGGTCCTTTCCACATGCCCGCATGGACATCCATACTACTCCCGCTACTGGGATAGGTGGTTGATTAGCCGCCACCAGTTTGACAGTGGGTTCCCGGCAGGAACGAGCGACTTCAGGAAAGTGACTTTGGAAGTACGTCTCAGGCATAGTGGTCACTTGAGACCCGGTGTCCATCAAACAGCGGATCCGCTGCCCATTAAATTCAGCCCAGATAATGGGCCTCTCGGAGACAATGTCTTCAGAGCTCCCTCTTCTACTCTCTGAAGCTCGAGACCCCACGGTATGCTCCACAACCGTGGGGCATTTTAGTTTAACGGCTGTCCCCTCCTCCTCCTTTCTCGGTTGGGACAGTCTTTGGAGATATGCCCCCTACCTCCGCAGGTCCAGCACTACGGTCCTCGTTCTGCCGATAGGTCGGGTACATGTCGTGCTGGGGCCGGATAGGAACGTCTTTCTCTTTCTGGTCTCCATCTGCGTTCAGCAGTACGGTCCGTCGGCAAGGGGGCAGTAGGAGTCTTCCTAATAGAATTCAGCTCACCCCGAATGTCTCGAATTTCCTGATGTATTTCCCGTACCCAATCAGGCTCTTGGTTGGTGAATCCAGGAGCAATTGACTTCTAACTGTGGCTTTGAGAACAGGAACTTCTCTCTCCAGGACTCTAGCTTCAGCCCCTACCTCCAGGAAGCCCATATCAGGGCTCAATCGCAGCCGCTCCTTCAGGATCTGCCTCAGGGAAGGGTCTTTCAAGCCAGCAATCAGTTGGTCACGCAACACCTCATCCAATGGTCCCAGTCCTCGGTTCCCATCTCGAGTTTTCTTAGTAATATGGGCCGTCACTTCCTGTAATGGATTAACATACTGATTTACTGTCTCATTTTCCCCTTGGACCCGCTGAAACAACCGTAAGCGCAAGTGTCCCAAATCTGTAGTGTCACCGTGCATGTCCTCTAGAATTTTTATCACTTTATCCACGGTGTCACGGTCCCCAGGTGGGCAGTACATCACAGTTTGTTGGGCCTCTCCATCAAGGGTTAGGAGGGCCAGCTCCGCCTGGGCTAGAGGGTCAAGGGGATACATACGTAGCATACATCACAGTCTTTCTGCCCAGTCCCAAAGTGACATGCCATCCCCTGTAAACTTGGGAAGATGGCTGCGCATAGCCCACAGGGGTATATGGCTCCGGCCGGACCCAGCCACAGACTGATCCGCCAACTCTGCGTCTGAATTTTGCATCCTGCTGACTACGCCAAATGTAATGCAGGTGCCGGAATGCAACGCACAGAGACACAAGGCGAGAACAGTCAGAGATGTTTGTAAACAGTAGTGTTGAGCCACCCCCGTAGTGTTCGAGTTCGGTTCGGTTCGTCGAACACCCGTGTGTTCGCCGAACTGTTCGTCGAACTGTTCGTCAAACACCTTCGAACACCGTTAAAACCAATGGCAGGCAAACAAAAACACATAGAAACACATAGAAAACACCTTCAAAGGTGTCCAAAAGCTGACAAACTGCTCAGAAGACACAACTAACACATGGAAAAGTGACAAGTACATATAGTCATGCGAAAAGAAAAGAGGTGGAGGAGTAAAAGGAGGGGGAGACACAGATATAGGCATGTCATGCCCTTCTAAAATCCAAAAAGTGAGAAGCCGAGACGGCCAGTCCGCTCCTGCCCGTGCCACCTCCGTGTCGCCGGGTTTGTGCCAGAGCCGCGGTGAACCCTGACGGCCAGCCCCCCTCTCCCAATACTGGTGCCTGTCCGCTGGTGGGTCGAGAGAGCCCCCCTGTGGTGGAGGCAGCTCTAAGCTTTTTAATTTAAATTGTCCCTCTAATTTGAATGAATACACTTTAAATCCATTTACAAGGATCTATTGGAGGGCAAGTCTCATGCCAGCAGCCGCGTAATTCCAGCTCCAGTAGCGTCCACTAAAGCTGCTGCAGTTAAAAAGCTTTTATAAGGATCGAGCTCGGCTGTCCAGCGCAAGGCATCCTAGTGCCAGTCCCAGCCCCTATGCCTTGGGGTGCCTCCTGATGCTCTTCACTAAGTATCCCGTGGTCCCGAAGCATTTCCTTTGAAAAAATTAAGTGTCCAAACTGCAGGTGGTGTAGCTTGCTTAACAGCCGGGATAATCCGCTGACTAGCAGACACTGCTACTAGGCACAAAGTATTTCCTGGGCTAGATGCAGTTAAAAATTTGTAAGTAGATACTCTCGTTGGATGCTGAGAAAGCATTCCATAGAGTCTCCTGGCACGCCATATATGATTCTCTTAAAAAGCTTGGGGTAGGGGTCTAGGGGACCCTTTTATAGCCAAAATCACGGCCCTGTATCACAATACGTCACCTAGGCTGAAGATAAATGGAACTGTAGCACCGAGGGCTCGGTTGCTACAGAGGTATTGCACCTCACCCAGAGGTGTGATATCTCACTCTCAGATAAGGATGGAGTGTGGATCAGGACCCGACACCTGCATGCATTACACCACATTGCCGTGGGGCAGGGCGACCAATATGCCCCTGAGATGGGCACAACAGTCCCTGTCCCTGGCTGGAGTGGGGGGAGGGAACACTGAGGAAGGGGAACCCTGCAGTGCAGGAGCAGGGAGGAAGCAGTTCCTGGGTGCATTGAGAAGGGAGTATAAAAGGTGGGCACCATCTTAGTTCAGTGCAGAGAAGTCTGAGCAGAAGTGGCAGGGAGCAGGGGCTCTGCATGAGCTCTGCTCCGGAGGCGGGCCTAGTAACAGAGGCCCAGGCCTGCAAGAGGGAGAAGGAAGGAAGAGGAGCGGAGAAGGCTCCAGGAACGAGGAATGAAGGGATCCCAGGGGTGCGGACGGGCGAGTCGCCACCGCACGCCCGAATCCACCTGCGTGGAGGGGTCAGGCCAAAGGGGGAGACCGGTCCCCGAACTAGTGGAGGCAGGAAAAGACCCTCAGCTAGAAACCGGAGGCTCTGACATTTTATGTGGCGCAGCCCCTTGCTCCACCTGCTAGGAAGGCACCACATAGGGTCAGGGAAACTGGCGCCAAGTTTACCAAGAGGAGGCCCGAGGCAGCCGGACAGAAGTGTTGGTAAGAAAGGCCAGACAAAGGACACACAAAGGGGGTCCTGTGAAGCGCTCCAAAGTTATCTGGGAGTTGTCTGAGCCCCTCACCTGGTGAGCACAGTACGACGTGGGCAGCCGTTACCTGCAGACGTGGTCTGGATAATAAGAACTGTGAGTAAAGGCCCTGAACTGCATCACTGACTCCGTGTCGTTACTGCTGCTGCCCTGCACCATCACCCCCATCCTCCGCATACACTGCCCTGAGGCTATACTCCTCCCGTGGGGAGTTATGCTACGCTCTGCTGCACCCACAACACCAGCCTTAGCGGTCTGCCCTGTAGCGGCGGTTCACTCTGACCGCAATCCACGGGTGGCGTAGTCGGACATTTAAACATCAAAACCACATAAATAGTTCCGCCACTGGTTTGACCGCCCTGAGCCACGGAACCGGATCGCCGCCACGAAGACTACAACCACCAGCATCCACCAAAAAGGGTCCGGCTCCGGGTGTCCCAAGGCCCAGGGGATGCGTCAGAACATTTTCATCACCTTTCACAATCACCAATGGGACAAGGCAGGGATGTCCTCTGTCCCCTCTCTTATACATCCTAGTGACGGAGCACCTGCTCTCATCAATTCGCCATAACCCCAATATTAGGTGGATTGAGGTGGGAGGCACCGAGTACAAGTGCTCTCTATTTGCTGATGATGTCCTAGTATATATCACTCAATCACATATATCCATCCCTGCTGTTATGGCTGAAATAGATCACTTTGTTACATGGTAAAATTTTAAAATCAATGCAGCGAAGTCTGAGGCCCTCGATGTCTCCCTCCCTAAATCCATATAGGATTCCATCCAGTCCAACTTTCCCTTTGCCTGGCCCTCACAGGGTATCAAATACTTAGGAATTCCTATTCATAGAGACCTCTCCCATCTATGTTATCTTAATTTTGGGCCCTTTATTGAACAATTCCATACAGACCACGGTTGGCAAGTTAGAACTGTAAGATTCACTACGTGAACCACTGGTGTTTTGTGGAAAAGCACATGTACACCGCGTTCCAAATTATTATGCAAAAAGTGTTTAGGAGTGATAAGGGAAGAATTTGTTTGTTTGTCAGTTAAACTCATTGATGGTGATGTGTGTCAGGGCTCTTTATATCACTGTAAGCAATTGCAGACACCTGTGCTAATTAGTTTGGCAGGTGTGTCCAATGAAAGGCAAGACTACTTAAGAAGGCTCTCTCACATTATTAAGCAGCCTACATTTTCTGCCAAAATGGGAAAGAAAAAGGATGTGTCGGCTGCTGAGAAGCAACAAATTGTGGAGTGTTTAGGTCAAGGCATGACTACAATCAACATTGTGCGATGATCAGGATGAAGTGTCTTGGCAATCAAGAAGTATGTAGCTGATTCACAGTACACACGTGTGCGTGCTGATAAGGGCAAATTGAGGACTCTTTCCTACAGGCAATTACGTCAGGTTGAAACAGCAGCGGCAAAAAAGCCTTGTCATAGCAGCAGACAAGTTTTTGAAGCTGCTTGTGCCTCCAACGTCCCCCGAACAACAAGATGCAGGGTCCTTCAGAGGTTTGCAGCTGTGCATATGCGATCCTGTCGACCTCCTCTATCCACTTCACACAAGCAGAAACGGCTCCAGTGGGCCAAACATTACATGAAGACTGATTTCAAAACTGTTTTGTTCACGGATGAGTGCCGTGCAGCGCTCGATGGTCCAGATGAATGGAGTGGAGGATGGCTGGTTGATGGACACCCCACGCAAACACGGCTACAGCGCCAACAAGGAGGAGGTGGAGTAATGTTTTGGGCTGGAATCATGGGGAGAGAGATTGTCGGCCCCTTTAGGATCCCTGAAGGCGCTAAAGATGAACTCCATAATGTATGTGGATTTTCTCAAACAGCACTTCCTGCCATGGTTCAAGAAGAAGAACCGTGTATTTCACAGCAAGATCATTTTTCTGCATGATAATGCACCATCTCATGCTGCACATAAAACATCTGCATCTCTGGCTGATATGGGCATAAAAGGGGACAAACTTATGGTGTGACCCCCATGCTCCCCTGACCTCTACCCCATTCAGAACCTTTGGAGCATCATTAAAAGGAGTGTCTATGATGGCGGGAGGCAGTTCACATCTAAGCAACAGCTCTGGGAGGGTATTCTGTCCTCATGCAAAACAATTGAAGCAGAAACCATCCAAAACCTGACAAATTCAATGGACGAGAGAGTTCAGAAGCTCCTTTCGAACAAGGGGTCCTATGTGAAAATGTAACATCACCTAGAATAAAGTTTTGAGTTGAAAACTGTTTGATTTCAGTTTCTAACAACCTGCTAATGCTTATAATTTCAAAAATGACCATTTTTTTGGTCTTTATTAAAATGAAAAGGTTGATCGAAAAGTTTGGGGGATCTAAGAGTGTGGCAACCCAGTAGTCATGATTACTTCGAATTCTGACAATATGAGGGTCATGCTGCAGGTAGTGCAGCAAGAAGGCACTTATGTGTCTTGCGCATCTCGGAGCCCCAAAATTATTTTCCGGGCTAGATGCAGCTAAAAATTATTTTTAATTTTAAATCTGGTGAAGCTTATTATAGATGGCCTAATAGGATCAGTGCTGCACACTGCTACAAAGCCCAAATAATTTTCCAGTCAAGATACAGATAAACATGATTAGTAATTTGAAAGCTTAAAACGGTTGGTAGGGTGATTTTAACCAATCATCAAGCTTTTACTCTCCCCAGGATGACACAGGGGTAGAAAAGTCATTTCGGATCCATGATTTGTTCATCTTTATGAACGTGAGTCTGTCTACATTATCAGTGGAGAGCCGCGTGCGCTTATCTGTCAGCACACCACCAGCAGCGCTGAACACACGTTCAGACAGAACGCTGGCTGCGGGGCATGACAAGATCTCCAAGGCGTAAGTGGCTAGCTCCGGCCATTTATCCAGATTGGAAGCCCAAAAAGAGCAAGGGTCCAGTGACACAGTCGTGGCTTCAATGTTTACTTGGAGATACTCCTGTACCATCGTCTCTAGGCGTTGACTATGTGTCAGACTTCTTGTCTCCTGTGGCCTTGCAAAGGATGGGCTAAAAAAGTGGTGAAATGATTCCGCAAAATTGATGTTACCAGCAGATACTGTGGTTCTGTTACGGTTTGAGTGCTGAACACTTGACGGTCCCACGGTTGGCAAGTTGGAACTGTGAGATTCACTACGTGCACCACTGGTATTTTGTGGAAAAGCACATGTAAGATTCTGCAACAGTCTCTGCTGATACTCCTGCATGCGTGCATCCCTTTCTATGGCAGGAATAATTTCTGCAAATTTACTTTTGTACCGGGGATCTAACAGTGTGGCAACCCAGTAGTCAGGATTATTTCTAATTCTCACAATTCGAGGGTCATGTTGCAGGTAGTGCAGCAAGAAGGCACTCATGTGTGTTGCGCATCCAGGAGCACCAAGTCCCTGTTGTGTTGGTGGCGAGGTAGCAATCATGCTTCCTTCCTCTGTCCTCTCCCCCCAACCTCGCACAACAGAAATGTGATCAAGGTCTCCCTCATCTGATGAGTCTTCCATCAGTTCGTCCTCCACTTCTTCCTGGGCTCCTGCACCTTCCTCACTAGTTTGGCTGCTACCATGCGCCCTGGTAAAATCATCTCTCCCCCCCTCACATGCCTGCCGCCTTGGTGCTGCCGACCGTCTGGACCTTGCAGATGTTAGCCCTTCCGCATACAACTCCTCCTCCTCTACTTCCTCCACCTCCTCTTGTGCCACCACCTGACTCCGAATTCTGTTTAACATGTGCTCCAGCATGTAAATCACCGGAATAGTCATGCTGATAATGGCATCGTCAGCACTAAACATCTTCGTCGCCATTTCAAAACTGTGCAGAAGGGTGCATAGGTCCCTGATCTGAGACCACTCCTCCAGCGTGATTTGCCCCACCTCTGAATCTCGTTGGCCCAGGCTATACGTCAGAACGTATTGCACCAGGGCTTGTCGGTGCTGCCACAGTCGCTGCAACATGTGCAGAGTTGAATTCCACCGGGTAGGCACATCGCATTTTAGCCGGTGAAGTGGCAGGCCCAACGACTTCTGTAGAGATTTAAGTCGCTGAGCTGCGGGATGCGAACGGCGGAAGTGAGCACACAGCGACCGTGCCCTCTGCAGAAGGCCATCTAGTCTGGGATAGTGGGCTAAAAATTGCTGGACAACCAGGTTCAACACGTGAGCCATACAAGGCACGTGTGTGACATTGCCCCGGCGAAGGGCCGCACCCAGGTTTGCAGCATTGTCGCACACGGCCTTCCCTGGTTTCAGGTCCAGTGGAGACAACCATTCATGAAATTGGTTCTCCAGAGCTGACCACAACTCCTCAGCTGTGTGACTCACATTTCCCAGACATTTCAATGTAAAAACCGCCTGATGACGTTGAGCCCTACTGCCAGCATAGTAAGGAGGTGTGCAGGATCCCTTCTGCGCAGTTAGAAAGCTTGTGGCATGACCAGACAGCCTTTGGGTGCAGGTGGAAGACCGAGAGGAGGTTGAGGAGGCAGAAGCAGTGGAGGAAAAATGACATAAAGAGGATTGACGCACAACTCGTGGGGACGGCAAGACTTGGACAGCAGCCCCTTGTCCTGCTGTCACCATAGTTACCCAGTGCCCAGTCAGCGACATGTAACGCCCCTGTCCATGCCTACTCGTCCAAGTGTCTGTGGTGAAATGCACCCTGTCACACACAGAGTTTCTCAAAGAAGCGGTGATGTTGTGTGCGACATGCTGGTGGAGCGCAGGCACACCTTTCTTTGAGAAGTAGTGCCGACTGGGCATCTGGTACTGGGGCACTGCGACGGACATAAGGTCTCGAAAATCCTCTGTGTCCACCAGGCGGAAAGGCAGCATTTCTGTAGCCAAGAGCTTGCAGATGGTGAAATTCAACCTCTTAGCTTTCTCATGGCTAGGAGGAAATGGTCTTTTACTTGTCCACATCTGAGGGACCGAGGGCTGGCTATTGTGCTTAGACGGGGTTGATAAGGGTGTCCCCGGCAAACTGCCGGTCTGTGAGGAAGATGCAGGCAGACATGTTAGGTTGCCTTGATCCAAAGGTGGTGCTATCGATGTCGGACAGCGCTCAAGACCAGCTGGTGTTACCACCTCCAAAGAAAATGATGACCTGCCAATCACGCTGGCTGTTGCGGGTAAAGAGGTGGCAGGTCTGCGCCCCAAAACAGGTGTGACTGCTGTCCCCCCAGTCACAGAGGATGAAGAGGCCGCGGATGCACAAGATATGGCAGACGGTGGTTGGCCCGGCCGGCTAGACCGCATTGTAGCACACTGAGCTTCCCACTGCAACTTATGCTTCATGTCCATGTGCCGGTTCATGCATGAAGTACTCAAACTATGTATTTTTTGGCCTCTACTTAGCTTTTGCTGACAAATGTTACAGATAACACGAGTTGGGTCATCTTTATCGATCTGAAAAAATGCCCAGGCTATGCAAGGCTTAGCACCCATGCGACCTGAAGAGCCACCACGACTTGTGGTGAGAGGCAGAGTTGTGTTTGAGGATGCAGTTGTTGACGTGCTTCCAGTACTACGTCTCTGTCCAGGAAGGCGCAACCTGACCTCGTCGTCACTAGCATCTTCCTCCACCTCCTCTGCTGACCTCATCTCTTGGCTGACTGTGGGTTGACAGTAAGTGGGATCTCCGACCTCATCATCATCACCCTGTGCGTTATCACACCCGTCGTCCTCAGAGCCAACCTGTTCCTGCCCTGACAAAAAACTAAAGTTGTCGCTCCAATCAGGTATTTGAGTCTTATCATCGTCTTCCTCATTGTCTCCACCAACAGGAGTTACAGTTTGGGAATGAGGGTCTACATTATGGTCAGAACCTTCTGCGTCTGGTCCTGGATCCGACTCATAAAGATTCTGGGCATCAGTGCAGATCATTTCCTCGTCTGGATTCACAGAAGCGCTGGAGTCGACCTCTGATTCCCAGGCTATAGTATGAGTAAACAGCTCTGAAGACTCAACCATCTGTTCTACCTCATACTCAGACGGGCAGCTGGAGATTTGGGAGCTGTGAGGAAGCAAGTGCGATTTGGGTGACACCTTTGAGGACTGGAGTATTTGTGATGTTGAAGTTGATGTGGAGGAGAGCCCACTTAAAGGAGCACTTGATATCCGTTGAAGCACCTGCTGTTTTTGTGCCTCATCTGGAATTTGTAGCGATTGGCGTGGCCGTAAGAAAGGGATCTTATCACATTGTCCGCTAAAAGAAGTAGACATTTTAATTTGGCTGGAAGATGGTCTTTCTTCTGCACCTACCCCACGGACACAACCTTTTTTCCCCTTCCCAACACGGCTATTCCCCTTTCCACCAGCAGCAGGCCTTTTTCCACTCATTTTGGTGGTTAACTAATTCACAACTCTGGAGTTGTTTGCACAAAAAAACAATGGATGGTAACCGAGCAGAGCTGAGTGGCCAAACTGTGGTATTAGGCCAAAACTATTGGCTGGGTTAGATGCAGAAAAAAATTATTTTTAATTTGCAACCTGATGGAGGTCAGTATAGATGGACTAATAGACCAAGTCCCACACACCGCTAGAAGCCCAAATATTTTTTCAGAGCTAGATGCAGAAAATTTTTTTATTCAATTTGCAACCTGATGGAGGTCAGTATAGGTGGACTAATAGACCAAGTCCCACACACTGCTAGAAGCCCAAATATTTTTTCAGAGCTAGATGCAGAAAAAAATTATTTTTAATTTGCAACCTGATGGAGGTCAGTATAGATGGACTAATAGACCAAGTCCCACACACCGCTAGAAGCCCAAATATTTTTTCAGAGCTAGATGCAGAAAAAAAATATTTTTAATTTGCAACCTGATGGAGGTCAGTATAGATGGACTAATAGACCAAGTCCCACACACCGCTAGAAGCCCAAATATTTTTTCAGAGCTAGATGCAGAAAAAAATTATATTCAATTTGCAACCTGCTGGAGGTCAGTATAGAAGGACTAATAGAACAAGTCCCACACACTGCTAGAAGCCCAAATATTTTTTCAGAGCTAAATGAAGAAAAAAATTATTTTTAATTTGCAACCTGATGGAGGTCAGTATAGATGGACTAATAGACCAAGTCCCACACACTGCTAGAAGCCCAAATATTTTTTCAGAGCTAGATGCAGAAAAAAATTATTTTTAATTTGCAACCTGATGGAGGTCAGTATAGATAGACTAATAGACCAAGTCCCACACACTGCTAGAAGCCCAAATATTTTTTCAGAGCTAGATGCAGAAAAAAATTATTTTTAATTTGCAACCTGATGGAGGTCAGTATAGATGGACTAATAGACCAAGTCCCACACACCGCTAGAAGCCCAAATATTTTTTCAGAGCTAGATGCAGAAAAAAATTATATTCAATTTGCAACCTGCTGGACGTCAGTATAGAAGGACTAATAGAACAAGTCCCACACACTGCTAGAAGCCCAAATATTTTTTCAGAGCTAAATGAAGAAAAAAATTATTTTTAATTTGCAACCTGATGGAGGTCAGTATAGATGGACTAATAGTCCAAGTCCCACACACTGCTAGAAGCCCAAATATTTTTTCAGAGCTAGATGCAGAAAAAAATTATTTTTAATTTGCAACCTGATGGAGGTCAGTATAGATGGACTAATAGACCAAGTCCCACACACCGCTAGAAGCCCAAATATTTTTTCAGAGCTAGATGCAGAAAATTTTTTTATTCAATTTGCAACCTGATGGAGGTCAGTATAGATGGACTAATAGACCAAGTCCCACACACTGCTAGAAGCCCAAATATTTTTTCAGAGCTAGATGCAGAAAAAAATTATTTTTAATTTGCAACCTGATGGAGGTCAGTATAGATGGACTAATAGACCAAGTCCCACACACTGCTAGAAGCCCAAATATTTTTTCAGAGCTAGATGCAGAAATAAATTATTTTTAATTTGCAACCTGATGGAGGTCAGTATAGATGGACTAATAGAACAAGTCCCACACGCTGCTAGAAGCCCAAATATTTTTTCAGAGATAAATGAAGAATAAAATTATTTTTAATTTGCAACCTGATGGAGGTCAGTATAGATGGACTAATAGACCAAGTCCCACACACTGCTAGAAGCCCAAATATTTTTTCAGAGCTAGATGCAGAAAAAAATTATTTTTAATTTGCAACCTGATGGAGGTCAGTATAGATGGACTAATAGACCAAGTCCCACACACTGCTAGAAGCCCAAATATTTTTTCAGAGCTAGATGCAGAAAAAAATTATATTCAGTTTGCAACCTGATGGAGGTCAGTATAGATGGACTAATAGAATGATGCTATGCCCAAAAGATTTTACTTCACTAGGTGCAGTAAAAAAATTGGTATTCTATACACAGGTGGTATATCTTGCAACACAGATAGGCTACTCCACTGACTAACACACTCTGCAATAGGCCAAAAAGGATTAGCTTTGCTAGATTCAGCCAAATGCTGTGAAAAAAACTTGCACAGCACTGGCACAGACCTGCCTGGCAAAAACTGATAGGAACTGATGTAACCTAGTCCTGAAAAGGACTCCAATTACAATTAGTCTTTACTCCCACAATCTATCTATTTAAGAGCACAGACCTGCCTGATAAAAGTCGTAGGAAATGCTGTAACCTAGTCCTTAAAAGGACTGCAATCACAACTATTCCCTACTCCCAAGCTATCTGTATATTTGTGCGAAAATTGGCTTGAAATTAACAAGGTATAGCGCACACAGCAACAGCGGTGCCGTCTAACACGCAGCTGCAGCAGTGAGAAAATGGTGGCGACGGGGAAAATGGCTTGGTCTTATAGGGCAAGGACATGTGACATACACTGCCAATGACACATGCCCTTGCTTGTGTGAAAAAAAGCACTTCGCTCCGTGTGTGCGCTGCTGATAGGCTGACAGATTGCACCTCCCCACTGCAAATGCGGGAAAGAGAAAAAAAAATGGAGATCTTCATTGTTCCTGCAGAGATCCATCCCCTGCCCCTCCCCCCGCCCCGCTGTACACTCAAACTGCGTATTAACATTAATTTTCATCATTACTGAGAAAAAATCCAGTTATGATTTTGGTGCATGAACAGTTATCGAACATAACCTCGAACAGCCGAATTTTTCTCAAATTGTTCGTGTTCGCCGACCGGCTCGAACACCGCCCAAAACAGCTCGAATTTGAGATTGGCGAACAGTTCGAGTAGAACAACGCTCATCTCTAGTAAACAGTTTTATACAACATGTATACTGAAACAAGGGATTAGCAACAAGGGTAATGAACATTGGTTTGAAAGATCAGAAAAATACAAAATTTCTCAAAGTAAGGCACAGTCTCTTAAAATAAGGCGCAGTCTCTTAAAATAAGGCGCAGTCTCTTAAAGTAAGGTGATGCCCTCAAGCATGAGAGACACCACACAAGTTCTTTAACCGTGAATTTGGCCCTAGCGGGGGTCACCGGTTATTCCCACTAGGCCGTGAGTCTCTTTCTGGATTAATTCAATTAAATCACGTTGTGCTACTTTAGCCCCAACCCTTCCCCTCCCAACCTGAGTACTTAAACCCAATTGTTCCCGGTACCGTGGGTGAGCAGTGGAAGTGACGGCCCTGCTCACATATGCAGCTCCTCTCTGCTTGGCCCTTGCAGGCAGTCTCTCGAGCCTTGGATAGCGGGGTCCAGGCCTCGTCTGTCAGCGGCCGACGTCGGGTTCCGCGAACTCACTCAGCACCGCGATCAGGTTCCTAGTATCCTCAGCAGGCACAGCACTCGGGTCACAACTGTGAGGGATCCGGAGCTCTTTTACCAGTGCCCGGCTGGAGCACCTCTCAGTCCTCTGGATTTGGCCTGTCACGCGGGGTTTCTCTGGACGCCGGGAGCACGTCTGTTCCTCTCTGCTGCTTGGCGCCAAAGACCCCTCAGGTTTGGCGCACTGGCCTCTTATCTCTCTGAACTCCTTCCTGGAAGTCACCTGATCGGGTCCAGCATCTGAATCTGCTCTCTCTGCAACTTCCCTTGTATATTTTGGTTCCGCTTGACTGTCTCTGGCCAGTAGATGGCAGTCTCGCTCCATCCTTGAAACGTCATGTTGAAGCTCTTTTACAAGCTTTCTTGCTCGTTCTACAAAAGTACCCACATTTTAAACTGATAACAGCTTTACATACCCTGAGCATTCTTTACAGTCTTGAAGGAGTTCCCAGAGATGCTCAGCAGTGCACTTGTTGGCTGCTTCGTCTTCACTCTGCAGTCCATCTCATCCAAAACCATTTCAATTGAGTTGAGAACAGGTGATTGTTGAGAAATCAATATGTAGAAACACTGCAGTAAGTTAATAGTAACAAATCTATAAACCTTAGGGTACTTAGTTGACTTTTTTTATTTAAAAGAGCATAAAAAACACCCCACCATGACAAGGTGTACCCAATCAGGATGATGGTCCCTAACTCTAGAAACTCACCTCACTATTTGCCAGCAGGCCTCAACATTGTGTATAACTTGTTGCAGTGAGATGCTTTTTTGATAGCTAAAAAATGTCAAATAAGCACACTATGTTTTTTATATTTGTGACTATTTACTTACCACAGTGCTTCTAAGTATATACATATATACAGTGAAGGAAATAATTCGTTGATCCCTTGCTGTTTTTGTAAGTTTGCCCACTGACAAAGACATGAACAGTCTATAATTTTAAGGGTAGGTTAATTTTAACATTGAGAGATAGAATATCCCCCAAAAAATCAAGAAAATCACATTGTATAAATTAGATACCTTTTTCTGAATTTTTGCAGTGAGAAATAAGTATTTGATCCCCTACAAACCATTATGAGTTCTGGCTCCTACAGACCAGTTAGATGCACCTAATCAACTCGTTACCTGCATTAAAGACAGCTGTTTCACATAGTCACCTGTATAAAAGACTCCTGTCCACAGACTCAATTAATCATAAGAAAACTTATGAAGGCAATTGAAGCTCTGAGTTGCCAAGCGACAGCCTCAAAATCTTAATGATTAGAGATGATCTGCAAAGAGGAGTGGACCAAAATTCCTCCTGACATGTGCGCAACCCTCATCATCAACTACAAAAAACATCTGACTGCTGTGCTTACCAACAAGGGTTTTCCACCAAGTATTAAGTGTTGTTTGCCAGATGGATCAAATACTTATTTCTCAATGTAAAATGCAAAAAAAAAATTATCTAATTTATAAAATGTGATTTTCTTCATTTTTTTTTTAATATTCTATCTCTCAGTGTTAAAATTAACCTACCCTTAAAATTATAGACTGTTCATGTCTTTGTCAGTGGGCAAACTTACAAAAACAGCAAGGGATCAAATAATTACTTCCCCTACTGTTTATTTATATATATATATATATATATATATATATATATATACGTATACAGTATATATATTAGGGTGACAATGTGTTCTATAAAAAAAATAAAAATTTGTTTTATTCAAAGTCTCACCCCCTATAATTGTAACACGTAATGACCTGTAATATCCTTTAAAAAATCGTCTCTTTTGGTTGAGCTTAAAAGTTGTCTCAATGTCCTCATTGTCAGCACTAGTGATGAGCGAGCATGCTCGCTACTGCTCGGTGCTCACCCAAGCATCTCACTGCTAGAGATGATCGGCGCTCGCCGAGTATTTCCGGGGTTGCTCGGCGGGAGCTCAGGTCTCCTCCCTGCATGTTTGGCGCTCTTTACAGTGCCAATGAACATGCAGGGATTGCCTGCCACTCACTGTAATGCCGTAGCCATGTTGGTTGTGGCATTACAGTGATTGGCTGGCTGCACAGCTTCATCAGGTCTATATCAGACCTTCCGCCGCCATGCTCGTCACAGTCACTCTGGAATCAGACAGTGTAGGGAGAGCTGCTGCTGAGCTACAGAGAGATTTGCTTGTTTCTAGTTAGTGTAGGTGTACCAAATTATATTAGAGACACATATCCATCTCAACAAACAGTCCTTCTGAGGACTAATTCATCTGCAGAGATATCAGGCAGGCAGGGTGTATAGGCAGGCGGTGTATATAGCAGACTGCAGTGCATATAGCACAAGAGGCTCCATTCCAGTTTTGTCTGCTGCTGCTGTTAGATATTTCTAAAAATAGGCCCAGGTCTCAGGGGTCAGGAATAATTTTTTTTTTTATCTTAATTCTCATTATTTGCTTATAAAGCAATCAAGAAAACACCGTTGTTCTGCGCCATTTGCTTGTTGGCACTGCAGAATATAGCCAGGTCCTTTCCATATTACAGCGCTAAAAATCCAGCTATTTAAAACTGTGGTTTGTCCATCACACGGATCACATATAATTGTGCTGAAAATACTGCCATTTCTGATCTCCATTAAAAATTAGTTTCAGTGTCAGTGAAGCAATTGACACCAGTTTGCTGTTCAAAATAGTTACTTACAGGCCAGGTATTTAAAACTGTGTTTTCTCCGTCACACAGATCACATATACGTTTTCAGAAAATACTGCCATTTCTGGCCTCCATTAAAAAAATTTTTCAGCGTGTCAGTGAAGAAATTGACACCAGTTTGCTGTTCAAACTACTTACCTACAGGCCAGGTTTTCAAAACTGTGTTTTCTCCGTCACACGGATCACATATACGTTTTCAAAAAATACTGCCATTTCTGGCCTCCATTAAAAAAAATTTTTCAGTGTGTCAGCAAAGTTTTTGACACCGGTTTGCTGTTAAAAATAGTTACCTACAGGCCAGGTATTTAAAACTGTGGTTTCTCCCTCACACGGATTACATTTAACTTCGCTCCAAATTCAGCCATTTGTAGTGAGCGTGGAAGATATTGTCCTCCATTTAAAATGGGCAAGGCGCGTGGCAAGAGAAAGGGAACTGGACTTGATGATGATGGTGCATGCAGAGGCCGAGGCCGAGGCCGTGGGCAAGCTGAAATTGTGCCACAACAAACACCCACATCTTCTTGCCCGAGCTTCCTGTCCCAATTCCTAGGGGACTGCAGCACAAAACTATTGAACCCAGAGCAGTGTCAAAAGATTGTTGGTTGGATAGTGGATAATGCTTCCAGTCACTTTGCCACCACCACCCTGTCTTCCACACGGTCAAGTCTCAGTAGCCGTGAGTCTGGACTGCATATTCCTCACTCTGGTCCTCCTTCCTCCCACCATGCCGAGTGCCTGGGGACAACTGATCCCACAGTTG
Organism: Phyllobates terribilis; assembly: GCF_046119375.1. Classification (NCBI taxonomy): domain Eukaryota; kingdom Metazoa; phylum Chordata; class Amphibia; order Anura; family Dendrobatidae; genus Phyllobates; species Phyllobates terribilis. The sequence continues at coordinate 121,941,806 of NW_027362764.1, forward strand.
GACACTCCAAAGAGCTGTTCACTTTTCCATTTATAGATTCGGGCCTCTCGCCCGGTCCACTTGAAGCGGAGCAAGAGGAGATCGCATGTAGCGATGCCCAAATATTTGAGCAGCCATGGTTACACAAAGCCGACTTTGGGAAAGTGTCACAAGAGGTGGACGATGATGAGACACATTTGCCAGAAAGTCAGGATGAGGACCAGGGTGCGGAAGTGGAAGACGAGGTGGTGGATGATATTGTAACTGACCAAACCTGGCAGGAGGACATGCAGAGCGAGGACAGCAGCACACAGGGAGAGCAAGGCAGAGCACCCCAACAGGCAGGAAGAAGTAGTGTGGCGGCTGCAGACAGAAGGCAGGCAACTGTTCCCCGTAACACCACCACGAAGGAAGTTGCCAGTACAACTGTTAGGTCTTCCCGAGTCTGGTTGTTTTTTAAAGACTCTGCCGATAACCCCAAAAAGGCCATTTGCATCACCTGCCAGGCCAGCATCAGCAGGGGTGGCAAAACGACCAGCCTGACCACCACCAGCATGATAAGGCACATGGCATCAAAGCACCCGACTTTGTGGGCCAAACCCCAGGGTCCAGGAACAGTGTCTGCGGGTGGCACCACTGCTTCTTCCGCTGTTGTGCATGCAAGCCAGTCCCCTGTCCATGCTACATGCGAAGATGCCTCCTGCCCTGCACCTGTCATTGCAAACTTTCAAGTAGCAGCATCAGGAAGTACATCCACGTCCTTGTCCCAGCGCAGCGTTCAGTTGTCCATACCCGAGTCCTTGGAACGCAAGTGCAAATTTGCAGCCATAGCCCCACAGGCCACACTACTAAATTCCCACATTTCACAACTGCTTGCGCTCGAAATGTTGCCTTTTAGGCTCGTGGAGACGGAAGCATTCCGCAACCTGATGGCAGCGGCCGTCCCTCGTTACTCAGTCCCCAGCCGCCACTATTTCTCCCGGTGTGCTTTCCCCACATTACACAAGCAGGTGTCCCAAAACATTAGCCGTGCCCTCAACAATGCAGTTACCGGGAAAGTCCACCTAACCACGGACACATGGACAGGTGCTTGTGGGCAGGGGTGGTACATCTCGCTGACAGCACACTGGGTTAACATAGTGGAAGCTGGGACCCAGTAGGATCTTAGGACGGAACACGTCCTGCCGACGCCAAGGATTGCGGGCCCTAGGTCAATCAGGGTTGACCCCATAGTCTACAGCTCCTGCACCTCATCCTCTTCAGCCTCCTCCTCCTCTTCAGCCTCCATCTCCGAAATGACCACATCAGTCACAAGCTGGAAGCACTGCAGCACTGCCTCGGCCAAGCGGCAACAGGCTGTGCTGAAGCTAATGTGCTTAGGTGACAAACCGCACAATTCTGAAGAGTTGTGGACAGCTCTGAAAGAGCAGGTAGATCTGTGGTCCACACCACTGAACCTATAGCAGGCATGGTAGTGTGTGACAATGGCCGGAACCTGGTGGCGGCTCTGAGGCGAGGCAAGCTCACACACGTACCATGCCTGGCCCATGTGCTTCACCTTGTGGTTCAACAGTTTCTCAAATCCTACCCTGAGCTGCCGGATCTGCTTGTTAAAGTTTGCCGCCTGTGTGCCCATTTTAGAAAGTCACCTACAGCTTCCGCCGCCCTTGCCGTGTTTCAGCAGCATTTGCAGCTTCCGGCTCACAGACTGGTGTGTGATATCCCCGTGTGTTGGAACTCTACATTGCAGATGTTGGGAAGGATTTGTGAACAGAAGAGGGCAGCTGTTGAGTACCAGCATCAACAAGGCCGTCGGTATTCAGTTCAGACTCCACACATAAGTCCTCAGGAGTAGAGATGAGCGTTGTTCTACTCGAACTGTTCGCCAATCTCAAATTCGAGCTGTTTTGGGCGGTGTTCGAGCCGGTCGGCGAACACGAACAATTTGAGAAAAATTCGGCTGTTCGAGGTTATGTTCGATAACTGTTCGTGCACCAAAATCATAACTGGATTTTTTCTCAGTAATGATGAAAATTAATGTTAATACGCAGTTTGAGTGTACAGCGGGGCGGGGGGAGGGGCAGGGGATGGATCTCTGCAGGAACAATGAAGATCTCCATTTTTTTCTCTTTCCCGCATTTGCAGTGGGGAGGTGCAATCTGTCAGCCTATTAGCAGCGCACACACAGAGCGAAGTGCTTTTTTTCACACAAGCAAGGGCATGTGTGATTGGCAGTGTATGTCACATGTCCTTGCCCTATAAGACCAAGCCATTTTCCCCGTCGCCACCATTTTCTCACTGCTGCAGCTGCGTGTTAGACGGCACCGCTGTTGCTGTGTGCGCTATACCTTGTTAATTTCAAGCCAATTTTCGCACAAATATACAGATAGCTTGGGAGTAGGGAATAGTTGTGATTGCAGTCCTTTTAAGGACTAGGTTACAGCATTTCCTACGACTTTTATCAGGCAGGTCTGTGCTCTTAAATAGATAGATTGTGGGAGTAAAGACTAATTGTAATTGGAGTCCTTTTCAGGACTAGGTTACATCAGTTCCTATCAGTTTTTGCCAGGCAGGTCTGTGCCAGTGCTGTGCAAGTTTTTTTCACAGCATTTGGCTGAATCTAGCAAAGCTAATCCTTTTTGGCCTATTGCAGAGTGTGTTAGTCAGTGGAGTAGCCTATCTGTGTTGCAAGATATACCACCTGTGTATAGAATACCAATTTTTTTACTGCACCTAGTGAAGTAAAATCTTTTGGGCATAGCATCATTCTATTAGTCCATCTATACTGACCTCCATCAGGTTGCAAACTGAATATAATTTTTTTCTGCATCTAGCTCTGAAAAAATATTTGGGCTTCTAGCGGTGTGTGGGACTTGGTCTATTAGTCCATCTATACTGACCTCCATCAGGTTGCAAATTAAAAATAATTTTTTTCTGCATCTAGCTCTGAAAAAATATTTGGGCTTCTAGCAGTGTGTGGGACTTGGTCTATTAGTCCATCTATACTGACCTCCATCAGGTTGCAAATTAAAAATAATTTTTTTCTGCATCTAGCTCTGAAAAAATATTTGGGCTTCTAGCAGTGTGTGGGACTTGGTCTATTAGTCCATCTATACTGACCTTCATCAGGTTGCAAATTAAAAATAATTTTTTTCTGCATCTAGCTCTGAAAAAATATTTGGGCTTCTAGCAGTGTGTGGGACTTGGTCTATTAGTCCATCTATACTGACCTCCATCAGGTTGCAAATTAAAAATAATTTTTTTCTTCATTTATCTCTGAAAAAATATTTGGGCTTCTAGCAGCGTGTGGGACTTGTTCTATTAGTCCATCTATACTGACCTCCATCAGGTTGCAAATTAAAAATAATTTTTTTCTGCATCTAGCTCTGAAAAAATATTTGGGCTTCTAGCAGTGTGTGGGACTTGGTCTATTAGTCCATCTATATTGACCTCCATCAGGTTGCAAATTAAAAATAATTTTTTTCTGCATCTAGCTCTGAAAAAATATTTGGGCTTCTAGCAGTGTGTGGGACTTGGTCTATTAGTCCATCTATACTGACCTCCATCAGGTTGCAAATTAAAAATAATTTTTTTCTTCATTTATCTCTGAAAAAATATTTGGGCTTCTAGCAGCGTGTGGGACTTGTTCTATTAGTCCATCTATACTGACCTCCATCAGGTTGCAAATTAAAAATAATTTTTTTCTGCATGTAGCTCTGAAAAAATATTTGGGCTTCTAGCAGTGTGTGGGACTTGGTCTATTAGTCCATCTATACTGACCTCCATCAGGTTGCAAATTAAAAATAATTTTTTTCTGCATCTAGCTCTGAAAAAATATTTGGGCTTCTAGCAGTGTGTGGGACTTGGTCTATTAGTCCATCTATACTGACCTCCATCAGGTTGCAAATTGAATACAAAAAATTTCTGCATCTAGCTCTGAAAAAATATTTGGGCTTCTAGCAGTGTGTGGGACTTGGTCTATTAGTCCATCTATACTGACCTCCATCAGGTTGCAAATTGAATAAAAAAAATTTCTGCATCTAGCTCTGAAAAAATATTTGGGCTTCTAGCGGTGTGTGGGACTTGGTCTATTAGTCCATCTATACTGACCTCCATCAGGTTGCAAATTAAAAATAATTTTTTTCTGCATCTAGCTCTGAAAAAATATTTGGGCTTCTAGCAGTGTGTGGGACTTGGTCTATTAGTCCATCTATACTGACCTCCATCAGGTTGCAAATTAAAAATAATTTTTTTCTGCATCTAGCTCTGAAAAAATATTTGGGCTTCTAGCAATGTGTGGGACTTGGTCTATTAGTCCATCTATACTGACCTCCATCAGGTTGCAAATTAAAAATAATTTTTTTCTTCATTTATCTCTGAAAAAATATTTGGGCTTCTAGCAGCGTGTGGGACTTGTTCTATTAGCCCATCTATACTGACCTCCATCAGGTTGCAAATTAAAAATAATTTTTTTCTGCATCTAGCTCTGAAAAAATATTTGGGCTTCTAGCAGTGTGTGGGACTTGGTCTATTAGTCCATCTATACTGACCTCCATCAGGTTGCAAATTAAAAATAATTTTTTTCTGCATCTAGCTCTGAAAAAATATTTGGGCTTCTAGCGGTGTGTGGGACTTGGTCTATTAGTCCATCTATACTGACCTCCATCAGGTTGCAAATTAAAAATAATTTTTTTCTGCATCTAGCTCTGAAAAAATATTTGGGCTTCTAGCAGTGTGTGGGACTTGGTCTATTAGTCCATCTATACTGACCTCCATCAGGTTGCAAATTAAAAATAATTTTTTTCTGCATCTAGCTCTGAAAAAATATTTGGGCTTCTAGCAGTGTGTGGGACTTGGTCTATTAGTCCATCTATACTGACCTCCATCAGGTTGCAAATTAAAAATAATTTTTTTCTTCATTTATCTCTGAAAAAATATTTGGGCTTCTAGCAGCGTGTGGGACTTGTTCTATTAGTCCATCTATACTGACCTCCATCAGGTTGCAAATTAAAAATAATTTTTTTCTGCATCTAGCCCAGCCAATAGTTTTGGCCTAATAACACAGTTTGGCCACTCAGCTCTGCTCGGTTACCATCCATTGTTTTTTTGTGCAAACAACTCCAGAGTTGTGAATTAGTTAACCACCAAAATGAGTGGAAAAAGGCCTGCTGCTGGTGGAAAGGGGAATAGGCGTGTTGGGAAGGGGAAAAAAGGTTGTGTCCGTGGGGTAGGTGCAGAAGAAAGACCATCTTCCAGCCAAACTAAAATGTCTACTTCTTTTAGCGGACAATGTGATAAGATCCCTTTCTTACGGCCACGCCAATCGCTACAAATTCCAGATGAGGCACAAAAACAGCCGGTGCTTCAACGGATATCAAGTGCTCCTTTAAGTGGGCTCTCCTCCACATCAACTTCAACATCACAAATACTCCAGTCCTCAAAGGTGTCACCCAAATCGCACTTGCTTCCTCACAGCTCCCAAATCTCCAGCTGCCCGTCTGAGTATGAGGTAGAACAGATGGTTGAGTCTGCAGAGCTGTTTACTCATACTATAGCCTGGGAATCAGAGGTCGACTCCAGCGCTTCTGTGAATCCAGACGAGGAAATGATCTGCACTGATGCCCAGAATCTTTATGAGTCGGATGCAGGACCAGACGCAGAAGGTTCTGACCATAATGTAGACCCTCATTCCCAAACTGTAACTCCTGTTGGTGGAGACAATGAGGAAGACGATGATAAGACTCAAATACCTGATTGGAGCGACAACTTTAGTTTTTTGTCAGGGCAGGAACAGGTTGGCTCTGAGGACGACGGGTGTGATAACGCACAGGGTGATGATGATGAGGTCGGAGATCCCACTTACTGTCAACCCACAGTCAGCCAAGAGATGAGGTCAGCAGAGGAGGTGGAGGAAGATGCTAGTGACGACGAGGTCAGGTTGCGCCTTCCTGAACAGAGACGTAGTACTGGAAGCACGTCAACAACTGCATCCTCAAACACAACTCTGTGTAACATACCTGGCGGCGTCCTTGCATAGTGGTCCATCTCCCACTGTGCAAGAGCACGCACTTGATCTCCAGTCCAGAATTTCTCTCTCGCTTCCCTCCATGCTGTCTGTTTGTGTCTGTTTCTGCTGCTTAAGGGCGGCGCCCGATCACTTCCTGCTTTTTGTACCTGCTGTGGGTCACACCCCTTGTGCGTCCTTAGCATATTGCTGTCTGTCACCTGGTATATAGCTCAGCTGCTCCCATCTATCCCTGCCTGAGCATAGTGTTTCATTCAGTGTGTGCTTGCACTCTGAAGGTGCCAGGTCCCGTTCTGTGTTCTCTTGTCTGCCTATCCTGGAGGCTGTATTTCCAGGCCTGTCTGAACACGCTCCTAGCCTGTTCCTCCTGCCTTCTAGGGGCCGATTACCTAGACCCGTTCCTGTATCTTGTCTGACCTGTCTGAACACGCTCCTAGCCTGTTCCTCCTGCCTTCTAGGGGCCGATTACCTAGACCTGCTCCTGTATCTTGTCTGTCCTGTCTGAACACGCACCTTGCCTGTTCGTCCTGCCTCTCTGGGGGCCGTATTCCCAGACCCGCTCCTGTATTCCGCTGCAGTGTCGGTCTCCTCCGTACACTCAGTTCCAGTCTGAACTCTCTCCTATCCTTTACCTGTTTTGCCTCTATGTTCGTTCCCTTCCTTTTTCTGCAGAGTCTGAACTCGTACCTAACTCCTGCTTGTTGTCTCTGTACTCCCGTTTGTGAGTTTGTGGTCCACTCGCTACTTCTCTGCTAGTACCCTGTGGGTGTCTGGCTCTGCCTTTCCCTTCCTGTCTGTTCCGTGTGAACAGAGCCCTGTCCCCCCTACTCAGCCTAGCCTGCTCTGACTCCTTTGCTCACCGCTCCGGTGTTTCTAGCCTGCTCTGACTCCTTTGCTCACCGCTCCGGCGGTTCTAGTCTGCTCTGTCTCCTTTGCTTACCGCTCCGGCGGTTCTAGCCTGCCCTGCTTCTGCCCACTGCTCCGGCAGTCCTGTCCTGCCCTGCTTCTGCCCACTGCTCCGGCAGTCCTGTCCTGCCCTGCTTCTGCCCGCTGCTCCGGCAGTCCTGGCCTGCCCTGCTTCTGCCCGCTGCTCCGGCAGTCCTGTCCTGCCCTGCTTCTGCCCGCTGCTCCGGCAGTCCTGTCCTGCCCTGCTTCTGCCCGCTGCTCCGGCAGTCCTGTCCTGCCCTGCTTCTGCCCGCTGCTCCGGCAGCCCCGTCCTGCTCTGTTCTTGCCCACCGCTTCGGGCGTTCCCTCTCTGCTGTGGTTGTCTACCGCATCTGCGGTTCTGTGACCCAGTCTGTACTGGGTCTTAACCTTTCTGTGCTCCAGCCCGTCCTTTCGGCCAGTACCTCCCTGCCTGCATACTCGCCTGTATCCACCCATCTGCATACCTGCCGTGTTTGCTTATATCCACCAGTCTGTGCCAGCCTAACCTGCCTGTTCCTGAGTCCCAGTGTGTACTGGGTCCTATCCCGCCTGTGTTCCTACCTGCTAGTGCCTCCCTGTCTGCACTCTAGCTGCGCTTGCCTTTACCCGCCTGCCTGCATACCAGTCGTGTCTGCCTATACCCTCCAGTCTGTGCGCCAGCCTAACCAGCCTGATCCAGTAATCCCTGTGTGGGTCAACCCCCGTGTCCGGAGTTTGACCTGGAGTAGCAACTGGTCCCTCTGCCCGGTTTCTCCCTGGTGCACTGGCGTCGTATGCCATCGTGCCATCTTGGTCGGATTGGCCAGATACTTAGTCACGCCCCTCCAGGCACTCTCCGGTTCATGGTCCAGTGGAATCACTACAATCACACGCACACGCCGCTCAGCCCGGGCGTGTGCATAACAGCATGCTCAGGCCATGGTTCCCGTTGAGCCCCACGGCCTTCGCTCTCTGAGAAGTTTTCCAGCGAATACATGCATTAAAATAAATAAATAAATATTTTTTTTTTCCTTTACCTGAGTTCCAGGCGAATTACGCACCCGTCCAGATGGATCTATCTGCTCTCGTTCCCGCGGATCCGCTACGTTATTATGGGGATCCTAGACAAAGTCGTGCATTTGTGGAGCAATGCATGCTACACTTCAAGTTCTACCCTCTATGTTTTCCCACCGATCAGGTTAAGGTGGCATTCATTATGTCTTACCTGGCGGGTGATGCCTTGGAATGGATCAACCCCCTATATGAAACACAGGATCCGATCCTCCTGGACCTAATGGCCTTCCTGGTGGCCTTTCTAATGGTCTTCGATGATCCTAACCCGGAGGCTCCTGCTGAAGCTTCACTTCCCAATATCCCGGAGCAGCCCCAATGGGTAATGTGTGTGGGTAGCGCAATAGTCCTCCAGCCCAATGAGACTACTGCCCACCCAGAATCCTCACAGGGTGACTACGCTTTCCGGAATACTTCTCCCAACCTCAAGAGGCAGTCCAGACGTGCTAGACGTAGAGGCAAGCCGTCACGCCAGGGTCTGTCCTCCCTGAGACCTCCTGACCCCAACCTTGAAGTCCCTACTGAAGCTTCATCTCCCTGTATCCCGGAGAAGCCCCAACGGGTAATGTGCGTGGGTAGTGCACCAGTTCTCCTGCCCGAAGAGACTTCTGCCCATCCAGACTCCACACAGGAGAACTTCCTGCACCCGGCATCAGATGCTTCACCCACTTTAACCGGTGTGCATGTCCAAGGATGCTCCAAAGCTGTGGTTACCTCAGAGTCTGTGCACCTCTACTACCTGGCGGAGGACCCCCTGTTGCCTCCTGAATCCTCCGGGATACCACTCGATGACAAATGGAGAGAGAATTCTCTACACCCGGTACTCGATACTTTGTCCGCTTCGTCCTGTGAGCCTGACAATGGGTACCCCAAAGTGGTAGTTACCCCCGAGTCTCTACACCCCTCCGACCAGGCGGAGGACCTCCAGTTGTCTCCTGAACCCTTTGGGGTGCTACCTGGTAGCGAAAGGACAGAGACTCTCCTATACTCTGTACCTGATACCTCGCTCGCTTCGTCCAGTGAGTCCAACCTAGTGTACTCCGAAGCAGAGGTTACTCCCGAGTCTCTACACCCCTCCGACCAGGCGGAGGACCTCCAGTTGTCTCCTGAACCCTTCGGGGTGCTACCTGGTAGCGAAAGGACAGAGACTCTCCTATACTCTGTACCTGATACCTCGCTCGCTTCGTCCAGTGAGTCCAACCTAGTGTACTCTGAAGCAGTGGTTACTCCCGAGTCTCTACACTCCTCTGACCAGGCGGAGGACCTCCAGTTGTCTCCAGAACCCTTCGGGGTGCCACCTGGTGGTAAATGGACAGAGACTTTCCTATATCCTGGATCTGATACCTCGCTTGCTTCGTCCAGTGAGTCCGACCTAGTGTACTCTGAAGCAGAGGTTACCCGTGAGTCTCTACACCCCTCTGACCAGGCGGAGGACCGCCAGTTGTCTCCAGAACCCTTCGGGGTGCCACCTGGTGGAGAATGGACAGAGACTTTCCTATACTCGGTACCCGATACCTCGCCTGCTTCGTCCAGTGAGTCCGACCTAGTGTACTCTGAAGCAGATGTTTTCTCTGAGCCTCTGCACTCTTCTGACCCGGCGGAGGACCTACAGTTGTTTCCTGAATCCTCCGGGGTACCACCAGAAAACAAAGAGACAGTGACTTTTCCTCATTATGTACCTGATAACCCGTCTATTTCTTCCTGTGAGCTTGACACGATGTACCTCGAAGCAGAGATTACCCCCAAGTCTCTGTCCCCCTCCAACCCGGTGGAGGACTTCCAGTTGTCTCCTGTACCCTCTGGGGTGCCACCTGAAAATATGTGGAGAGAGACTTCCTTGTGTGCTGTTCCTGGTACTCCACCCGTTTCGTCTGTTGCTAAGGGTGGCTGGATGGGAGGTAGCATCCTAGCTACCCAGAGGAGACCAGTTTTTCCGGTGGACAGGGGAAGTGATCTCTTCGAAGTGAAGAATTGGCCCTCGAATTCCCTGCGGAAGATTCTGGCAGGCCTGAAGAAGAGGGGGCGTAAGGGGGGGGGGTACTGTAACATACCTGGCGGCGTCCTTGCATAGTGGTCCATCTCCCACTGTGCAAGAGCGCGCACTTGATCTCCAGTCCAGAATTTCTCTCTGGCTTCCCTCCATGCTGTCTGTGTCTGTTTCTGCTGCTTAAGGGCGGCGCCCGATCACTTCCTGCTTTTTGTACCTGCTGTGGGTCACACCCCTTGTGCGTCCTCAGCCTATTGCTGTCTGTCACCTGGTATATAGCTCAGCTGCTCCCATCTATCCCTGCCTGAGCATAGTGTTTCATTCAGTGTGTGCTTGCACTCTGAAGGTGCCAGGTCCCGTTCTGTGTTCTCTTGTCTGCCTATCCTGGAGGCTGTATTTCCAGGCCTGTCTGAACACGCTCCTAGCCTGTTCCTCCTGCCTTCTAGGGGCGGATTACCTAGACCCGTTCCTGTATCTTGTCTGACCTGTCTGAACACGCTCCTAGCCTGTTCCTCCTGCCTTCTAGGGGCCGATTACCTAGACCTGCTCCTGTATCTTGTCTGTCCTGTCTGAACACGCACCTTGCCTGTTCGTCCTGCCTCTCTGGGGGCCGTATTCCCAGACCCGCTCCTGTATTCCGCTGCAGTGTCGGTCTCCTCCGTACACTCAGTTCCAGTCTGAACTCTCTCCTATCCTTTACCTGTTTTGCCTCTATGTTCGTTCCCTTCCTTTTTCTGCAGAGTCTGAACTCGTACCTAACTCCTGCTTGTTGTCTCTGTACTCCCGTTTGTGAGTTTGTGGTCCACTCGCTACTTCTCTGCTAGTACCCTGTGGGTGTCTGGCTCTGCCTTTCCCTTCCTGTCTGTTCCGTGTGAACAGAGCCCTGTCCCCCCTACTCAGCCTAGCCTGCTCTGACTCCTTTGCTCACCGCTCCGGTGTTTCTAGCCTGCTCTGACTCCTTTGCTCACCGCTCCGGCGGTTCTAGTCTGCTCTGTCTCCTTTGCTTACCGCTCCGGCGGTTCTAACCTGCCCTGCTTCTGCCCACTGCTCCGGCAGTCCTGTCCTGCCCTGCTTCTGCCCACTGCTCCGGCAGTCCTGTCCTGCCCTGCTTCTGCCCGCTGCTCCGGCAGTCCTGTCCTGCCCTGCTTCTGCCCGCTGCTCCGGCAGTCCTGTCCTGCCCTGCTTCTGCCCGCTGCTCCGGCAGTCCTGTCCTGCCCTGCTTCTGCCCGCTGCTCCGGCAGTCCTGTCCTGCCCTGCTTCTGCCCGCTGCTCCGGCAGCCCCGTCCTGCTCTGTTCTTGCCCACCGCTTCGGGCGTTCCCTCTCTGCTGTGGTTGTCTACCGCATCTGCGGTTCTGTGACCCAGTCTGTACTGGGTCTTAACCTTTCTGTGCTCCAGCCCGTCCTTTCGGCCAGTACCTCCCTGCCTGCATACTCGCCTGTATCCACCCATCTGCATACCTGCCGTGTTTGCTTATATCCACCAGTCTGTACCAGCCTAACCTGCCTGTTCCTGAGTCCCAGTGTGTACTGGGTCCTATCCCGCCTGTGTTCCTACCTGCTAGTGCCTCCCTGTCTGCACTCTAGCTGTGCTTGCCTGTACCCCTCTACCTGTATTGTTCCTGAGTCCCAGTGTGTACTGGGTCCTATCCCGCCTGTGTTCCTACCTGCTAGTGCCTCCCTGTCTGCACTCTAGCTGCGCTTGCCTTTACCCGCCTGCCTGCATACCAGTCGTGCCTGCCTATACCCTCCAGTCTGTGCGCCAGCCTAACCAGCCTGATCCAGTAATCCCTGTGTGGGTCAACCCCCGTGTCCGGAGTTTGACCTGGAGTAGCACCTGGTCCCTCTGCCCGGTTTCTCCCTGGTGCACTGGCGTCGTATGCCGTCGTGCCATCTTGGTCGGATCGGCCAGATACTTAGTCACGCCCCTCCAGGCACTCTCCGGTTCATGGTCCAGTGGAATCACTACAATCACACGCACACGCCGCTCAGCCCGGGCGTGTGCATAACACTCTGCCTCTCACCACAAGTCGTGGTGGCTCTTCAGGTCGCATGGGTGCTAAGCCTTGCATAGCCTGGGCATTTTTTCAGATCGATAAAGATGACCCAACTCGTGTTATCTGTAACATTTGTCAGCAAAAGCTAAGTAGCCTGGGAATCAGAGGTCAGCTCCAGCGCTTCTGTGAATCCAGACGAGGAAATGATCTGCTCTGATGCCCAGAATCTTTATGAGTCGGATCCAGGACCAGACGCTGAAGGTTCTGACCATAATGTAGACCCTCATTCCCAAACTGTAACTCCTGTTGGTGGAGACAATGAGGAAGACGATGATGAGACTCAAATACCTGATTGGAGCGACAACTTTAGTTTTTTGTCAGGGCAGGAACAGGTTGACTCTGAGGACGACGGGTGTGATAACGCACAGGGTGATGATGATGAGGTTGGAGATCCCACTTACTGTCAACCCACAGTCAGCCAAGAGATGAGGTCAGCAGAGGAGGTGGAGGAGAATGCTAGTGACGACGAGGTCAGGTTGCGCCTTCCTGGACAGAGACGTAGTACTGGAAGCACGTCAACAACTGCATCCTCAAACACAACTCTGCCTCTCACTACAAGTCGTGGTGGCTCTTCAGGTTGCATGGGTGCTAAGCCTTGCATAGCCTGGGCATTTTTTCAGATCAATAAAGATGACCTAACTCGTGTTATCTGTAACATTTGTCAGCAAAAGCTAAGTAGAGGCCAAAAAATACATAGTTTGAGTACTTCATGCATGAACCGGCACATGGACATGAAGCATAAGTTGCAGTGGGAAGCTCAGTGTGCTACAATGCGGCCTAGCCGGCCGGGCCAATCACCGTCTGCCATATCTTGTGCATCCGCGGCCTCTTCATCCTCTGTGACTGGGGGGACAGCAGTCACACCTGTTTTGGGGCGCAGACCTGCCACCTCTTTACCCGCAACAGCCAGCGTGATTGGCAGGTCATCATTTTCTTTGGAGGTGGTAACACCAGCTGGTGTTGAGCGCTGTCCGACATCGATAGCACCACCTTTGGATCAAGGCAACCTAACATGTCCGCCTGCATCTTCCTCACAGACCGGCAGTTTGCCGGGGACACCCTTATCAACCCCGTCTAAGCACAATAGCCAGCCCTCGGTCCCTCAGATGTGGACAAGTAAAAGACCATTTCCTCCTAGCCATGAGAAAGCTAAGAGGTTGAATTTCACCATCTGCAAGCTCTTGGCTACAGAAATGCTGCCTTTCCGCCTGGTGGACACAGAGGATTTTCGAGACCTTATGTCCGTCGCAGTGCCCCAGTACCAGATGCCCAGTCGGCACTACTTCTCAAAGAAAGGTGTGCCTGCGCTCCACCAGCATGTCGCACACAACATCACCGCTTCTTTGAGAAACTCTGTGTGTGACAGGGTGCATTTCACCACAGACACTTGGACGAGTAGGCATGGACAGGGGCGTTACATGTCGCTGACTGGGCACTGGGTAACTATGGTGACAGCAGGACAAGGGGCTGCTGTCCAAGTCTTGCCGTCCCCACGAGTTGTGCGTCAATCCTCTTTATGTCAAAGTTCCTCCACTGCTTCTGCCTCCTCAACCTCCTCTCGGTCTTCCACCTGCACCCAAAACCTGTCTGGTCATGCCACAAGCTTTCTAACTGCGCAGAAGGGATCCTGCACACCTCCTTACTATGCTGGCAGTAGGGCTCAACGTCATCAGGCGGTTTTTACATTGAAATGTCTGGGAAATGTGAGTCACACAGCTGAGGAGTTGTGGTCAGCTCTGGAGAACCAATTTCATGAATGGTTGTCTCCACTGGACCTGAAACCAGGGAAGGCCGTGTGCGACAATGCTGCAAACCTGGGTGCAGCCCTTCGCCGGGGCAATGTCACACACGTGCCTTGTATGGCTCACGTGTTGAACCTGGTTGTCCAGCAATTTTTAGCCCACTATCCCAGACTAGATGGCCTTCTGCAGAGGGCACGGTCGCTGTGTGCTCACTTCCGCCGTTCGCATCCCGCAGCTCAGCGACTTACATCTCTACAGAAGTCGTTGGACCTGCCACTTCACCGGCTAAAATGCGATGTGCCTACCCGGTGGAATTCAACTCTGCACATGTTGCAGCGACTGTGGCAGCACCGACAAGCCCTGGTGAAATACGTTCTGACGTATAGCCTGGGCCAACGAGATTCAGAGGTGGGGCAAATCACGCTGGAGGAGTGGTCTCAGATCAGGAACCTATGCACCCTTCTGCACAGTTTTGAAATGGCGACGAAGATGTTTAGTGCTGACGATGCCATTATCAGCATGACTATTCCGGTGATTTACATGCTGGAGCACATGTTAAACAGAATTCGGAGTCAGGTGGTGGCACAAGAGGAGGTGGAGGAAGTAGAGGAGGAGGAGTTGTATGCGGAAGGGCTAACATCTGCAAGGTCCAGACGGTCGGCAGCACCAAGGCGGCAGGCATGTGAGGGTGGGGGAGATGGTTTTACCAGGGCGCATGGTAGCAGCCAAACTAGTGAGGAAGGTGCAGGAGCCCAGGAAGAAGTGGAGGACGAACTGATGGAAGACTCATCAGATGAGGGAGACCTTGATCACATTTCTGTTGTGCGAGGTTGGGGGGAGAGGACAGAGGAAGGAAGCATGATTGTTACCTCGCCACCAACACAACAGGGACTTGGTGCTCCTGGATGCGCAACACACATGAGTGCCTTCTTGCTGCACTACCTGCAACATGACCCTCGAATTGTGAGAATTAGAAATAATCCTGACTACTGGGTTGCCACACTGTTAGATCCCCGGTACAAAAGTAAATTTGCAGAAATTATTCCTGCCATAGAAAGGGAAGCACGCATGCAGGAGTATCAGCAGAGACTGTTGCAGAATCTTACATGTGCTTTTCCACAAAATACCAGTGGTGCACGTAGTGAATCTCACAGTTCCAACTTGCCAACCGTGGGACCGTCAAGTGTTCAGCACTCAAACCGTAACAGAACCACAGTATCTGCTGGTAACATCAATTTTGCGGAATCATTTCACCACTTTTTTAGCCCATCCTTTGCAAGGCCACAGGAGACAAGAAGTCTGACACATAGTCAACGCCTAGAGACGATGGTACAGGAGTATCTCCAAGTAAACATTGAAGCCACGACTGTGTCACTGGACCCTTGCTCTTTTTGGGCTTCCAATCTGGATAAATGGCCGGAGCTAGCCACTTACGCCTTGGAGATCTTGTCATGCCCCGCAGCCAGCGTTCTGTCTGAACGTGTGTTCAGCGCTACTGGTGGTGTGCTGACAGATAAGCGCACGCGGCTCTCCACTGATAATGTAGACAGACTCACGTTCATAAAGATGAACAAATCATGGATCCGAAACGACTTTTCTACCCCTGTGTCATCCTGGGGAGAGTAAAAGCTTGATGATTGGTTAAAATCACCCTACCAACCGTTTTAAGCTTTCAAATTACTAATCATGTTTATCTGTATCTTGACTGGAAAATAATTTGGGCTTTGTAGCAGTGTGCAGCACTGATCCTATTAGGCCATCTATAATAAGCTTCACCAGATTTAAAATTAAAAATAATTTTTAGCTGCATCTAGCCCGGAAAATAATTTTGGGGCTCCGAGATGCGCAAGACACATAAGTGCCTTCTTGCTGCACTACCTGCAGCATGACCCTCATATTGTCAGAATTCGAAGTAATCATGACTACTGGGTTGCCACACTCTTAGATCCCCCAAAATTTTCGATCAACCTTTTCATTTTAATAAAGACCAAAAAAATGGTCATTTTTGAAATTATAAGCATTAGCAGGTTGTTAGAAACTGAAATCAAACAGTTTTCAACTCAAAACTTTATTCTAGGTGATGTTACATTTTCACATAGGACCCCTTGTTCGAAAGGAGCTTCTGAACTCTCTCGTCCATTGAATTTGTCAGGTTTTGGATGGTTTCTGCTTCAATTGTTTTGCATGAGGACAGAATACCCTCCCAGAGCTGTTGCTTAGATGTGAACTGCCTCCCGCCATCATAGACACTCCTTTTAATGATGCTCCAAAGGTTCTGAATGGGGTAGAGGTCAGGGGAGCATGGGGGTCACACCATAAGTTTGTCCCCTTTTATGCCCATATCAGCCAGAGATGCAGATGTTTTATGTGCAGCATGAGATGGTGCATTATCATGCAGAAAAATGATCTTGCTGTGAAATACACGGTTCTTCTTCTTGAACCATGGCAGGAAGTGCTGTTTGAGAAAATCCACATACATTATGGAGTTCATCTTTAGCGCCTTCAGGGATCCTAAAGGGGCCGACAATCTCTCTCCCCATGATTCCAGCCCAAAACATTACTCCACCTCCTCCTTGTTGGCGCTGTAGCCGTGTTTGCGTGGGGTGTCCATCAACCAGCCATCCTCCACTCCATTCATCTGGACCATCGAGCGCTCCACGGCACTCATCCGTGAACAAAACAGTTTTGAAATCAGTCTTCATGTAATGTTTGGCCCACTGGAGCCGTTTCTGCTTGTGTGAAGTGGATAGAGGAGGTCGACAGGATGGCATATGCACAGCTGCAAACCTCTGAAGGACCCTGCATCTTGTTGTTCGGGGGACGTTGGAGGCACAAGCAGCTTCAAAAACTTGTCTGCTGCTATGACAAGGCTTTTTTGCCGCTGCTGTTTCAACCTGACGTAATTGCCTGTAGGAAAGAGTCCTCAATTTGCCCTTATCAGCACGCACACGTGTGTACTGTGAATCAGCTACATACTTCTTGATTGCCAAGACACTTCATCCTGATCATCGCACAATGTTGATTGTAGTCATGCCTTGACCTAAAAACTCCACAATTTGTTGCTTCTCAGCAGCCGACACATCCTTTTTCTTTCCCATTTTGGCAGAAAATGTAGGCTGCTTAATAATGTGAGAGAGCCTTCTTAAGTAGTCTTGCCTTTCATTGGACACACCTGCCAAACTAATTAGCACAGGTGTCTGCAATTGCTTACAGTGATATAAAGAGCCCTGACACACATCACCATCAATGAGTTTAACTGAAAAACAAACAAATTCTTCCCTTATCACTCCTAAACACTTTTTGCATAATAATTTGGAACGCGGTGTACATGTGCTTTTCCACAAAACACCAGTGGTTCACGTAGTGAATCTTACAGTTCTAACTTGCCAACCGTGGTCTGTATGGAATTGTTCAATAAAGGGCCCAAAATTAAGATAACATAGATGGGAGAGGTCTCTATGAATAGGAATTCCTAAGTATTTGATACCCTGTGAGGGCCAGGCAAAGGGAAAGTTGGACTGGATGGAATCCTATATGGATTTAGGGAGGGAGACATCGAGGGCCTCAGACTTCGCTGCATTGATTTTAAAATTTTACCATGTAACAAAGTGATCTATTTCAGCCATAACAGCAGGGATGGATATATGTGATTGAGTGATATATACTAGGACATCATCAGCAAATAGAGAGCACTTGTACTCGGTGCCTCCCACCTCAATCCACCTAATATTGGGGTTATGGCGAATTGATGAGAGCAGGTGCTCCGTCACTAGGATGTATAAGAGAGGGGACAGAGGACATCCCTGCCTTGTCCCATTGGTGATTGTGAAAGGTGATGAAAATGTTCTGACGCACCCCCTGGGCCTTGGGACACCCGGAGCCGGACCCTTTTTGGTGGATGCTGGTGGTTGTAGTCTTCGTGGCGGCGATCCGGTTCCGTGGCTCAGGGCGGTCAAACCAGTGGCGGAACTATTTATGTGGTTTTGATGTTTAAATGTCCGACTACGCCACCCGTGGATTGCGGTCAGAGTGAACCGCCGCTACAGGGCAGACCGCTAAGGCTGGTGTTGTGGGTGCAGCAGAGCGTAGCATAACTCCCCACGGGAGGAGTATAGCCTCAGGGCAGTGTATGCGGAGGATGGGGGTGATGGTGCAGGGCAGCAGCAGTAACGACACGGAGTCAGTGATGCAGTTCAGGGCCTTTACTCACAGTTCTTATTATCCAGACCACGTCTGCAGGTAACGGCTGCCCACGTCGTACTGTGCTCACCAGGTGAGGGGCTCAGACAACTCCCAGATAACTTTGGAGCGCTTCACAGGACCCCCTTTGTGTGTCCTTTGTCTGGCCTTTCTTACCAACACTTCTGTCCGGCTGCCTCGGGCCTCCTCTTGGTAAACTTGGCGCCAGTTTCCCTGACCCTATGTGGTGCCTTCCTAGCGGGTGGAGCAAGGGGCTGCGCCACATAAAATGTCAGAGCCTCCGGTTTCTAGCTGAGGGTCGTTTCCTGCCTCCACTAGTTCGGGGACCGGTCTCCCCCTTTGGCCTGACCCCTCCACGCAGGTGGATTCGGGCGTGCGGTGGCGACTCGCCCGTCCGCACCCCTGGGATCCCTTCATTCCTCGTTCCTGGAGCCTTCTCCGCTCCTCTTCCTTCCTTCTCCCTCTTGCAGGCCTGGGCCTCTGTTACTAGGCCCGCCTCCGGAGCAGAGCTCATGCAGAGCCCCTGCTCCCTGCCACTTCTGCTCAGACTTCTCTGCACTGAACTAAGATGGTGCCCACCTTTTATACTCCCTTCTCAATGCACCCAGGAACTGCTTCCTCCCTGCTCCTGCACTGCAGGGTTCCCCTTCCTCAGTGTTCCCTCCCCCCACTCCAGCCAGGGACAGGGACTGTCGTGCCCATCTCAGGGGCATATTGGTCGCCCTGCCCCACGGCAATGTGGTGTAATGCATGCAGGTGTCGGGTCCTGATCCACACTCCATCCTTATCTGAGAGTGAGATATCACACCTCTGGGTGAGGTGCAATACGTCTGTAGCAACCGAGCCCTCGGTGCTACAGTTCCATTTATCTTCAGCCTAGGTGACGTATTGTGATACAGGGCCGTGATTTTGGCTATAAAAGGGTCCCCTAGACCCCTACCCCAAGCTTTTTAAGAGAATCATATATGGCGTGCCAGGAGACTCTATGGAATGCTTTCTCAGCATCCAACGAGAGTATCTACTTACAAATTTTTAACTGCATCTAGCCCAGGAAATACTTTGTGCCTAGTAGCAGTGTCTGCTAGTCAGCGGATTATCCTGGCTGTTAAGCAAGCTACACCACCTGTAGTTTGGACACTTAATTTTTTCAAAGGAAATGCTTCGGGACCACGGGATACTTAGTGAAGAGCATCAGGAGGCACCCCAAGGCATAGGGGCTGGGACTGGCACTAGGATGCCTTGCGGTGGACAGCCGAGCTCGATCCTTATAAAAGCTTTTTAACTGCAGCAGCTTTAGTGGACGCTACTGGAGCTGGAATTACGCGGCTGCTGGCATGAGACTTGCCCTCCAATAGATCCTTGTAAATGGATTTAAAGTGTATTCATTCAAATTAGAGGGACAATTTAAATTAAAAAGCTTAGAGCTGCCTCCACCACAGGGGGGCTCTCTCGACCCACCAGCGGACAGGCACCAGTATTGGGAGTGGGGAGCTGGCCGTCAATGTTCACCGCGGCTCTGGCACAAACCCGGCGACACGGAGGTGGCACGGGCAGGAGCGGACTGGCCGTCTCGGTTTCTCACTTTTTGGATTTTAGAAGGGCATGACATGCCTATATCTGTGTCTCCCCCTCCTTTTACTCCTCCACCTCTTTTCTTTTCGCATGACTATATGTACTTGTCACTTTTCCATGTGTTAGTTGTGTCTTCTGAGCAGTTTGTCAGCTTTTGGACACCTTTGAAGGTGTTTTCTATGTGTTTCTATGTGTTTTTGTTTGCCTGCCATTGGTTTTAACGGTGTTCGAAGGTGTTCGACGAACAGTTCGACGAACAGTTCGGCGAACACACGGGTGTTCGACGAACCGAACCGAACTCGAACACTACGGGGGTGGCTCAACACTACTCAGGAGTGGACATGGATGTGAGACATACAGTATGTACCATCCTCCAAAACTTTGAGGACTCCACCAAGATGGTGAGAGGCGATGATGCCATAATTAGCGTTACCATGCCGCTTCTCTGTCTTCTTCTGCTCTCTGCTCACAATCAATGAGGATGCATTGCAGTCGGAGCACGATGAAATGGAGCAAGGAACCATACAGGGTGATTACACACAGCCAAGCCTCATCTCATCCCAACGTGGATTGGGTGACAATGAGGAAGAGGAGGAGGAGGAAGAACAGGAGCTAGTTTTATGCACTATAGACGGTACTACCTGAGAAGGAGGAGGAGAGCATGGTCACTCGTCCTCTTGGTGAGGACACGAAAGACTTGCTTGTTAGCAGTCTGGTACGCATGGCTGAGTTTATGTTATGCTGCCTTTCCCATCACCCTCGCGTTCTCAAAATTTTGGGTGACAGTCATTACTGGTTGGTGACACTTCTAGACCCACGCTACAAGGAGAACTTTATATCTCTTATTCCTAAGTCTAAAAGAATGGGGCAGTACCAGAAGGCCCTTGTTGAGGAACTATTAAAAAAATTCCCATCTGAAAACGCTGGCTGAAGAGGTCATAGTTCGTTGGACAACCAAGAACTACAGGCGAGAGAGACACAACTCCAATTCAGCAGAGGCAGGGGAACACTGTCAATGTTCTGGGAGAATTTTCTCAGCCCCTCCAATCTCACAAGCCCTGAGGCGCGGGGTACTCTCAGAAGGAGTGCAAAGTTTGGGAAGATGCTGAGGGAGTACCTTGCCGACCGTACCAATGTCCTCCGTGATTCCTCTGTGCCTTATAATTATTGGGTATCCAAGCTGGATACGTAGAATGAACTGGCTGTCTATGCCTTAGAGGTCCTGGCCTGCCCTGCCGCTAGCGTTTTGTCAGAGCGAGTTTTTAGTGCCGCTGGTGGAATTATAACTGATAAACGCATCCGCCTGTCAACTGAAAATGCTGACAGGCTGACTCTTATAAAAATAAACTAGGGCTGGATTGGGGCAGACTTCTTAACATCACCGAATGATAGCATCGTAACATAAACTCAAATCCAATTTCTTTTTTTGGGAGGTGTATTCCCATGCAGCTTTTCACACCCACACATGGGTATACGCTTCCTTATTTTGGCTATTTGCTCTTGTGTTCCTCCTTCTCCTCATCCTCATCCTCCACCACCATATCACCAGGGTGACCGTGGTCCGTGATGCAACACCCACATATATATATTTTTTTTTAAAGGGTGTTTATGATACCCGTAAAAAAAAAATGTATACAGTATGTTCATGTATACCCCCCAGGGGTAAATGTTTGTCAGCCCATACACTTAGTGCATGGGCATTACAAGTATAGGAGACCCACTCCTTTCTAATGGGAACATTTTTCTATGAGGCCCTCCTCCATATCTCTTCCAAGGGGCATTGGAGTGCATCCCAATTTATGGCAGCCCTTGCATTCACTGCATAGGCCAATACTATGGGAGACCCACTTCCTAATAATGGGATCATTGTTTACAGGAAGCCCTCTGAACTCCACGTCTCTTCTAAAGGCATTGGAGTGCTTCCAAATTATTGGAAACCCTTGCATTCACTGCATAGGCAAACAGAATGGGAGACCCACTTCCTAATAATGGGAACATTGTTTTCAGGAGGCCTTCCTCTAAGTCTCTTCAAAGGGGGGTTGGGGTGCGTCCAAATTTTCAAAGGGGTATTGGTGTGCATCCAAATTTTGGGCGACCATGCTAGCTCTTTATTCCCTTCCCAAATTATAATTAAGCTATGCTTCAATGTTCAATAAGAGGGTGACACGTTCCCTCCTAAGAGATGGTTTAGACATTGGTTCAATTTTACCATTACATCTATGGCAATAATAAATACATAAGTAATAAATATGGCGTGTCCAAACTTTTTACCGGTGCTGTTATATATAGATACAGTATATAGTTTTCGTTGTTTTCCTTGTCCATACATAGAATCATAGAATCATAGAATGGTAGAGTTGGAAGGGACCTCCTGGGTCATCTGGTCCAACCCCCTGCTCAAAGCAGGATTCACTAGATCATCTCAGACAGATGTCTGTCCAGCCTCTGTTTGAAGACGTCCATTGAAGGGGAACTCACCACCTCTCGTGGCAGCCTGTTCCACTCATTAATCACCCTAACTGTCAAAAAGTTTTTTCTAATATCTAATCTGTGTCTCCTCCCATTTAGTTTCATCCCATTGCTTCTAGTCTTTCCTTGTGCAAATGAGAATAAAGATGATCCTTCTACAATGTGACAGCCCTTGACATATTTGTAGACAGCTATTAAGTCTCCTCTCAGTCTTCTTTTTTGCAAGCTAAACATTCCCAAATCCTGCAACCGTTCCTCATAGGACATGGTTTGCAGACCAGTCACCATTCTGGTCGCTCTTCTCTGAACTTGCTCCAGTTTGTCTATGTCTTTTTTAAAATGTGGTGCCCAAAACTGTACACAGTATTCCAGATGAGGTCTGACCAAAGAGGAGTAAAGACCGATAATGACTTCACGTGATCTAGACTGTATGCTTCTGTTAATACATCCCAGAATTGTATTTGCCTTTTTTGCTGCTGCATCACACTGTTGACTCATGTTCAGTCTATGATCTATTAGTATACCTAAGTCTTTTTCACATGTACTGTTGCTTAGCTCTATTCCTCCCATTCTGTATATGCTTTTTTTCATTTTTATTGCCCAGATGTAGTACTTTGCATTTTTCCCTGTTAAAAACCATTCTGTTGGTTGCTGCCCACTGCTCCAGTTTATTTAGGTCTTTTTGAATCCTCTCTCTCTCTTCTCTAGTATTAGCTATCCCTCCTAGCTTTGTGTCATCAGCAAATTTAATCAGTTTACCCTCAATTCCTTCATCTAAATCATTGATAAAGATGTTGAACAATACAGGTCCCAGGACAGAGCCCTGTGGTACCCCACTTGAGACATTCATCCAGCTGGATGTGAAGCCATTTACAACCACCCTTTGAGTCCGATCACTAAGCCAGTTATGAATCCACCTAACAGTTGCCTGGTCCATTGCATACTTGGTCATTTTTTCAATAAGGATGGTGTGAGATACTTTGTCAAATGCTTTGCTGAAGTCAAGATATACTATATCTACAGCATTTCCCTGATCCACCCAGTCAGTGATTCTGTCATAGAAGGAAATTAAGTTAGTCTGACATGACTTGTTAGTTACAAACCCATGCTGACTCTGGTTAATCACTTCATTCTTATCCATGTACTTACATACATGTTGTTTAATAATTTGTTCAAAGATCTTTCCCGGTATAGAAGTCAGACTCACCGGCCTATAGTTCCCTGGGTCCACCTTCTTCCCCTTTTTGAAGATAGGAACAACATTTGCTCTTCTCCAGTCTTCTGGGACTTCTCCTGTTCTCCAAGAATTTTCAAAGATTATGGAGAGTGGTTCTAAAATTTCTTCTACGATCTCCTTCAGTACTCTGGGGTGTAATTCATCTGGACCTGGAGACTTGAACTCATTTATGTTAGCTAAATATTCCCTCACAATCTTTCTGTTTACAGATAACTTGGATTCCTCTATTCCTTTAAAAGGACAGTGAAGATCTGTTGATGTTACATTTTCTTTCTGAGAGAAAACAGATGCAAAATAGGAATTAAAAAGTTCGGCCTTCTCAACATCCTCTCTTACCATTTCTCCATTTTCATCCTGTAAAAATCCTATAGCATCTTTGACTTTTCTTTTACTTTTGACATACCCCCAAAATCCTTTTCTATTGCTTTTGACATCTCTTGCAAGCCTTAATTCATTGTCAGCTTTAGCTAACCTGATACGTGCCCTGCAGGATCTGCAGACTGCATTATAATCTTTTTTAGATATGCCTCCCTCTTTCCATTTAATAAACATTTCTTTCTTTCTTTTTAGCATGTGTTTAAGTTCTGTGTTCATCCATCCTGGTTTCCTTAAATGCTTCCCATTCTTTCTACTTTTCGGGATTGTTAACGATTGTGCTTTGAGAATCTCATTTTTAAAAATTTCCCATCCTTCCTGGACATTTTTGTCCTTAAGGACATCCAGCCATTGGATCCCTCCTATTCTCTTTCTGAGTCTCTTAAAATCTGCCTTTCTAAAATCTAACCTTGAAGTTTGAGTCTTCACATGTCTTCCTCCTCTAGTTATCCAAAATTCTATAATAGCATGGTCGCTGCCTCCTAGGGTCCCAGCCACTTTTACCTCCTCAACCATTTCCTCCCTGTTTATAAGGATTAGATCCAAAGTAGCAGATCCCCTTGTTTTCTCCCCTACCTTTTGGAAGATAAAGTTGTCAGCAAGAGAGGATAAGAATTTGCTTGACCTGTTAGTTTTACTTGAGAGAGATTCCCAACAAATGTCTGGATAGTTGAAATCTCCCATGACCACTACGTCATATTTTTTGGAGAATTTGGTCATTTGATACATAAAGAGTTCATCCATATCTTCAGCTTGCCCAGGTGGCCTGTAGTAAATGCCTACAATGGTGTCCTTTCCGTTGTTCTCTCCTTGTATTCTTACCCAAACAGTTTCCACAGAACTCCCAGTCTCTGAAGCTTCAATCTCTGTGCAGATATACGCTTTTCTAACATACAATGCAACACCTCCTCCTCGTTTATCAAGTCTGTTTCTTGCAAATAAGTTGTATCCTTTTAGCCTTTTATTCCAATCATGTGTATCGTCCCACCAAGTTTCAGTGATTCCAATGACATCATATTCCTTTTCCTGCATTAGTAGTTCCAATTCTCCTTGTTTGTTGCCCATGCTTTGTGCATTTGTATAAAAACATTTTAGTTTGTGATTGGTTTCTCTTCCTCCCATATTTTTATTATTTAAATTGTTTTGTCTTTGTTCTTCCTTTCCACTTCCAGTAGCAGAGATCTCAATAGTATTTGTCAGCTGTATGGCTTTTTCTGGCCATTTGCTTCCCTTCCCACATTGTTCTAGTTTAAAGCTCTCCCGATGAGTGCAGCAAGGCGAGTTCCAAATACATGTTTTCCAGTCTTCGTAAGGTGCACCCCATCTCTAGCAAGTAGTCCATCGTATAGGTAATTCATTCCGTGATCCAGAAATCCAAATCCTTGTTGACGGCACCATCGACGTAGCCAGTTGTTTACCTGTAGAATCTTATTCCACCTCATGGTTCCATGGCCATCCACTGGGAGGATGGATGAGAAGACCACCTGCGCTCCCAATTCTTTCACTTTCTTGCCTAAGTCTTCAAAGTCACTGCAGATGGTTTCCAGGTCCTTTCTTGCGGTGTCATTTGTCCCCACATGTATTAGCAGGAATGGGTAATGATCTGTAGGTCTGAAGAGTCTTGATATCCTGTCAGACACATCTTTAATTTTTGCTCCTGGAAGACAGCACATTTCTCTTGAGGTTATGTCTGGTCTGCAGATAGCGGCCTCTGTTCCTCTTAACAGGGAATCCCCCATGACCACCACTCTCCGTTTTTTCTTCACAACATTCTTCTTTCTCCATCCAGGAGGTTTCTGAGGGCTTACAAGGTTATTCGTTGCTGGCAAAGTCTTATTTTGCTGTATTTCTTCCTGGTTCTCCTGCGTGAGAGCCTGGTACTGGTTCCTGAGCAGTATGGGTGCTGACTGCCTCTCGATCCTCCTGCTTCTGTGGGTCACATGCTTCCATTCCTCTGTTTCGTCAGGTGCAGTTCGAATTTCTTCTCTTTCTGAATCATGAAGAGATAATTCTGCTCTGTCTAAGAACTCTTCACCTTCCTTAATGATTTTCAAGGTAGTTAACCTCTCTTCTAGATTTCGCAACTTTTCCTCCAACAGGGACACAAGCTTGCATTTCTGGCATGTGAAGTTTGGCTTTTCCACTGGCAAGTCTGTGAACATGTAGCAGGATATGCAGCTCACCAAATGGCTCCTGGACTCTTCCATGTTCTTATTGTTAATGTTCTGAAAACAGTGAAAAAAGCTTAAAAAAAAGCTTCAAAATGCGCGCGCCGGTAGGCGTGTGGTTTACCGATGTCCTCTTTTCAGCTCCAACAGCCAAAATCCAGTGTTCTTTGAGCTCGCGGAGACACTTCACTTACCCCAAAATGCAGTGGGAATATGCAAATTATCTCCTCAGGACTCCTCCCCTGGTTTACCGATGTCCTCTTTTCAGCTCCAACAGCCAAAATCCAGTGTTCTTTGAGCTCGCGGAGACTCTTCACTTACCCCAAAATGCAGTGGGAATATGCAAATTATCTCCTCAGGACTCCTCCCCTGGTTTACCGATGTCCTCTTTTCAGCTCCAACAGCCAAAATCCAGTGTTCTTTGAGCTCGCGGAGACTCTTCACTTACCCCAAAATGCAGTGGGAATATGCAAATTATCTCCTCAGGACTCCTCCCCTGTTTTTTTTTTTTTTTTTTTTTACTTATACATAAGTATATATATATACAGTACAGACCAAAAGTTGGGACACACCTTCTCTTTTAAAGATTTTTCTGTATTTTCATGACTATGAAAATTGTACATTCACACTGAAGGCATCAAAACTATGAATTAACACATGTGGAATTATATACTTAACAAAAAAAGTGTGAAACAACTGAAAATATGTCTTATATTCTAGGTTCTTCAAAGTAGCTACCTTTTGCTTTGATGACTGCTTTGCACACTCTTGGCATTCTCTCGATGAGCTTCAAGAGGTAGTCGCCGGAAATGGTCTTCCAACAATCTTGAAGGAGTTCCCAGAGATGCTTAGCACTTGTTGGCCCTTTTGCCTTCACTCTGCGGTCCAGCTCACCCCAAACCATCTCGATTGGGTTCAGGTCTGGTGACTGTGGAGGCCAGGTCATCTGGCGTAGCACCCCATCACTCTCTTTCTTGGTCAAATAGCCCTTACACAGCCTGGAGGTGTGTTTGGGGTCATTGTCCTGTTGAAAAATAAATGATGGTCCAACTAAATGCAAACCGGATGGAATAGCATGCCGCTGCAAGATGCTATGGTAGCCATGCTGGTTCAATATGCCTTCAATTTTGAATAAATCCCTAACATTGTCACCAGCAAAGCACCCCCACATCATCTCACCTCCTCCTCCATGCTTCCCGGTGGGAGCCAGGCATGTAGAGTCCATCCGTTCACCTTTTCTGCGTCGCACAAAGACACGGTAGTTGGAACCAAAGATCTCAAATTTGGACTCATCAGACCAAAGCACAGATTTCCACTGGTCTAATGTCCATTCCTTGTGTTCTTTAGCCCAAACAAGTCTCTTCTGCTTGTTGCCTGTCCATAGCAGTGGTTTCCTAGCAGCTATTTTACCATGAAGGCCTGCTGCACGAAGTCTCCTCTTAACAGTTGTTGAAGAGATGTGTCTGCTGCTAGAACTCTGTGTGGCATTGACCTGGTCTCTAATCTGAGCTGCTGTTAACCTGCAATTTCTGAGGCTGGTGACTCGGATAAACTTATCCTCAGAAGCAGAGGTGACTCTTTGTCTTCCTTTCCTGGGGCGGTCCTCATGTGAGCCAGTTTCTTTGTAGCGCTTGATGGTTTTTGCAACTGCACTTGGGGACACTTTCAAAGTTTGCCCAATTTTTCGCACTGACTGATCTTCATTTCTTAAAGTAATGATCGCCACTCGTTTTTCTTTACTGCTTTTTTCTTGCCATAATACAAATTCTAACAGTCTATTCAGTAGGACTATCAGCTGTGTATCCACCAGACTTTTGCACAACACAACTGATGGTCCCAACCCCATTTATAAGGCAAGAAATCCCACTAATAAACCTGAAAGGGCACACCTGTGAAGTGAAAACCATTTCCGGTGACTACCTCTTGAAGCTCATCAAGAGAATGCCAAGACTGTGCAAAGCAGTCGTCAAAGCAAAAGGTGGTTACTTTGAAGAACCTAGAACATAAGACATATTTTCAGTTGTTTTACACTTTTTTGTTAAGTATATAATTCCACATGTGTTAATTCATAGTTTTGATGCCTTCAGTGTGAATGTACAATTTTCATAGTCATGAAAATACAGAAAAATCTTTAAATGAGAAGGTGTGTCCAAACTTTTGGTCTGTACTGTAAATAATCACATTAATGGATCCTCTTCAAATAATTGTAACCTGGGTAGTCTATGCAAAAAAACAAAGGTTTATTTAGATCTCCTAGCAAAGATTACACTGGGGTCACCTTTCTTGTGTCGGCTGATACAGGGTCGGACTGGAGCACCAGGACACCAGAGAATTCTCCGGTGGGCCCGGGTCCTCAGTGGGCCCCCAAGCAGGACGCACGGGGCCCCTGGTTAACATAGCCACTGGTGCTCTACACTGCAAGGGCTAGGAGGTTCAAGAGGGCCCTTGCAGTGCGGCTGATGATGGCAATCTGGCCTGCTTCTCTGACCCCCTGGCTCCGGGGGGGTCCATGGCCAGATTGCCCTCATCCTGTGCGATGGGCAGGGAGCGATCCCTCCAGCTCTGCAGCCGACAGGAGGAAAATGGCAGCGGAGCTGGAGGGATCCGTCCTCACCTCTGCTTCCTGCCCGCTGCTTCCTCCCTGACACAGGTTTGCGCTGCTTGATGACATCATCATGCAGCGCGAGCCTGTGTCAGGGAGAAAGATGCCGGGCAGGAAGCAGAGGACGATGCTGCGGGGGAGTGTGTTGAGAGTGTTTTTTTTTTTTTAAC
The DNA here is from genome assembly GCF_046119375.1 of Phyllobates terribilis. Lineage (NCBI taxonomy): Eukaryota > Metazoa > Chordata > Amphibia > Anura > Dendrobatidae > Phyllobates > Phyllobates terribilis. The sequence continues at coordinate 121,970,364 of NW_027362764.1, forward strand.
TAATAGACTTGACTGGAGATGGGGAGAAATGGGGACATCAATGGTGATGGAGGAGGTGGGGGGGAGATGTGGGAGAGCAATGGTGATGGTGGGGGGAGATGAGGGAGAGAAATGGTGATGATGGGGGGAGATGAGGGAGAGTGATGGAAGAGGTGGGGGGAGATATGTATGGCATGGTGATGGAGGAGGTGGGGGAGATATGCATGGCATGGTGATGGAGGAGGTGGGGGGAGATAAACATGGCATGGTGATGGAGGAGGTGGGGGGAGATATGATATGGTACTGGTGATGAAGGAGGTGCTGGAGATATAGCAAAGATGATTTAGCAAGTGGGGGAGATATGACAATGATGACTGAGCAAGTGGGGGAGATATGGCAATGATGACAGAGCAGGTGGGGGAGATATGGCAATGATGATGGAGCAGGTGGGGGAGATATGGCAATGATGATGAAGCAGGTGGGGGAGATATGGTAATGATGATGGAGCAGGTGGGGGAGATATGGCAATGATGATGGAGGAGGTAGGGGGAGATATGGCAATGATGATGGAACAGGTGGGGGAGATATGGCAATGATGACTTAGCAAGTGGGGAGATATGGCAATGATGACAGAGCAGGTGGGGGAGATATGACAAAGATGATGGAGCAGGTGTGGGAGATATGGCAATGATGACGGAGCAGGTGGGGGACATATTGCAATGATGATGGAGCAGGTGTGGTGAGATATGGCAATGATGACGGAGCAGGTGGGGGAGATATTGCAATGATGAGGGAGCAGGTGGGGGGAGATATGGCAATGATGATGGAGGAGGTGGTGGGGGGGAGATATGGCAATGATGGAGGAGGTGGTGGGGGAGATATGGCAATGATGATGGAGGAGGTGATAGGGGAGATATGGCAATGATGACGGAGCAGGTGGGGGAGATATGGCAATGATGATGGAGCAGGTGGGGAAATATGGCAATGATGATGGAGCATGTGGGGGAGATATGGCAATGATGATGGAGGAGGTAGGTGGAGATATGGCAATGATGATGGAGGAGGTGGTGGGGGGAGATATGGCAATGATGGAGGAGGTGGTGGGGGGAGATATGGCAATGATGGAGGTGGTGGGGGGAGATATGGCAATGATGGTGGGGGAGATATGGCAATGATGATGGAGGAGGTGGGGGAGATATGGCAATGATGGAGGAGATATGAAAATGATGGAGGAGGTAAGGGAGATATGACAATGATGAAGAAGGTGGGGGAGAGAAATGATGGAGAAGGTGGGGAGAGCAATGATGGAGGTGATGGAAGAGAAATTATACTGTTAATATCTGGTCTCGTCACGGTGTGGTGGTATTTCTCCCTTGTATGTGGTATTATTCCGTCACTATGTGGTGGTAATATGTGGTCTGGTTATGGTGTGGTGGTATTTCTCCCTTGTATGTGGTATTATTCAGTCACTATGTGGTGGTAATACGTGGTCTGGTCATGGTGTGGCGGTATTTCTCCCCTGTATGTGGTATTATTCAGTGACTATGCAGTGGTAATATATGGTCTGGTCATGGTGTGGTGGTATTTCTCCCTTGAATGTAGTATTATTCCATCACTATGTGGTGGTAATATGTAGTCTGGTCATGGTGTGGTGGTATTTCTCCCTTGTATGTGGTATTATTCAGTGACTATGTGTTGGTAATATGTGGTCTGGTCATGGTGTGATGCTATTTCTAGTGTTGAGCCACCCACGTAGTGTTCGATTTCGGTTCGATTCGTCGAACACCCGTGTGTTCGCCGAACTGTTCGTCGAACTGTTCGTCGAACACCTTCGAACACCGTTAAAACCAATGGCAGGCAAACAAAAACACATAGAAACACATAGAAAACACCTTCAAAGGTGTCCAAAAGCTGACAAACTGCTCAGAAGACATAACTAACACATGGAAAAGTGACAAGTACATATATTCATGCGAAAAGAAAAGAGGTGGAGGAGTAAAAGGAGGGGGAGACACAGATATAGGCATGTCATGCCCTTCTAAAATCCAAAAAGTGAGAAGCCGACACGGCCAGTCCGCTCCTGCCCGTGCCACCTCCGTGTCGCCGGGTTTGTGCAGCTCTAAGCTTTTTAATTTAAATTGTCTCTCTAATTTGAATGAATACACTTTAAATCCATTTACAAGGATCTATTGGAGGGCAAGTCTCATGCCAGCAGCCGCGTAATTCCAGCTCCAGTAGCGTCCACTAAAGCTGCTGCAGTTAAAAAGCTTTTATAAGGATCGTGCTCGGCTGTCCACCGCAAGGCATCCTACTGCCAGTCCCAGCCCCTATGCCTTGGGGTGCCTCCTGATGCTCTTCACTGAGTATCCCGTGGTCCCGAAGCATTTCCTTTGAAAAAATTAAGTGTCCAAACTACAGGTGGTGTAGCTTGCTTAACAGCCGGGATAATCCGCTGACTAGCAGACACTGCTACTAGGCACAAAGTATTTCCTGGGCTAGATGCAGTTAAAAATTTGTAATTAGATACTCTCGTTGGATGCTGAGAAAGCATTCCATAGAGTCTCCTGGCACGCCATATATTATTCTCTTAAAAAGTTTAGGGTAGGAGTCTAGGGGACCCTTTTATAGCCAAAATCACGGCCCTGTATCGCAATACGTCACCTAGGCTGAAGATAAATGGAACTGTAGCACCCTGAGGGCTCAGTTGGTACAGAGGTATTGCACCTCACCCACAGGTGTGATATCTCACTCTCAGGTAAGGATGGAGAGTGGATCAGGACCCGACACCTGCATGCATTACACCACATTGCCGTGGGGCAGGGCGACCAATATGCCCCTGAGACGGGCACGACAGTCCCTGTCCCTGGCTGGAGTGGGGGGAGGGAACACTGATGAAGGGGAACCCTGTAGTGCAGGAGCAGGGAGGAAGCAGTTCCTGGGTGCATTGAGAAGGGAGTATAAAAGGTGGGCACCATCTTAGTTCAGTGCAGAGAAGTCTGAGCAGAAGTGGCAGGGAGCAGGGGCTCTGCATGAGCTCTGCTCCGGAGGCGGGCCTATTAACAGAGGCCCAGGCCTGGAAGAGGGAGAAGGAAGGAAGAGGAGCGGAGAAGGCTCCAGGAACGAGGAACGAAGGGATCCCAGGGGTGCGGACGAGCGAGTCGCCACTGCACACCCAAATCCACCTGCGTGGAGGGGTCAGGCCAAAGGGGGAGACCGGTCCCGGAAGCTAGTGGAGGCGGGAGACGACACTCAGCTAGAAACCGGAGGCTGTGACATTTTATGTGGCGCAGCCCCTCGCTACACCCGCTAGGAAGGCACCACATAGGGTCAGGGAAACTGGCGCCAAGTTTACCAAGAGGAGGCCCGAGGCAGCCGGACAGAAGGGTTGGTAAGAAAGGCCAGACAAAGGACACACAAAGGGGGCCCTGTGAAGCGCTCCAAAGTTATCTGGGAGTTGTCTGAGCCCCTCACCTGGTGAGCACAGTACGACGTGGGCAGCCGTTACCTGCAGACGTGGTCTGGATAATAAGAACTGTGAGTAAAGGCCCTGGACTGCATCACTGACTCCGTGTCATTACTGCTGCTGCCCTGCACCATCACCCCCATCCTCCGCATACACTGCCCTGAGGCTATACTCCTCCCGTGGGGAGTTATGCTACGCTCTGCTGCACCCACAACACCAGCCTCAGCGGTCTGCCCTGCAGCGGCGGTTCACTCTGACCGCAATCCACGGGTGGCGTAGTCGGACATTTAAACATCAAAACCACATAAATAGTTCCGACACTGGTTTGACCGCCCTGAGCCACGGAACCGGGTCGCCGCCACGGAGACTACAACCACCAACATCCACCAAAAAGGGTCCGGCTCCGGGTGTCCCAAGGCCCAGGGGGTGCATCAGAACATTTTCATCACCTTTCACAATCACCAATGGGACAAGGCAGGGATGTCCTCTGTCCCCTCTCTTATACATCCTAGTGACAGAGCACCTGCTCTCATCAATTCGCCATAACCCCAATATTAGGTGGATTGAGGTGGGAGGCACCGAGTACAAGTGCTCTCTATTTGCTGATGATGTCCTAGTATATATCACTCAATCACATATATCCATCCATGCTGTTATGGCTGAAATAGATCACTTTGTTACATGGTCAAATTTTAAAATCAATGCAGCGAAGTCTGAGGCCCTCGATGTCTCCCTCCCCAAATCCATACAGGATTCCATCCAGTCCAACTTTCCCTTTGCCTGGCCCTCACAGGGTATCAAATACTTAGGAATTCCTATTCATAGAGACCTCTCCCATCTATGTTATCTTAATTTTGGGCTCTTTATTGAACAACTCCATACAGACCACGGTTGGCAAGTTAGAACTGTAAGATTCACTACGTGAACCACTGGTGTTTTGTGGAAAAGCACATGTACACTGTGTTCCAAATTATTATCCAAAAAGTGTTTAGGAGTGATAAGGGAAGAATTTGTTTGTTTGTCAGTTAAACTCATTGATGGTGATGTGTGTCAGGGCTCTTTATATCACTGTAAGCAATTGCAGACACCTGTGCTAATTAGTTTGGCAGGTGTGTCCAATGAAAGGCAAGACTACTTAAGAAGGCTGTCTCACATTATTAAGCAGCCTACATTTTCTGCCTAAATGGGAAAGAACAAGGATGTGTCGGCTGCTGAGAAGCAACAAATTGTGGAGTGTTTAAGTCAAGGCATGACTACAATCAACATTGTGCGATGATCAGGATGAAGTGTCTTGGCAATCAAGAAGTATGTAGCTGATTCACAGTACACACGTGTGCGTGCTGATAAGGGCAAATTGAGGACTCTTTCCTACAGGCAATTACGTCAGGTTAAAAGAGCAGCGGCAAAAAAGCCTTGTCATAGCAGCAGACAAGTTTTTGAAGCTGCTGTTGCCTCCAACGTCCCCCGAACAACAAGATGCAGGGTCCTTCAGAGGTTTGCAGCTGTGCATACGCCATCCTGTCGACCTCCTCTATCCACTTCACATAAGCAGAAACGGCTCCAGTGGACCAAACATTACATGAAGACTGATTTCAAAACTGTTTTGTTCACCGATGAGTGCCGTGCAACGCTCGATGGTCCAGATGGATGGAGTGGAGGATGGCTGGTTGATGGACACCCCACGCAAACACGGCTACAGCGCCAACAAGGAGGAGGTGGAGTAATGTTTTGGGCTGGAATCATGGGGACAGAGATTGTCGGCCCCTTTAGGATCACTGAAGGGGTAAAGATGAATTCCATAATGTATGTGGAGTTTCTCAAATAGCACTTCCTGCCATGGTTCAAGAAGAAGAACGGTGTATTCTACAGCAAGATCATTTTTATGCATGATAATGCACCATCTCATGCTGCACATAACACATCTGCATCTCTGGCTGATATGGGCATAAAAGGGGACAAACTTATGGTGTGACCCCCATGCTCCCCTGACCTCTATCCCATTCAGAACCTCTGGAGCATCATCAAAAGGAGTGTCTATGATGGCGGGAGGCAGTTCACATCTAAGCAACAGCTCTGGGAGGGTATTCTGTCCTCATGCAAAACAATTGAAGCAGAAACCATCCAAAACCTGACAAATTCAATGGACAAGAGAGTTCAGAAGCTCCTTTCGAACAAGGGGTCCTATGTGCAAATGTAACATCACCTAGAATAAAGTTTTGAGTTGAAAACTGTTTGATTTCAGTTTCTAATAACCTGCTAATGCTTATAATTTCAAAAATGACCATTTTTTTGGTCTTTATTAAAATGAAAAGGTTGATCGAAGAGTGTGGGGGATCTAAGAGTGTGGTAACTCAGTAGTCAGGATTACTTCGAATTCTGACAATCTGAGGGTCATGTTGCAGGTAGTGCAGCAAGAAGGCACTTATGTGTCTTGCGCATCTCGGAGCCCCAAAATTATTTTCCGGGCTAGATGCAGCTAAAAATTATTATTAATTTTAAATCTGGTGGAGCTTAGTATAGATGGCCTAATAGAATCAGTACTGCACACTGCTACAAAGCCCAAATTATTTTCCAGCCAAGATACAGATAAACATGATTAGTAATTTTAAATCTGGTGGAGCTTAGTATAGATGGCCTAATAGAATCAGTACTGCACACTGCTACAAAGCCCAAATAATTTTCCAGCCAAGATACAGATAAACATGATTAGTAATTTGAAAGCTTAAAATGGTTGGTGAGGTGATTTTAACCAATCATCAAGCTTTTACTCTCCCCAGGATGACACAGGGGTAGAAAAGTCGTTTCGGATCCATGATTTGTTCATCTTTATAAACGTGAGTCTGTCTACATTATCAGTGGAGAGCCGCGTGCGCTTATCTGTCAGCACACCACCAGCAGCGCTGAACACACGTTCAGACAGAACGCTGGCTGCGGGGCATGACAAGATCTCCAAGGCGTAAGTGGCTAGCTCCGGCCATTTATCCAGATTGGAAGCCCAAAAAGAGCAAGGGTCCAGTGACACAGTCATGGCTTCAATTTTTACTTGGAGATACTCATGTACCATCGTCTCTAGGCGTTGACTATGTGTCAGACTTCTTGTCTCCTGTGGCCTTGCAAAGGATGGGCTAAAAAAGTGGTGAAATGATTCCGCAAAATTGATGTTACCAGCAGATACTGTGTTTCTGTTACAGTTTGAGTGCTGAACACTCGACGGTCCCACGGTTGGCAAGTTGGAACTGTGAGATTCAGTACGTGCACCACTGGTGTTTTGTGGAAAAGCACATGTAAGATTCTGCAACAGTCTCTGCTGATACTCCTGCATGCGTGCATCCCTTTCTATGGCAGGAATTATTTCTGCAAATTTACTTTTGTACCGGGGATCTAACAGTGTGGCAACCCAGTAGTCAGGATCATTTCTAATTCTCACAATTCGAGGGTCATGTTGCAGGTAGTGCAGCAAGAAGGCACTCATGTGTGTTGCGCATCGAGGAACACCTAGTCCCTGTTTTGTTGGTGGCGAGGTAACAATCATGCTTCCTTCCTCTGTCCTCTCCCCCCAACCTCGCACAACAGAAATGTGATCAAGGTCTCCCTCATCTGATGAGTCTTCCATCAGTTCGTCCTCCTCTTCTTCCTGGGCTCCTGCACCTTCCTCACTAGTTTGGCTGCTACCTTGCGCCCTGGTAAAACCATCTCCCCAACCCTCACATGCCTGCCGCCTTGGTGGTGTCGACCGTCTGGACCTTGCAGATGTTAGCCCTTCCGCATACAACTCCTCCTCCTATACTTCCTCCACCTCCTCTTGTGCTACCACCTGACTCTGAATTCTGTTTAACATGTGCTCCAGCATGTAAATCACCGGAATAGTCATGCTGATAATGGCATCGTCAGCACTAAACATCTTCGTCGCCATTTCAAAACTGTGCAGAAGGGTGCATAGGTCCCTGATCTGAGACCACTCCTCCAGCGTGATTTGCCCCACCTCTGGATCTCGTTGGCCCAGGCTATACGTCAGAACGTATTGCACCAGGGCTTGTCGGTGCTGCCACAGTCGCTGCAACATGTGCAGAGTTGAATTCCACCGGGTAGGCACATCGCATTTTAGCCGGTGAAGTGGCAGGCCCAACGACTTCTGTAGAGATGTAAGTCGCTGAGCTGCGGGATGCGAACGGCGGAAGTGAGCACACAGCGACCATGCCCTCTGCAGAAGGCCATCCTGTCCGGGATAGTGGGCTAAAAATTGCTGGACAACCAGGTTCAACACGTGAGCCATACAAGGAACGTGTGTGACATTGCCCCGGCGAAGGGCCGCACCCAGGTTTGCAGCATTGTCGCACACGGCCTTCCCTGGTTTCAGGTCCAGTGGAGACAACCATTCATGAAATTGGTTCTCCAGAGCTGACCACAACTCCTCAGCTGTGTGATTCACATTTCCCAGACATTTCAAAGTAAAAACCGCCTGATGACGTTGAGCCCTACTGCCAGCATAGTAAGGAGGTATGCAGGATCCCTTCTGCACAGTTAGAAAGCTTGTGGCATGACCAGACAGGCTTTGGGTGCAGGTGGAGGACCGAGAGGAGGTTGAGGAGGCAGAACTTTGAGATAAAGAGGATTGACGCACAACTCGTGGGGATGGCAAGACTTGGACAGCAGCCCCTTGTCCTGCTGTCACCATAGTTACCCAGTGCCCAGTCAGCAACATGTAACGCCCCTGTCCATGCCTACTCGTCCAAGTGTCTGTGGTGAAATGCACCCTGTCACACACAGAGTTTCTCAAAGAAGCGGTGATGTTGTGTGCGACATGCTGGTGGAGCGCAGACACACCTTTCTTTGAGAAGTAGTGCCGACTGGGCATCTGGTACTGGGGCACTGCGGCGGACATAAGGTCTCGAAAATCCTCTGTGTCCACCAGGCGGAAAGGCAACATTTCTGTAGCCAAGAGCTTGGAGATGGTGAAATTCAACCTCTTAGCTTTCTCATGGCTAGGAGGAAATGGTCATTTACTTGTCAACATCTGAGGGACCGAGGGCTGGCTATTGTGCTTAGACGGGGTTGATAAGGGTGTCCCCGGCAAACTGCCGGTCTGTGAGGAAGATGCAGGCGGACATGTTAGGTTGCCTTGATCCAAAGGTGGTGCTATCGATGTCGGACAGCGCTCAACACCAGCTGGTGTTACCACCTCTAAAGAAAATGATGACCTGCCAATCACGCTGGCTGTTGCGGGTAAAGAAGTGTCAGGTGACAGAGGATAAAGAGGCCGCGGATGCACAAGATATGGCAGACGGTGGTTGGCCCGGCCGGCTGGGCCGCATTGTAGCACAGTGAGCTTCCCACTGCAACTTATGCTTCATGTCCATGTGCCGGTTCATGCATGAAGTACTCAAACTATGTATTTTTTGGCCTCTACTTAGCTTTTGCTGACAAATGTTACAGATAACACGAGTTAGGTCATCTTTATTGATCTGAAAAAATGCCCAGGCTATGCAAGGCTTAGCACCCATGCAACCTGAAGAGCCACCACGACTTGTAGTGAGAGGCAGAGTTGTGTTTGAGGATGCAGTTGTTGACGTGCTTCCAGTACTACGTCTCTGTCCAGGAAGGCGCAACCTGACCTCGTCGTCACTAGCATTCTCCTCCACCTCCTCTGCTGACCTCATCTCTTGGCTGACTGTGGGTTGACAGTAAGTGGGATCTCCAACCTCATCATCATCACCATGTGCGTTATCACACCCGTCGTCCTCAGAGTCAACCTGTTCCTGCCCTGACAAAAAACTAAAGTTGTCGCTCCAATCAGGTATTTGAGTCTCATCATCGTCTTCCTCATTGTCTCCACCAACAGGAGTTACAGTTTGGGAATGAGGGTCTACATTATGGTCAGAACCTTCAGCGTCTGGTCCTGGATCCGACTCATAAAGATTCTGGGCATCAGTGCAGATCATTTCCTCGTCTGGATTCACAGAAGCGCTGGAGCTGACCTCTGATTCCCAGGCTATAGTATGAGTAAACAGCTCTGCAGACACAACCATCTGTTCTACCTCATACTCAGACGGGCAGCTGGAGATTTGGGTGCTGTGAGGAAGCAAGTGCGATTGGGGTGACACCTTTGAGGACTGGAGTATTTGTGATGTTGAAGTTGATGTGGAGGAGAGCCCACTTAAAGGAACACTTGATATCCGTTGAAGCACCTGCTGTTTCTGTGCCTCATCTGGAATTTGTAGCGATTGGCGTGGCCGTAAGAAAGGGATCTTATCACATTGTCCGCTAAAAGAAGTAGACATTTTAGTTTGGCTGGAAGATGGTCTTTCTTCTGCAGATGTTACTGTTGCTTTAACACCTACCACACGGACACAACCTTTTTTCCCCTTCCCAACACGCCTATTCCCCTTTCCACCAGCAGCAGGCCTTTTTCCACTCATTTTGGTGGTTAACTAATTCACAACTCTGGAGTTGTTTGCACAAAAAACAATGGATGGAAACCGAGCAGAGCTGAGTGGCCAAACTGTGGTATTAGGCCAAAACTATTGGCTGGGTTAGATGCAGAAAAAAATTATATTCAATTTGCAACCTGATGGAGGTCAGTATAGATGGACTAATAGAACAAGTCCCACACACAGCTAGAAGCCCAAATATTTTTTCAGAGGTAGATGCAGAAAAAAATTATATTCAATTTGCAACCTTATGGAGGTCAGTATAGATGGACTACTAGAATGATGCTATGCCCAAAAGGTTTTACTTCACTAGGTGCAGTAAAAAAATTGGTATTCTATACACAGGTGGTGTATCTTGCAACACAGATAGGCTACTCCACTGACTAACACACTCTGCAATAGGCCAAAAAGGATTAGCTTTGCTAGATTCAGCCAAATGCTGTGAAAAAAACTTGCACAGCACTGGCACAGACCTGCCTGGCAAAAACTGATAGGAACTGATGTAACTTAGTCCTGAAAAGGACTGCAATTACAATTAGTCTTTACTCCCACAACCTATCTATTTAAGAGCACAGACCAGCCTGATAAAAGTCGTAGGAAATGCTGTAACCTAGTCCTTAAAAGGACTGCAATCACAACTATTCCCTACTCCCAAGCTATCTGTAGATTTGTGCGAAAATTGGCTTGAAATTAACAAGGTATAGCGCACACAGCAACAGCGGTGCCGTCTAACACGCAGCTGCAGCAGTGAGAAAATTGTGGCGACGGGGAAAATGGCTGGGTCTTATAGGGCAAGGACATGTGACATACACTGCCAATGACACATGCCCTTGCTTGTGTGAAAAAAAGCACTTCGCTCCGTGTGTGCGCTGCTGATAGGCTGACAGATTGCACCTCCCCACTGTAAATGCGGGAAAGAGAAAAAAAAATGGAGATCTTCATTATTCCTGCAGAGATCCATGCCCTGCCCCTCCCCCCGCCCCGCTGTACACTCAAACTGCGTATTAACATTAATTTTCATCATTACTGAGAAAAAATCCAGTTATGATTTTGGTGCACGAACAGTTATCGAACATAACCTCGAACAGCCGAATTTTTCTCAAATCGTTCGTGTTCGCTGAACGGCTCGAACACCGCCCAAAACAGCTCGAATTTGAGATTGGCGAACAGTTCGAGTCGAACAACGCTCATCTCTAGCTATTTCTCCCTTGTATATGGTATTATTCAGACACTATGTGGTGGTAATATGTGGTCTGGTCATGGTGTGGTGGTATTTCTCCCTTGTATGCAGTATTATTCAGTCACTATGTGGTGGTAATATGTGGTCTTGTCATGGTGTGGTGGTATTTCTCCCTTGTATGCGGTATTTTTCAGTCACTATGTGGTGGTAATATGTGGTCTAGTCATGGTGTGGTGGTATTTCTCCCTTGTATGTAGTATTATTTGGTCACTATGTGGTGGTAATATGTGGTCTGGTCATGGTGTGGTGGTATTTCTCCCTTGTATGCAGTATTATTCAGTCACTATGTGGTGGTAATATGTGGTCTGGTCATGGTGTGGTGGTATTTCTCCCTTGTATGCGGTATTTTTCAGTCACTATGTGGTGGTAATATGTGGTTTAGTCATGGTGTGGTGGTATTTCTCCCTTGTATGTAGTATTATTCGGTCTCTATGTGGTGGTAATATGTGGTCTGGTCATGGTGTGGTGGTATTTCTACCTTGTATACTATTGGTGTTGGTATAGTGGATTGTGTTGTGTATGGCGGTCATTTGTTCTCTCTGATATTAATTAGGAGAAGATTCTTTATTTCCATTAGTGAATAAATACTTGAAACAAGATGAACTTATAGGGAGGGGTTCTCCGGGGAAAACAAGTAATCACCTCTCCACAGGATAAGTGATACATTATTGATTAGTGGGGGTCTGACTGCTGGGAACTGCACCAATTGGTAGACTGTGGAGCTTTTATCCCCATTAGACTGGAGCTCATGTGCGACTTGACCACTGATCCATTCATTCCCTCAGTGGCTGTTCTTTTTTTTTCTGGAAGCCCCAAAGAGAATGAATGGAGCTGCGGTCAGACGTCCCACCTGCTGCTGCATTTTAAAATGGGGATAAGTGTCCTGTCAGGGATAAAACTTCCCCATTCTCCCAATAGGTGCGTTTTCCAATGTTCGGACCCAAACAATCAATAAGTGATCACCGATCCTGTGGATCCCATGGATTGGTGATAACTCATTTTAACCAAAGAACCCCTTTAATGCAAACTATCGTAATTCTACATCCCAGTTATGGTGGTGCACGGTATATGTGCAGTAGCCGCCTGTGATTTACAGTCGACGCTCCACTAAAACGGGGATATCGGCTAACAGTTATTCCTCCTGTGGGCCCCAGACACCCCAGTCCGACGCTGGGCTGATACCACAGCATCCTTGGGTTGACTTCTCAAATCCTTGTTTCACATGGAATGGAGTTCCCTGCACCAATTTATACTGTCCGTTAAAACAAGGGATGAGGCCAACCTGATTGTCACTATGGTAACTAAACTATTAATTGTGATTTGATTAAAGTATCTCAAAATTATCAATTTGATTTAATTTTCTAAAAAAAAAACACACTAACTACATGTAATTATTTGATAACATGCAGAAAATTAATGTAAGCTAGAAACAGCGTTAGAAAAGATTTTATTTTTATGCATATGCCATGGCCTCTGCAAGACGAACATTCACAAAGGAGCTGTTTTGCTTCATGAATAAACAGGACGACAAAATAATAACATTTAATTCAATAATTACTTGTGATGTGGAGAATACTGATTTTGTAGGGGATGAAGTTAAAACAAGGACTTTAATGAACATGTTATTTTGAGCTTTTATGCTGATTATCAGAGAAATAAATGATTGCTCAGAATGGCTCTAATGCCTGAAAACAAATGTGCATTAAACCACACCAATATTGGTAGATTGCAAGACAGATGATAAAAGCTCTGGAACATTTCATCGTTATCAGGTGTACAGACTTCTATTAGACATCCCTTAGGGATAAACCTATACTTACCCCAATATTCAATTACTTACATTTAGATGAGTGCTTACTGTGGAGCTTAATAACAGTATTTTTTTTTTACAGTCATAAAGTAACAAATACAAAAACAAGCTTCACAAATTGTATGACTCCATCTAGAAAATGTCACCATCTGATGTGAACTTTTTGTGTAATGATTATATGTTTGGTACCAAATTTTTTACATGAAATTATAATGTAAAATCTACTAGTTTATAGAATCTGAACATTAAAAAGAGAACAAACATTTCTCCACTGTAGCATTTTATGCAGATACCAGTTCAACGCTTATGCTGTATATTATGTATTAGTTCATATGATTTCCTGGAAAAGAAAATATCTATTTTTTACGCAAAAAAACACCAGGAACTTAGCAGTTACCATCACTTCTAGTGCAACATAAGCATATTAATTACAGTCTCTGGGGAGTAACTTTGTGGCTACTCTCTCCTTGGATGGGCATAGTCTCTTGAATACCATGCAGAACAGTTCGCAGCCTCTAAGTTTAGTGGTCCAACTTGTCCCCAAGATCGCAGATGGATCTAAGCCGCTATGGGTCTAGGTTAGCCTACTCCACTGCATACTTGTCTAGTCATTTTGCATGATTGCACCAGCTGCAACTTACCTTTGTTTGACCTGGCGCCAATGGGTTTTCTTCACCATTCACAATTTCCTTATTCTCCCTCAGCTCCAACATTGTGTGTTTTGCAGTGCACAAGCTATTTCCAGTTTTGCATAGAACTTACACTTAAACTGTAACTGTCATTTTCTAAAACTTTTTTTGTATTATAGGCGCAGCATAGTATTTCTGATCGGTAGGGATCGAGGTCCCAAATCCCCGACCTATTGGTCAAAACACCAATCTGAAGTCCAGAGCTCCTGCATGAGCTACATGCACTGAGCAGTGAATGGGGTCAATAATACGTCTATGGGTCCATACATTTCTCTTTGAAAGTGAATGTGCAGACCCGTACACTTTTATTCAACCCATACACCGGTCTGTACATGCATCTCATGCATGAGCAGTGGACTTCAGAGCAGTGTTTTGATCAATTTGAGTAGGTCACTGGACTCGGCACTCCACCCATCAGAAACACTATGCAGCACCTATAATATACAATCATGGCCAAAAGTGTTGTCACCCTTGAAATTGTTCCAGAAAATGAAGTATTTCTCCCAGAAAATGATTACAATTACAAATGTTTTGTTATACACATGTTTATTTCCTTTGTGTCTATTGGAACAGAATAAAAAAAAACTGAGAAAATAAGGAAAATTGGAGTAAATTTCTCACAAAACCCCAAAAATGAGCAGGACAAAATTGTTGGCACCATTCCAAAATTTTGCTTAAACAACTTTGTTTCAAGCATGTGATGCTCGATTAAACTCACCTGTGGCAAGTAACAGGTGTGGGCAATATGAAAATCACACCTGAAACCAGATAAAAAGGGGAGCAGTCCAAGCACAGTTTTTTTGTTTTGATTGCAAAGAACCCTAAAATTTCTGATGTCGGGCCTGGTCCTGTTTCTTCACTTATTGGGGGCTATACAGTATTCCCAATATGTACAATGGGGGAAATAAGTATTTGATCCCTTGCTGTTTTTGTAAGTTTGCCCACGGACAAAAACATGAACAGTCTATAATTTTAAGGGTAGGTTAATTTTAACATTGAGAGATAGAATATCCCCCAAAAAATCAAGAAAATCACATTTTATAAATTAGATTTTTTTTTTTTACATTTTACAGTGAGAAATAAGTATTTGATCCCTCTGGCAAACAACACTTAATACTTGGTGGCAAAACCCTTGTGGGCAAGCACAGCAATCAGACTTTTTTTGTAGTTGATGATGAGGTTTGAGCACATGTCAGGAGGAATTTTGGTCCACTCCTCTTTGCAGATCATCTCTAAATCATTAAGATTTTGAGGCTGTCACTTGGCAACTCGGAACTTCAACTCACTCCATAAGTTTTCTATGGGATTAAGGTCTGGAGACTGGGTAGGCCACTCCATGACCTTAATGTGCTTCTTTTTGAGTCACTCCTTTGTTGCCTTGGCTGTATGTTTTGGGTCATTGTCTTGATGGAAGACCCAGTCACGACCCATCTTCAATGCTCTTACTGAGTGAAGGAGGTTGATGGCCAAAATCTCGCGATACATGACCCCATCCATCTTCCCTTTAGTACGGTACAGTTGTCATGCCCCCTTTGCAGAAAAGCAACCTCAAAGTATAATGTTTCCCCCACCATGCTTCATGGTTGGGACGATGTTCTTAGGGTTGTACTCATCCTTCTTCTTCCTTCAAACCCGGCGAGTTGAGTTAATGCCAAGGAGCTCAATTTTCGTCTCATCTGACCACAGCACCTTCTCCCAATAACTCACAGGATCATCCAGGTGTTCGTTGGAAAACTTCATACGGGCCTGCACATGTG
This sequence comes from Phyllobates terribilis, assembly GCF_046119375.1. Lineage (NCBI taxonomy): Eukaryota > Metazoa > Chordata > Amphibia > Anura > Dendrobatidae > Phyllobates > Phyllobates terribilis. The sequence goes on from NW_027362764.1 coordinate 121,985,730, forward strand.
CCTTCTTGAGCAGGTGGACCTTGCGGGCACTGCAGGATTTTAAACCTTTAAGGCGTAATGTGTTACCAATGGTTTTCTTGGTGACTGTGGTCCCAGCTGCCTTGAGATCATTAACAAGTTCCCCCCGTGTAGTTTTAGGCTGATCTCTCACCTTCCTCATGATCAAGGATACCCCACGAGGTGAGATTTTGCATGATGTCCCAGATCGATGTCGATTGACAGTCATTTTGTATTTCTTCCATTCCATTTTCATACTATTGCACCAACAGCTGTCTCCTTCTCACCCAGCATCTTACTTATGGTTTTGTAGCCCATTCCAGCTTTGTGATGGTCTATGATCTTGTCCTTGACATCCTTAGAAAGCTCTTTGGTCCTGCCCATGTTGTAAAGGTTAGAGTCTGACTGATTAATTTAGTCTGTGGACAGGAGTCTTTTATACAGGTGACTATGTAAGACAGCTGTCTTTAATTCAGGTAACGAGCTGATTAGGAGCGTCTATCTGGTCTGTAGGAGCCAGAACTCATAATGGTTTGTAGGGGATCAAATACTTATTTCTCATTGCAAAATGCAAAAAAAAAAAAAATCTAATTTTTACAATGTGATTTTCTTGATTTTATTTTGGATATTCTATCTCTCAATGTTAAAATTAACCTACCCTAAGGCTAAGTGCCTGTGATGTAGAAGTGCTGCATATTTTTTCCGCTTCTCCCTGGCTGGAAAAACGCATGCAGATTTTACATGCATTTTTCCTGCAAGGTAGAAGCATTTGTCAAGTGTTTTTGCTTGCATTTCTGCATGAGGGTTATCAAGCGCTTTTCCAAGCAATTTTAGCATCACTTGGAGAAGTGCTTGACAACTTGTTCACAGTATATAAATCCATGCAATCGGCATGGATTTATAGTAGTGTGACCAAGTTAGTTAAAAAAAAAAGAATAAGAATGATAAAAAATAAAAAAAAAGATTATACTCACCTTCCGATGTCCTCCCGGTATTTTCTCTAATGCGTCCGGCATCTAGGGCGGCTCGTGGTGGTGTGAAGGACCTGCGGTGACATCATTGAGTCATGTGACAGGTCACATGACTCAATGACTTCATGGCAGGTCCTTCACAACAACGCGACCCATACAGCCGATCAGACGGAGGGGAGAAAACACCGGGAGGACATCGGAAGGTGAGTATAATCTTTATTTTTTATTTTACTTTTTTTTTTACAGTTTCTATGGTACCCAGGTCTGGATGAGAGTCTCCTCTCCTCCAGACCTGGGTACCATCTGCACATTGAACCGTGTGATATCCGCTTGTGCAGATGCAGTGATGCTGATGTCACGCGGTCCAATGCAAGTCTATGGCGGCGATTACGCTGCGTGTCCGCAAAATTAATGGACATGCTGCGTATTTTTCCGCAATGATAATCCGCAGCGGAAATTTCCGCAGCATGTGCACAGCACATGCGGATTATCATTGGGGACCATGGGGCACGTATTACCAAGCGCTTTTTAAGCATTTTCGCTGTGGAAATTCCGCGGCAAAAACGCTTGAAAAACGCATAGTGGGCACGCAGCCTTAAAATTATAGACTGTTCATGTCTTTGTCAGTGGGTAAACTTACAGAAACAGCAAGGGATCAAATACTTATTTCCCCCACTGTATCTGTAGAGTCTCTTAGAATAGTCTCTCAGACTCATCAGCCTTTGCTGCTGTTTGGAGATGAAGGCCTGAGAAATAGCACTCATTTACAGTAAAAACCCAATGCGTTACCTAGCTAGAGTGAAATGTCTTTGCAAAATATAATTAAAATTGCACAATAAAAACAGTATAAATTTTTTTATTGCTTAAATCCATTTAATAAAGTAATCCAAGCTATTTTGCATTTATTTGGTTGGTCTGCATTCTTTTCTTGTTTGTGGCACCCAAGAAGTTTCCTGTTATTTTCACTCTTGGTTTTCACTGCAATTAACACAATCAGAGCATCATTTTTAGTGTTGAGCCACCCCCGTAGTGTTCAAGTTCGGTTCGGTTCGTCGAACACCCGTGTGTTCGCCGAACTGTTCGTCGAACACCTTCGAACACCGTTAAAACCAATGGCAGGCAAACAAAAACACATAGAAACACATAGAAAACACCTTCAAAGGTGTTCAAAAGCTGACAAACTGCTCAGAAGACATAACTAACACATGGAAAAGTGACAAGTACATATATTCATGCGAAAAGAAAAGAGGTGGAGGAGTAAAAGGAGGGGGAGACACAGATAGAGGCATGTCATGCCCTTCTAAAATCCAAAAAGTGAGAAGCCGACACGGCCAGTCCGCTCCTGCCCGTGCCACCTCCGTGTCGCCGGGTTTGTGCCAGAGCCGCGGTGAACCCTGACGGCCAGCCCCCCTCTCCCAATACTGGTGCCTGTCCGCTGGTGGGTCGAGCGAACCCCCCTGTGGTGGAGGCAGCTCTAAGCTTTTTAATTTAAATTGTCTCTCTAATTTGAATGAATACACTTTAAATCCATTTACAAGGATCTATTGGAGGGCAAGTCTCATGCCAGCAGCCGCGTAATTCCAGCTCCAGTAGCGTCCACTAAAGCTGCTGCAGTTAAAAAGCTTTTATAAGGATCGAGCTTGGCTGTCCACCGCAAGGCATCCTACTGCCAGTCCCAGCCCCTATGCCTTGGGGTGCCTCCTGATGCTCTTCACTGAGTATCCCGTGGTCCCGAAGCATTTCCTTTGAAAAAATTAAGTGTCCAAACTACAGGTGGTGTAGCTTGCTTAACAGCCGGGATATACCGCTGACTAGCAGACACTGCTACTAGGCACAAAGTATTTCCTGGGCTAGATGCAGTTAAAAATTTGTAATTAGATACTCTCGTTGGATGCTGAGAAAGCATTCCATAGAGTCTCCTGGCACGCCATATATTATTCTCTTAAAAAGCTTGGGGTAGGGGTCTTGGGGACCCTTTTATAGCCAAAATCACGGCCCTGTATCACAATATGTCACCTAGGCTGAAGATAAATGGAACTGTAGCACCCTGAGGGCTCGGTTGCTACAGAGGTATTGCACCTCACCCAGAGGTGTGATATCTCACTCTCAGGTAAGGATGGAGTGTGGATCAGGACCCGACACCTGCATGCATTACACCACATTGCCGTGGGGCAGGGCGACCAATATGCCTCTGAGATGGGCACGACAGTCCCTGTCCCTGGCTGGAGTGGGGGGAGGGAACACTGAGGAAGGGGAACCCTGTAATGCAGGAGCAGGGAGGAAGCAGTTCCTGGGTGCATTGAGAAGGGAGTATAAAAGGTGGGCTCCATCTTAGTTCAGTGCAGAGAAGTCTGAGCAGAAGTGACTGGGAGCAGGGGCTCTGCATGAGCTCTGCTCCGGAGGCGGGCCTGGTAACAGAGGCCCAGGCCTGGAAGAGGGAGAAGGAAGGAAGAGGAGCGGAGAAGGCTCCAGGAACGAGGAATGAAGGGAACCCAGGGGTGCGGACGGTCGAGTCGCCACCGCACGCCCGAATCCACCTGCGTGGAGGGGTCAGGCCAAAGGGGGAGACCGGTCCCCGAAACTAGTGGAGGCAGGAAACGACCCTCAGCTAGAAACCGGAGGCTGTGACATTTTATGTGGCGCAGCCCCTCGTTACACCCGCTAGGAAGGCACCACATAGGGTCAGGGAAACTGGTGCCAAGTTTACCAAGAGGAGGCCCGAGGCAGCCGGACAGAAGGGTTGGTAAGAAAGGCCAGACAAAGGACACACAAAGGGGGTCCTGTGAAGCGCTCCAAAGTTATCTGGGAGTTGTCTGAGCCCCTCACCTGGTGAGCACAGTACAACGTGGGCAGCCGTTACCTGCAGACGTGGTCTGGATAATAAGAACTGTGAGTAAAGGCCCTGGACTGCATCACTGACTCCGTGTCGTTACTGCTGCTGCCCTGCACCATCACCCCCATCCTCCGCATACACTGCCCTGAGGCTATACTCCTCCTGTGGGGAGTTATGCTATGCTCTGCTGCACCCACAACACCAGCCTCAGCGGTCTGCCCTGCAGCGGCGGTTCACTCTGACCGCAATCCACGGGTGGCGTAGTCGGACATTTAAACATCAAAACCACATAAATAGTTCCGCCACTGGATTGACCACTCTGAGCCACGGAACCGGAACGCCGCCACGAAGACTACAACCACCAGCATCCACCAAAAAGGGTCCGGCTCCGGGTGTCCCAAGGCCCAGGGGGTGCATCAGAACATTTTCATCACCTTTCACAATCACCAATGGGACAAGGCAGGGATGTCCTCTGTCCCCTCTCTTATACATCCTAGTGACGGAGCACCTGCTCTCATCAATTCGCCATAACCCCAATATTAGGTGGATTGAGGTGGGAGGCACCGAGTACAAGTGCTCTCTATTTGCTGATGATGTCCTAGTATATATCACTCAATCACATATATCCATCCATGCTGTTATGGCTGAAATAGATCACTTTGTTACATGGTCAAATTTTAAAATCAATGCAGCGTAGTCTGAGGCCCTCGATGTCTCCCTCCCCAAATCCATATAGGATTCCATGCAGTCCAACTTTCCCTTTGCCTGGCCCTCACAGGGTATCAAACACTTAGGAATTCCTACTCATAGAGACCTCTCCCATCTATGTTATCTTAATTTTGGACCCTTTATTGAACAACTTCATACAGACCACGGTTGGCAAGTTAGAACTGTAAGATTCACTACGTGAACCACTGGTGTTTTGTGGAAAAGCACATGTACACTGTGTTCCAAATTATTATGCAAAAAGTGTTTAGGAGTGATAAGGGAAGAATTTGTTTGTTTGTCAGTTAAACTCATTGATGGTGATGTGTGTCAGGGCTCTTTATATCACTGTAAGCAATTGCAGACACCTGTGCTAATTAGTTTGGCAGGTGTGTCCAATGAAAGGCAAGACTACTTAAGAAGGCTGTCTCACATTATTAAGCAGCCTACATTTTCTGCCAAAATGGGAAAGAAAAAGGATGTGTCGGCTGCTGAGAAGCAACAAATTGTGGAGTGTTTAGGTCAAGGCATGACTACAATCAACATTGTGCGATGATCAGGATGAAATGTCTTGGCAATCAAGAAGTATGTAGCTGATTCACAGTACACACGTGTGCGTGCTGATAAGGGCAAATTGAGGACTCTTTCCTACAGGCAATTACGTCAGGTTAAAAGAGCAGCGGCAAAAAAGCCTTGTCATAGCAGCAGACAAGTTTTTGAAGCTGCTGGTGCCTCCAACGTCCCCCGAACAAAAAGATGCAGGGTCCTTCAGAGGTTTGCAGCTGTGCATACGCCATCCTGTCAACCTCCTCTATCCACTTCACACAAGCAGAAACGGCTCCAGTGGGCCAAACATTACATGAAGACTGATTTCAAAACTGTTTTGTTCACGGATGAGTGCCGTGCAGCGCTCGATGGTCCAGATGGATGGAGTGGAAGATGGCTGGTTGATGGACACCCCACGCAAACACGGCTACAGCGCCAACAAGGAGGAGGTGGAGTAATGTTTTGGGCTGGAATCATGGGGAGAGAGATTGTTGGCCCCTTTAGGATCCCTGAAGGCGCTAAAGATGAACTCCATAATGTATGTGGATTTTCTCAAACAGCACTTCCTTCCATGATTCAAGAAGAAGAACCGTGTATTTCACAGCAAGATCATTTTTTTGCATGATAATGCACCATCTCATGCTGCACATAAAACATCTGCATCTCTGGCTGATATGGGCATAAAAGGGGACAAACTTATGGTGTGACCCCCATGCTCCCCTGACCTCTACCCCATTCAGAACCTCTGGAGCATCATCAAAAGAAGTGTCTATGATTGCGGGAGGCAGTTCACATCTAAGCAACACCTCTGGGAGGGTATTCTGTCCTCATGCAAAACAATTGAAGCAGAAACCATCCAAAACCTGACAAATTCAATGGACGAGAGAGTTCAGAAGCTCCTTTCGAACAAGGGGTCCTATGTGAAAATGTAACATCACCTAGAATAAAGTTTTGAGTTGAAAACTGTTTGATTTCAGTTTCTAATAACCTGCTAATGCTTATAATTTCAAAAATGACCATTTTTTTGGTCTTTATTAAAATGAAAAGGTTGATCGAAAAGTTTGGGGGATCTAAGAGTGTGGCAACCCAGTAGTCATGATTATTTCGAATTCTGACAATATGAGGGTCATGTTGCAGGTAGTGCCGCTAGAAGGCACTTATGTGTCTTGCACATCTCGGAGCCCCAAAATTATTTTCCGGGCTAGATGCAGCTAAAAATTATTATTAATTTTAAATCTGGTGGAGCTTAGTATAGATGGCCTAAAAGGATCAGTGCTGCACACTGCTACAAAGCCCAAATTATTTTCCAGTCAAGATACAGATAAACATGATTAGTAATTTTAAATCTGGTGGAGCTTATTATAGATGGCCTAATAGAATCAGTGCTGCACACTGCTACAAAGCCCAAATTATTTTCCAGCCAAGATACAGATAAACATGATTAGTAATTTGAAAGCTTAAAACGGTTGGTAGGGTGATTTTAACCAATCATCAAGCTTTTACTCTCCCCAGGATGACACAGGGGTAGAAAAGTCGTTTCGGATCCATGATTTGTTCATCTTTATGAACGTGAGTCTGTCTACATTATCAGTGGAGAGCCGTGTGCGCTTATCTGTCAGCACACCACCAGCAGCGCTGAACATACATTCAGACAGAACGCTGGCTGCGGGGCATGACAAGATCTCCAAGGCGTAAGTGGCTAGCTCCGGCCATTTATCCAGATTGGAAGCCCAAAAAGAGCAAGGGTACAGTGACACAGTCATGGCTTCAATGTTTACTTGGAGATACTCCTGTACCATCTTCTCTAGGCGTTGACTATGTGTCAGACTTCTTGTCTCCTGTGGCCTTGCAAAGGATGGGCTAAAAAAGTGGTGAAATGATTCCGCAAAATTGATGTTACCAGCAGATACTGTGGTTCTGTTACGGTTTGAGTGCTGAACACTTGACGGTCCCACGGTTGGCAAGTTGGAACTGTGAGATTCACTACGTGCACCACTGGTGTTTTGTGGAAAAGCACATGTAAGATTCTGCAACAGTCTCTGCTGATACTCCTGCATGCGTGCATCCCTTTCTATGGCAGGAATAATTTCTACAAATTTACTTTTGTACCGGGGATCTAACAGTGTGGCAACCCAGTAGTCAGGATTATTTCTAATTCTCACAATTCGAGGGTCATGTTGCAGGTAGTGCAGCAAGAAGGCACTCATGTGTGTTGTGCATCCAGGAGCACCAAGTCCTTGTTGTGTTGGTGGCGAGGTAACAATCATGCTTCCTTCCTCTGTCCTCTCCCCCCAACCTCGCACAACAGAAATGTGATCAAGGTCTCCCTCATCTGATGAGTCTTCCATCAGTTCGTCCTCCACTTCTTCCTGGGCTCCTGCACCTTCCTCACTAGTTTGGCTGCTACCATGCGCCCTGGTAAAACCATCTCCCCCACCCTCACATGCCTGCCGCCTTGATGCTGCCGACCGTCTGGACCTTGCAGATGTTAGCCCTTCCGCATACAACTCCTCCTCCTCTATTTCCTCCACCTCCTCTTGTGCCACCACCTGACTCCGAATTCTGTTTAACATGTGCTCCAGCATGTAAATCACCGGAATAGTCATGCTGATAATGGCATCGTCAGCACTTAACATCTTCGTCGCCATTTCAAAACTGTGCAGAAGGGTGCATAGGTCCCTGATCTGAGACCACTCCTCCAGCGTGATTTGCCCCACCTCTGGATCTCGTTGGCCCAGGCTATACGTTAGAACGTATTGCACCAGGGCTTGTCGGTGCTGCCACAGTCGCTGCAACATGTGCAAAGTTGAATTCCACCGGGTAGGCACATCGCATTTTAGCCGGTGAAGTGGCAGGCCCAACGACTTCTGTAGAGATGTAAGTCGCTGAGCTGCGGGATGCGAACGGCGGAAGTGAGCACACAGCGACCGTGCCCTCTGCAGAAGGCCATCTAGTCTGGGATAGTGGGCTAAAAATTGCTGGACAACCAGGTTCAACACGTGAGCCATACAAGGCACGTGTGTGACATTGCCCCGGCGAAGGGCCGCACCCAGGTTTGCAGCATTGTCGCACACGGCCTTCCCTGGTTTCAGGTCCAGTGGAGACAACCATTCATGAAATTGGTTCTCCAGAGCTGACCACAACTCCTCAGCTGTGTGACTCACATTTCCCAGACATTTCAAAGTAAAAACCGCCTGATGACGTTGAGCCCTACTGCCAGCATAGTAAGGAGGTGTGCAGTATCCCTTCTGCGCAGTTAGAAAGCTTGTGGCATGACCAGACAGGCTTTGGGTGCAGGTGGAAGACCGATAGGAGGTTGAGGAGGCAGAAGCAGTGGAGGAACTTTGACATAAAGAGGATTGACGCACAACTCGTGGGGACGGCAAGACTTGGACAGCAGCCCCTTGTCCTGCTGTCACCATAGTTACCCAGTGCCCAGTCAGCGACATGTAACGCCCCTGTCCATGCCTACTCGTCCAAGTGTCTGTGGTGAAATGCACCCTGTCACACACAGAGTTTCTCAAAGAAGCGGTGATGTTGTGTGCGATATGCTGGTGGAGCGCAGGCACACCTTTCTTTGAGAAGTAGTGCCGACTGGGCATCTGGTACTGGGGCACTGCGACGGACATAAGGTCTCGAAAATCCTCTGTGTCCACCAGGCGGAAAGGCAGCATTTCTGTAGCCAAGAGCTTGCAGATGGTGAAATTCAACCTCTTAGCTTTCTCATGGCTAGGAGGAAATGGTCTTTTACTTGTCCACATCTGAGGGACCGAGGGCTGGCTATTGTGCTTAGACGGGGTTGATAAGGGTGTCCGCGGCAAACTGCCGGTCTGTGAGGAAGATGCAGGCGGACATGTTAGGTTGCCTTGATCCAAAGGTGGTGCTATCGATGTCGGACAGCGCTCAACACCAGCTGGTGTTACCACCTCCAAAGAAAATGATGACCTGCCATTCACGCTGGCTGTTGCGGGTAAAGAGGTGGCAGGTCTGCGCCCCAAAACAGGTGTGACTGCTGTCCCCCCAGTCACAGAGGATGAAGAGGCCACGGATGCACAAGATATGGCAGACGGTGGTTGGCCCGGCCGGCTAGGCCGCATTGTAGCACACTGAGCTTCCCACTGCAACTTATGCTTCATGTCCATGTGCCGGTTCATGCATGAAGTACTCAAACTATGTATTTTTTGGCCTCTACTTAGCTTTTGCTGACAAATGTTACAGATAACACGAGTTGGGTCATCTTTATCGATCTGAAAAAATGCCCAGGCTATGCAAGGCTTAGCACCCATGCGAACAGAAGAGCCACGACGACTTGTGGTGAGAGGCAGAGATGTGTTTGAGGATGCAGTTGTTGACATGCTTCCAGTACTACGTCTCTGTCCAGGAAGGCGCAACCTGACCTCGTCGTCACTAGCATCTTCCTCCACCTCCTCTGCTGACCTCATCTCTTGGCTGACTGTGGGTTGACAGTAAGTGGGATCTCCAACCTCATCATCATCACCCTGTGCGTTATCACACCCGTCGTCCTCAGAGCCAACCTGTTCCTGCCCTGACAAAAAACTAAAGTTGTCGCTCCAATCAGGTATTTGAGTCTCATCATCGTCTTCCTCATTGTCTCCACCAACAGGAGTTACAGTTTGGGAATGAGGGTCTACATTATGGTCAGAACCTTCTGCGTCTGGTCCTGGATCCGACTCATAAAGATTCTGGGCATCAGTGCAGATCATTTCCTCGTCTGGATTCACAGAAGCGCTGGAGTCGACCTCTGATTCCCAGGCTATAGTATGAGTAAACAGCTCTGCAGACTCAACCATCTGTTCTACCTCATACTCAGACGGGCAGCTGGAGATTTGGGAGCTGTGAGGAAGCAAGTGCGATTGGGGTGACACCTTTGAGGACTGGAGTATTTGTGATGTTGAAGTTGATGTGGAGGAGAGCCCACTTAAAGGAGCACTTGATATCCGTTGAAGCACCTGCTGTTTTTGTGCCTCAACTGGAATTTGTAGCGATTGGCGTGGCCGTAAGAAAGGGATCTTATCACATTGTCCGCTAAAAGAAGTAGACATTTTAGTTTGGCTGGAAGATGGTCTTTCTTCTGCAGAAGTTACTGTTGCTTTAACACCTATCCCACGGACACAACCTTTTTTCCCCTTCCCAACACGCCTATTCCCCTTTCCACCAGCAGCAGGCCTTTTTCCACTCATTTTGGTGGTCAACTAATTCACAATTCTGGAGTTGTTTGCACAAAAAAACAATGGATGGGAACCGAGCAGAGCTGAGTGGCCAAACTGTGGTATTAGGCCAAAACTATTGGCTGGGTTAGATGCAGAAAAAAATTATATTCAATTTGCAACCTGATGGAGGTCAGTATAGATGGACTAATAGAACAAGTCCCACACACAGCTAGAAGCCCAAATATTTTTTCAGAGGTAGATGCAGAAAAAAATTGTATTCAGTTTGCAACCTGATGGAGGTCAGTATAGATGGACTAATAGAACAAGTCCTACACACAGCTAGAAGCCCAAATATTTTTTCAGAGGTAGATGCAGAAAAAAAATATATTCAGTTTGCAACCTGATGGAGGTCAGTATAGATGGACTAATAGAACAAGTCCCACACACAGCTAGAAGGACAAATATTTTTCAGAGGTAGATGCAGATAAAAATTATTTTTAATTTGCAGCCTGATGGAGGTCAGTATAGATGGACAAATAGAGAAAGTCCCACACACTGCTAGAAGGCCAAATATTTTTTCAGAGCTAGATGCAGAAAAAAATTATATTCAGGTTGCAACCTGATGGAGGTCAGTATAGATGGACTAATATAACAAGTCCCACACACAGCTAGAAGCCCAAATATTTTTTCAGAGGTAGATGCAGAAAAAAATTATATTCAGTTTGCAACCTGATGGAGGTCTGTATAGATGGATTAATAGAACAAGTCCCACACACAGCTAGAAGCCCAATATTTTTTCAGAGGTAGATGCAGAAAAAAAATATATTCAGTTTGCAACCTGATGGAGGTCAGTATTGATGGACTAATAGAGAAAGTCCCACACACTGCTAGAAGGCCAAATATTTTTTCAGAGCTAGATGCAGGCAAAAAATTATTTTTAATTTGCAACCTGATGGAGGTCAGTATAGATGGACTAATAGAGAAAGTCCCACACACTGCTAGAAGGCCAAATATTTTTTCAGAGCTAGATGCAGAAAAAAATTATATTCAGTTTGCAACCTGATGGAGGTCAGTATAGATGGACTAATAGAACAAGTCCCACACACAGCTAGAAGCCCAAATATTTTTTCAGAGGTAGATGCAGAAAAAAATTATATTCAGTTTGCAACCTGATGGAGGTCTGTATAGATGGATTAATAGAACAAGTCCCACACACAGCTAGAAGCCCAATATTTTTTCAGAGGTAGATGCAGAAAAAACATTATTTTTAATTTGCAACCTGATGTAGGTCAGTATAGATGGACTAATAGAACAAGTCCTACACACAGCTAGAAGCCCAAATATTTTTTCAGAGGTAGATGCAGAAAAAAAATATATTCAGTTTGCAACCTGATGGAGGTCAGTATAGATGGACTAATAGAACAAGTCCCACACACAGCTAGAAGGCCAAATATTTTTTCAGAGGTATATGCAGATAAAAATTATTTTTAATTTGCAGCCTGATGGAGGTCAGTATAGATGGACAAATAGAGAAAGTCCCACACACTGCTAGAAGGCCAAATATTTTTTCAGAGCTAGATGCAGACAAAAAATTATTTTGAATTTGCAACCTGATGGAGGTCAGTATAGATGGACTAATAGAGAAAGTCCCACACACTGCTAGAAGGCCAAATATTTTTTCAGAGCTAGATGCAGAAAAAAATTATATTCAGGTTGCAACCTGATGGAGGTCAGTATAGATGGACTAATAGAACAAGTCCCACACACAGCTAGAAGCCCAAATATTTTTTCAGAGGTAGATGCAGAAAAAAATTATATTCAGTTTGCAACCTGATGGAGGTCTGTATAGATGGATTAATAGAACAAGTCCCACACACAGCTAGAAGCCCAATATTTTTTCAGAGGTAGATGCAGAAAAAAAATATATTCAGTTTGCAACCTGATGGAGGTCAGTATTGATGGACTAATAGAGAAAGTCCCACACACTGCTAGAAGGCCAAATATTTTTTCAGAGCTAGATGCAGGCAAAAAATTATTTTTAATTTGCAACCTGATGGAGGTCAGTATAGATGGACTAATTGAGAAAGTCCCACACACTGCTAGAAGGCCAAATATTTTTTCAGAGCTAGATGCAGAAAAAAATTATATTCAGTTTGCAACCTGATGGAGGTCAGTATAGATGGACTAATAGAACAAGTCCCACACACAGCTAGAAGCCCAAATATTTTTTCAGAGGTAGATGCAGAAAAAAATTATATTCAGTTTGCAACCTGATGGAGGTCTGTATAGATGGATTAATAGAACAAGTCCCACACACAGCTAGAAGCCCAATATTTTTTCAGAGGTAGATGCAGAAAAAACATTATTTTTAATTTGCAACCTGATGTAGGTCAGTATAGATGGACTAATAGAACAAGTCCTACACACAGCTAGAAGCCCAAATATTTTTTCAGAGGTAGATGCAGAAAAAAAATATATTCAGTTTGCAACCTGATGGAGGTCAGTATAGATGGACTAATAGAACAAGTCCCACACACAGCTAGAAGGCCAAATATTTTTTCAGAGGTATATGCAGATAAAAATTATTTTTAATTTGCAGCCTGATGGAGTTCAGTATAGATGGACAAATAGAGAAAGTCCCACACACTGCTAGAAGGCCAAATATTTTTTCAGAGCTAGATGCAGACAAAAAATTATTTTGAATTTGCAACCTGATGGAGGTCAGTATAGATGGACTAATAGAGAAAGTCCCACACACTGCTAGAAGGCCAAATATTTTTTCAGAGCTAGATGCAGAAAAAAATTATATTCAGGTTGCAACCTGATGGAGGTCAGTATAGATGGACTAATAGAACAAGTCCCACACACAGCTAGAAGCCCAAATATTTTTTCAGAGGTAGATGCAGAAAAAAATTATATTCAGTTTGCAACCTGATGGAGGTCTGTATAGATGGATTAATAGAACAAGTCCCACACACAGCTAGAAGCCCAATATTTTTTCAGAGGTAGATGCAGAAAAAAAATATATTCAGTTTGCAACCTGATGGAGGTCAGTATAGATGGACTAATAGAGAAAGTCCCACACACTGCTAGAAGGCCAAATATTTTTTCAGAGCTAGATGCAGACAAAAAATTATTTTGAATTTGCAACCTGATGGAGGTCAGTATAGATGGACTAATAGAGAAAGTCCCACACACTGCTAGAAGGCCAAATATTTTTTCAGAGCTAGATGCAGACAAAAAATTATTTTTAATTTGCAACCTGATGGAGGTCAGTATAGATGGACTAATAGAGAAAGTCCCACACACTGCTAGAAGGCCAAATATGATTTCAGAGCTAGATGCAGATAAAAATTATTTTTAATTTGCTACCTGATGGAGGTCAGTATAGATGGACTAATAGAGAAAGTCCCACACACTGCTAGAAGGCCAAATATTTTTCAGAGCTAGATGCAGAAAAAAATTATATTCAGTTTGCAACCTGATGGAGGTCAGTATAGATGGACTAATAGAACAAGTCCCACACACAGCTAGAAGCCCAAATATTTTTTCAGAGGTAGATGCAGAAAAAAATTATATTCAGTTTGCAACCTGATGGAGGTCTGTATAGATGGATTAATAGAACAAGTCCCACACACAGGTAGAAGCCCAAATATTTTTTCAGAGGTAGATGCAGAAAAAATTATATTCAGTTTGCAACCTGATGGACGTCTGTATAGATGGATTAATAGAACAAGTCCCACACACAGCTAGAAGCCCAATATTTTTTCAGAGGTAGATGCAGAAAAAAAATATATTCAGTTTGCAACCTGATGGAGGTCAGTATAGATGGACTAATAGAGAAAGTCCCACACACTGCTAGAAGGCCAAATATTTTTTCAGAGCTAGATGCAGACAAAAAAATATTTTTAATTTGCAACCTGATGGAGGTCAGTATAGATGGACTAACAGAGAAAGTCCCACACACTGCTAGAAGGCCAAATATTTTTTCAGAGCTAGATGCAGAAAAAAATTATATTCAGTTTGCAACCTGATGGAGGTCAGTATAGATGGACTAATAGAACAAGTCCCACACACAGCTAGAAGCCCAAATATTTTTTCAGAGGTAGATGCAGAAAAAAATTATATTCAGTTTGCAACCTGATGGAGGTCTGTATAGATGGATTAATATAACAAGTCCCACACACAGCTAGAAGCCCAATATTTTTTCAGAGGTAGATGCGGAAAAAAAAATATTTTTAAATTGCAACCTGATGGAGGTCAGTATAGATTGACTAATAGAGAAAGTCCCACACACTGCTAGAAGGCCAAATATTTTTTCAGAGCTAGATGCAGATATAAATTATTTTTAATTTGCAACCTGATGGAGGTCAGTATAGATGGACTAATAGAGAAAGTCCCACACACTGCTAGAAGGCCAAATATTTTTTCAGAGCTAGATGCAGACAAAAAATTATTTTGAATTTGCAACCTGATGGAGGTCAGTATAAATGGACTAATAGAGAAAGTCCCACACACTGCTAGAAGGCCAAATATTTTTTCAGAGCTAGATGCAGACAAAAAATTATTTTTAATTTGCAACCTGATGGAGGTCAGTATAGATGGACAAATAGAGAAAGTCCCACACACTGCTAGAAGGCCAAATATTTTTTCAGAGCTAGATGCAGATAAAAATTATTTTTAATTTGCAACCTGATGGAGGTCAGTATAGATGGACTAATAGAGAAAGTCCCACACACTGCTAGAAGGCCAAATATTTTTTCAGAGCTAGATGCAGACAAAAAATTATTTTTAATTTGCAACCTGATGATGGTCAGTATAGATGGACTAATAGAGAAAGTCCCACACACTGCTAGAAGGCCAAATATGATTTCAGAGCTAGATGCAGATAAAAATTATTTTTAATTTGCTACCTGATGGAGGTCAGTATAGATGGACTAATAGAGAAAGTCCCACACACTGCTAGAAGGCCAAATATTTTTTCAGAGCTAGATGCAGAAAAAAATTATATTCAGTTTGCAACCTGATGGAGGTCAGTATAGATGGACTAATAGAACAAGTCCCACACACAGCTAGAAGCCCAAATATTTTTTCAGAGGTAGATGCAGAAAAAAATTATATTCAGTTTGCAACCTGATGGAGGTCTGTATAGATGGATTAATAGAACAAGTCCCACACACAGGTAGAAGCCCAAATATTTTTTCAGAGGTAGATGCAGAAAAAGTTATATTCAGTTTGCAACCTGATGGACGTCTGTATAGATGGATTATTAGAACAAGTCCCACACACAGCTAGAAGCCCAATATTTTTTCAGAGGTAGATGCAGAAAAAAAATATATTCAGTTTGCAACCTGATGGAGGTCAGTATAGATGGACTAATAGAGAAAGTCCCACACACTGCTAGAAGGCCAAATATTTTTTCAGAGCTAGATGCAGACAAAAAATTATTTTTAATTTGCAACCTGATGGAGGTCAGTATAGATGGACTAATAGAGAAAGTCCCACACACTGCTGGAAGGCCAAATATTTTTTCAGAGCTAGATGCAGAAAAAAATTATATTCAGTTTGCAACCTGATGGAGGTCAGTATAGATGGACTAATAGAACAAGTCCCACACACAGCTAGAAGCCCAAATATTTTTTCAGAGGTAGATGCAGAAAAAAATTATATTCAGTTTGCAACCTGATGGAGGTCTGTATAGATGGATTAATAGAACAAGTCCCACACACAGCTAGAAGCCCAATATTTTTTCAGAGGTAGATGCGGAAAAAAAATTATTTTTAAATTGCAACCTGATGGAGGTCAGTATAGATTGACTAATAGAGAAAGTCCCACACACTGCTAGAAGGCCAAATATTTTTTCAGAGCTAGATGCAGATATAAATTATTTTTAATTTGCAACCTGATGGAGGTCAGTATAGATGGACTAATAGAGAAAGTCCCACACACTGCTAGAAGGCCAAATATTTTTTCAGAGCTAGATGCAGACAAAAAATTATTTTGAATTTGCAACCTGATGGAGGTCAGTATAAATGGACTAATAGAGAAAGTCCCACACACTGCTAGAAGGCCAAATATTTTTTCAGAGCTAGATGCAGACAAAAAATTATTTTTAATTTGCAACCTGATGGAGGTCAGTATAGATGGACAAATAGAGAAAGTCCCACACACTGCTAGAAGGCCAAATATTTTTTCAGAGCTAGATGCAGATAAAAATTATTTTTAATTTGCAACCTGATGGAGGTCAGTATAGATGGACTAATAGAGAAAGTCCCACACACTGCTAGAAGGCCAAATATTTTTTCAGAGCTAGATGCAGAAAAAAATTATATTCAGTTTGCAACCTGATGGAGGTCAGTATAGATGGACTAATAGAACAAGTCCCACACACAGCTAGAAGCCCAAATATTTTTTCAGAGGTAGATGCAGAAAAAAATTATATTCAGTTTGCTACCTGATGGAGGTCTGTATAGATGGATTAATAGAACAAGTCCCACACACAGCTAGAAGCCCAATATTTTTTCAGAGGTAGATGCAGAAAAAAAATATATTCAGTTTGCAACCTGATGGAGGTCAGTATAGATGGACTAATAGAGAAAGTCCCACACACTGCTAGAAGGCCAAATATTTTTTCAGAGCTAGATGCAGACAAAAAATTATTTTTAATTTGCAACCTGATGGAGGTCAGTATAGATGGACTAATAGAGAAAGTCCCACACACTGCTAGAAGGCCAAATATTTTTTCAGAGCTAGATGCAGATATAAATTATTTTTAATTTGCAACCTGATGGAGGTCAGTATAGATGGACTAATAGAGAAAGTCCCACATACTGCTAGAAGGCCAAATATTTTTTCAGAGCTAGATGCAGACAAAAAATTATTTTGAATTTGCAGCGTGATGGAGGTCAGTATAGATGGACTAATAGAACAAGTCCCACACACTGCTAGAAGGCCAAATATTTTTTCAGAGCTAGATGCAGAAAAAAATTATATTCAGTTTGCAACCTGATGGAGGTCAGTATAGATGAACTAATAGAACAAGTCCCACACATTGCTAGAAGCCCAAATATTTTTTCAGAGCTAGATGCAGAAAAAAATTATATTCAATTTGCAACCTGATGGAGGTCAGTATAGATGGACTAATAGAATGATGCTATGCCCAAAAGATTTTACTTCACTAGGTGCAGTAAAAAAATTGGTATTCTATACACAGGTGGTATATCTTGCAACACAGATAGGCTACTCCACTGACTAACACACTCTGCAATAGGCCAAAAAGGATTAGCTTTGCTAGATTCAGCCAAATGCTGTGAAAAAAACTTGCACAGCACTGGCACAGACCTGCCTGGCAAAAACTGAAAGGAACTGATGTAACCTAGTCCTGAAAAGGACTGCAATTACAATTAGTCTTTACTCCCACAATCTATCTATTTAAGAGCACAGACCTGCCTGATAAAAGTCGTAGGAAATGCTGTAACCTAGTCCTTAAAAGGACTGCAATCACAACTATTCCCTACTCCCAAGCTATCTGTAGATTTGTGCGAAAATTGGCTTGAAATTAACAAGGTATAGCGCACACAGCAACAGCGGTGCCATCTAACACGCAGCTGCAGCAGTGAGAAAATGGTGGCGATGGGGAAAATGGCTTGGTCTTATAGGGCAAGGACATGTGACATACACTGCCAATGACACATGCCCTTGCTTGTGTGAAAAAAAAGCACTTCGCTCCGTGTGTGCGCTGCTGATAGGCTGACAGATTGCACCTCCCCACTGTAAATGCGGGAAAGAGAAAAAAAAATGGAGATCTTCATTATTCCTGCAGAGATCCATCCCCTGCCCCTCCCCCCACCCCGCTGTACACTCAAACTGCGTATTAACATTAATTTTCATCATTACTGAGAAAAAATCCAGTTATGATTTTGGTGCACGAACAGTTATCGAACATAACCTCGAACAGCCGAATTTTTCTCAAATCGTTCGTGTTCGCCGAACGGCTCGAACACCGCCCAAAACAGCTCGAATTTGAAATTGGCGAACAGTTCGATTCGAACAACGCTCATCTCTAATCATTTTATGGTTTTTGGATCAGGAGCATCCTTCAATATAAAATATGCAAGTACCAAACAAGGTTATGCCTAATAACGCAACCATCTAAAGTGAGCTTCTTTCCTGTTTTTTTGCATCATGTAACCATAGTCATCTGCTATTTTAGGCATTACTATCATTTTACAATTGTATTCATTTTGCTCTTTTAGGTTACAACTCAAGCTATTTTGAATAAATTCTGTAGTTCTATTCTTGTTTTCGCAAGCAATCGAAATCTAAAGATGGCAATGCCACCATGGGACAAAGTCAATAGAGGTAAATATATTCAAGATATAATTGAGACTTCAGCGAATGGTGTTTCAATCGAAAAAACAGAAGGTGTCCCAGTAAGCAGCCAGATAAAGTAACATTTTTATTTACGAAGATCAGCAGATCTAGGTTGGAACAAAAGCTTATAACATGTCATACAAAATATATGGCCAGAGAAATCAAGTTGATAAATATTTAGGTTTTTATTAGGCTTATGTTTATTATATTTCAATTTAAATATTACAAATTTTAAAGTTAATTCAACTAAATATCTGATTCTATGCCTTTAGGACCATACACAAATTAACATCTCTTACAATTTATCTGTGCATATTAGTTTGATGGCTAAACTGCAGGCACCATGTCTGATCTACAGGATCCATGTTATTGAGCAGGGAGAGCTAAGCAGATTGATATATAGTTTTAGGAGAAAATATTCAGCACAACCTGTGTTTTCATCATTTAATCCTCTGCTCTTTCTGGAATCTTTGTTCCAATGAGAGGTTCTATCAGTGATGGACAGCTTCCTTTGTGCACACAGAAACAGCAGTTAGTCACTAATAGGACCGCCCTCTGGACCAAAAATACCAAAAAAGCAGATATTTAAATGATTAAAACACAAGTTAGGCTATGTTCCCAGGTTGCGTTTTTGCTGTTTTTTTTTCCTGCAGAGATATCTGCTCTAATGGCAGAAAAGAAGCAAGTTTTGGTGCATTTTTCAGGATCCCAAAGTTCAGCTTTGCTTCTACCACAGAAGCATGAACACAGGTCACCAATGGCAGTGCATTGAGCTTGTATGACACTGTTTACTTTCACACTTTGGTCAGCCAAAGAGATGCTCATGCATTGTTCTATTTCACACCTTGGTGGGCCACAGGTATTGTTCAATCTCACACCTTGGTGGGCCTATTTTTACTTTGTATGCATCACTAATCCAAACTGCCATCTCAGGTGACCAAGACAAGATGGTGAACTTGGGAAAATCACAAGAATAAATGTGTTTCACATACTGCTGTACTTACTTTTTTTCACTAAAAAGCAGCAAAACCTGATACCTGCATTTTTTGCAGAGTTTTTCAACTTTTTTTGCACCACCCGTTGCTTTCAATGGGTGAAATATGCTGAAAAAACGCTGAAAGAAGTGACACGCTGTATTCTGCAAAACCAAAGGTTTTGCACAAAATACTGAGGACTTAAAAAACAAGCTGTGTGCATGGGATTCCTGAAATCTCATAGACTTTGCTGGACTGTAAAAGGCAGGTGAAAATTTGCATTAAAAAACGCTGAAAAAATGCAATGTGTGAACATAGCCTAATAGTGAATTTTTTCTCACAAAACAGTATATCAATCTACTCAGCTCTTCCTTTCTTCATAACATAGCGCCTGAAGATTGAGCTGTATTTTCTCGGTGACAGGTTCGCTTTAATGTCCCTTGCATATTAAAGTCTGTCAAATCTGCTGATTCTGGTGGGTCTAGACAAGCATCTAATGTGCATAGATGTGCCTATATTACTTATGAGTTTCTGGAAGTTTGTTAGTTGTGCTCTGGGAATCATGGTAGATTGCAACCTTGTGTAACTTGCAGAATGCGACTGCCTGGGGATTCCAAGTTTGTGGAGGTGCAGAAGTACAAGGACAACACAGTCTCTTTAAGAGAGACAAAAAAAGAACTTTAGTTAGATGAAGTTCTTGGCTTTCACTGGCTTTGTATACTCTTCTTCCATTTTCCCATACAGTCCTCTTCTAGATACTTCAACACAACAGGAATCACATATACCCTAGCAATTGCCCAATCCACCAGACCTTTCACACTGAGCTCATTTTTCTTGTGGCAGTGAAGCTCTCTTAAGCTTTAGTTTTTTCAACATGTCTTTGCACATGCACAAACCTGCGCCTCTGGCCCTCGTTCTTGCAAGGCTACACTCACAATATAGTCATTCTTGGGCTAAAGTGCTGTTTGCCTGGCCTAAAGCCCGTCAGCTCATTCAGGCTGCAGACACTTGTCACTCTCCTGGCAGCTACACCTTCCTGTCTCCTTAGGGGTAAACTTCTAATTGCACTCTGTGAAGACACGGGGTCTTCCGTGGGTGTAAGACTACTCAGACAACACAGGGTGAGGGTAAAACATTGTGGCAATAAATAGATAGAACAGTCCCTCAAATACCCAAGATGGTACAACATTGCACAGTCCCACACTTCCGCTGGCCCGTCTAGGGTAGAACAGCTGCAAATTTTGAGACTTCCGGGGCCAGCTACCTCAACCAGTGACCCCCCGCTTTTGGCGGGCCCCCCACAGAGAGGAGATAACGACAAGCTTAGGAAGCTAGCAGTCCATTGAGGTACAAGGCCAGGAGACCCGAGGGGCCCACCCTGGCCTCTCCAAGAGTTTCCATGGGGCCAGATGACTGGCTGATCCCAATCTGACTTTTCCAAATGTCTCCATGGGTTCCAGGTGACCGGAGGGTCCCACCTGGCAACCCCAAACAACATATACATGGGGCAAGGTGACTTCATCATTCCAACCTGGTCTCGCCAAATGTATCATTGGGTTCTCTGATGGTCAATGGAGCAGATCCGTATCTTTCCAGTCAGTGCTATATTCCCTTATGCTCGTATCATGTAGAATCCAAATCTGTGTCTCCTTGGATAAAGTCATACTACCAAGCTGGTGGTCTGACAAGTGTCTTTCTGATTCTCTGATTCAAATCTCTGCTGCAGGATAGAAAAACCCTTTTTTATATTTACATATGTGGCTAAGGTCATTTGTCACAGGTCAGAGGTAAAGGTGCAGGGCTTCCGTTCTCATTGTTTGAGCTAATCAATTTACATAGTTGGTATAGCAGGGGGGCTCTTTAAATCAACATTCAGCTGGCTTTAGTATAATATGCAATTAGCATAGTAACAAACAGACAAATAGAAGACAACATTCAGGGTTATACAAATACTGGTCTGTGCTTCTTGACCAGCCATAGCAATACACATACAATAGTGTATTTCTGGCTGATTAAGATTATAAGCTGTATCATCACACCCTTCCTTAATGATGTGTCTCTCTGCCAACGAAACACCACAATAGCCCTCTACTATTCTTTAGCTCTTGTCTCAATATGAGGAAGGCACTTAACTAGGGTGTTCTCTTCTTCCCTTCGCCTGGACAGTCACAAAGTCAATCTTCCCTCCATAACTTGGAGAAAGACACTGCTCTGCTTTAGAAGTTTTCTCTACCCATTTCCAAGTCACAGGCTCTATCAGTTAGTGCAGCTCGTAGCTTCTCCATGCGCCCTCTGCAACTGTCCCTGAGTGGTGAGAAACCATCTCCTAAACAGCCTAGGTCAGCACACATAATTAACCCGCAGCTAACTGGGCTAATGCAGTGTTGGCATGACTCAGTGTTTTCCATAGATATATCCACAAAGTGCAATGATAAAAATGAACAGACAATAAAGCATAAACAAGTACACCAAATATCAGTCCAGGTGAGGGCTGAAAGCACACAAATTAAAGGGCTCCTTTCTCTTGTAAGTACAGTCATTTTCTTCCCCCCTTACAGGTTTAGATTTAAAGGCTCGATCCTTTTATATGCAGGATAGATAAACCACTGCTAAAATTGTCTGGCAGCAGTTTTTATGCTTTTCCTCTAGAGAATACATGAATAATCAGTAGACACAAGCATTTATGTGTAAATGGGTAAATCAGAAGATGCAACTGTCAGATAATAAAATTGACAGCTATCTGTTATGTTCTGCTACCAGAGCTAAGGAAAGAGAGGAAATCTGTCCCTACGATAAAACTCAGCTGAATCCCTACGATGTAACAGGGAACCTGATCCTGCGATCAGACCTGCTAAAGTCCTAAGCTAGTCTGTACGGAGACCTATAGATGTGGGGAAGGAATCCCTACAAGTACTAAGGACTGGGAGGAAAATGGGACACCTCCTAACAGAAATAGTAGCAGACAGAAAAACAAACAAAATATATAGAACACTGAGGTCCGTAGACCAAGCAAACTAACAGAGTTAGATACAGAGCACAGGCTAGCTAGAAAGTAGTTATACAATGAAGTCCAGCAAAGCCAGAAGGGCGGAGCAGGATTAAATAGGCCAACGAGGTCATGTGACCAGCAAAGGAAAAAACCTAAGAGCAAGGTTCTAACAGTACCCCCCCTTCTAAGAGGATCCTCCGGATCCCCTAGGACCAGGCTTACCAGGAAATCTCCTGTGAAACGCTCTGATAAGTCTGGACGCGGAAACATCATCTGACCTCACCCAAGAGTTATCCTCGGGTCCGAAACCTTTCCAGGCCACCAGATACTGCAAACTACCTCTATACCGTCTAGAGTTAAGGATGCGAGAAATTTCATATTCCCCGTCCTCCACCACCGGAGGAACAGAGGCAGAGGCGTCACCATCCGACACAGCAGCTTTTTTTAACAGAGAGACATGAAATACCGGATTAATTCTCCAGGAGGTAGGAACCTCCAACCTAACAGCAGATTGGTTGACAACCTGAAGCACCTTAAAGGGCCCTACAAACTTGGGACCCAATTTCTTAGAAGGAATCCTCAACCGCAGATTCCTAGAGGACAACCAAACCATGTCACCAACAGCGAACAAAACCTCCTGTCGTTTCCTATCAAAGTAGTCTTTAGATTTTCTGGTGGCCTCCTGAAGATTACCACGCACATCCGTCCAAACTCTCTCCAAATCACCGGAAAAATTCACCTCCTCAGGCACGGCAGATCCCAACTTGGAGAACGACCGAAACGACGGATGTCTCCCAGAACAACAAAAAAAAGGCGAACAACCAGCAGAAGAAGATGTATGATTGTTCAGAGCAAATTCAGCAAGTGGCAGAAACTCAGACCACCCCTCTTGATTGTCTGCCACAAAACAACGCAAGAACTGCTCAACATCCTGGTTTTTCCTTTCTGTCTGGCCATTAGATTCAGGATGATATCCGGACGAGAACGACAGATGAACTCCCAACCTGTCACAAAAGGCACGCCAAAAACGAGCCACGAACTGAGGACCCCTATCAGAAACAATGTCAGTAGGAACGCCATGAAGTCTGACAATTTCCTTGACAAAGGCCTTAGCGAGAGTTTTAGCGCAGGGCAGTTTGACGAAGGGAACCAAGTGACACATCTTGCTAAAACGGTCCACGACCACCCAGATGACAGTAAAACCCTCAGAGGGGGGAAGGTCAGTTATAAAGTCCATAGCCAAATGTGTCCAAGGAGCACTGGGAACCTCCAAAGGACAAAGCAACCCCGCAGCAGGAGTATGTGAGGACTTAGATCTAGCACATATAGTACATTGACGCACCCACTTAATGACTTCCTTCTGCCATCCAGGCCACCAAAAACTGCGACCCACCAGTCTCTTGGTCTCAGAGATTCCGGGATGACCTGCCAACCGAGATTCGTGACACTCAACAAACAAATCTCTCCTAAAGGTCCCAGGCACAAACAACCTCCCATGAGGAGTGTTAGATGGGGCATTCTCCTGTGCTTTAAGAATCTCATCTTCCAAAACGGAGTCCAAAGCAGCTATCACAACACCTTCTTGTAAAATGTTCTCCTCTTTCTCAGCACCGACTATGGGAGAAAAACTGCGAGACAAGGCATCCGCCTTAACATTCTTAGTACCAGGGATGTAAGTAACGGAGAAATTAAACCGCGAGAAAAACAGTGCCCACCTAGCCTGACGGGCATTCAGGCGCTTGGCAGCATCAAGATATATCAGATTTTTATGATCCGTAAGAACCTGAACGGGAAATTCCGCACCTTCCAAGAAGTGGCGCCAGTGTTCAAATGCGAGTTTAATAGCCAATAATTCCCGATTACCAATATCGTAATTCAGTTCAGTCTCCGAAATTTTTTTTGAAAAAAAGGCACAGGGATGTAATCCATCCCCGTTATCCTGAGACAATACTGCGCCAACCCCCACCGTAGAAGCATCAACCTCAACCAAAAATGGCTTAGTCACATCAGGCTGCATAAGGATGGGAGCAGAGGTGAACCTCTCCTTGAGATACACAAAAGCTTCAATGGCCTCAGAAGACCACTGAACCGCATCAGCACCTTTCCTGGTGAGATCGGTAAGAGGTTTGACAATACTAGAAAAATTTTTTATGAATTTTCTGTAATAATTGGCGAAACCTAAAAACCTCTGTATCGATTTCAAACCAATAGGCCTAGGCCATTCCTGTACAGCTTGAACTTTAACCGGGTCCATCTCAAAACCTTCGCTGGAGATAATGTAACCCAAAAAACTAATTCTCTGTACAGCGAACTCACATTTCTCCAGCTTAGCAAAAAGCGAATTGTCCATTAACAATTGTAATACCTCACGTAC
Organism: Phyllobates terribilis; assembly: GCF_046119375.1. Classification (NCBI taxonomy): domain Eukaryota; kingdom Metazoa; phylum Chordata; class Amphibia; order Anura; family Dendrobatidae; genus Phyllobates; species Phyllobates terribilis. Next base: position 122,010,663 of record NW_027362764.1, read on the forward strand.
GCTCCGCCAATGAGACTCCAGATCCGGCGAATAAATCAAAATGTCATCCAAATACACAACCACATTTTTGCCGATCAAAGGTCTAAGGATGTCATTAATAAGATTCTGAAAAAATGCAGGAGCATTAGTAAGACCAAAAGGCATAACCAGATTCTCAAAATGACCCACAGGAGTGTTAAAAGCAGTCTTCCATTCGTCACCCTCCTTCATGCGCAACAGATTGTATGCCCCCTTAAGGTCAATTTTAGAGAACCACTTGGCCCCCATTAACTGGTTAAACAGATCAGGAATCAATGGCAGTGGGTAAGGATTGCGTACAGTAATTTTGTTAATCTCATGAAAATCCAGACAAGGACGTAAACCGCCGTCCTTTTTTTTTACAAAAAAAAATCCAACCGCCACAGGAGACTTAGAGGGCCTAATGTGACCGGCGGCCAAACTTGTCTGTATATATTCATCCAAAGCCTTCCTCTCAGGAATAGTAAGGTTAAATAAACGACTTTTAGGAAGAGTCGCTCCAGGGACAAATTCAATAGAACAATCATAGTCTCTATGGGGAGGCAAAACCTGCGATTCCTTCTCAGAAAAAAACTCTCCAAAAATCCTGAATAGGAACAGGCAATTCTCCCCTATCAAAAGCTGCAATACGCCCGTTACAACACTTGTCATAACATTTATGGCTCCAGGATTTAATTTCATTGGTAGACCAATCCAGTACAGGATTGTGAAATTTTAACCAGGGCAATCCCAATATTACTGGAGAAGGCAAGTTATTCAAAACTACCAAATCCAATTTCTCATGGTGAACACCATTAATAGTGAGAGGAAATTCACAGACCTTGAGAGTAATATTCTTCAAAGGGGAACCATCCACAGAAACCACAGCAATGGGAGATGATAAAGGTTCGGGTTTTAAATTGAGTCTTTCCAAGAATCCCCCATCAATTACATTCAGAGTAGATCCACAATCAACAAACACCCGAAATTCCATTAATTTTTCCTGAGCAATCGTGGAAGCAGCTAAAAATACACCCTTGGAATTTAAACAGGCAATACGGGCATGACTGACCATTTTATTTTCTTTCTTCATGCGAAGCTTACAGCCTTTAATCAAATGACCAGATTTTCCGCAATAGAAACACAAGCCTTCAGAAAATCGACGGTCTTTTTCTTGAGAGCGAGGTGCCACCGATCCAATCTCCATCGATTCACCACTGTTAGTACACACATTCTCATAACCAGAAACTGACATAGCAGAGGATTTGCTCTCATTAACCCTTGCACGCAGTCTCCTATCCACCCGTATAGCTAATTGCATAGCCTGTTGCAAATCTTCAGGTGTAGGATAAGCAATTAGCAGGTCTTTAACCCTTTCATTGAGCCCAGCAAGAAATAGACTTTTCAGAGCAGAATCGTTCCACCCTGTTTGAGTAGACCAACGACGGAAATGAGTACAATATTTTTCCACATTATCTGATCCCTGTCTCAAACGTCTTAACTCAGTCTCAGCTGATGCGACACGGTCAGGATCATCATATAATAGTCCCAAAGCAGAAAAAAAACTATCCACTGATCTGAAGCATGTATCACTAGGTTGCAAAGAAAAGGCCCACTCCTGAGGCTCTTTGTTCAAAAGTGACATTATGAACCCTATGCGCTGGGATTCATCCCCAGAGGACTTGGGTCTCAAACGAAAATACAATAAGCAAGCATTTTTAAATGAAAAAAATTCTCGGTGTTCACCAAAAAATAAATCCGGCAAACATACCTTAGGCTCCAAGAAATGTGCTCCAGGACAGTTACTCACGTGCTGACGGAGCTCGGTCACCTCCAGAGAGAGTCCCTGCAGGCGATGAGCCAAATCCTGAACCGACACCATGATGGAACAGAAAAATCTTTCCTTAGAGAATTTGCAGGCTGGACTTACTGTTATGTTCTGCTACCAGAGCTAAGGAAAGAGAGGAAATCTGTCCCTACGATAAAACTCAGCTGAATCCCTACGATGTAACAGGGAACCTGATCCTGCGATCAGACCTGCTAAAGTCCTAAGCTAGTCTGTACGGAGACCTATAGATGTGGGGAAGGAATCCCTACAAGTACTAAGGACTGGGAGGAAAATGGGACACCTCCTAACAGAAATAGTAGCAGACAGAAAAACAAACAAAATATATAGAACACTGAGGTCCGTAGACCAAGCAAACTAACAGAGTTAGATACAGAGCACAGGCTAGCTAGAAAGTAGTTATACAATGAAGTCCAGCAAAGCCAGAAGGGCGGAGCAGGATTAAATAGGCCAACGAGGTCATGTGACCAGCAAAGGAAAAAACCTAAGAGCAAGGTTCTAACACTATCTAAGGTGTATTTCCACCTTTAAAGTTTTTAAAAATGGTAATAAAAAAATTAATAATAAGTCATTTCTGATAGTTTTTTTGGCAATATCTGAGTTAATTAGATACACACCAGTGGATGTATTGTAATGCACACCTGAAACACACGACTTCTTTGTGTAGCATCATGGGAAAGTCTAAGGAAATCAGCCAAGATATCAGTCAATGGTACCAAATACTAATGAAATGTATGTAACCTTTAGACTTTGCAGTAAGTAATAAAAATTCCTTAAAACATTATCTCGCTCTCATTATTCTGGCATTTGGCAAATATAAAAAATGATGGTAATTCTATTTGACCTAAAACGGGAAAGGTTTATTCTGATTTCATGTCAGATATTGAGAAAAACATGCATGTCTTTTTATATAGTGTATGTAAACTTCTGATTTCAACTGTACATATACAGTATAAAACATTCAAAACCTGTCCGTGTTTCCTGTATAATGCTTATGAATAATAGAAAAAAGTCCTTTCTGGTTAGACGTACTTTATCAAGGATACACATCATTATTTGAAACTATCTCAAACATCTTTCTTTTTGACCTGATTGTGTCTGTGTGGCGTGTAATCAAGTATGGAAAGTTGGATAATAAAGTCTCCGACCAATGTGCTTCACACCAGATAGCAGTCTGGCAGGATGTGAAAGGCAAACAATTCATTTCTTTCCTCTTGTTACTTTATTTTTGGGTACATCAATATTCTCAGCAGATAATTCTCTATGAGACAAAGCAACCTTGATAAAAATAGCACCGGGAATAAATAATATGAGACAGACTGTGAAGGCTTGTTTATGGCATAGGTCTAAGAAAAAAATGATGTGAAACCTAAAAATGATGCAATATGTCATGAATAGCTTGCTTTATTGACAAGAGTGTTCATTTTAAATTTATCTAACATGATTGGAAAAAAAATAGTAAATATAAAACTTCATAAAAATTATACACAATTAGTATAAGTCTTATGGCTCAACTGCCAATAATATCACTGAGGTTTGAATATGCACTAGGAAGCAGGGCTGGTCAGTGCCTTGCATGATCACACAGCTACGAAGTATACAGTCATGGCCAAAAGTATTGAGAATGAGACAAATAGTAATTTTTCCAAAGTTTACTGCTTCATTTTTTGTAATGGCAATTTGCATATACTCCTGAATGTCAAAGAGTGATCAGCTTAACAGCAATTATTGTACTTGCAAAGTCAATATTTGCCCAGAAAATGAACTTTAACCCCCAAAACACATTTCAACATCATTGCAGTCCTGCCTTAAAAGGAGCAGCTAACATCGTTTTAGTGATTGATCCATTAACACAGGTGTGGGTGTTGATGAGGACAGGGCTGGCGATCAATCAGTCATGATTAAGTAAGAATGACATCACTGGACACTTTAAAAGGAGGCTGGTTCTTGGTATCATTGTTTCTCTTCAGTTAAATGGTTATCTCTAAAGAAACACGTGCAGATATCATTGCACTGCACAAAAATGGCCTAACAGGGAAGAGTATCGCAGCTACAAAGATTGCACCTCAGTCAACAATCTATCGCATCATCAAGAACTTCAAGGAGAGAGCTTCCATTGTTGTCAAAAAGGCTCCAGGGTGCCCAAGAAAGACCAGCAAGCGCCAGGACCGTATCTTAAAACTGTTTCAGCTGCGGGATCGGACTACCAGCAGTGCCGAGCTTGCTCAGGAATGGCAGCAGGCTGGTGTGAGTGCTTCTGCACGCACTGTGAGGCGGAGACTCTTTGAGCAAGGGCTGGTTTGAAGGAGGGCAGCAGAGAAGCCACTTCTCTCCAGAAAAAACATCAGGGACCGACTGATATTCTGCAAAAGGTACAGGGAGTGGACTGCTGAGGACTGGGGCAAAGTCATTTTCTCTGATGAATCCCCTTTTCGATTGTTTGGGACATCTGGAAAACAGCTTATTCGGAGAAGAAGAGGTGAGCGCTATCACCAGTCTTGTCTCATGCCAACTGTAAAGCATCCTGAAACCATTCATGTGTGGGGTTGCTTCTCAGCCAAGGGAATCGGCTCACTCACAGTCTTGCCTAAAAACACAGCCATGATTAAAGAATGGTACCAGAATGTCCTCCAATAGCAACTTCTCCCAACCGTCCAAGAGCAGTTTGGCGCCCAACAATGCCTTTTCCAGCATGATGGAGCACCTTGCCATAAAGCAAAGGTGATAACTAAATGGCTCATGGAACAAAACATAGAGATTTTGAGTCCATGGCCTGGAAACTCCCCAGATCTTAATCCCATTGAGAACTTGTGGTCAATCATCAAGAGACGGGTGGACAAACAAAAACCAACAAATTCTGGCAAAATGCAAGCATTGATTATGCAAGAATGGACTGCTATCAGTCAGGATTTGGTCCAAAAGTTGATTGAGAGCATGCCAGGGAGAATTACAGAGGTCTTGAAGAAGAAGGGGCAACACTGCAAATATTGACTTGATGCATTAACTCATTCTAACTGTCAATATAACCTATTGGTACTCATAATATGATTGCAATTATATTTCTGTATGTGATATAAACATCAGACAAACACTAATAAAAACCAGAGGCCAGCAGATCATGTGAAAATATAATTTTGGTGTAATTCTCAAAACTTTTGGCCATGACTGTAGATACTTCGCATTTAATGTGGTACATTTTCCTCTCCTTGTCCTGGGTTATTTCATAGGTGACTATGTAATTATTCCTAATTTTGGCTCATATTTTTGGGACTACGTCCGATTATTATGCTTGTGACCTATGCGCCTCACTTGTGTTTAGTGTTGAGCCACCCCCGTAGTGTTCGAGTTCGGTTCGGTTCGTCGAACACCCGTGTGTTCGCCGAACTGTTCATCGAACTGTTCGTCGAACCCCTTCGAACACCTTTAAAACCAATGGCAGGCAAACAAAAACACATAGAAACACATAGAAAACACCTTCAAAGGTGTCCAAAAGCTGACAAACTGCTCAGAAGACACAACTAACACATGGAAAAATGACAAGTACATATAGTCATGAGAAAAGAAAAGAGGTGGAGGAGTAAAAGGAGGGGGAGACACAGATATAGGCATGTCATGCCCTTCTAAAATCCAAAAAGTGAGAAGCCGACACGTTCAGTCTGCTCCTGCCCGTGCCACCTCCGTGTCGCCGGGTTTGCGCCAGAGCCGCGGTGAACCCTGACGGCCAGCCCCCCTCTCCCAATACTGGTGCCTGTCCGCTGGTGGGTCGAGCGAGCCCCCCTGTGGTGGAGGCAGCTCTAAGCTTTTTAATTTAAATTGTCTCTCTAATTTGAATGAATACACTTTAAATCCATTTACAAGGATCTATTGGAGGGCAAGTCTCATGCCAGCAGCCGCGTAATTCCAGCTCCAGTAGCGTCCACTAAAGCTGCTGCAGTTAAAAAGCTTTTATAAGGATCGAGCTCGGCTGTCCACCGCAAGGCATCCTACTGCCAGTCCCAGCCCCTATGCCTTGGGGTGCCTCCTGATGCTCTTCACTGAGTATCCCGTGGTCCCGAAGCATTTCCTTTGAAAAAATTAAGTGTACAAACTACAGGTGGTGTAGCTTGCTTAACAGCCGGGATAATCCGCTGACTAGCAGACACTGCTACTAGGCACAAAGTATTTCTTGGGCTAGATGCAGTTAAAAATTTGTAATTAGATACTCTCGTTGGATGCTGAGAAAGCATTCCATAGAGTCTCCTGGCACGCCATATATGATTCTCTTAAAAAGCTTGGGGTAGGGGTCTAGGGGACGCTTTTATAGCCAAAATCATGGCCCTGTATCGCAATACGTCACCTAGGCTGAAGATAAATGGAACTGTAGCACCCTGAGGGCTCGGTTGCTACAGAGGTATTGCACCTCACCCAGAGGTGTGATATCTCACTCTCAGGTAAGGATGGAGTGTGGATCAGGACCAGACACCTGCATGCATTACACCACATTGCCGTGGGGCAGGGCGACCAATATGCCCCTGAGATGGGCACGACAGTCCCTGTCCCTGGCTGGAGTGGGGGGAGGGAACACTGAGGAAGGGGAACCCTGTAGTGCAGGAGCAGGGAGGAAGCAGTTCCTGGGTGCATTGAGAAGGGAGTATAAAAGGTGGGCACCATCTTAGTTCAGTGCAGAGAAGTCTGAGCAGAAGTGGCAGGGAGCAGGGGCTCTGCATGAGCTCTGCTCCGGAGGCGGGCCTAGTAACAGAGGCCCAGGCCTGGAAGAGGGAGAAGGAAGGAAGAGGAGCGGAGAAGGCTCCAGGAACGAGGAACGAAGGGATCCCAGGGGTGCGGACGGGCGAGTCGCCACCGCACGCCCGAATCCACCTGCATGGAGGGGTCAGGCCAAAGGGGGAGACCGGTCCCCGAAACTAGTGGAGGCAGGAAACGACCCTCAGCTAGAAGCCGGAGGCTGTGACATTTTATGTGGCGCAGCCCCTCGCTACACCCGCTAGGAGGGCAGCACATAGGGTCAGGGAAACTGGCGCCAAGTTTACCAAGAGGAGGCCCGAGGCAGCCGGACAGAAGGGTTGGTAAGAAAGGCCAGACAAAGGACACACAAAGGGGGTCCTGTGAAGCGCTCCAAAGTTATCTGGGAGTTGTCTGAGCCCCTCACCTGGTGAGCACAATACGACGTGGACAGCCGTTACCTGCAGACGTGGTCTGGATAATAAGAACTGTGAGTAAAGGCCCTGGACTGCATCACTGACTCCGTGTCGTTACTGCTGCTGCCCTGCACCATCACCCCCATCCTCCGCATACACTGCCCTGAGGCTATACTCCTCCCGTGGGGAGTTATGCTACGCTCTGCTGCACCCACAACACCAGCCTCAGCGGTCTGCCCTGCAGCGGCGGTTCACTCAGACCGCAATCCACGGGTGGCGTAGTCGGACATTTAAACATCAAAACCACATAAATAGTTCCGCCACTGGTTTGACCACCCTGAGCCACGGAACCGGGTCGCCGCCACGAAGACTACAACCACCAGCATCCACCAAAAAGGGTCCGGCTCCGGGTGTCCCAAGGCCCAGGGGGTGCATCAGAACATTTTCATCACCTTTCACAATCACCAATGGGACAAGGCAGGGATGTCCTCTGTCCCCTCTCTTATACATCCTAGTGACGGAGCACCTGCTCTCATCAATTCGCCATAACCCCAATATTAGGTGGATTGAGGTGGGAGGCACCGAGTACAAGTGCTCTCTATTTGCTGATGATGTACTAGTATATATCACTCAATCACTTATATCCATCCATGCTGTTATGGCTGAAATAGATCACTTTGTTACATGGTCAAATTTTAAAATCAATGCAGCGAAGTCTGAGGCCCTCGATGTCTCCCTCCCCAAATCCATATAGGATTCCATCCAGTCCAACTTTCCCTTTGCCTGGCCCTCACAGGGTATCAAATACTTAGGAATTCCTATTCATAGAGACCTCTCCCATCTATGTTATCTTAATTTTGGGCCCTTTATTGAACAACTCCATACAGACCACGGTTGGCAAGTTAGAACTGTAAGATTCACTACGTGAACCACTGGTGTTTTGTGGAAAAGCACATGTACACTGTGTTCCAAATTATTATGCACAAAGTGTTTAGGAGTGATAAGGGAAGAATTTGTTTGTTTGTCAGTTAAACTCATTGATGGTGATGTGTGTCAGGGCTCTTTATATCACTGTAAGCAATTGCAGACACCTGTGCTAATTAGTTTGGCAGGTGTGTCCAATGAAAGGCAAGACTACTTAAGAAGGCTGTCTCACATTATTAAGCAGCCTACATTTTCTGCCAAAATGGGAAAGAAAAAGGATGTGTCGGCTGCTGAGAAGCAACAAATTGTGGAGTGTTTAGGTCAAGGCATGACTACAATCAACATTGTGCGATGATCAGGATGAAGTGTCTTGGCAATCAAGAAGTATGTAGCTGATTCACAGTACACACGTGTGCGTGCTGATAAGGGCAAATTGAGGACTCTTTCCTACAGGCAATTACGTCAGGTTAAAAGAGCAGCGGCAAAAAAGCCTTGTCATAGCAGCAGACAAGTTTTTGAAGCTGCTGGTGCCTCCAACGTCCCCCGAACAACAAGATGCAGGGTCCTTCAGAGGTTTGCAGCTGTGCATATGCCATCCTGTCGACCTCTTCTATCCACTTCACACAAGCAGAAACGGCTCCAGTGGGCCAAACATTACATGAAGACTGATTTCAAAACTGTTTTGTTCACGGATGAGTGCCGTGCAGCGCTCGATGGTCCAGATGGATGGAGTGGAGGATGGCTGGTTGATGGACACCCCACGCAAACACGGCTACAGCGCCAACAAGGAGGAGGTGGAGTAATGTTTTGGGCTGGAATCATGGGGAGAGAGATTGTCGGCCCCTTTAGGATCCCTGAAGGCGCTAAAGATGAACTCCATAATGTATGTGGATTTTCTCAAACAGCACTTCCTGCCATGGTTCAAGAAGAAGAACCATGTATTTCACAGCAAGATCATTTTTTTGCATGATAATGCACCATCTCATGCTGCACATAAAACATCTGCATCTCTGGCTGATATGGGCATAAAAGGGGACAAACTTATGGTGTGACCCCCATGCTCCCCTGACCTCTACCCCATTCAGAACCTCTGGAGCATCATCAAAAGGAGTGTCTGTGATGGCGGGAGGCAGTTCACATCTAAGCAACAGCTCTGGGAGGGTATTCTGTCCTCATGCAAAACAATTGAAGCAGAAACCATCCAAAACCTGACAAATTCAATGGACGAGAGAGTTCAGAAGCTCCTTTCGAACAAGGGGTCCTGTGTGAAAATGTAACATCACCTAGAATAAAGTTTTGAGTTGAAAACTGTTTGATTTCAGTTTCTAATAACCTGCTAATGCTTATAATTTTAAAAATGACCATTTTTTTGGTCTTTATTAAAATGAAAAGGTTGATCGAAAAGTTTGGGGGATCTAAGAGTGTGGCAACCCAGTAGTCATGATTACTTCGAATTCTGACAATATGAGGGTCATGTTGCAGGTAGTGCAGCAAGAAGGCACTTATGTGTCTTGCGCATCTCGGAGCCCAAAATTATTTTCCGGGCTAGATGCAGCTAAAAATTATTATTAATTTTAAATCTGGTGGAGCTTAGTATAGATGGGCTAATAGGATCAGTGCTGCACACTGCTACAAAGCCCAAATTATTTTCCAGTCAAGATACAGATAAACATTATTAGTAATTTGAAAGCTTAAAACGGTTGGTAGGGTGATTTTAACCAATCATCAAGCTTTTACTCTCCCCAGGATGACACAGGGGAAGAAAAGTCATTTCGGTCCATGATTTGTTCATCTTTATGAACGTGAGTCTGTCTACATTATCAGTGGAGAGCCGCGTGCGCTTATCTGTCAGCACACCACCAGCAGCGCTGAACACACGTTCAGACAGAACGCTGGCTGCGGGGCATGACAAGATCTCCAAGGCGTAAGTGGCTAGCTCCTGCCATTTATCCTGATTGGAAGCCCAAAAAGAGCAAGGGTCCAGTGACACAGTCATGGCTTCAATGTTTACTTGGAGATACTCCTGTACCATCGTCTCTAGGCGTTGACTATGTGTCAGACTTCTTGTCTCCTGTGGCCTTGCAAAGGATGGGCTAAAAAAGTGGTGAAATGATTCCGCAAAATTGATGTTACCAGCAGATACTGTGGTTCTGTTACGGTTTGAGTGCTGAACACTTGACGGTCCCACGGTTGGCAAGTTGGAACTGTGAGATTCACTACGTGCACCACTGGTGTTTTGTGGAAAAGCACATGTAAGATTCTGCAACAGTCTCTGCTGATACTCCTGCATGCGTGCATCCCTTTCTATGGCAGGAATAATTTCGGCAAATTTACTTTTGTACCGGGGATCTAACAGTGTGGCAACCCAGTAGTCAGGATTATTTCTAATTCTCACAATTCGAGGGTCATGTTGCAGGTAGTGCAGCAAGAAGGCACTCATGTGTGTTGCGCATCCAGGAGCACCAAGTCCCTGTTGTGTTGGTGGCGAGGGAACAATCATGCTTCCTTCCTCTGTCCTCTCCCCCCAACCTCGCACAACAGAAATGTGATCAAGGTCTCCCTCATCTGATGAGTCTTCCATCAGTTCATCCTCCACTTCTTCCTGGGCTCCTGCACCTTCCTCACTAGTTTGTCTGCTACCATGCGCCCTGGTAAAACCATCTCCCCCACCCTCACATGCCTGCCGCCTTGGTGCTGCCGACCGTCTGGACCTTGCAGATGTTAGCCCTTCCGCATACAACTCCTCCTCCTCTACTTCCTCCACCTCCTCTTGTGTCACCACCTGATTCCGAATTCTGTTTAACATGTGCTCCAGCATGTAAATCACCGGAATAGTCATGCTGATAATGGCATCGTCAGCACTAAACATCTTCATCGCCATTTCAAAACTGTGCAGAAGGGTGCATAGGTCCCTCATCTGAGACCACTCCTCCAGCGTGATTTGCCCCACCTCCGGATCTCGTTGGCCCAGGCTATACGTCAGAACGTATTGCCCCAGGGCTTGTCGGTGCTGCTACAGTCGCTGCAACATGTGCAAAGTTGAATTCCACCGGGTAGGCACATCGCATTTTAGCCGGTGAAGTGGCAGGCCCAACGATTTCTGTAGAGATATAAGTCGCTAAGCTGCGGGATGCGAACGGCGGAAGTGAGCACACAGCGACCGTGCCCTCTGCAGAATGCCATCTAGTCTGGGATAGTGGGCTAAAAATTGCTGGACAACCATGTTCAACAAGTGAGCCATACAAGGCACATGTGTGACATTGCCCCGGTGAAGGGCCGCACCCAGGTTTGCAGCATTGTCGCACACGGCCTTCCCTGGTTTCAGGTCCAGTGGAGACAACCATTCATGAAATTGGTTCTCCAGAGCTGACCACAACTCCTCAGCTGTGTGACTCACATTTCCCAGACATTTCAAAGTAAAAACCGCCTGATGACGTTGAGCCCTACTGCCAGCATAGTAAGGAGGTGTGCAGGATCCCTTCTGCGCAGTTAGAAAGCTTGTGGCATGACCAGACAGGCTTTGGGTGCAGGTGGAAGACCGAGAGGAGGTTGAGGAGGCAGAAGCAGTGGAGGAACTTTGACATAAAGAGGATTGACGCACAACTCGTGGGGACGGCAAGACTTGGACAACAGCCCCTTGTCCTGCTGTCACCATAGTTACCCAGTGCCCAGTCAGCGACATGTAACGCCCCTGTCCATGCCTACTCGTCCAAGTGTCTGTGGTGAAATGCACCCTGTCACACACAGAGTTTCTCAAAGAAGCGGTGATGTTGTGTGCGATATGCTGGTGGAGCGCAGGCACACCTTTCTTTGAGAAGTAGTGCCGACTGGGCATCTGGTACTGGGGCACTGCGACGGACATAAGGTCTCGAAAATCCTCTGTGTCCACCAGGCGGAAAGGCAGCATTTCTGTAGCCAAGAGCTTGCAGATGGTGAAATTCAACCTCTTAGCTTTCTCATGGCTAGGAGGAAATGGTCTTTTACTTGTCCACATCTGAGGGACCGAGGGCTGGCTATTGTGCTTAGACGGGGTTGATAAGGGTGTCCCCGGCAAACTGCCGGTCTGTGAGGAAGATGCAGGCGGACATGTTAGGTTGCCTTGATCCAAAGGTGGTGCTATCGATGTCGGACAGCGCTCAACACCAGCTGGTGTTACCACCTCCAAAGAAAATGATGACCTGCCAATCACGCTGGCTGTTGCGGGTAAAGAGGTGGCAGGTCTGCGCCCCAAAACAGGTGTGACTGCTGTCCCCCCAGTCACAGAGGATGAAGAGGCCGCGGATGCACAAGATATGGCAGCCGGTGGTTGGCCCGGCCTCTACTTAGCTTTTCCTGACAAATGTTACAGATAACACGAGTTGGGTCATCTTTATCGATCTGAAAAAATGCCCAGGCTATGCAGGGCTTAGCACCGATGCGACCTGAAGAGCCACCACGACTTGTGGTGAGAGGCAGAGTTGTGTTTGAGGATGCAGTTGTTGACGTTCTTCCAGTACTACGTCTCTGTCCAGGAAGGCGCAACCTGACCTCGTCGTCACTAGCATCTTCCTCCACCTCCTCTGCTGACCTCATCTCTTGGCTGTGGGTTGACAGTAAGTGGGATCTCCAACCTCATCATCATCACCCTGTGCGTTATCACACCAGTCGTCCTCAGAGCCAACCTGTTCCTGCCCTGACAAAAAATTAAAGTTGTCGCTCCAATCAGGTATTTGAGTCTCATCATCGTCTTCCTCATTGTCTCCACCAACAGGAGTTACAGTTTGGGAATGAGGGTCTACATTATGGTCAGAACCTTCTGCGTCTGGTTCTGGATCCGATTCATAAAGATTCTGGGCATCAGTGCAGATCATTTCCTCGTCTGGATTCACAGAAGCGCTGGAGTCGACCTCTGATTCCCAGGCTATAGTATGAGTAAACAGCTCTGCAGACTTAACCATCTGTTCTACCTCATACTCAGACAGGCAGCTGGAGATTTGGGAGCTGTGAGGAAGCAAGTGCGATTGGGGTGACACCTTTGAGGACTGGAGTATTTGTGATGTTGAAGTTGATGTGGAGGAGAGCCCACTTAAAGGAGCACTTGATATCCATTGAAGCACCTGCTGTTTTTGTGCCTCATCTGGAATTTGTAGTGATTGGCTTGGCCGTAAGAAAGGGATCTTATCACATTGTCCGCTAAAAGAAGTAGACATTTTAGTTTGGCTGGAAGATGGTCTTTCTTCTGCAGATGTTACTGTTGCTTTAACACCTACCCCACGGACACAACCTTTTTTCCCCTTCCCAACACGCCTATTCCCCTTTCCACCAGCAGCAGGCCTTTTTCCACTCATTTTGGTGGTTAACTAATTCACAACTCTGGAGTTGTTTGCACAAAAAAACAATGGATGGGAACCGAGCAGAGCTGAGTGGCCAAACTGTGGTATTAGGCCAAAACTATTGGCTGGGTTAGATGCAGAAAAAAATTATATTCAATTTGCAACCTGATGGAGGTCAGTATAGATGGACTAATAGAGAAAGTCCCACACACTGCTAGAAGGCCAAATATTTTTTCAGAGCTAGATGCAGACAAGAAATTATTTTTAATTTGCAACCTGATGGAGGTCAGTATAGATGGACTAATAGAGAAAGTCCCACACACTGCTAGAAGGCCAAATATTTTTTCAGAGCTGGATGCAGATAAAAATTATTTTTAATTTGCAACCTGATGGAGGTCAGTATAGATGGACTAATAGAGAAAGTCCCACACACTGCTAGAAGGCCAAATATTTTTTCAGAGCTGGATGCAGATAAAAATTATTTTTAAATTGCAACCTGATGGAGGTCAGTATAGATGGACTAATAGAGAAAGTCCCACACACTGCTAGAAGGCCAAATATTTTTTCAGAGCTAGATGCAGACAAAAAACTATTTTCAGTTTGCAACCTGATGGAGGTCAGTATAGATGAACTAATATAACAAGTCCCACACACAGCTAGAAGCCCAAATATTTTTTCAGAGGTAGATGCAGAAAAAAATTATATTCAGTTTGCAACCTGATGGAGGTCTGTATAGATGGATTAATAGAACAAGTCCCACACACAGCTAGAAGCCCAATATTTTTTCAGAGGTAGATGCAGAAAAAAAATATATTTAGTTTGCAACCTGATGGAGGTCAGTATAGATGGACTAATAGAGAAAGTCCCACACACTGCTAGAAGGCCAAATATTTTTTCAGAGCTAGATGCAGACAAAAAATTATTTTTAATTTGCAACCTGATGGAGGTCAGTATAGATGGACTAATAGAGAAAGTCCCACACACTGCTAGAAGGCCAAATATTTTTTCAGAGCTGGATGCAGATAAAAATTATTTTTAATTTGCAACCTGATGGAGGTCAGTATAGATGGACTAATAGAGAAAGTCCCACACACTGCTAGAAGGCCAAATATTTTTTCAGAGCTAGATGCAGACAAAAATTATTTTCAGTTTGCAACCTGATGGAGGTCAGTATAGATGGACTAATAGAACAAGTCCCACACACAGCTAGAAGCCCAAATATTTTTTCAGAGGTAGATGCAGAAAAAAATTATATTCAGTTTGCAACCTGATGGAGGTCTGTATAGATGGATTAATAGAACAAGTCCCACACACAGCTAGAAGCCCAATATTTTTTCAGAGCTAGATGCAGAAAAAAAATATATTCAGTTTGCAACCTGATGGAGGTCAGTATAGATGGACTAATAGAGAAAGTCCCACACACTGCTAGAAGGCCAAATATTTTTTCAGAGCTAGATGCAGACAAAAAATTATTTTTAATTTGCAACCTGATGGAGGTCAGTATAGATGAACTACTAGAGAAAGTCCCACACACTGCTAGAAGGCCAAATATTTTTTCAGAGCTGGATGCAGATAAAAATTATTTTTAATTTGCAACCTGATGGAGGTTAGTATAGATAGACTAATAGAAAAAGTCCCACACACTGCTAGAAGGCCAAATATTTTTTCAGAGCTGGATGCAGATAAAAATTATTTTTAATTTGCAACCTGATGGAGGTCAGTATAGATGGACTAATAGAGAAAGTCTCACACACTGCTAGAAGGCCAAATATTTTTTCAGAGCTAGATGCAGAAAAAAATTATATTCAGTTTGCAACCTGATGGAGGTCAGTATAGATGGTCTAATAGAACAAGTCCCACACACAGCTAGAAGCCCAAATATTTTTTCAGAGGTAGATGCAGATAAAAATTATTTTTAATTTGCAACCTGATGGAGGTCAGTATAGATGGACTAATAGAGAAAGTCCCACACACTGCTAGAAGGCCAAATATTTTTTCAGAGCTAGATGCAGACAAAAAATTATTTTCAGTTTGCAACCTGATGGAGGTCAGTATATATGGACTAATAGAACAAGTCCCACACACAGCTAGAAGCCCAAATATTTTTTCAGAGGTAGATGCAGAAAAAAATTATATTCAGTTTGCAACCTGATGGAGGTCTGTATAGATGGATTAATAGAACAAGTCCCACACACAGCTAGAAGCCCAATATTTTTTCAGAGGTAGATGCAGAAAAAAAATATATTCAGTTTGCAACCTGATGGAGGTCAGTATAGATCAGACTTGGGCAAAGTGCGGCCCGCGGGCCACATTCGGCCCTCTGGCTGTTCCAGTCCGGCCAGTGGACCAAGACTGCCAAGCGGCTGATAACAGTGGCCCACGGGCCGCACTATGCCCTTCCCAGCTCACAGACATGCCGTCACTGCCCGCCGTCACTGCCCGCCCACACGCCGTCACCGCTGTCTCAATCCGCGGTCTCAATCCGCTGTGAATGCATTGGTGGAGGAGGGGCCGCTACCTCGCTCTTCCATCAATCAGCATTAGAAACAGCTGACGCGATGGCGTCAGCCTGTGTACTGCGGAGAGTCAGTGCTTCTCAGACAGGAGCGCCAGGGGAACAGGGAGTGAGGTAAGTATATGCTGGACATAGGGGGGCTTTAATGATGGACACAGGGGGGGCACTCTCATGCTGGACGAATGGGGGGCTTTAATGCTGGACACAGGGGGGGTACTCTCAGGCTGAACACAGGGGGGCGCTCATGCTGGACACAGGGAGGCTCTCATGCAGGACACAGGGGGGGCTCTCATGCTAGACACAGAGGGGCTCTCTCATGCTGGACACAGAGGGGCTCTCATGCTGGACACAGGAGGGGCTGTCATGCTGGACACAGGGGGGGCTGTCATGCTGGACACTGGGGAGGGCTGTCAGGCTGGACACTGGGGAGGGCTGTCATGCTGGAGACACTGGGGGGCTCTCATGCTGGACAATAAGTAGGGCTGTCATGCTGGACACAGGGGTGCTCTCATACTGGAAACTGGGGGGCTTTAATGCTGGGCACTGGGAGGCTTTAATGCTGGACACTAAGGAGGGCTGTCATACTGGAAACTAGGGAGGGCTGTCATGCTGGACACTGGGGAGGGCTGTCATGCTGGACACTGGGGAGGCTCTTGGGCTCTCATACTGGACATGAGGGGGCTGTGTGAGGCTCATGCTGGACATGAGGGGGCTGTGTGGGGCTCATGCTGGACATGGGAGGGATGTGTGGGGCTCATGCTGGCCACGGGGGGGCTGTGTGGGGCTCATGCTGAACATGGGGGCGCTGTGTGGGGCTCATGCTGGCCTTGTGGGGCTGTGTGGGACTCATAATGGACATGGGGGGCTGTGTAGGGCTCATGCTGTATATAGAGAGGCTGTGTGGGGGCTCAAGCTGTATATAGGGGGATGTCAGCACACTTAATTCTGCTCAATATTAAGTTACACAATTCATATTTATGTAATCATTAATAATAATAATTAGAATTAATATGTTAATATTAATATTGAGCAGAATTAATTTCAGCCTATTGGTTCGGCCCTCCCCAACAGTCACAGTCTCTCATGTGGCCCCTCAGGAAAATTAATTGCCCACCCCTGGTATAGATGGACTAATAGAGAAAGTCCCACACACTGCTAGAAGGCCAAATATTTTTTCAGAGCTAGATGCAGAAAAAAATTATATTCAGTTTGCAACCTGATGGAGGTCAGTATAGATGGACTAATAGAACAAGTCCCACACACTGCTAGAAGCCCAAATATTTTTTCAGAGCTAGATGCAGAAAAAAATTATATTCAATTTGCAACCTGATGGAGGTCAGTATAGATGGACTAATAGAATGATGCTATGCCCAAAAGATTTTACTTCACTAGGTGCAGTAAAAAAATTTGTATTCTATACACAGGTGGTATATCTTGCAACACAGATAGGCTACTCCACTGACTAACACACTCTGCAATAGGCCAAAAAGGATTAGCTTTGCTAGATTCAGCCAAATGCTGTGAAAAAAACTTGCACAGCACTGGCACAGACCTGCCTGGCAAAAACTGATAGGAACTGATGTAACCTAGTCCTGAAAAGGACTGCAATTACAATTAGTCTTTACTCCCACAATCTATCTATTTAAGAGCACAGACCTGCCTGATAAAAGTCGTAGGAAATGCTGTAACCTAGTCCTTAAAAGGACTGCAATCACAACTATTCCCTACTCCCAAGCTATCTGTAGATTTGTGCGAAAATTGGCTTGAAATTAACAAGGTATAGCACACACAGCAACAGCGGTGCCATCTAACACGCAGCTGCAGCTGTGAGAAAATGGTGGCGACGGGGAAAATGGCTTGGTCTTATAGGGCAAGGACATGTTACATACACTGCCAATGACACATGCCCTTGCTTGTGTGAAAAAAGCACTTCGCTCCGTGTGTGCGCTGCTGATAGGCTGACAGATTGCACCTCCCCACTGTAAATGCGGGAAAGAGAAAAAAAAATGGAGATCTTCATTATTCCTGCAGAGATCCATCCCCTGCTCCTCCCCCCACCCCGCTGTACACTCAAACTGCGTATTAACATTAATTTTCAGCATTACTGAGAAAAAATCCAGTTATGATTTTGGTGCACAAACAGTTATCGAACATAACCTCGAACAGCCGAATTTTTCTCAAATCGTTCGTATTCGCCGAACGGCTCGAACACCGCCCAAAACAGCTCGAATTTGAGATTGGCGAACAGTTCGAGTAGAACAACGCTCATCTCTACTTGTGTTGTCTTGTGTAGGATGCATTTTAAATACTGTTTTAATTGCAAAAAGAACTTCGGCACTCCATACATGAATATATAAGAAATATTGTATCTTGACTAATGTCACTTTGAAAAATGAAGGTTTTTTGCGCATAATTTGGCCACTTTATGTGTGCCCATCAACCACGACAAGGTCACCTTCGTATGATGGGAAACTACGCTACGCTACCACTGGATATGCCACTCTTGGGCTGTAAGCCTGTATGAACAATATGTCTCTGCTTGGGCTTTTAACCTACAATGTATGGGCTGGTAGAGCTAGTTAAAACCACCTGTGACTGAATGGGAGGGACACATGGTCAGAAAAAAAGCTGTCAAACTTCTAATAGTGTGAACACGTACCTGCTGCAATGTTCCAGGAGCGGGATCCCAAAAATGATTAATAGAAAAAAAGAGAGGGGTCGCTCACTGGTCTATTCGGGTGCTCTGAAGAAAAAAGTAATCTCAATTGCAAAAAGAACTTGAGATTACTTTTTTCTTCAGAGCACCCAAATAGACCAGTGAGCGACCCTTCTCTTTTTTTCCATTAAATACTGTTTTAGCCTCCCATAGAAGAGAATTTATCAGTCATTCATTTTCCTGTAGGGAGTAGCTAAAAGAATGCGCTTGCACCTCTAACCTTGCACCTCGGTGCAATGCGAATCAGACAGGTGCGCATGCGCTCTACTCCTGCGTTCCAGGGATGGGTGCACAGTTTGTTATGCTGTGAGCCCGGACGCTTGGGAGTGACACATGCGTTCCACACATGCGTTCTGGGACATGGGCACACAGGAAGTAATGCTATGTGCCCGGACACTTGTTGATGACGCATGTGTCTCACTTATGCGATCCAAGACACTGACACACAGGAAGCGATGCCACGTGTCCTGGCGGCAACCTGCAGATATATAGTACATGCAGGGCGTCCTACCACAAGGGTATTAAATTTTTGTTCCCCCCATGCCGGGAATCGCTGTTATTTGACTCCCAACCCTATGTTGTGGCCTACCTTATCTCCCATGATGAGCCTACGAAACGCGTTGGGAGGTAAGTTGTTGGGGCATGATTCCTGTTAGAACCTTGCTCTTAGTTTTTTTTTCCTTTGCTGGTCACATGACCTTGTTGGCCTATTTAATCCTGCTCCGCCCTTCTGGCTTTGCTGGACTTCATTGTATATCTACTTTCTAGCTAGCCTGTGCTCTGTGTCTTGCTCTGTTAGTTTGCTTGGTCTACTGACCTCTATGTTCTATATATTTTGTTTGTTCGTCTGTCTGCTACTATTTCTGTTAGGAGGTGTCCCATATTCCTCCCAGTCCTTAGTACTTGTAGGGATTCCTTCCCCACATCTATAGGTCTCCGTACAGACTAGCTTAGGACTTTAGCAGGTCTGATCGCAGGATCAGGTTCCCTGTTACATCGTAGGGATTAAGCTGAGTTCTATCGTAAGGACAGATCTCCTCTCTTTCCTTAGCTCTGGTAGCAGAACATAACAATTCCAAGGTGTGGTGCTATTGATGGGGTAACGTGTGGGCGCAGTTTTAACCCCCCCACACACTCCTATGCACAAATACCGGTGTTGGTTGGTCTTCCCATCCAGAATTTACCTGGAATCATCACGTTTTACCTGAACAGGACAGCCAATTGGTGAGACTGTACCTTTTCTATATGCATTTATTATTAGAGATGAACGGTGTTCGACTCGAACTGTTCGCCAATCTCAAATTCGAGCTGTTTTGGGCGGTGTTCGAGCCGTTCGGCGAACACGAACAATTTGAAAAAAATTCGGCTGTTCGAGGTTATGTTCGATAACTGTTCGTGCACCAAAATCATAACTGGATTTTTTCTCAGTAATGCTGAAAATTAATATTAATACGCAGTTTGAGTGTACAGCGGGGCGGGGGGAGGGGCAGGGGATGGATCTCTGCAGAAATAATGACGATCTCCAATTTTTTTTCTCTTTCCCGCATTTACAATGGGGAGGTGCAATCTGTCAGCCTATCAGCAGCGCACACACGGAGCGAACTGCTTTTTTTCACACAAGCAAGGGCATGTGTCATTGGCAGTGTATGTCACATGTCCTTGCCCTATAAGACCCAGCCATTTTCCCCGTCGCCACCATTTTCTCACTGCTGCAGCTGCGTGTTACACGGCACTGCTGTTGCTGTGTGCGCTATACTTCGCTAATTTCAAGCCAATTTTCGCACAAATCTACAGATAGTTTGGGAGTAGGGAATAGTTGTGATTGCAGTCCTTTTGAGGACTAGGTTACATCATTTCCTATGACTTTTATCAGGCAGGTCTGTGCTCTTAAATAGATAGGTTGGGAGTAAAGACTAATTGTAATTGCAGTCCTTTTGAGGGCTAGGTTACATCAGTTCCTATCACTTTTATCAGGCAGGTCTGTGCTCTTAAATAGATAGGTTGGGAGTAAAGACTAATTGTAATTGCAGTCCTTTTGAGGGCTAGGTTACATCAGTTCCTATCACTTTTATCAGGCAGGTCTGTGCTGTTAAATAGATAGGTTGGGAGAAAAGACTAATTGTAACTGCAGTCCTTTTGAGGGCTAGGTTACATCAGTTCCTATCACTTTTTGCCAGGCAGGTCTGTGCCAGCGCTGTGCCAGTTTTTTCACAGCATTTGGCTAAATCTAGCAAAGCAAATCCTTTTTGGCCTCTTGCAGTGTGTGTTAGTCAGTGGAGTAGCCTATCTGTGTTGCAAGCTACGCCACCTGTGTATAGAATACAAATTTTTTTACTGCACCTAGTGAAGTAAAACCTTTTGGGCATAGCATAATTCTATTAGTCTATCTATACTAACCTCCACCAGGTTGCAAATTCAAAATAATTTTTATCTGCATCTAGCTCTGAAAAAATATTTCGGCTTGTAGCAGTGTGTGGGACTTGTTCTATTAGTCCATCTATACTAACCTCCACCAGGTTGCAAATTCAATATAATTTTTTTCTGCATCTAGCTCTGAAAAAATATTTCGGCTTGTAGCAGTGTGTGGGACTTGTTCTATTAGTCCATCTATACTAACCTCCACCAGGTTGCAAATTCAATATAATTTTTATCTGCATCTAGCTCTGAAAAAATATTTCGGCTTGTAGCAGTGTGTGGGACTTGTTCTATTAGTTCATCTATACTAACCTCCACCAGGTTGCAAATTCAATAAAATTTTTACCTGCATCTAGCTCTGAAAAAATATTTCGGCTTGCAGCAGTGTGTGGGACTTGTTCTATTAGTCCATTTATACTAACCTCCACCAGGCTGCAAATTCAATATAATTTTTATCTGCATCTAGCTCTGAAAAAATATTTTGGCTTGTAGCAGTGTGTTGGACTTGTTCTATTAGTCCATCTATACTAACCTCCACCAGGTTGCAAATTCAATATAATTTTTTTCTGCATCTAGCTCTGAAAAAATATTTCGGCTTGTAGCAGTGTGTGGGACTTGTTCTATTAGTCCATCTATACTAACCTCCACCCGGTTGCAAATTCAATATAATTTTTATCTGCATCAAGCTCTGAAAAAATATTTTGGCTTGTAGCAGTGTGTGGGACTTGTTCTCTTAGTCCATCTATACTGACCTCCATCAGGTTGCAAATTCAATATAATTTTTATCTGCATCTAGCTCTGAAAAAATATTTCGGCTTGTAGCAGTGTGTGGGACTTGTTCTATTAGTCCATCTATACTAACCTCCACCAGGTTGCAAATTCAAAATAATTTTGATCTGCATCTAACCCAGCCAATACTTTTGGGCTAACACCACAGTTTGGCCTCTCAGCTCTGCTCGGTTCCCATCCATTGTTTTTTGTGCAAACAACTCCAGAGTTGTCAATTAGTTAACCTCCAAAATGAGTGGAAAAAGGCCTGCTGCTGGTGGAAAGGCGAATAGGCAAGTTGGGAAGGGAAAAAAGGTTGTGTTCGTGGGGTAGTTGTTAAAGCAACAGTAACATCTGCAGAAGAAAGACCATCTTCCAGCCAAACTAAGATGTCTACTTCTTTTAGTGGACAATGTGAAAAGATCCCTTTCATAAGGCCAAGCCAATCGCTACAAATTCCAGAAGAGGCACAAAACCAGCAGGTGCTTCAATGGATATCAAGTGCTCCTTTAAGTGGGCTCTCCTCCACCTCAACTTCAACATCACAAATACTTCAGTCCTCAGATGTGTCACCCCAATCTCACTTGCTTCCTCACAGCTCCCAAGTCTCCAGCTGTCTATCTGAGTATGGGGTAGAACAGATGGTTGAGTCTGCAGAGCTGTTTACTCATACTATAGCCTGGGAATCAGAGGTCGGCTCCAGAGCTTCTGTGAAACCAGACGAGGAAATGATCTGCACTGATGCCCAGAATCTTTATGAGTCGGATCCAGGAACAGACGCAGAAGGTTCTGACCATAATGTAGACCCTCGTTCCCAAACTGTAACTCCTGTTGGTGGAGACAATGAGGAAGACGATGATGAGACTCAAATACCTGATTGGAGCGACAACTTGAGTTTTTTGTCAGGACAGGAAGAGGTTGGCTCTGAGGACGATGGTGTGATAACACACAGGGTGATGATGACGAGGTTGGAGATCGCACTTACTGTCAACCCACAGTCAGCCAGTCGATGAGGTCAGCAGAGGAGGTGGAGGAGGATGCTAGTGACGACGAGGTCAGGTTGCGCCTTCCTGGACAGAGACGTAGTACTGGAAGCACGTCAACAACTGCATCCTCAAACACAACTCTGCCTCTGAACACAAGTCGTGGTGGCTCTTCAGATCGCATGGGTGCTAAGCATTGCATAGCCTTGGCAATTTTTCAGATCGATAAGGATGACCCAACTCGTTTTATCTGTAACATTTGTCAGCAAAAGCTAAGTAGAGGCCAAAAAATACATAGTTTGAGTACTTCATGCAAGAACCGGCACATGAATATGAAGCATAAGTTGCAGTGGGAAGCTCACTGTGCTACAATGCGGCCTAGCCAGCCGGGCCAACCACCGTCTGCCACATCTTGTGCATCCGCGGCCTCTTCATCCTCTGTGACTCGGGGGACAGCAGTCACACCTGTTTTGGGACGCAGACCTGCCACCTCTTTACCCGCAACAGCCAGCGTGATTGGCAGGTCATCATTTTCTTTGGAGGTGGAAAAACCAGCTGGTGTTCAGCGCTGTCCGACTTCGATAGCACCACCTTTGGATCAAGGCAACCTAACAGGTCCGCCTGCATCTTCCTCACAGACCGGCAGTTTGCCGGGGACACCCTTATCAACCCCCTCTAAGCACAACAGCCAGCCCTCGGTCCCTCAGATATGGACAAGTAAAAGACCATTTCCTCCTAGCCATGAGAAAGCTAAGAGGTTGAATTTCACCATCTGCAAGCTCTTGGCTACAGAAATGCTGCCTTTCCGCCTGGTGGACACAGAGGGTTTTCGAGACCTTATGTGCATCGCAGTGCCCTAGTACCAGATGCCCAGTCGGCACTACTTCTCAAAGAAAAGTGTGCCTGCGCTCCACCAGCATGTCGCACACAACATCACCGCTTCTTTGAGAAACTCTGTGTGTGACAGGGTGCATTTCACCACAGACACTTGGACGAGTAGGCATGGACAGGGGCGTTACATGTCGCTGACTGGGCACTGGGTAACTATGGTGACAGCAGGACAAGGGGCTGCTGTCCAAGTCTTGCCGTCCCCACGAGTTGTGCTTCATTCCTCTTTATCTTGAAGTTCCTCCACTGCTTCTGCCTCCTCAACCTCCTCTCGGTCCTCCACCTGCACCCAAAGCCAGTCTGGTCATGCCACAAGCTTTCTAACTGCGCAGAAGGGATCCTGCACACCTCCTTACTATGCTGGCAGCAGGGCTCAACGTCATCAGGCGGTTTTTACTTTGAAATGTCTGGGAATTGTGAGTGACACAGCTGAGGAGTTGTGGTCAGCTCTGGAGAACCAATTTCATGAATGGTTGTCTCCACTGGACCTGAAACCAGGGAAGGCCGTGTGCGACAATGCTGCAAACCTGGGTGCGGCCCTTCGCCGGGGCAATGTCACACATGTTCCTTGCATGGCTCACGTGTTGAACATGGTTGTCCAGCAATTTTTAGCCCACTATCCCGGACTAGATGGCCTTCTGCAGAGGGCACGGTCGCTGTGTGCTCACTTCCGCCGTTTGCATTCCGCAGCTCAGCGACTTACATCTCTACAGAAGTCGTTGGGCCTGCCACTTAACCGGCTAAAATGCCATGTGCCTACCCGGTGGAATTCAACTCTGCACATGTTGCAGCGACTGTGGCAGCACCGACAAGCCCTGTTGCAATACGTTCTGACGTATAGCCTGGGCCAATGAGATCCAGAGGTGGGGCAAATCACGCTGGAGGAGTGGTCTCAGATCAGGGACCTATGCACCCTTCTGCACAGTTTTGAAATGGCCACGAAGAGGTTTAGTGCTGACGATGCCATTATCAGCATGACTATTCCGGTGATTTACATGCTGGAGCACAAGTTAAACCGAATTCGGAGTCAGGTGGTGGCACAAGAGGAGGTGGAGGAAGTAGAGGAGGAGGAGTTGTATGCGGAAGGGCTAATATCTGCAAGGTCCAGACGGTCGGCAGCACCAAGGCGGCAGGCATGTGAGGGTGGGGGAGATGGTTTTACCAGGGCGCATAGTAGCAGCCAAACTAGTGAGGCAGGTGCAGGAGCCCAGGAAGAAGTGGAGGACGAACTGATGGAAGATTCATCTGATGAGGGAGACCTTGATCACATTTCTGTTGTGTGAGGTTGGGGGGAGAGGGCAGAGGAAGGAACCATGATTGTTACCTCGCCACCAACACAACAGAGACTTGGTGCTCCTGGATGCACAAGACACATGAGTGCCTTCTTGCTGCACTACCTGCAACATGACCCTCGAATTGTGAGAATTAGAAATAATCCTGACTACTGGTTTGCCACACTGTTAGATCCCCGGTACAAAAGTAAATTTGCAGAAATTATTCCTGCCATAGAAAGAGATGCACGCATGCAGGAGTATCAGCAGAGACTGTTGCAGAATCTTACATGTGCTTTTCCCCAAAACACAAGTGGTGCACGTAGTGAATCTCACCGTTCCAACGCTTATTAAATGGTGGTGCAGTGAAGATGGTCCGAACCCCACCATATATTAACCCTGGAGTTCGGACCATCTTCACTGCACCATCATTTAACAAGCGTTGGACACCGCGTTCTACAGGTCAGCACACCACAGGTATGTGTCTCCCACCACATGCCCCCTGTATCTGGGGTTTTATAGTATTTGTCTCTCACCTATTCTATATCCTTTACAGCCATTACCACGAACATACCATCTCTTATACTCCAAAGTATACATTAACAGTTTTCAGTTCAGGTATGCCTTTTTCCTTAGTATCCACCTTTTACTTTGTAACACACATGGGTCTCCCTTAATGGAACTACTTTTCCTCTACAGCATCCGTAGTGGATTTTATCCACCCTCATGACCCTTGCCTTGGTATGTTACTTTATTCTTTTTTCTATATCTCCCACGGGACATCCATCCCAATTCCCCCCATATCCCTCCCCTATGTCGCTTCATTAAGGTATATTTGCGGCTCAAAGGAACTGCACTTGGTTATGTTTTCCTCCTATATATTTTTTTGAATCGGCGTTTTCAGAAAAATGACCACAATTTGTATTGTATGTAATTGTTTGTCTGTTTCTTTCTTTTCTTTGTAGTACACTGATGAAGGTCCTGAGGGACCGAAAGTTTGTCAATTTTATTGTACCTACTTCATTAAAAACTCTATATAATTTCTCACTAAAATCTTGAGTGCCGGGTTTTTCTAATATATTGCATTCGGCTTGGTACCCTACCCGTGCACCAAGTATTAATCAGGAGTGCGATAGTTTTTGTCTTTTACATGCCTATATCTGTGTCTCCCCCTCCTTTTACTCCTCCACCTCTTTTCTTTTCGCATGACTATATGTACTTGTCACTTTTCCATGTGTTAGTTGTGTCTTCTGAGCAGTTTGTCAGCTTTTGGACACCTTTGAAGGTGTTTTCTATGTGTTTCTATGTGTTTTTGTTTGCCTGCCATTGGTTTTAACGGTGTTCTACGGTGTTCGACAAACAGTTCGGCGAACATACGGGTGTTCGACGAACCAAACTCGAACACTACGGGGGTGGCTCAACACTATTTATTATATGTATCAATTTTTGCTGTTACTCACCGTGGTTGTTTCTTTTGTTCCTCTTTGGTTCACTTATTGTGAACAGAGGATAGCACCTGTGAGTCTACATAGGTCCCGTTTTCCGTAGATTGGTATATCCAACCGTTTGTTTGTATTGTGATATTTGTTTATATTTGTGAGCCTCTTATTTTTATGCAAACTCTATTAAACGTTATGTTTTAAATTATCACGCATCTCATACCTTCTACCTGCTGCTATTTGCTGAATTGGATTGGTAGACAGTCTACCCTCTTATTAATTACTGTTGGGAGCACCCTTCAAAAATGAAAGACCTAATTTTGCTTCTCTACCCAGTTAATTCTTCTCTTTTCTCTGCTCTTTGTAGGAACAGGAAGTCTCTTTTCCCTGCATGAGTCATCCCCCTCTTCAACTCCTTACCCAGCTGCTCTGCTTTTCCCCCCTGCCAGGGACTTTGCAGGGACTCATGACTCATGCAGGGAAAGAGACTTCTTTCTACCTAGAGCCTAGAAGGATTCAACTAGTCCGTTTTTAATCACGTGATGTCATAGTCCTAATGGAAAAGAGAAGAATTAGCTGTGTATAAGGGCAAAATGAGCAATTGTAAGTGCACAGTGCTATATAATTTGATAACTGCAATATATTAAAAGGGAACATTTTTTAATTACAGTGCTTCTTTAATAAAACATTTTTTACTAACCATTTCAGTGGAATTCTTAACTCATGGTAGTACAAATTTTTCTGTGTCCTAAATAAGCAATGCTAACCTTCATGGGCAAGATCAGAGAGGTGCCCACAACTGCCGTGTCTCAGAGACCATCTCCATTCTCACCATTCTATTCCCCTGTGTCAATTTGCTAGCTCTTAATTGGATACCTTAGATTGTATTACTACCTGAGGTTATTGATAGTGTGTTAGACCATCTTACCAGGTTTGATTAATTGCTTTTTTTTACGTGGAAGTGACTTTAAAAGGTTGTATTTACCAACCGCTAATGTTTCATCCTGTCAATACCCAGGAACTTATATATCCTTCTAAATGTCTTTCAGAAGGCTCAGTGTGCAATTTAGATGAGTCAAGGTGGATGTCAAAAGAATAATCCAGTGCTGAAACAAAACAAAACAAAAAGTTAAGCTTGACTTTGAAGAAAACCGAAGCTTTCTATAATACAATAAGCCACGTTGTTTTCTTCTGCAATATGAGTCCAACATACTTTAATGCTATCTTCCATCAGAGACACAGAAAAGTACCTTTATGCAACCAGGAGATGGAGCAATCATCCAGACAGCATGATATTTCTTGGCTGAAAACACACAATAAAAAGATTTCTGTTCCTAAATATTTTAACAAAGAGCTTCTATGGTCCATTATTATATTGATGCACTTACATAGTTACATAGTTAGTAAAGCCGAATAAAGGCTTGCGTCCATCAAGTTCGACCTGTTAGTTCTGTAATTGCTAAAGTTGATCCAGAGGAGGGCAAAAACCCCAAATGATTTAGCCAATCTTCACCTGAGGAAAAATTCCCTCCCGACTCTGAAACCAGCAGTCAGAATAAATCCCTGTATCAACCTACTATTTTATTTTATTTTTAAGTATATGCTGAAATCTGCCTGGTATCTAGAAAAGCATCCAGTCCCCGCTTGAACTGGTTTAGTGAATCCGACATTACCGTCTCCTCACTCAGTGAATTCCATATTCTCACTGCTCTTACCGTAAAGAACCCCTTCCTATGCTGGTGCTGAAACCTTTTCTCTTCCAGTCTTAGTGAATGCCCTCTTGTTACCGTAATATCCCTCCTTTTGAACAAATCCCGGGCAAGGTCTCTATACTGTCCCCTAACATATTTGTACACATTTATTATGTCCCCCCTCAACCTTCTCTTTTCCAGGCTGAATAGTCCTAGTTTTGCCAACCTCTCTGGGTATTGCAGTCCCTCCATTCCCCTTATTAATTTTGTTGCCCTCCTTTGTACCTTTTCAAGCTCATTTATATCCTTTCTATATATTGGGGCCCATAACTGAGCACAGTATTCCAAGTGTGGTCTGACCAGTGGAAGAACAATGTTCTCATCCTTTGCAGCTATACCTCTTCTGATACATCCCATTACCCTGTTTGCCCTTACAGCAGCGGCCTGACTTTGGGCACTCCAATTTAGTTTGCTATCAATCAAGATGCCCAAGTCCTTCTCCATCTCTGAATTCCCCAATGATTTCCCATTCAGTGAGTACTGGTGACTTCCATTTTTCCTTCCCATATGTATGACCTTACATTTCTCCTCGTTAAACCTCATTTGCCATTTAATGCTCCACCTACCCAGCTTATCCAAATCCCTCTGTAGGTCTTCACTATCCTCTTTTGTATTAATTATTTTACATAACTTTGTGTCATCTGCAAATATTGATATTTTACTATTTATCCCGTTGACTATGTCGTTAATAAAGATATTAAATAACATTGGGCCTAGTACAGACCCCTGTGGTACCCCACTAGTGACGCTTACCCAATCTGAGTATATTCCATTTATAACCACCCTCTGCCTTCTATCCTTTAGCCAGTTAGCTACCCACTTGCAAACATTTTCCCCCAGCCCCATCATTCTCATTTTGTATACCAACCTATTATGTGGCACGCTATCGAACGCTTTTGAGAAGTCGAGATACACGACATCCACTGGTTCCCCCTGATCTACTCGAGAGCTAACCTCCTCGTAGAAGTCAATCAGGTTAGTTTGGCAGGAGCGATTCCTCATGAATCCATGTTGGTTCGGGGTTAATAGATTATTAGCATCAAGATGCTCCATGATTGCCTCATTAATAAAGCCTTCAAAAATTTTGCCCACAACGGACATCAGACTCACCGGCCGATAGTTTCCGGCGTCACTTTTCGCTCCCTTTTTGAATATTGGCACTACATTCGCCTGTCGCCAATCAAGTGGTACAGACCCAGTCTCAACAGAGTCCTTAAATATAAGATATAACGGTCTGTCTATCACATTACTTAGTTCCCTTAGTACCCGTGGGTGTATGCCATCAGGTCCTGGTGATTTGTTTATTTTAATGTCACTGAGGCGTTTCTGTACCCCAGCTTGGGTTAGATTTGTCATACTTAGTGGAGGATTAAGCTTGTCACTTCTCATTTCTCCTGTTAGTTCTATTTCCTTTGTGAAAGTTGACGAAAAAAATTTATTTAATAGATTAGCTTTATCCTCATCTTTCTCTATGATTTTGCCTTCATCACTTTTTATCGGTCCAATATTATTCGATTTAATCCTTTTACTATTTATATACGTAAAGAACAGTTTGGGATTTGCTCTACTTTCCCTAGCAATACGTCTCTCTGTTTCCTCCTTTGCTATTTTTATTTGTTTTTTGCAGGTTCTCGTTTTTTCCTTGTAACACATTAGTGCCTCCTTGCTGTTTTCCTGTTTTAATCTCTTGAATGCCTCTTTTTTGCTATTTAACGCCCCTTTTACGTTCTTATTCAACCATATTGGTTTCCTCTTATTTCTGGCCCTTTTATTCCCATACGGTATATACCTCTCGCACTGAGTATTCAGAATTATTTTGAAGGTTTCCCATTTACTATTCGTATTTCCTTGATTAAGAACTTTGTCCCAGTCTATAAGTTGAAGGTTTTCTTTCAGCTGATCAAACTTCGCCCTCCTAAAGTTTAATGTTTTAGTTGTTCCCTTATTGATAACCCTACTGAAGGGCATTTTGAAATTGATAATATTATGATCGCTATTACCTAGGTGCCCCCCTATCTGTACCTCAGTTATTCTATCAGGCCTATTAGTCAATATTAAGTCCAACACTGCCTTCCCTCTCGTTGGTTCCTGCACTAGTTGGGAGAGATAATTATCCTTGATATTTGTCAAGAACCTTTTTCCTTTCTGCGATCTACAGGTTTCTGTTTCCCAGTCAATATCCGGGTAGTTGAAGTCCCCCATTACAATCACCTCATTATGTTTTGCTACTTTGTCTATTTGTCCTAATAGCAGTTTCTCATTCTCCTCTGTTATATTGGGTGGCTTATAGCAGACCCCCAGTAATATTTTATTATTATTTTTTGCCCCCTCTATCTCTACCCACATGGACTCGACCCCCTCTTCTCCCTCTCCTATATCTTCCCTTAGTCTGGGCTTTAGACGTGACTTTACATATAAGCAGACTCCTCCGCCCTTCCCCTGTTTCCGGTCCCTTCTAAATAAACTATAATCTGTTAAATTTACCGCCCAGTCGTAGCTATCGTCTAGCCAAGTCTCTGTTATACCTACGATGTCATACCTCTCCTCCGATATAAGCGCCCGCAGCTCATCCGCCTTATTGGTCAGGCTTCTTGCGTTGGTCAGCATGCAAGATAAAACTTTGGGGTTATTTAGCATCCTATTCTTCTCTAACGATCTAACTGTACTATCCCCACCCCCCTCTCCACCCTCATTATATTCACTTCTCCCCTTCCCCCTTGCTTGCCTCACATCCCACCTATTTCCTTGGTTTCCCCCCCCCGTCTCTAGTTTAAAAACTCCTCCAACCTATTAGCCATCTTCTTCCCCAGCACCGCTGCACCCTCCCCATTGAGGTGCAGCCCGTCCATACGGTAGAGCCTGTAGCCGACAGCGAAGTCGGCCCAGTTCTCCATGAACCCAAACCCTTCTGCCTTGCACCAACTCTTTAGCCACTTATTCACCTCCCTAACCTCCCGTTGGCGCTCCTGTGTGGCTCGCGGGATTGGTAGTATTTCTGAGAAAACTACCTTGGAGGTCCTTGCCCTAAGCTTCCTACCTAGATCCCTGAAATCATTTTTAAGGACCCTCCATCTACCACTCACTTTGTCATTGGTGCCAATGTGGACCATGACCGCTGGGTCTTCGCCAGCCCCACCCAGTAACCTGTCAACCCGATCCGCGATGTGCCGGACTCGAGCGCCAGGGAGGCAGCACACCGTTCGGCGATCCCGGTCTTTGTGACAGATTGCCCTGTCTGTCCCCCTAATAATAGAGTCACCCACTACCAGGACCTGTCTAGCCTGCCCTACACTTCCCCCCTCCCCCTCATTACTGGAGCATAAACTCCCCCGGAGGTCAGAGGATCTGTCGTGCTCCAATAATGCCGGTTCTCAACCAGCCTTCCTATACTTCTTCCCTCTATCCCTTCTAACTGTTACCCAGCTCCCTGCCTGTTCAGCCTGCGCTTCCCCACTAAGCTCCACCCCCACTGTTGACCCATTGAGTGTCTGCTCGGTGAGCAGCAAACTCCGTTCCATGTTGTCGATGCTCCTCAGTACCGCTATCTGAGCACTTAGATCCAGGATTTGGGCTTCCAAGTGCATGATATGCTCACATCTCTCGCAGCAGTATGGATCCCTGAGCGGTAGCTCAGGGAATGCATACATTGCGCAAGATGTACACTGCACGGCTCCGGCCAACATGGACGTCATTCTAAATATGGGGATACAGTCAGTATATATGTACAAGTACAAAACACAATTATTTATATATAGGTGTATGGACGGGAATCAATTAGGGATGTGCAAGTGTATCAATTAGATATCGGCGCGGGATCCGTTAAGTATGGACGGGGGATCAATTAAGTATCAATTAAGTATGGACGGGGGATCAGCTGAGTGGGTCAGGTGGATTAATTAAGTATGGACGGTGTGTCAATTAACTATGGACTGGGATCAATAAGTATGGACTGGGGAAATAATTAATTGTGGACTAGGGAATCAATCAATTAATTATGGACAGGGGGTTTAATTAAATAGGATGGGGGGTAAAGCAAATAAATAGGTATGGACGGTGGGTCAATTAACTAAGGACTGGGGATCAATAAGTATCAATAATATCAATAAATATGGACTGGGGAAATAATTAATTGTGGTCTGGGGAATCAATCAATTAATTATGGACAGGGGTTAATTAAATATGGTGGGGGATAAGGCAAATAGATAGGGACTGGGGATGAGTAAAAGTGGACAAGGGGAATCTATTAAATAGGACAAGGGGGATCAATCAATTATGGGCTGGGGGGGTCAATCATTTAAATGTGGTCAGGGGGATCACTTTAATATGGACGGGGGGTGGTCGGGGATCAATTAAATGAGGACGGGGGGTCAATTTAATGTGGTCAGAGGGATCAGTTAAATATTGACGGGGGTGTTCAGGGGAATCAATTTAAATATGGATGGGGGTGATCAATTAAATATGGACGGGGGGTAATCAATTAAATATGGACTAGGGAATACAATACAATTACAATACAGATACAAATACAATACAGTACAGTACACACTTGGGTTCAGTAGGGCCGCTTATCGCGGCCTCCTGCCCCTTACTCACCTCCTCTAGGGACGCTGCTCGCTATCACAGCGCGCTCGACCCTCCGGTCGCCTCTTACCGGTCCTCCTGATCACCTCCTGGTCACCACCACCTGGCACCCTCCGCCGGCCAGCACTGCACGCTGCCACAGCGCTCTCTTGCGCTCGTCCCTCCGGCCGCCTCCTACTGGTCCTCCCGGTCCGCTCGGTCACCTCCGCCTGGCTCTCCTCCCTTCCCAGGAGCTCTCTCCACACACAGCACAACTCTTGCAGCACACGGCAGGCTCCGCCTCCACCACTTCCTGTCAGGCCTCCTCCCACTTCCTGTCAGTGTTACACAGCAGCAGATACTTCTTGTATCAATTGCATGAGGATGTTCTTATTGCTGTTATGTGTTTATGTGCTTTTATATATATTTGCTGTGGTCAATTAGGAACTATTTTACACACTAGTCATATACTCTCGAGTACTAGTTCACATAGTAGTTTGTAATCCTTGCAGAGATTGCTTCTATGTTACACAATAAATCTTTAATAGGGAAGAGAATTCTGGCTCAATAGAGAAGGGTGATGTGTTCATACTCTTCATGTATTGAGTAGGGTGGAGAAAGGCCAAAAAGAACATTTGGCCTGTCTTGTTATTGTTTTTTAACGTACAACACATGGATTCCCCAGAGATGTCATCTACTGTATATTCTCTCCGTTCACATCACAAGCCCATTCAGACATCAAACTAAAACGGTTTACAAAAAAAAAGGCATATGATTGTACTCGTAGGCTATAAACTGATTGAGTGCTATGCGTTGAAAAATGTACAGTCCAATACCAGAATATCGGATGTGTGAATGTGGCCTTGCACAGATAACCCATTAGGGTGCATGGACACTGTGTATGCAGTGGCGTTACTAGAGCCCGATGGGCCCAGGTGCAAGATTTGGACCGGGCTGCCCCCTTCCTGGTGTATATATATATATATATATATATATATATATGTATATATATTTTTTGTCCTCCATCCTCGTTTATATAACCCCCATCCTGGTATATATGTTTCTTATCCTGGGCCCCATCCTGATATATCCCCATACTTGTATATATGTCCCTTATCCTGGGCCCCATCCTGGTATGTATATGCCCCATCTGGTATATATATATATATATATATATATATATATATATATATATATAGACTAGTAAAACCTGACCAGCACCTCCTAGTGTGAACTGGTGCCAGCTGCCGTAACTCTAAATGTATAAAGAAATAATGCAGCAGCACTCCATATGGCCAAAATACGTCTTAACACTGAAAATATTAAATCAAAACAGTTTTTTTTGCTGATTTTTACTCATCAACAAGTACTTACAAAAAACAAAGGTTTTTAGCGCATATAGCGCATGTAGGTGTTTCAGCCCAGAAGAAGACATGTTTGTCCGTTTAGTTGTAGGCTTGTAGCCCAAAAGTGGCATGGAAGGTAGAGTAGTTACCCATCAGAGGGAGGTTACCTTGCCGCGGTTGATGGGCACACATGAATTGGCCAATTTATACGCTAAAAACCTTGGTTTTTTGTAAGTACTTGCTGCTGAGTAAAAATCGGCAAAAAAAATGTTTTGATTTAATATTTTCAGTGTTAAGACGTATTTTGGCCATATGGAGTGCTGCTGCATTATTTCTTTTATATATATATATATATATATATGTATATATATATATATATATATATATATATATATATATATATCCCTTATCCTGGGCCCCATCCTGGTATATATACCCCCCATCCAGGGCTCCATCCTGGTATTTATTTTTACCAGCATTGCTCTAGTTGATTGACAGGTCTTTCTGTCATGGTTCCACCCCTCACTCTGTCTGGGATGCAGTTACTGACAGCTCAGCCGTCCAATCTTGTACAGGGGCATTCTGGAGCTGTCAGTACTGTGATTGACAGCTCGACCATTCAATCTGGTACAGGGGCGTGCAATAGCTGTCAGTGTGGTGATTGAGAGCTCGGCTGTCCGACCTGAGACTGAATGCCTGGCTACTTAACTGAGCTGTTTACCCAAGATCTCTGCCAGATATACACTCAGCTAGTGTGAGGTTTGTACTCTGTGCCTTGAGTTCTGTTTATTGATCTTCTGTTGCCTGACCTTGGACTTTGTTCTGACCATCCGTCTGTTTAACCCCTTCTGCTCTGATCTGCTTTATTCCTGGTATTCTGATCTACGGAACATTACCTGATTACGCCTTTGCCTCTTCCCTCTGTTTATGATGTTCCCTCCTGGCTTTGACTTCGGACTCCTTGACTATCCCGTCTCACGGCCTGGCCGTGAAAAGTGACTCAGCGTCACACTTTCCTTGTAATCGTATATGGGTGAGACCTGTCAATCATCTAGAGAAGGGATGGGGAACCTCAGGCCTGAGGGCTATTTACGGCTCTCGATGACCTTTTCTCCAGTCCCCGGGCAGATTCCTGGGAACCAGTGTGTTTGGGCCGGCAGCTGTGTTTTGATGGCCACCAGCCTTTTAATTTCTTCTTGCTCTGTGACCACACTCATGCAGTGCTCACTATTGAATTCTGAGGCGCGTGCAATGAAAGATTACGTCCTAACACCAGTGTCAGCGTCAGGACATACTTTCTGGGCTGAGTTAGTGCACAATTTGTATGGCCTCCGAAGGATGGTATAAATATCCAAATGGCCCTTGGCAGAAAGAAGGTTCCTCGACCCTGATCTAGAGCAATGCAGTGAAAAGCCAGATAGGTTCAGTGCCAGACTAGTGTTGTCTCCAGCTATAGTCCTCAGCTGAATTTTCTAGCTATGTTTTCTCTAACTTGAGAAAGGTTCTTTTATGGAACTAAAATATTACCACATGGGCTAATAAAGAGTCCTCCACCTTCTGCACATTTAAATTGGAGCACTGCCTATTTTTCTAGTTTTATATTTTCTCTGAAAATGGCATAGCATTGTGGAGAAAAATTTACCTTGCTGTCAATCATGAAGCCAGAATTTAATTCATGCTGCCTATGATCTGAGCAGCATGAATCAGCTGACAGGTTTAATTTTACCTTGTCTTAGGGCTACAGTAAAGCTGAACACTTACTGTAAGGTTTCCAATAGATTATAGTTCATTACTTTGTGACCAGCAGAGTTCTAATGAGTAAAAATTGTATAGAGCAAACAACCCTTTTGCCATGTACCCATGAAGCGTACACACTGTTCTTATGCTATGTGTTATTATGCCGAAAACTGCTGCATTTAACAGTAGAAGCAAAACAGATGTGATTTCATGAAAACTTATGTCCGCAGTGCATTGTTTGGGTGGATTTCCCTATGGGCTACAATGAGAAGGCTGAAACAACACATGTAAAAAACAATTGAATTTTTAAGTGCAGAATTCTAACAATTCTATGCTTAAAAAAATGAAAAAAATTGTGCCAAAAGCACAAAAGAAGCGAAAAATCCACAAAAAAATTCATCAAAAACACAATAATCCGATCAGATTGAGATTGTGTGTTTTGGTGCTGACATCTGAAGAATAAGCAGTGTTTTCATATAGGTTTATGAAAATCAACTCTTCAGAGAGACAGAGAACAGGAACTCTAGTGCCACCTATTGGAAGTAGCAATCCAAAAAATCAATGAAGACAGGATAAGAAGCTAAATCAGAAAAAAAAAAGTAGCCAAATCAGAAAATCCATTTGCAGACATGTATTTTAGCATGTTTGCCCTTCAACAGTTTAAAGCAGGAGAACTGATTTGGTTTGGTGAGTGTAATTGTAAGGGGTGAATTTTCTCCTTGTGGAGTGTGCCGATTTGATGTAAGTAGACATAAAGGCAATTGAGTGCTCCCCTGGGAATTTAAACATGCCAATCACCTTTTCAGAGAGAAAGCGGACAGGGACTCTAGTGCCTTCTATCGAAAGTAGCAATTCTGAAAGTTCATATGGACTCTTTAAAGAGCCTTGCAACATGACTTAGGATAAGCAGCTAAATGAAACACTCCATTTGCAGACATTTGTTTCATGTGTATTAAGATGCAATTTGCATATTTGAATTCCTAAGGAAGCATCTCATGGTC
Source organism: Phyllobates terribilis (assembly GCF_046119375.1). Taxonomy (NCBI): domain Eukaryota; kingdom Metazoa; phylum Chordata; class Amphibia; order Anura; family Dendrobatidae; genus Phyllobates; species Phyllobates terribilis. Next base: position 122,047,267 of record NW_027362764.1, read on the forward strand.
TGTAAGTCTCCCTATCTGATTTGGCTTTTTAACATAATTCATGTGACAAGATCCTTTAAAGGGTTAATATTGACTTTTAGGATTGCTGCATCCCAAAGGTGATGCTAGATATCAAGCCCTCTTCCTCTTTGATGAGGCAATTTGCATATTTAAATTCCTAGGGGAGCATTACCTGGCCTATACAGCACTACCCTTTAGTCCTTTGTACATGGAAATATGACTATTTGGATAGAATCACACGTGTAGTTTTTGTTGCTTTTTTAAGCAAAGGAGAGGATAGTAAAGATAAGGAAATTATCAATATTTTCTTTATACTTTTCTTTCTAACTGGTTTAAGTAATGGCTTTGGCTGAAAAAAATGTTTACAACTGGGTGATTACAGCCCTACAGGGAATAAATCATCAAAAAAATGATCTTTTGCTTTAATTAACTTTATGCTGCACATGGTGGTAATTATTTTCCCATGTTACTTTCTAAATTATGAAAGGTAACAGCTATACATTGATATCATAACATCCACCACAGACAATACGCAATGGCCACAGTTCATGCCTTTCCTTCACAATGACATCTGCACAGGTAACAAATCATGCCTAGAAATGTAATTATATTGGCATTTTCAATGTCAATTGTGATGAAACAGCTTTTAATCTCAATTATCCAGACGTAAATTGAGTAGGCCATGAGCCATACACCTTTATTTTTATGTTGACTTTTGAATTTGTATTGTTTCTTGATTGATCAACACAGACTATTGTTTGTATATGCCTGAATGTTGACACTTGAGTTGATATTTGTTAATTGATGAATGGCTGTTATTTACATCTTATATCAGCTCCTACAACATATTGTCTGCAAGTTTTGCAAGACAGTGACTCAGGGTGATGTAACAATGATGTTTACTAATATGCTAATTACATATTATACTAGGCCAGCTAGTTTGTTGATCTGCAGAGCAGTGGGATACAAACTATGCAAATTTATTAAATGATTAAACAATGAGACATGAGCCCCTGCCACCTTTCCCACCCCGACCTGTGAATGATAACTTGAGCCACAGATGTAAATAAAAAAAGGATTTCTATCCTGCTGCAAAAGAATCAGAGAGATTCTTCAGGACAGAAACCAGGACACATGGCTTCACCAAGAGGGATACAGGTATGACTCTACAGGATGTCAGCTTAGGGGACCCCAGCCCCAGCTGAAGGGATACAGATCTGCTCAATTGACTATGACAGAATCCATGGATACATTTGGGGAAACCAGGTTTGGATAATGAGGTCTCCTGGTCCCATGGATATGTTGTTTTGGGTTGCCAGGTGGGACCCTCCGGTCACCTGGAACCCATGGATATGCTCAGAGAAAACCAGGTTGGGACAACGAGGTCACATGGTCCCATGGATATGTTGTTTTGGGGTTGCCAGGTGGGACCCTCAAGTCACCTGGAAACCATGGATACGCTCGGAGAAAACAAGGTTGGGACAATGAGGTCACCTGGTCCCATGGATATGTTGTTTGGGGTTGCCAAGTGGAACCCTCCAGTCACCTGGAACCCATGGATACGCTCAAAGAAAACCAAGTTGTGACAATGAAGTCACCTGGTCTCATGGATATGTTGTTTGGAGTTGCAAGGTGGGATCCTCCGGTCACCTGGAACCCATGGATACACTCGGAAAAAGCCAGGTTGGGACCATTCAGTCACCTGGTCCCATGCATATGTTTTTAGGGTTGCCAGGTGAGACCCTCAAGTCACCTGGAACAAATGGATACACTCGGAAAAAGCCAGGTTGGGACCATCCTGTCAACTGGTTCCATGGATATGTTCGGAGAAGCCAGGTTGGGATCTTTGGGTCTCCTGGCCACGCACCTCAATGGACTGTCCTAATCTTGCCGCTACCTCCTCTCTTTGGGTGCCCGCAGAAAGCGGGAGGCCACTGGTTGAGGTAGTTGTCCCAGGAAGCGCCGAAGTCCCAACTTCTCTATTCCCGGCAGGCTAGGGGAAGGGTGAGACAGTGTAACTTTGCACCATCATGGGCATTTGCTGGGACTGTTCTATATGTTTATTGTCTGTTTTGTGGTTTAATAAAGTATTGCCACACTATTTTATCTTCACCATGTTTTGTCTGAGTAGCATTATGCCCACGGAAGACCCCATGTGTTCACACCAGTACAAAAAAAATGTGTAAGATGAGACAAATTTATTAAGATTTACATAACCTTAATAAACTTGACAAATTTTTGACTGATGGTGTGCAAGAATTTAAAAATATTTGCTATACTTATCAATCATGCAATACTATCAGGGTGCGTCTGATTAGTTCCAAATTTATTCTGCAGCAGGACAAAAACCCCAAACATACAGCCAATATCATTAAGAACTATCTTTAAGATAAAGAAGAACAAGGAGTCCTGGAAGTGATGATATGGCCCTCACAGAGCCCTGATCTTAAAATTGTGGAGTCTGTTTGGGATTACAGGAAATAACCAAAGGATTGGTGCTAACCTACATGCACAGAAGATCTGTAGTTAGTTCTCCAAGATGTTTGGAACAATCTCCTGCCGAGTTCTTTCAAAAACTGTGTGCAAGTGTACTTAGAAGAATTGATGTTTTGATGCTGCTTTGTGGAAAAAGGTCAGCCACACCAAACATTGATTTGATTTAGATTTATTTTTTGTCCATTCACTTTGCATTTTGTTTATTGATAAAATACAATTATTATTAATACTTCAATTTTTGAAAGATTTCTTTGCAGCATAGTGACATGCAGTTCAAGCACTCACTCTCCCACCAGTCAGTATGTTTTGTGGTATATTGTGCAGCAACACTGAATTACAGTTAATTCAATGAAGCTTTTTGATACTTATCAATATAAATTATGTTAAAAATATTTTATATTCATTATAGTTATTAAACAGAAAATAATTGAATGCATAACTTCCCTGCAGAATATTATGGCATACCTAAATTATCGTTGGCATTGCAAATTGGTTTTAGTAGTCACATACAGTACAGACCAAAAGTTTGGACACACCTTCTCATTTAAAGATTTGTCTGTATTTTCATGACTATGAAAATTGTACATTCACACTGAAGGCATCAAAACTATGAATTAACACATTTGGAATTATATAGTTAACAAACAAGTGTGAAACAACTGAAAATATGTGTTATATTCTAGGTTCTTCAAAGCAGCCACCTTTTGCTTTGATGACTGCTTTGCACACTCTTGGCATTCTCTTGATGAGCTTCAAGAAGTAGTCACCGGAAATGGTTTTCACCTCTCAAGTGTGCCCTGTCAGGTTTAACAAGTGGGATTTCTTGCCTTATAAATGGGGTTGGGACCATCAGTTGTGTTGTGCAGAAGTCCGGTGGATACACAGCTGATAGTCCTACTGAATAGACTGTTAGAATTTGTATTATTGCAAGAAAAAAGCAGCTAAGTAAAGAAAAACGAGTGGCCATCATTACTTTAAGAAATGAAGGTCAGTCAGTGCGAAAAATTGGGAAACCTTTGAAAGTGTCCCCAAGTGCAGTTGCAAAAACCATCAAGCGCTACAAAGAAACTGGCTCACATGAGTACCGCCCCAGGAAAGTAAGACCAAGAGTCAACTCTGCTTCTGAGGATAAGTTTATCCGAGTCACCAGCCTCAGAAATCGCAGGTTAACAGCAGCTCAGATTAGAGACCAGGTCGATGCCACGCAGAGTTCTAGCAGCAGACACATCTCTTCAACAACTGTTAAGAGGAGACTTTGTGCAGCAGGCCTTCATGGTAAAATAGCTGCTAGGAACCACTGTTAAGGACAGGCAACAAGCAGAAGAGACTTCTTTGGGCTAAAGAACACAAGGAATGGACATTAGACCAGTGGAAATCTGTGCTTTGGTCTGATGAGTCCAAATTTGAGATCTTTGGTTCCAACCACCGTGTCTTTGTGGAACGCAGAAAAGGTCAACGGATGGACTCTACATGCCTGGTTCCCACCGTGAAGCATGGAGGAGGAGGTGTGATGGTGTGGGGGTGCTTTGCTGGTGACACTGCTGGGGATTTATTCAAAATTGAAGGCATACTGAACCAGCATGGCTACCTCAGCATCTTGCAGCGGCATGCTATTCCATCCGGTTTGCGTTTAGTTGGACCATCATTTATTTTTCAACAGGACAATGACCCCAAACACACCTCCAGGCTGTGTAAGGGCTATTTGACCAAGAAGGAGATTGATGGAGTGCTACGCCAGATGACCTGGCCTCCACAGTCACCAGACTTGAACCCAATCAAGATTGTTTGGGGTGAGCTGGACCGCAGAGTGAAGGGCCAACAAGTGCTAAGCATCTCTGGGAACACCTTCAAGATTGTTGGAAGACCATTTCCGGTGACTAGTACTACCTCTTGAAACTCATCAAGAGAATGCCAAGAGTGTGCAAAGCAGTCATCAAAGCAAAAGGTGGCTACTTTGAAGAACCTAGAATATAAGACATATTTTCAGTTGTTTCACGCTTGTTTGTTAACTATGTAATTCCACATGTGTTAATTCATAGTTTTGATGCCTTCCGTGTGAATGTACAATTTTCATAGTCATGAAAATACAGACAAATCTTTAAATGAGAAGATGTGTCCAAACTTTTGGTCTGTACTGTATGTGACTTCTAAAACCAATTTGCAATGCCAACGATAATTTAGGTATGCCATAATATTCTGTACAAATGTAAAAATTCTGTACAATTTTCATAGTCATGAAAATACAGAAAACTATTTAAATGAGAAGGTGTGTCCAAACTTTTGGTCTGTACTGTATAATTAGTCATACTGTCATGTATTCACATGTTGCAGATGATTTACTTTTTGCCATGTTTTTTGTGGGATTTGCATAAAAAGGACAATGCAATAACAAGTTAAAATTTATCTAAAAGATTATGGCAAAATGTCACTCAGGATATCAAAGAAGTGCCAGTCAGGGAATAAAAACATTAAAACTTCCAAGTATTCCTATAAACACAGTTAAAGAGAACCTGTCATAATTAGTGAGGAACGAGCGTCTTCTGTTGACCCTTTATTCGAGCATGCTCAGGTGCTCGCCGAGTATTTGCGGAGTGCTCGAATGTTATGTTTTAGTCAAACAGGCATTCCTTACATGTATTAAAGCTGTCAAACAGTCACAAATCATGCACACGGAGTGACTAAAACATAACATTTGAGCACGCCGAAGATACTCGGAAAACACCCGAGCATGCTCGGAAATCTCAAGTAACGAGCATGCACGCTCATCACTAGTCACCATGAAAATGCAGTCCAATATGCAGGCATCACATTATAGAGCATGAGGAGGTGAGTAGATTGATATTTCGTTTTGTGAGAAAAGTTTCAGTATTATACCTGTGCTCTTTCTGGGATTTTGGGGCCAGTGGGCAGTCTTATCAGTTATTGACAGCTTTCGATGTATGCACACTAGTGTTGAGCGAGCACTAAAATGCTCGGGTGCTCGAAGCTCGGGCCGAGCTCGCCGTGATTCTCGGGTGCTCGACCCGAGCAACGAGCCCAATGTTAGTCTATGGGAGACTCGAGCATTTTTGCGGTGGTACCCCCGGCAGTCTTTTAAAAGCCTAACAAGTGCCCAAAACGATAGTGACAGTGCTGAAATGACATGGGGAAAGCATGTGGATCGCCCCAGGAAGCATTTCTGACCCCCAGGTCACTGCTGTCAACAACGTGGTCAGAGGTATTAAGCCACTTTTACGGGCCCACAATAAAACGTTCAAAAACGAAAGTGAAACTTTTTTCCTGTGAAATATGTTAAGGAACAACATCCTTTCCAGGGAAAAGACTTGTGTATAAGTTAAAATAAATGACCAAAAACAAAAATACTCCTCCACACCTTCGGCTATGTTCAAAAGTAGCATTTTTAATGCGTTTTTGCACTTTTTTATTGCTTTCAACTATGACAAATGCATTCAGCGGGAAATGTCATTTTAACATTTTACAACCTTATCTGGCCATGTGCTGTGTGACACATGCATAAAGTGCTGAAAAGACATGGGATCAGTATGGGGAAGACCCCTGGAAGCATCTCTGACTCCCAGGTCACTGTCTAAAAGTGTGCCCATCATAAGTGATCCTTGCCGCATCAGAAGATGCCGACTTGCAACTATCCCCATGCAAGTTCTAGTCCCAGGGCAGTGTTAAATTGTACCTACCCCATTCCTTGCAATACAAGCGCAAGTATGCAGCCTGCCACCCACCCACCCACCCCCAGGCTGCAAAACCATACTGCTTGCTTGCTTGAACTTGAAATTGGGCCTTTTAGGCATGTGGAGGCAGAATCTGGCCACCACATCATGGCTGTGTTGGCGGCCTGGAATCCATACTCAGTCCCCAGCCGCCCGGCGGCCGGGTGTCCATACTCGGTCCCCAGCCGCCCCGCGGCCGGGTGTCCACACACGGTCCCCAGCCACCTGGGGGCAGCCGGGTGTCTATAAACGGTCCCCAGCTGCCCATATTTCTCCTTGGAACATCCCCCCACACACTTTTATTAGCCCGGCCTGCTTTAGGCAGCATTGGACGAGCCCACCAGAGAACCAGACTCCTCCGGTGAGCCCTGACTTCTCCATCGGTGGAGTTAGGAGGGCCAAGGTGAGGAGCATGATGATGATGACAGAAGTTAGCATCTGCTATGTTTTCTTTTAATGCAAGTGTAAGTGTGCAGCCTGCCACCCACCCACCCCCAGACTGCAATTCCATACTGCTAGCTTGCACTTGAAATGGGGCCTTTTAGTTTGGAGGAGGCCAAAGCTGGCCACTACCTCATGGCTGCTTCGGCAGCGAGGTATCCATACTCAGTCCCCAGCCGCCCCTATTTGTCCTGGTGTGCCTTATACATAAGATTAAGCGCGTATACCAAAACATTACCTGTGCCCTCCCCAGTGCATTTAGTGGGAAGGAGAGCCTATTCCGCTGTAGTGTTCCGCTGTAGTGTGTGCATGCCAAACCCCTGTTCATGGTACATGCGAAGATGCCTCCCACCTTGCACCTGTCGTTGCAGACTTGCAACTATCCCCATTCAAGTCCTTGTCCCAGGGCAGTGTTCAATTGTACCTCTCCCATTCCTTGCAATGCAAGCGCAAGTATGCAGCCTGCCACCCACACACCCCCAGGCTGCAATACCATACTGCTTGCTTGCTTGCACTTTAAATTGGGCCTTTTAGGCATGTGGAGGCGGAATCTGGCCACCACGCCATGGCTGTGTCGGCGGCCTGGTATCCATACTCAGTCCCCAGCCGCCTGGTTGCCGTGTGTCCCCGCTTGCTCCCCAGCCTCCAGGGGGTGGCCGGGTGTCCAAACTCGGTCCCCAGCCACCCCTATTTGTCCCGGTAACCTTTCCCACACTTTTCTTAGCCTGGCCTGCTTTAGGGCAGCATTGGCCGAGCCCACCGGACTATCAGACTCCTCCGGTGGGCCCGGGCTTCTCCATCAGGGGAGTTGAGAGTGCCAAGGTGAGGAGCATGATGAGGATGATAGAAGTTAGCATCTGCTTTGTTTTGTTGTAATGCAAGCGCATGTATGTAGTAGCGGCTAGGCCAGAGGTGGTCAGCGTTTTGGCGCATATCCTACCTCCTCCGAGGATTGCTGGATGTTTTTATGCTACTATCCAAGTTCTATGACTCCCGTTAAAACAAAGCTTCAGGTGATAAATGATGGATGAGGTAGTGGCAAAGGAGAAAGAGCAGGAGGAACAGGGACCATTCACATCAATATCAGGCCAGTCAACCAGATATGTCTTGTAGGATATGTTTCTCCTGCTTGCTCACAGACTGACCAGGCCTCTTATGCTAGCCAATACTCCCGGGAGGGTCTACCTTATAATCATCAGTAAAGACCCTGAACTGCACTGCAAAGACTCTGAGTCGTTCCTGCTGCGCTCGTGCACCATCACCCCCATCATCCACACTCACTGCCCTGAGGCTATACTCCTCCCGTGGGGAGTTATCCCATTCTCTGTTGCGCACACAACACCAGCCTCAGCGGTCTGCCTCGCAGCGGTGGTACTCCCTGACCGCAATCCACGGGTGGCGCAGTCGGACAATTAACCTCAAAACCTAAGAAAGACTGCCACTGGTTTGACCAGCCTGAGCCACGGGACCGGGTCACCGCCACGGAGACTACAGACCCCAGAGACCCGGCACCGGGTATCCCACACACGTGTACACATGGCACAGGGGGCGCGTCACATGCAGTACAGCATATTACAAACATAAGTCCCATTATTGGGGAGTGGGTCTCCCATAGTATTTGCTTATGCCTTGCAAGCAAAAGCTGCCAAAAATTAGGACGGAGCAACTTGCAATGCCCCTTACAAGAGCCATGCAGTACAGCATATTACAAACATAAGTCCCATTATTGGGGAGTGGGTGTCCCATAGTATTTGCTTATGCCTTGCAAGCAAAAGCTGCCAAAAATTAGGACGGAGCAACTTGCAATGCCCCTTACAAGAGCCATGCAGTACAGCATATTACAAACATAAGTCCCATTATTGGGGAGTGGGTGTCCCATAGTATTTGCTTATGCCTTGCAAGCAAAAGCTGCCAAAAATTAGGACGGAGCAACTTGCAATGCCCCTTACAAGAGCCATGCAGTGCAGCATATTACAAACATAAGTCCCATTATTGGGGAGTGGGTGTCCCATAGTATTTGCTTATGCCTTGCAAGCAAAAGCTGCCAAAAATTAGGACGGAGCAACTTGCAATGCCCCTTACAAGAGCCATGCAGTACAGCATATTACAAACATAAGTCCCATTATTGGGGAGTGGGTGTCCCATAGTATTTGCTTATGCTTTCCAAGCAAAAGCTGCCAAAAATTAGGATGGAGCAACTTGCAATGAGCCTTACAAGAGCCATGCAGTACAGCATATTACAAACATAAGTCCCATTATTGGGGAGTGGGTGTCCCATAGTATTTGCTTATGCCTTGCAAGCAAAAGCTGCCAAAAATAAGGACGGAGGAATGCTGGCACCCTGGTGGTATAGTGGTGGTGGAGGCTGAGGATAAGGAGAAGAAGATAAAACAGCTGAAACGAGGAAGCGTATACCCATGTGTGGGTGTGAAGCGGTGCATGTGAATACACCTCCCGAAATAACACAGTGGATTTGACTTTATGTTACTCTGCTGTCATTTGGTGGTGATGAGAAGTCTGGCCCAATCCAGCCCTTGTTCATTTTGATAAGGGTCAGCTTGTCAGCATTGTCAGTTGACAGGCGAGTGCGCTTATCAGTTATAATTCCCCCAGCGGCACTAAAAACACGCTCCGATAACACGCTAGCGGCAGGGCAGGCCAGGAACTCCAAGGCGTACAGAGCGAGTTAATTCCAAGTGTCCAGCTTGGATACCCAATAATTAAAAGGCACAGAGGAATCACAGAGGACGCTGGTACGGTCGGCAAGGTACTCCCTCACCATCTTTTGAAACTTTCCACTCCTTGTGAGAGTACCCCGCGCCTCAGGGCCTGTAAGCTGGGCGGGTGTCAGAAAACTGTCCCAGAATGTTAACAGTGTTCCCCTGCCTCTGCTGGATTGGAGTTGCATCTCTCTCACCTGTACGCCTTGGTTGGGCAACGAACTGTGACCTCTGCCGCTAGCGTGTTCAGATGGGAATTTTTTTAAGAGTTCTGCAGCAAGGGCCTTCTGGAACTGCCCCATTTTTGTAGACCTCTCCACCTCAGGAATAAGAGAGTGAAAGTTCTCCTTGTAGCGGGGGTCTGCAAGTGTCACCAACCAGTAATGACTGTCACCCAACATTTTGACAACGCGAGGGTCACGGTTAAGGCAGCGTAACATAAAGTCAGCCAAGCGTGCCAGACAGGTAATGGGCAAGATTTCCGTGTCCTCACCAAGATGACGACTGACCATGCTCTCCTCCTCCTCCTCCTCCTCTTCCTCCTCCCCCCTGTCCTCAGGCCACCCACTCTGAACCGACGGTATGACACTTGTACAGGTACTACCATCTACAACGCATGATAGCAGCTCCTGTTCTTCCTCCTCCTCCTCCTCCTCCTCCTCCTCCTCTCCCTCATTGTCCCCCAATGCACGTTGGGATGAGATGAGGCTGGGCTGTGTGTAATCGCCCGCTACGGCTTCTTGATCCATCTCATCATACTCTGGCTGCAATGCCTCCTCTTTAATTCTCCGCAGAGAGCGTTTCAAAAGACAGACAAGTGGGATGCTGGCACTAATGATGGCGTCATCACCACTCACCATCTTGGTGGCCTCCTCAAAGTTTGTCAGGATGGTACATATGTCAGACATCCAGGTCCACTCCTGAGGTGTTATGTGTGGAGTCTGACCTGAATATCGACGGCCTTGTTGCAGATGGTACTCCACAACTGCTCTCTTCTGCTCACAAATCCTTTGCAACATGTGGAGGGTAGAATTCCAATGTGTGGGGAGTGGACATCACATACCAGTCGGTGTGCCGGAAGCTGCAAACGCTGCTGCAACACAGCAAGGGCGGCGGAAGCTGTAGCCGACTAGCGAAAATGAGCTGACAGGCGGCGTACTTTCACGAGCAGATCTGGCAACTCGGGGTACGATTTAAGAAACCGCTGAACCACGAGGTTAAGCACATGAGCCAGGCATGGTACGTGTGTGATCTCACCTCGCCTCAGAGCCGCCACCAGGTTACGGCCATTGTCACACACGACCATGCCGGGATGTAGGTTCAGCGGTCTCAGCCACAGATCTGCCTGCTCTTTCACAGCTGTTCACAACTCACAAGCAGTGTGAGGTTTATCACCTAAGCTTATGAGTTTCAGCACAGCCTGTTGCCGCTTGGCGGAGGCAGTACTGCAATTTTTCCAGCTTGTAACTGATGTGGTGATATCTGAGATGGAGGCTGAAGATGAGGAGGAGGAGGAGGAGGAGGATGCGCAGGAGCTGTACACTGTGGGGGCAACTCTGACTGACATAGGGCCCGCAATCCTCGGTGTGGGGAGGATGTGTTCCGTCCCAAGGTCTGACTGGGTCCAGGCTTCCACTATGTTTATGACGTGCCCCCTGGGCCTGTGTTGTGCAGGGGATACCCGGAGCCGAATCGCTGGGGGTTGTAGTCTCCGTGGCACTGACCCGGTCCGTGCCCAGGGTGGTCAAACCAGTGGCAGTCTTAGGTAATAAAAATGTCCAACTACGCCACCCGTGGATTGCGGTCAGTGGGGACCGCCGCTGCGCTGCAGACCGCTGAGGCTGATGTAATTTGTGCAGCCGAGTATGGAATATATGGAGTATGGAGAAGTATTGCCTCAGGGCAGCTAGTGTGGAAGATGGGAGTGATGGTGTGAGCGTCCCAGTACTAATGGTGCTGGTGCCGTGATGAAACACAGAGACGTGTGGTGCAGTTCAGGGTCTTTACTGATGGTATAAAGCAGACCCTCCCGGGAGTACTGGTCAGCAGTAGGGGCCTGGTCAGTCTGTGAGCAAGCAGGATCTCCCCCTGGCCAGGTGGAGTTGTAGGCCTCCCCGTCTATCTGCACTCTTTCCTGGCTACCTTACTGTATGCGGGTCGAAGTAGCCCACGTCCCTGAGTAAACCGTGTGGTGCTCACCCGTATGGCCGGTGACTTGGGGCCTTCTGTTAGCCTCCGCTTCACAATGGCGTTGCTGGTCCCTTGCTTGTGACCGTGCCTCCGGGCTTCTATGGCCAGAGGACATGGAATCCCCTGCCGGTTGGATTCTGCTGCTGGACCTGGATGTCCCCACAGCCTCGGACTCCATGTCCGGTATTAGTGTCTTTAACCAGGGCGAACTCTGCTCAGCTCCAGCCCCTGGTATTCAGCTACTGTTCCTACAGAGCTCCTAGGTCTTCCTTTCCCTGTGTCTGCTGTCCTCCAGACCAGACTGCGTCTCTGTCTGGGACTTCACTCACTAATCCCGCCCCAGACCCAGTTTATAAGGGCAGATTCCTCCCCTCCCAGGTCTGGGTGGGCCGTGTTGCATGCTTATGGCTCCTGACCAGAGAAACCTCCCACTTGCTCTCAGACATAATATTTCTATTACTGTGGCAACCAGACCCCTGTGGTGCCACATTCCCCCCTAGTAAATTTTAGTACTCCTGGACTAAACACATTTTTTTTAAAGAAACATAAATGCAGGGTATAACAATAACACAATAACATATTTACAAGTAGCTTTAGTTCTTTAAAGGTCACGGCGTGTCCGCAACCGGGTGTCCATATCACCGAAGGTGAAGTTTGTGAAACTAGAGGGTGTCCATGTCACCCAAGGTGAAGCTTTAAGCGAAGTAGGGGACCTGTCCAAAGCAAACCCCTTGCGTTGGCCTTGGGCGTGGCTGCAAGGCTGAAGCTAGCTACTTTGGGCCGCAAGGAGGCCACGCCAGACAGGTTTTCTCTTCCGCGGCCGTCTTCGCAAGAGGCACCAAGGTGCAACTATCTACAAAACTGTTCCGGTTATCCAGCGTCCATAACCTGTTAGTCCTTAGAAATCTGCAGGGTAACTGAGAAACATAATTAATAACAGGCAACAAACATAAACCATAAACATTTTCAAGAAACAGGTAAATTTACAGTGCATTACTTTAGATTTTCCAGCGAGCGGGCATCTGACCTCTAGTGACTCTAGTGGACCTACGGAGCTCACTAACTGGTCCTGCACTACAGGGTGTAGGGGATGTTATGGGTAAGCTGGGCAGCTGTCTGCGCACTCTTGGGCTCACTAGGGGCATGGCAAGCTCACTACTAGCAGAGAGTTGATTCTCCTGCGCTGCTGGTGTGGACTCTTCTGCCTCCTGGGCCGGCTGCTCTTTCAGCTCTACCTGGTCATCTGTAGGCACTTGAGGGGCTGGCTGGAGAAAGGTGAGGACGGGCACCACGATAGCGTTGTTTACTTGTGTCCAGGATCGGGGAAAGTCTCCGAGAACGGTGCTGATCATTTCCTCCTTTTCCTCTACGGGTTGAGGGTCTTCCTGATCTTCATCCGTGCTTTGCAACTTCTCGGGGCACTTCTTCAGGTGGTCTCTGGTGACAGTAGCTCTGGTCTCTCCTCCATCTTTGCTGATGACGTACACCTTTGGATTATTGTGGCTTGAGGGCAGTACGGTGTACGGGTCCTTTTCCCACTGGTCGTCCAACTTATGGAGCCGCCTTTTTCTTTTCAAGACCTGCTCTCCAGGTACCAGGGGAACAGCGGGAGCATGTTGGTTATAAGTCCTCTCCTGCCTTTCTCTTGATTGACAGAGACTTCGCTCGACGCTCTCCTGTACTTTCCGATACTGCTGTTGCCGTTCTGTATCCCTGTCAGCCTCTGGCGAGGTGTCCTCAGGTGTCAGGACTCCCATATCCAGGTCAACAGGCAGCTTACCAGGTCTTGCTCTCATTAGGTAAGCCGGGGTACAGTTGGTGGAACCTACTGGGATGTGGTTATTAGAGATGAGCGTTGTTCTACTCGAACTGTTCGCCAATCTCAAATTCGAGCTGTTTTGGGCGGTGTTCGAGCCGTTCGGCGAACACGAACAATTTGAGAAAAATTCGGCTGTTCGAGGTTATGTTCGATAACTGTTCGTGCACCAAAATCATAACTGGATTTTTTCTCAGTAATGATGAAAATTAATGTTAATACGCAGTTTGAGTGTACAGCGGGGTGGGGGGAGGGGCAGGGGATGGATCTCTGCAGGAACAATGAAGATCTCCATTTTTTTTTCTCTTTCCCGCATTTACAGTGGGGAGGTGCAATCTGTCAGCCTATCAGCAGCGCACACACGGAGCGAAGTGCTTTTTTTCACACAAGCAAGGGCATGTGTCATTGGCAGTGTATGTCACATGTCCTTGCCCTATAAGACCAAGCCATTTTCCCCGTCGCCACCATTTTCTCACTGCTGCAGCTGCGTGTTAGACGGCACCGCTGTTGCTGTGTGCGCTATACCTTGTTAATTTCAAGCCAATTTTCGCACAAATCTACAGATAGCTTGGGAGTAGGGAATAGTTGTGATTGCAGTCCTTTTAAGGACTAGGTTACAGCATTTCCTACGACTTTTATCAGGCAGGTCTGTGCTCTTAAATAGATAGATTGTGGGAGTAAAGACTAATTGTAATTGGAGTCGTTTTCAGGACTAGGTTACATCAGTTCCTATCAGTTTTTGCCAGGCAGGTCTGCGCCAGTGCTGTGCAAGTTTTTTTCACAGCATTTGGCTGAATCTAGCAAAGCTAATCCTTTTTGGCCTATTGCAGAGTGTGTTAGTCAGTGGAGTAGCCTATCTGTGTTGCAAGATATACCACCTGTGTATAGAATGGCATTTTTTTTACTGCACCTAGTGAAGTAAAATCTTTTGGGCATAGCATCATTCTATTAGTCCATCTATACTGACCTCCATCAGGTTGCAAATTGAATATAATTTTTTTCTGCATCTAGCTCTGAAAAAATATTGGGCTTCTAGCTGTGTGTGGGACTTGTTCTATTAATCCATCTATACAGACCTCCATCAGGTTGCAAACTGAATATATTTTTTTCTGCATCTACCTCTGAAAAAATATTGGGCTTCTAGCTGTGTGTGGGACTTGTTCTATTAATCCATCTATACAGACCTCCATCAGGTTGCAAACTGAATATATTTTTTTCTGCATCTACCTGTGAAAAAATATTGGGCTTCTAGCTGTGTGTGGGACTTGTTCTATTAATCCATCTATACAGACCTCCATCAGGTTGCAAACTGAATATATTTTTTTCTGCATCTACCTCTGAAAAAATATTGGGCTTCTAGCTGTGTGTGGGACTTGTTGTATTAGTCCATCTATACTGACCTCCATCAGGTTGCAAACTGAATATATTTTTTTCTGCATCTACCTCTGAAAAAATATTGGGCTTCTAGCTGTGTGTGGGACTTGTTCTATTAATCCATCTATACAGACCTCCATCAGGTTGCAAACTGAATATATTTTTTTCTGCATCTACCTCTGAAAAAATATTGGGCTTCTAGCTGTGTGTGGGACTTGTTCTATTAATCCATCTATACAGACCTCCATCAGGTTGCAAACTGAATATATTTTTTTCTGCATCTACCTGTGAAAAAATATTGGGCTTCTAGCAGTGTGTGGGACTTGTTCTATTAATCCATCTATACAGACCTCCATCAGGTTGCAAACTGAATATATTTTTTTCTGCATCTACCTCTGAAAAAATATTGGGCTTCTAGCTGTGTGTGGGACTTGTTGTATTAGTCCATCTATACTGACCTCCATCAGGTTGCAAACTGAATATATTTTTTTCTGCATCTACCTCTGAAAAAATATTGGGCTTCTAGCTGTGTGTGGGACTTGTTCTATTAATCCATCTATACAGACCTCCATCAGGTTGCAAACTGAATATATTTTTTTCTGCATCTACCTCTGAAAAAATATTGGGCTTCTAGCTGTGTGTGGGACTTGTTCTATTAATCCATCTATACAGGCCTCCATCAGGTTGCAAACTGAATATATTTTTTCTGCATCTACCTCTGAAAAAATATTGGGCTTCTAGCTGTGTGTGGGACTTGTTCTATTAGTCCATCTATACTGACCTCCATCAGGTTGCAAACTGAATATAATTTTTTTCTGCATCTACCTCTGAAAAAATATTTGGGCTTCTAGCTGTGTGTGGGACTTGTTCTATTAGTCCATCTATACTGACCTCCATAAGGTTGCAAACTGAATATAATTTTTTTCTGCATCTACCTCTGAAAAAATATTTGGCCTTCTAGCTGTGTGTGGGACTTGTTCTATTAGTCCATCTATACTGACCTCCATAAGGTTGCAAACTGAATCTAATTTTTTTCTGCATCTAGCACTGAAAAAATATTTGGCCTTCTAGCAGTGTGTGGGACTTGTTCTATTAGTCATCTATACTGACCTCCATCAGGTTGCAAATTCAAAATAAATTTTTGTCTGCATCTACCTCTGAAAAAATATTTGGCCTTCTAGCAGTGTGTGGGACTTGTTCTATTAGTCCATCTATACTGACCTCCATCAGGTTGCAAACTGAATATAATTTTTTTCTGCATCTAACTCTGAAAAAATATTTGGGCTTCTAGCAGTGTGTGGGTCTCATTGTATTAGGCCATCTATACCAAGCTCCACCAGCTTTTCAATTAATAATAATTTTTCGCTGCATCTAGCCCTGAAAATAATTTTTCTTCCCAATAGTGGTAGCAATAGAAATATGGGGCGCGCTCCTGGCTTACAAAAATATACGCTTCATAACAAAAAACACCAGCTTAGCGCACTGCATTAATAAGATGGCATCATCGTCTCTCCCAGTGCTAGGCCTACTACCCAGGCTAGCATTCCTGTGCCTAAAACACAATGTATGGGTCCGCGCTAGCCACTATGCTGAGGGGTCTAAAGCTGCTGCTAACGCTTTATAACAATTCAATTGGCAGATTTTCACAGAGCTCTTCCACAATGCCCACCCATCGGGACAACAGTTGCCCACCTTCCCTATGGGATCTAGTGGCGAATAGTTGATGCCATTAATCAGAGCGTCAGTTGCCCCGTCGACGTGGCAAGCATACGGTAAGGCATGGGAAGAGTGGACACGACTAGTAGCAGGCAGACGGGTTGACCAATGTGAACAAGCCAGATCACAAGTCACCATAGAATTTCTCCACCAGCTAATGATGAGGGGCATATCAGGGGCGTCAGCGCAGCGGTGTCTGACCGGAGTAGCATTTCACTTCCAACCACTGAATTGGGGAGATGTGACAAAGATTCATCATCAGACAATCCATAAAAGAGTGGAAAAGGGGTCAGCCAAGTCAGGAGTATAGACGTCCCGTCCCGTGTCACTAAAACTGATTTCTCACATCATATCCCTAACACCATTAACATGACACTCACAATTTGAAGCAACACTACTGTCTACTGCATTTGTGATCGCCTTCTTCGGGGCGCTATGCATAAGCGAATTAGTCCCTCAATCCAAAATTACCACCAGTGGAGGCTTATTACACCAGGACGTAGTCATAGGCAATAATGCAATACGTCTACGCATACACAAATCGAAAATGGTTCCAGCGGGCAGGGGCACTTGGGTACTTCTACAACCCACAAACGGTACACTGAGTCGGGTAACTATAGTAAAACCATATCTAACCATCAGATCACAAAGTAATTTGTTCCTATCACACATTGATGGGACGCCATTATCAAGATACCAGTTCCAAGCTATATTTAATAAATGCATAACATCGGCAGGGAACCACCCCAAAGATTACGGGACACACTCATTCCGCATAGGCGCGGCCACAGAAGCAGCAAGAGCAGGACTGTCAGAAACGGAAGTTCAGAGGATAGAGAGATGGTGATCCACGTGTTTGGCAAGATACATAAGACCGGACTTGTTATCCTAACGTGGTTTGTTTCTTTTACAGGTGACGCTAAGCCAACAGTGTGGGTGATAGGCCACTCGTATATATATTGGGCAGATTAAAGGGCGAAAGTCCGCCCAAGCGGGAGGAAATTAGAGTTTCATAACACATATTTCAACTGGAGAGGTATTAGAGGCCTGCTATGGCCACAGGTACTAATGGAGGTAATCAAGGTAGGGAGAGAGGCAAGATGTCTGGTCATCTTAGATATACAGGCCGGGGGAAACAACCTAGGTCATCACAAGAGCGCATAACTAATGGCAATAATGAAACTAGACACTGAGCGCTTCAGAGAATTTTTCACAAAACTAGCTATAGTATGGTCAGAGATTGTGCCGATAGCGGTATGGCAAGGTGCGCGAGACATCACGGCCATCGAACGGACAATGCGGGTAATAAATATTCGGATGGCAAAATTTAGAAGAGACAGAGGCGGTGTAGTGGTACGACACCGACAACTGGAAGGAGATAAAGCAGGCCTCATACGGCCCGACGGTGTTCACTTAATGGATATTGGACTGGACATATTCCTGTCAGGACTCCAGGACGGAGTGGAACAAGCGTTAAGAGTGATGGGTAGTGGTCAGAGTCCTGCATACGAGTACGCAGGATCCTCCGTGGCCTGGAAATAGAAAGGACATGTTCGAGAGTTACACTTGTTGGCCAAGTTGCCGGAGTGGAGACCCAGGGCATGCTGCAACAAGCTGAATTATTTTAGAAATAAAATGTCTTTCTAATGGAATGAGTATAAAGAGTTAATAAAGCTGTGAACGATCCTCACCCATCCAGTTGTAAGAGTTACATTATTGTATTGTCAAGGAAAGGGGGGCGGTAGGGGGGCTGAGCGTCTGGGTTTGGTTGGGGGTCCCCACAGTCTGCCTAGGCTAGATGCATTTAAAAATTCTTATTAGATACACAGGCGGTGCAGCTTGCTTCGCAGCTGGGCTACTACGCCCAAAGTATTGCCTAGGCTAGATGCAGTTAAAAATTCTACGCTGACTAGCAGACACTGAAGATTTGGAGCAGACCTCTGAGTAAACAGCTCTGCAGACTCAATCATCTGTGTTACCCCAAGCCATAGTGTATGTAGTTTCTTACAGTTAAAAGGGGGGGGGAGCGACCCAACCCACCTGGAATTGACGATGCCAACGTCACGTAAGACACAGCAAGGGGACTCCAAACAGAGTTTCCATTTTTTCCCAAAATTGTGGCACAGACACCACTTAACCCTAGAACGCATACCTGGGGCCTCGCAGTCGCGCCCTGTTAATTGTTTTCTATTTTCTGCAAGATTACTTTAGTTAGAATTTTGAAACTCTAGGTATTCTTCATGTATATAGTTGTTTGTCATTTGAGTTTGAGTTATTCAATGTTATTTGCACACGGGCCTAAAAGGCCCCAGGTATATGAAAGTGTAGATTTTTATGGTCATGCGTTCTAGGGTTAAGTGGCATCAATTGCCCCACAGTTGCTTAAAACGGTTTGTGAGGTGATATTACCAAATCCTCAAGCTTTTAGCCTCCCAAGGATAACACAGGATTAGAAAAGTCCTAGCGAATCCATGATTTGTTCATCTTTATGAACGTGAGTCTGTCTACATTCTCAGTGGACAGCCGCGTGCGCTTATCTGTCAGCACACCATCAGCAGCGCTGAACACACGTTCAGAGAGAACACTGGCTGCAGGGCATGACAAGATCTCCAAGGCGTGAGTGGCGAGCTCCGGCCATTTTTCCAGATTGGAATACCAAAATGAGCAAGGGTCCAGTGACACAGTCATGGCTTCGATGTTCACTTGGAGATACTCCTGCACCATCCTCTCTAGGCATTGACTATGTGTCAGACTTCTTGTCTCCTGTGGCCTTGCAAAGGATGGTCTAAAAAAGTGGTGAAACGATTTCACAAAATTGCTGTTACCAGCAGATACTGTGTTACTGTTACGGTTTGAGTGATGAAGACTCGACAGTCCCGCGGTTGGCAAGTTAGAACTGTGAGATTCACTTCGTGCACCACTGGTGTTTTGTGGAAAAGCACATGTAAGATTCTGCAACAGCGTCTGCAGATACTCCTGCATGCGTCAATCCCTTTTTATGGCAGGAATTATTTCGGCAAATTTACTTTTGTACCGGGGAACTAAGAGTGTGGCAACCCAGTAGTCGAGATTACTTCGAATTCTGCAATCTGAGGTTCATGTTGCAGGTAGTGCAGCAAGAAGGCACTCATGTGTCTTGCGCATCCAGGAGGACCAAGTCCTTGTTGTGTTGGTAGCGAGGTAAGAATCATGCTTCTTTCCTCTGCCCTCTCCCCCCAACCTCGCACAACAGAAATGTGATCAAGGTCTCCCTCATCTGATGAGTCTTCCATGCCCATCGCCAGTTCATCCTCCACTTCTTCCTCGGCTCCTGCACCTTCCTCAACAGTTTGGCTGCTACCATGCGCCCTGTTTAATCCCTCTCCCTCACCCTCCCATGCCTGCCTCCTTGGTGCTGCCAACCGTCTGGACCTTGGAGATGTTATCCCTTCCGCATACGACTCCTCCTCTACTTCCTCCACCTCCTCTTGTCCGACCACCTGACTCTGAATTCTGTTTAATGTGTGCTCCAGCATGTAAATCACCGGAATAATTATGCTGATAATGGCATCGTCGTCAGCACTAAACATCTTCGTCGCCATTTCAAAACTGTGCAGAAAGGTGTGTGGCGCCCCTGAGGGTGCAGTCACCACAGAGTTACTGCATCTCACCAAGAGGTGTGGTATCTCACCCTCAGGTAAGGAAGGCGTATGGCTCGGGACCCTAACACCTGCATCCAACACATACCCGCAGTGGGGTTAGGGCGAGATTGCTCCTAAGAGAGAGCACAGTCCCAGGTCCCTAGCTGGTGGGAGGATCCTATGTAGTGGGTGCTTAGGGGAGCAGCTTAGGGGAGCACATGACAGGGAGAGTATAAATAGGAAGCCATCTTAGAAAGAGCAAGCCAGTCAGAGGAGGAAAAGTGACAGGAGCAGAGGCTCGGCATGAGCTCTGCTCCGGAGGCGGGCCTAGCCTGGGAGGCCCAGGACTGAAGGAGAGAAGAGAGGAGTGGGAGCAGGAAGGCTCCAGGAACCGAAGGGACCCTAGGGGTACGGGCCGTGCAGAAGGCCACCTGTACTCCCGCTGCTACCTAGAGGTAGAGGGGTCAGGCCAGATAAGGGGAACCGGTCCCTCAACTAGAGGAGAAACAGCAAGGCTCAACTAGAAACCGGAGGCTGCAGCATTTCATGTACTGCAGGCAAAAGTCCACACCAGTCTCACTAAGAAGGTAGCCACATAGGACCCAGGGGACGGAACACAAGTCGCCCGCCAAGGTCCGAGGATACCGGATAGAAGTGTCACTGGGTGTGAGGTGCAGGGAGAAGGCCAGAGAAAGGACACACAGAAGGGGGTCCTGCTAAGTACTCCGGAGCTATCTGGGGGTGGACTGAGCCCCTCACTGAGTACGCACAGCACGACGGGTGAGATAGCTCTGGTACCTGTAATCTGGACTGCAACAACTGTGAGTAAAGATCTTGGGACTGCATCACACGGACTCTGTGTTCATTACTGACTCCCTGCACTACAACCACCATCATCCACCCACACTGCCCTGAAGATACATTTTTCCTGTGGTGAGTAATAATACCATTGCAGCAAAACCACCAGCTTCAGAGGACTGTTCCGCAGCGGCGGCCCCTTTGGCCGCACTCCACAGGTGGCGTAGTCGGACATTATAAAATCCATATATACAAATTACCGTTGGATTGACCGCCCTGGGTCACGGACCGGGTCACCGCCACAGTGACTACAACCCCCAGCGTCTACCGGCCCGGCTCCGGGTACCCCACGGCCCAGGGGGCGCGTCAACTTCATAGGTCCCTGATCTGAGACCACTCCTGCTGTGTGATTTGCCCCACCTCTGGATCTCGTTGGCCCAGGCTATACGTCAGAAACTATTGCACCAGGGCTTGTCGGTGCTGCCACAGTCGCTGCAACATGTGCAGAGTTGAATTCCACCGTGTCGGCACATCGCATTTCAGCCGGTGAACTGGCAGGCCCAACGACTTCTGTAGAGATGTAAGTCGTTGAGCTGCGGGATGCGAACGGCGGAAGTGAGCACACAGCGACCGTGCCCTCTGCAGAAGGCCATCTAGTCCGGGATAGTGGGCTAAAAATTTATGGACAACCAGGTTCAACACGTGAGCCATACAAGGCACGTGTGTAACATTGCCCCAGCGAAGGGCCGCACCCAGGTTTGCAGCATTGTCGCACACGGCCTTCCCTGGTTGCAGGTCCAGTGGAGACAACAATTCATGAAACTGGGTCTCCAGAGCTGACCACAAGTCCTCAGCTGTGTGACTCACATTTACCAGACATTTCAAAGTAAACACTGATGCCGTTGAGCCCTGCTGCCAGCATAGTAAGGAGGTGCGCAGTTAGAAAGCAGGTGGCATTACCAGACAGGCTTTGGGTGCAGGTGTAGGACCGAGAGGAGGTTGAGGAGGCAGAAGCAGTGGAGGAACTTCTAGATAAAGAGGATTGACGTACAACTCGCGGGGACGGCAAGACTTGGACAGCAGCCCCTTGTCCTGCTGTCACCATAGTTACCCAGTGCCCTGTCAGCGACATGTAACGCCCCTGTCCATGCCTACTCGTCCAAGTGTCTGTGGTGAAATGCACCCTGTCACACACAGAGTTTCTCAAAGAAGCGGTGATGTTGTGTGTGACATGCTGGTGGAGCGCAGGCACACCTTTCTTTGAGAAGTAGTGCCGACTGGGCATCTGGTACTGGGGCACTGCGACGGACATAAGGTCTTAAAAATCCACTGTGTCCTCCAGGCGGAAAGGCAGCATTTCTGTAGCCAACAGCTTGCAGATGGTGGAATTCAACCTCTTAGCTTTCTCATGGCTAGAAGGAAATGGTCTTTTACTTGTCCACATCTGAGGGACCGAGGGCTGGCTGTTGTGCTTTGACGGGGTTGAGTAGGGTGTCCCTGGCAAACTGCCGGTCTGTGAGGAAGATGCAGGCGGACATGTTAGGTTGCCTTGATCCAAAGGTGGTGCTCTCGATGTCAGAGAGCTCTCAACACCAGCAGGTGTTTCCACTTCCCAATGAACTGACGACCTGCCAATCACACTGCTGTTGCAGGTAAAGAGGTGGCAGGTCTGCGTCCAAAAACATGTGTGACTGCTGTCCCCACAGTCACAGAGGATGAAGAGGCCGCGGATGCACAAGATGGGGCAGACGGTGGTTGGCCCAGCCTGCTAGGCCGCATTGTAGCACAGTGAGCTTCCCACTGCAACTTATGCTTCATATCCATGTGACGGTACATGCATGAAGTACTCAAACTATGGATTTTTTGGCCTCTACTTAGCTTTTGGTGACAAATATTACAGATAACACGAGTTGGGTCATCCTTATCGATCTGAATAAATGCCCAGGCTATGCAAGGCTTAGAGCCCATGCGACCTGAAGAGCCACTACGACTTGTGGTCAGAAGCGGAGTTGTGGTTGAGGATGCAGTTGTTGACGTGCTTCCAGTACTCCGTCTCTGTCCAGGAAGGCGCAACCTAACCTCGCCGTCAATTGCATCTGTGACGCCCCGCTGCTCTTGGTATCACAGATCCTAGAAGAGTGTATTGATGGAATCCTCCACAAGAGGCCCCCATAAACATTCACACATCTCCACCTTCCACCTCAGACCAGCAGAGGGAGCCCGTTAGGGATATAAATAGGGAAGGTGGAGCTAGGCAGTTCAGTTCCTCTGAAGAGTTCCTGCAGTAGAGAAGCCTAAGAGAGGTCAGTCTGCAGTGGAGCTCAGTCTAGTCTAGAGAACTCAGTTAATAGTTCAGCAGTGGAGCACGAGGCTCCTGCTAGCTAGATTCAGGGAGCCCAGATAGAGCTTAAGGTGTGCCGGCGTCATAAGATCGGTGAAGCGCGGCAAGCTGCCGTTAGTGTGTATAGCCTATTGAGGGCCCGAGTAGGCCGAAGGCGAGTGGCGAGTTAGTACATAAGGGGCAGAGGAGCTTAACCAGCTCACCCCGAAGCATTTACCGGACACCGGATCCGAGCTTACCGGGATCTCTATGACCCAGTAAGGCATAACCGGAATCCCTGGAGAACTACAAGTCCCAGGATCGCTAAGGTGCTGATACGTAACAGAGCCAGGAGACGCTTAGGCCACGCATACTGGGAGCGTGAACTTCAAGAGAGGGCCCTACCACAAGGTCAGCCAGCGCAGGACAGAGACAAAGTTAGGCCTAGCTCCAGGCAGGTCAGAAACTTACTGCGCAGAGGCAAGAAACAGGAGGCCCTACACCAGCTCATTGGGGAGGATCCTGATATGCACCCTTCACCCTACAGTGCTCCAGGATGTGCCTGAATTTCCTCCAGTAAAAGGTACTGAAGTGACTACCGTGTCCGTTTCCGTTCTTGCTCTGACCCAGCTGGGTCTCGCCTGTCCTGCATTCCCCCTGCATACGCTGCCCTGACACCTAGCTCCACCTGTGGGGAGCTATACCATCGAGCTGCCTTATCACGGGCCTCAGTGGACTGCTGCAGCGCTGGTGCTTCTCACCAGATACCACAGGTGGTGTCACAAACTCTTATAAAATTAACAATTATCCACCCTTTTAAAGAGTGACCCCAGGGTACGGGCCAGGGAGCCGACCACCGCGACATCCCAAAGGCCAGGCAAAGACCCGGGTGACCTCATCGACTGGCTGACTGTGGGTTGACAGTAAGTGGGATCTCCAACCTCGTCATCATCACCCTGTGTGTTATCACACCCGTCGTCCTCAAAGCCAACCTCTTCCTGCCCTGACCGAAAAGTCAAGTTGTCGCTCCAATCAGGTATTTGAGTCTCATCATCGTCTTCATCATTGTCTCCACCAACAGGAGTTACAGTTTGGGAACGAGGGTCTACATTATGCTCAGAACCTTCTTCATCTGGTCCTGGATCCGACTTATAAAGATTCTGGGCATCAGCGCAGATCATTTCCTCGTCTGGATTAACAGAAGCTCTGGAGCAGACCTCCGTTTCCCAGGCTATAGTATGAGTAAACAGCTGTGCAGACTCAACCATCTGTGTTAGCCCATACTCAGACGGGCAGCTGGAGACTTGGGAGCTGTGAGGAAGCAAGTGCGATTGGGGTGACACCTCTGAGGACTGGAGTATTTGTGATGTTGAAGTTGAGGTGGAGGAGAGCCCACTTGAAGGAGCACTTGATATCCGCTGAAGCACCTGCTGTTTTTGTGCCTCATCTGGAATTTGTAGCGATGGGCGTGTCCGTAACAAAGGGATCGTATCACATTGTCCACGAAAAGAAGTCGACATGTTAGTTTGGCTGGAAGATGGTCTTTCTTCTGCAGATGTTACTCCCCACCCCCACCGCGGGGGGGCTCGACCCTCCAGCGGACAGGCACAAGTATTGGGAGAGGGGGGCTGGCCGTCAGGGTCCACCGCGGCTCTGGCACAAACCCGGCGACACGGAGGTGGCACGGGCAGGAACGGACTGGCCGTGTCGGCTTCTCACTTTTTGGATTTTAGAAGGGCATGACATGCCTATATCTGTGTCTCCCCCTCCTTTTACTCCTCCACCTCTTTTATTTTTGCATGACTATATGTACTTGTCACTTTTCCATGTGTTAGTTATGTCTTCTGAGCAGTTTGTCAGCTTTTGGACACCTTTGAAGGTGTTTTCTATGTGTTTCTATGTGTTTTTGTTTGCCTGCCATTGGTTTTAACGGTGTTCGAAGGTGTTCGACGAACAGTTCGACGAACAGTTCGGCGAACACACGGGTGTTCGACGAACTGAACCGAACTCGAACACTACGGGGGTGGCTCAACACTAGTGGTTATACAGGTCCACCAGATCGGGCAGTTTTTCAGGCCACAGACTGTGTTCTTCCAGGGGCAATGTTTTTCGCAGATCTTTCACCACCTGGTACATCTTCTCGCAGAGTCCATTGGTTTGGGGGTGATAGGGCGTTGCTCTTATCTTCTTGCAGCCATACAGGTTGCAGAACTCCTGGAAGACCTCCGCTTCGAAGGCTGGTCCTTGGTCCGTCAGCACTTGGTCCGGGTACCCGTGTGGGTGGCAGAAGTGCAGCTGGAAGGCTCTGGCTGCTGTCTGAGCCATTAAGTCTTTGACAGGGACCACCACCAGGAACTGGGAGTAATGATCCACGATGGTTAGGGCGTAGACATACCCGCTTCTGCTTGGAGCCAGTTTAACATGGTCCAGAGCGACCAGTTCCAGCGGCTGCCTGGTGATGATGGGCAGCAGGGGAGTCCTCTGGCTGGCACGGTCCCTTCTTCTTAGATTGCACGGGCCACAGTCTCTACACCACCTCTTAATGGCTCCTCTCATGCCTATCCAGTAGAACCGTTCGCGCAGCAGGAACTCCAGATTCTTCCATCCGAAGTGCCCTGTCCCATTGTGGTAGGCCTCCAGCACCATAGCTGCGTCCCGTCTCGGTACCACAACCTGCCAGATCAGTTCATGTGTCCTGGAATTGACCATTCTGCGGCACAACTTCTCCTTATAGAGAAACAGTCTGCACTTTTCCGTCCACAGTTGCTTGGTCTCTTCCGGAGCGTCTGGGTCCAGGCGGGCGTCAGCTTGGCTCAGCATCTCCTTCACCAGATGGACTGCGGGGTCACTGTCTTGCGTCTCCGCCCAGTTGTAGTGGGGTAAGGGGTTGAACGTAGCGGTTCGCTGGCCCCTCACACGGTGGGAACACTGGGTAATCCCATGACGGTGGAACGCAGGGAGTTCGACCTCTTCCAGTTCTTCTGGATCTTCCCCTCCGTCCGGTAGGTTTGGCATCCTGGACAGGGCGTCCGCGTTGGTATTGGAGCGTCCTGCCCGGTACTTGATCGTGAACTCAAAATTGGACAGACGGGCCATCCATCTCTGCTCCAGGGCACCCAGTCTTGCAGTGTCCAGGTGGGTCAACGGGTTGTTGTCCGTGTACACGGTGAACCTGGAAGAGGCAAGGTAATGCTTAAAACGTTCGGTTACCGCCCACACCACTGCCAGGAACTCTAGCTTGAACGAGCTGTAATTCTCAGGGTTTCTTTCCGTGGGTCGCAGTTTTCGGCTGGCGTAAGCAATTACCCGTTCTCTCCCCTGCTGGATCTGGGAGAGTACGGCTCCTAACCCGATGTTGCTTGCGTCCGTGTGGAGGATAAAGGGCTGGCTGTAATCAGGGTACGCCAAGATTTCATCCCCCGTGAGGGCCATCTTCAGCTGGCGGAAGGACTCCTCTTCCAGCTTTTCCCATTTGAAGGGTGGCTTTTGGTTTCTGGCCATCCTGGACTGGCCTATCAGGAGGTCCTGCATAGGAGCTGCCTTCTTGGTAAAACCGGGAATGAATCTTCGGTAGTAGCCTACCAACCCGAGGAACTGCCGCACTTCCTTTATGCTGGATGGGCTTGGCCAGTCCTTAATCACGGTGATCTTGTCAGGGTCGGGAGCCACTCCGTCAGCACTCACCACGTGTCCCAGGTATTGTACCTTTGGCTTCAGTAGATGACACTTTGAGGGTTTTACCTTTAGGCCATAGTTTGCCAGGGCTTCAAACACTTCTGCCAGGTGTTCCAGATGGTCCTCATAGGTCTTGGAATAGACGATGACATCGTCCAGGTATAATAGGACCGTCTCGAAGTTCCGGTGTCCCAGACAGCATTCCATCAACCGTTGGAAGGTTCCTGGTGCATTGCAGAGCCCGAACGGCATACAGTTAAATTTGCTTGAGTCCCATCGGAGTGGTGAATGCGGTCTTCTCCCGGTCCGCCTCTGCTACAGGAACCTGCCAGTACCCACTAGTGAGATCCAAAGTAGAGAAGAAGTTAGCAGATTTTAATGCAGCTAAGGACTTTTCTATCCTTGGTAACGGGTACACATCTTTGTGTGTGAAACAGTTGACCTTCTTGTAGTCTACACACATTCTCATGGTGTTGTCTTTCTTTTTCACTAAGACTAGTGGAGCTGCCCAGGGGCTACAGCTGTCCCTAATTACCCCAGTCTCCTTCATGTCTTTTAGCATCCCCTTGGCGTGTTGATAGTGTGCAGGGGGTACGGGTCGGTATCTCTCCTTTATGGGAGGATGGTCTCCCATGGGGATGTGATGTTCTACCCCCTTTACTCGCCCGAAGTCCAGCGGGTGTTTACTAAACACTCTCTCATACTCTTGAACCACCCGATAGACTCCCTGTTTTTGGTGTGAGGGAGTGGAGTCAGTACCTAAATGCAGTAGCTGACACCAGTCCTCCAGTGGTTTCTTAGAGCCGTTACCTTCCTCTGGTTGAGATGGAGGCAAGGGTTCCACGGCCTGTACAGAGTTCTGGTTGATGGTGAACAATTTGGCTAGCGTGGCATACCGGGGCATGTATACGTCTGTCTCCCCGATATTTATGATGCGGACGGGCACCCTCCAATGGCGTACATCGACCACCCCCCGTGCTGTCAAAATGGTGGGCCTGCTGTCTGAGTAGACGGGTTCTACCATTGCTTGGTAGTCTCTACCTCTTAGACCAATAGCTGCCCGGCACCAAATCATCATCTCACTTTAAGGGGGCATGGCAATAGGGAACGGGTCACACATTCTCACGCTACCTATCTCACCACCAGATAGTTCCACCTGTTGCCGTTTCATCAGTGCCCGGATCTCTTTTTGGAGGACACGCTGCTGGCTGGAACTGGCGTTCTTGGCAACCTGTTGCAAAATAAGAATCACCTCTGCAAGACAGTTTTCGATTACATTAGTACCTAGGGTTATTTTTGGGTGACTCTCGCGACGGTCAATGTTCACAATGATCAGTCCTTGTGCCGGCAGTTCAACCTTACCGACCTTGATGGTCACCTCTTTAAATCCTATCTGTGGCACGGGCTGACCATTGCTGGCGATAATGCTCAGGTCGTCATCTGGGTAGCGAGTTATGTCCGAGTCATTCCAGTACCGCTTGAAGAGCACGTACGGGATGGTAGTCACCTGTGACCCAGTGTCTAGTAGGGCACTCATAGGAATGCCATCCAGTACCACAGGCAAGACCAGACGTCCCCCTACGTATTTGTCACGCCAGTATTTGTCACGCTCCGATGACGTCAGCGTCGCTCTTTCTCCCTTCCAGGACCTTGCGCAGCGTCGGTGCGTGGGGCGGAGCTTTCGGCGTCCACGCCCCTCTTATTCCCGCGCGGCGTCCTGAAGATGGCGTTCGATGGCGGGAAGCAGCTGCGGATGGCGGGAAGACGGCAGAAGACGGCGGGAAACGACCCAAGATGGAGTCCGATGGCGGGAAACGACTCCGGACGGCGGGAAACTTTGCCACAGGTAAGTATAAAAGTCTTTTTCAGGCACGCAGTACCCGGTGGTTGCGGGCACGAAATCCTGCCGACTACGCCAAAGTTGACGCGCCCCCTGGGCCTGTGTTGTGCAGGGGATACCCGGAGCCGGATCGCTGGGGGTTGTAGTCTCCGTGGCGCTGACCCGGTCCGTGCCCAGGGTGGTCAAACCAGTGGCAGTCTTAGGTAATAACAATGTCCGACTATGCCACCCGTGGATTGCGGTCAGTGGGGACCGCCGCTGCGCTGCAGACCGCTGAGGCTGATGTAATTTGCGCAGCCGAGTATGGAATAACTCCCCATGGGAGAAGTATTGCCTCAGGGCAGCTAGTGTGGAAGATGGGAGTGATGGTGTGAGCGTCCCAGTACTAATGGTGCTGGTGCGGCGATGAAACACAGAGACGTGTGGTGCAGTTCAGGGTCTTTACTGATGGTATAAAGCAGACCCTCCCGGGAGTACTGGTTAGCAGTAGGGGCCTGGTCAGTCTGTGAGCAAGCAGGATCTCCCCCTGGCCAGGTGGAGTTGTAGGCCTCCCCGTCTATCTGCACTCTTTCCTGGCTACCTTGCTGTATGCGGGTCGAAGTAGCCCACGTCCCTGAGTATACCGTGTGGTGCTCACCCGTATGGCCGGTGACTTGGGGCCTTCTGTTAGCCTCCGCTTCACAATGGCATTGCTGGTCCCTTGCTTGTGACCGTGCCTCCGGGCTTCTATGGCCAGAGGACATGGAATCCCCTGCCGGTTGGATTCTGCTGCTGGACCTGGATGTCCCCACAGCCTCAGACTCCATGTCCGGTATTAGTGTCTTTAACCAGGGCGAACTCTGCTCAGCTCCAGCCCCTGGTATTCAGCTACTGTTCCTACAGAGCTCCTAGGTCTTCCTCTCCCTGTGTCTCTGTCTGGGACTTCACTCAGTAATCCCGCCCCAGACCCAGTTTATAAGGGCAGATTCCTCCCCTCCCAGGTCTGGATGGGCCGTGTTGCATGCTTAGGGCTCCTGACCAGTGAAACCTCCCACTTGCTCTCAGACATAATATTTCTAATACTGTGGCAACCAGACCCCTGGGGTGCCACATTTACCCAGTCAGAGAGATGTACCGTCCCTGGCCACAAGCACTTGTCCACGTGTCCGTTGTCAGGTGGACTCTCCCAGTAACTGCGTTGTTGAGGGCACGGCAGATGCTTTGGGACACGTGCTTGTGTAGTGCGGGGATGGCACACCGGGCAAAATAGTGTCGGCTGGGGACCAAGTACCGAGGGACGGCCACCGCCATAAGATTGCGGAAGGATTCCGTCTCCACTAGCCTAAAAGGCAGCATTTCCAATGCAAGCAGTCGTGAAATGTGCGAATTTAGGACTGTGGCCTGTGGGGCGTTAGCTGCGAATTTCCGCTTTCATTCAAAGGTCTGGGATATGGACAATTGAACGCTGCGGTGGGACGTGGACGTGGACGTTGATGCTGTTTCTTGCGAAACTGCCATAATAAGTGAAGACTGAGAGGAGGGAGCATCTTTACATGCAGTATGGACAGGGGATTTCCTTGCACACACAACAGGGGGTTCTACTGCACGCACAACAGTGGAAGAAGCAGTGGTGACACCCGCTAACACTGGTCGTGGACCCTGGGTTTCGCCCCACAAAGTCGGGTGCTTTGCTGCCATGTGCCTGATCATGCTGGTGGTGGTCAGGCTGGTAGTTTTGTCACCCCTGCTGATGCTGGCATGGCAGGTGGAACATATGGCCTTTTTGGGGTTATCAGCAGAGTCTTTAAAAAAATTCCAGACTCTGGAAGACCTACCGCTTGTACTGGCAACGTCCCTCGTGTTGATGTTACGGGGAACGGTTGCCTGCCTTCTGTCTGCGGCCACCACACTGCTTCTTCCTGCCTGTTGGGGTACTCTGCCTCCCTCCCCCTGTGTGCTGCTGGCCTCACTCTGCATGTCCTCCTTCCACGTTGGGTCAGTTACTAGATCATCCACCACCTCCTCCTCTTCCACTTGCGCACCACGATCCTCCTCCTCACTTCCTGGCAATTGTGTCTCATCATCGTCCACCTCTTGTGACAGATTGCCAACGTCGACTTCCTGTGGCCGTGGCTGTTCAAATATTTGGGCATCGCAACATGGGATCTCCTCTTCCACCACTTCAAGCGTATCAGGCGAGGGGCCCAAATATGGAAATGGACCAGTGAACAGCTCTTCAGAGCGTCCAAGTGTGGGATCACTTGCTGTCTGATGACACTCGGCATGGTGGGAGGAAGGAGCATCAGGGTGAGGAGGAGTATGCGGTCGAGACTCACGGCTACTTAGAGTTGACCGTGTGGAAGACAGACCGGAGGTGGTGGTGCCCAGGTAACTGGAAGTATTATCTGCTATCCAATTAATAACCTGTTCACACTGATCAGTTCTCAATACTGGTGTTGTTCTGTGCTTCCCTAGTAATTCAGTCAAGAAGTGGGAGCGAGAAGATGTGGCTGTTGGTTGTGGCACATTTTCACCTTGGCCACGGCCCCGTCCTATGCACGAACCATCACCAGAACGTTCACTTCCACGTCCCTTGCCACGCACCTTGCCGATTGTAAATGAAGTAAAATAGCTTACACTTGCACTATCAATGGAAAAAGGGTAAAAAAGAGTAGATTAGAACCGTGGAAGAGGAAAACCACAGTTATTGTTTACTGGGGTATACCACACTTTTTTAAATAGAGATATTTGCGGCTGAACAGTGAGCGACACACTCAAACTGCTTTTTTTTTAGATACCAAAGGCCCAAAACTGGATAGTACAGCGATTTGACCCGTGGAACTGCGAAACCACACTGGGATGTCGGGCCTACGCAAGACTATTTTCAACAGATATATTTTTGTGGCACAACAGTCAGGAGACACTACTGTTTTTCTTTACGGAAAATATACCAAAACCTGAATAATAGAGATTTTTTACTGTGGGATGGCAAAACCACAGTTATTGTTTACTGGGGTATACCAGATTTTTTAAATATATAGATTTGCGGCTGAACAGTGAGCGACACACTCAAACTGTTTTTTTTTTTAGATACAAATGGCCCAAAATGGATAATACAGAGGTTTGAACCGTGGAAGTGCAAAACAACACTTCTGTTTCTCTAGCCTACACCAGACTATTTTCAACAGTTATATTTGTGTCTGAAAAATCAGAGACACGCTTTTTTTGGGGGGGTGGGGACACACCAAAAGGTTAATAAGACGGGTATTTGTACAGTGTGAAGGAGGAAAAAAAAAGGAGGATTTAGATGAAAAAAAAGGATTTTTCCTGGTCCCTGACACCTGGTGCTAAGTCCAGCAATTTCAGCAACAGGAGCACACAGGACTGTAATGCAGCGTTTGCTGTAATAACCACTGTGCCTCCTATACAGCCTGCCTGCCTGGTATCTGGGATGGATATTAGTCTTGAAAAGGAGTGTTTGTTTGTTCTGGCAGCCTTTACAGACCCTACACTAACTATTTTGCAGTTTATATCTCTCCCTAAATCAGCAGCGCTGTCCCTACACTGTCCCTACACTTGAGGCTTTAATTAGGGCCACCTGGTATCTCTGTCTCTCCTGGTCCTTGGCCTGTCTCTCACTTTTATCCATTATTGCGTTTGGTAAGCGACATCTGATATTTACATTGACACTGCATATTTACCCATACACTTGTATGGAGCTGTGCATTTGCATGGCGTGTCTTATATCCTTTTGTGCTTGCCCTCTTTTCCTCTTTTTTCCTGAGGAAATTTTTCTCAAAGTATATATATCCTGTATTTATATGACTATGTGCTGCATTTTGTAATCTATTACTACTTTATGTCGCCACCTGTCGTGGCCCTTTTTATATTTGATATCTAATAAAGCTATACTGTTTTTATGCCCATACGTACTCTGTTTCTCCTATTATTATACTGTCCCTACACTGTCTAATCCGGAGCGACTGTGTCCAAGATGGCGGCGCCCGGTTTTAAATACTCGAGGTGACGTTGTGCAGCCAGCCAATCACTGTAATGCCCACAACCAACATGGCTGCAGCATTACAGTGACTGGCTGGCAATCCCTGCATGTTCATTGGCTCTGTAAAGAGCGCCAAACATGCAGGGCGGAGACCCGAGCTCCCGCCCGAGTATCCCGGAAATGCTCGGTGCTCGCCGAACATCCCGAGTAGCGTGATGCTCGGGCGAGTACCGAGCAGTGTCGAGCATGTTCGCTTAACACTAATGCACACTTATTTATGGAAAGTTGTCAATGAAAGCTGACAGGATCACCCACTGGACCAAAAATAAAATCCAAGAAAGAGTAGAGGTTTAAATGATAAAAACAAAAGTTACAATGGGTACGGAAAGTATTCAGACCTGTTACGGATCCGCGTGGTGAAAACTCTGTGCTGCGGTGCAAGGAGGGACAGAGTGGCGTAAGTAGGTATCAACTCAGACTGACCAAGGTCGTACGGCGGCTCAATAGACTCCGTTACTCGAGAAGGACCGAGCAGAGGGACCAGGTACTACTCTGGGCCAGACCTTGTATGAGAGCAGGTGACTCCCACGGGTCAGAAGGCAGGAACTGACTGGTACAGCAGATGAGCACGGCAGGCAGGCTGACGGGTGATCCGGGTAGGCGGACTGGCAGACACGGCAGGCAACAAGCAGGAGCCTCCAGGTAGGCTGGCTGGTAGGCACGGCAGGTGACAGGCAGGTGCTTCCAGGTAAGCGGGCTGGCTGGCACGGCAGGTAACAGGCAGGTGCTTCCAGGTAGCAGGCGGGCAGGGCCCATAGACACACTGGCCGACTGGACTGTAGACAGACTGTCGGGCTGGAGAGTAGACAAGCTGGCGGACAGGGCTGGTAGTCAGGCTGGCGGACTGGACTGGTAGTCAGGCTGGCGGACTGGACTGGTAGTCAGGCTGGCGGACTGGACTGGTAGTCAGGCTGGCGGGCTGGACTTGTAGTCAGGCTGGCGGGCTGGACTGGTAGTCAGGCTAGCAGTGGGATCGGAGGGCTGAAGCAGAGTTTAACACACAAAGCTACAACCTTGCAAGGGCACCTCCATTTTGGAGGAGGTGCCTTTTATATGAGAGGTCCTCCGGCCATTGGCCGGGGACTCCTTAGGACAGCGTGCATGGCCCCTTTAAGAGGGAGGGAGCGCGCACGCGCCATAAGCACAGTGCCCGGGAAGCTGCGCGCGCCGGCAGCAGAGAGTGGCACCGGGGTACCAGGTCGATAAGGCAATCGCATGGCCTATTGTTGTCTGCTACAAGCACTAAGGAAGGAAATTAGATCTGTCCCTACAATAGAACTAAGCTAGATCCCTACGATGTAACGGGGAACCTGATCCTGCAATCAGACCCGCTAAAGTCCTCGGCTAGTCTGTACGAAGACCTATAGATGCAAGGGAGGGATCTCTACAAGAACTAGGGACTGGGATAAAGTTGGACACCTCCTAGCAGAGATTGTAGCAGTAAAAGACAAACACACAACATAGAACATAAAGGTCCGAAGACCTAGCTACACTGACTGAGAAAGGTAACTAAGCACCAGGCTAGCTAAAGAGTAGAAATTACAATGAAGTCCAGCAAGGCCAGGAGGGCGGAGCAGGATTAAAGAGGCAAAAAAAGTCATGTGGCCAGCAAGATAGAAAAAACCTAACAGGAGAGTTCTAACAGTACCCCCTCTTCAATGAGGATCCTCCGGATCCCCTAGGCCCAGGCTTATCAGGAAACCTCTTGTGAAACGCTCTGAAAAGTCTGGAAGCAGAAACATCATCCGCCCTCACCCATGAGTTATCCTCGGGTCCGAAACCCTTCCATGCGACGAGATACTGCAAACTCCCTCTATACCGTCTAGAATTTAGGATGCGGGAAATTTCGTATTCCCCATCCTCCACCACCGGAGGAACAGTGGCAGAGGCGTCTCCATCCGACACATAAGCTCTTTTCAACAGAGAAACATGAAACACCGGATTAATCTTCCAGGAGGTAGGAACCTCCAACCTAACAGCAGATTGGTTAACTACCTGAAGCACCTTAAAGGGACCTACAAACTTGGGACCCAATTTTTTGGAAGGAATCCTCAACCGCAGATTCTTAGAGGACAACCAAACCATGTCACTAATAGCAAACAAAACCTCTTGACGTTTCCTATCAAAGTACCTCTTAGATTTTTTGTTAGCCTCCTGAAGATTACCACGCACATCCGTCCAAACTCTCTCCAAATCACCGGAAAAACTCTCCTCCTCAGGCACAGCCGATACCAATTTGGAGAATGACCCAAAAGACAGATGTCTCCCAGAACAACAAAAAAAAGGCGAACAACCAGCAGAAGAGGATGTATGATTGTTAAGAGCAAACTCAGCAAGTGGCAGAAACTCAGACCACCCCTCCTGATTGTCTGCCACAAAACAACGCAAGAACTGCTCAACATCCTGATTCTTCCTTTCTGTCTGGCCATTAGACTCAGGATGATATCCGGATGAAAACGACAAATGAACTCCCAACCTGTCACAGAAAGCACGCCAAAAACGAGCCACGAACTGAGGTCCCCTATCCGAAACAATGTCAGTAGGAACGCCATGTAGTCTGACAATTTCCTTCACAAAGGCCTTAGCGAGTGTCTTAGCGCAGGGCAGTTTGATGAAAGGAACCAAGTGACACATCTTGCTAAAACGGTCCACGACCACCCAGATGACTGTGAAACCCTCAGAGGGGGGAAGGTCAGTAATAAAGTCCATAGCTAGATGTGTCCAAGGTGCACTAGGAACCTTCAGAGGGCAAAGCAACCCCGCTGCAGGAGTATGTGAAGACTTAGATCTAGCACACACCGTACATTGACGCACCCACTTAATGACTTCCTTCTGCCATCCAGGCCACCAAAAACTGCGACCCACAAGTCTCTTGGTCTCAGAAATTCCTGGATGACCTGCCAACCGAGACTCATGACACTCAACAAACAAATCTCTCCTAAAGGTCCTAGGCACAAACAACCTCCCATGGGGAGTGTTAGATGGGGCATTCTCCTGTGCTTTAAGAATCTCATCTTCTAAAACAGAGTCCAATGCAGCAATCACAACACCTTCTTGTAAAATGCTCCCTTCCTCCTCAGCACCGACCATGGGAGAAAAGCTGCGAGACAAAGCATCAGCTTTAACATTCTTGGTAACCGGGATGTAAGTAACGGAAAAATTAAACCACGAGAAA
The DNA here is from genome assembly GCF_046119375.1 of Phyllobates terribilis. Classification (NCBI taxonomy): domain Eukaryota; kingdom Metazoa; phylum Chordata; class Amphibia; order Anura; family Dendrobatidae; genus Phyllobates; species Phyllobates terribilis. Next base: position 122,083,212 of record NW_027362764.1, read on the forward strand.
AAAAGTGCCCACCTAGCCTGAAGGGCATTCAAGCGCTTGGCAGCATCAAGATAGATCAGATTTTTATGATCAGTGAAAACCTGAATGGGAAATTCAGCACCTTCCAAGAGATGACGCCAGTGTTCAAATTCGAGTTTAATAGCCAGCAATTCCCGATTACCAATATCGTAATTAAGTTTAGTCTCAGAAAATTTTTTTGAAAAAAAAGCACAGGGATGTACCCCATCCTTGTTTTTCTGAGACAACACCGCACCGACCCCCACCGAAGAAGCATCAACCTCAACCAAAAACGGCTTAGTCACATCAGGCTGCATAAGGATGGGAGCAGAGCTGAACCTCTCCTTTAGAAACACAAAAGCTTCAATGGCCTCAGTAGTCCACTGAACCGCATTAGCACCTTTCCTGGTGAGATCGGTCAGTGGTTTGACAATAATAGAAAATTTTTTAATGAATTTTCTGTAATAATTGGCGAAACCCAAAAACCTCTGTATCGATTTCAAACCAATAGGCCTAGGCCATTCCTGAACCGCCTGAACCTTCACAGGGTCCATCTCAAAGCCCTCGCTGGAGATAATGTAGCCCAAAAAACTAATTCTCTGGACAGCGAACTCACATTTCTCCAGCTTAGCAAAAAGCGAATTGTCAATTAATAACTGTAATACCTCTCGTACGCTCCGCCAATGAGACTCCAGATCCGGTGAATAAATCAAAATGTCATCCAAATACACCACCACATTTTTGCCGATCAAAGGTCTAAGGATGTCATTAATAAGATTCAGAAAAAATGCTGGAGCATTGGTAAGACCAAAAGGCATAACCAGGTTCTCAAAATGACCCACAGAAGTGTTAAAAGCAGTCTTCCATTCATCACCCTCCTTCATGCGCAACAAATTGTATGCCCCCCAGAGATCAATTTTAGAGAACCACTTGGCCCCCACTAACTGGTTAAACAAATCAGGAATCAATGGCAGTGGGTAAGGATTGCGTACAGTAATTTTATTAATCTCATGAAAATCCAGACAAGGACGTAAACCGCGTCCTTTTTTTTAACAAAAAAAAATCCAACAGCCACAGGAGACTTGGAAGGCCTAATGTGACCGGCGGCCAAGCTTGTCTGCATGTATTCCTCCAAAGCCTTTCTCTCAGGAAGAGTAAGATTAAATAAACGACTTTTAGGAAGAGTCGCTCCAGGGACAAATTCAATGGTACAATCATAGTCTCTATGGGGAGGCAAAATTTGTGACTCCTCCTCAGAAAAAACTCTCCAAAAATCCTGAATAGGTACAGGTAATTCCCCTTTATCCACTGCAGCAATACGTTCATTACAACACTTGTCATAACACTTAGGGCTCCAGGACTTAATTTCATTGGTAGACCAATCCAGTACAGGATTGTGCAATTTTAACCAGGGTAACCCCAAAATTACTGGAGAAGGCAATTTATTTAATACCACCAAATCCAAATTTTATTGGTGAATACCATTAATAGTGAGGGGAAATTCTCAGACCTTGTGAGTAACACTCTTCAAGGGGGAGCCATCGACAGAAACCACAGCAATAGGGGATGACAAAGGTTTGGGTTTTAATTTAAGTTTTTCCAAGAATCCCCCATCAATCACATTCAGAGTAGAACCACAATCCACAAATATCCGAAAATTCAATTAGTTCTTCCAGAGCAGCAGTAGTAGCAGAAAGAAATACCCCCTTAGTATTTAAACAGGCAATACGGGCGTAACTGACCTTTTTTTTTTCTTTGTTCATATGAGGCACACAGTTCTTAATAAAATGGTCAGATTTCCCGCAATAAAAGCACAAACCTTCAGAAGATCTGCGGTCATTTTCCAGAGAGCGGGGTGCCATCGCCCCAATCTCCATGGCTCTCCAATGTCAGTACAGACCCTCTCAAGACTCGGAGCTGACATGGCAGAGGATTTACTCTCATTAACCCTTGCACGCAGTCTTCTGTCCACCCGTATAGCTAATTGCATTGCCTCCTGCAAGTTTCCAGGTGTGGGATAAGCAATCAGCAAATCCTTAACCCTTTCACCTAGCCCCGCAAGAAACAAACTTTTCAAAGCTGAATCGCTCCACCCCACCTGGGCAGACCACCGACGGAAGTGAGAACAATATTTTTCCACATTCCCTGATCCCTGCCTCAAACGTCTCAATTTAGTCTCAGCTGATGAGACACGATCAGGATCATCATACAACAAACCCAAAGCAGAAAAAAAACTATCCACTGATCTAAAGCATGGATCACTAGGTTGGAGAGAAAAGGCCCATCCCTGAGGTTCTTTGCGCAAAAGTGACATTATGAACCCTATGAGCTGTGATTCATCACCAGAGGATCTGGGTCTCAAACGAAAATACAACAAACAAGCATTTTTAAAGGAAAAAAAATCTTGTTGATCGCCAAAAAATAAATCAGGCAAACGTACCTTTGGCTCCACAAAATGTGCTCCAGAACAGCACTCACGTGTTGTTGGAGCTCGGCCACCTCCAGAGAGAGTCCCTGCAGGCGTTGAGCCAAATCCTGAACCGACACCATGATGGAAACTGGAGGTCTTTCCTTAGAGATATTTTTGGGCTGGACTTACTGTTATAATCTGCTACAAGCACTAAGGATAGAAAGGAGATCTGTCCCTACATTAGAACTAAGCTAGATCCCTACGATGTAACGGGGAACCAGATCCTGCGATCAGACCCGCTAAAGTCCTCGGCTAGTCTGTACAAAGACCTATAGATGCAAGGGAGGGATCCCTACAAGAACTAGGGACTGGGATAAAGTTGGACACCTCCTAGCAGAGATTGTAGCAGTAAAAGACAAACACACAACATAGAACATAAAGGTCCGAAGACCTAGCTAAACTGACTGAGAAAGGTAACAAAGCACCAGGCTAGCTTAAGAGTAGAAATTACAATGAAGTCCAGCAAGGCCAGGAGGGCGGAGCAGGATTAAATAGGCAAAAAAGGTCATGTGACCAGCAAGATAGAAAAAACCTAACAGGAGAGTTCTAACACCTATGAGGTGGCAGTGTCTCTGCTAGTGTTGAGCCACCCCCGTAGTGTTCGAGTTCGGTTCGGTTCTTCGAACACCCGCGAACACCGTTAAAACCAATGGCAGGCAAACAAAAACACATAGAAACACATAGAAAACACCTTCAAAGGTGTCCAAAAGCTGACAAACTGCTCAGAAGACATAACTAACACATGGAAATGTGACAAGTACATATAGTCATGCGAAAAGAAAAGAGGTGGAGGAGTAAAAGGAGGGGGAGACACAGATATAGGCATGTCATGCCCTTCTAAAATCCAAAAAGTGAGAAGCCGACATGGCCAGTCCGTTCCTGCCCGTGCCACCTCCGTGTCGCCGGGTTTGTGCCAGAGCCGCGGTGGACCCTGACGGCCAGCCCCCCTCTCCCAATACTTGTGCCTGTCCGCTGGAGGGTCGAGCCCCCCCGCGGTGGGGGTGGGGAGTAACATCTGCAGAAGAAAGACCATCTTCCAGCCAAACTAAGATGTCGACTTCTTTTCGTGGACAATGTGATACGATCCCTTTCTTACGGACACGCCCATCGCTACAAATTCCAGATGAGGTACAAAAACAGCAGGTGCTTCAGCGGATATCAAGTGCTCCTTCAAGTGGGCTCTCCTCCACCTCAATTTCAACATCACAAATACTCCAGTCCTCAGAGGTGTCACCACAATCGCACTTGCTTCCTCACAGCTCCCAAGTCTCCAGCTGCCCGTCTGAGTATGGGGTAACACAGATGGTTGAGTCTGCACAGCTGTTTACTCATACTATAGCCTGGGAAACGGAGGTCTGCTCCAGAGCTTCTGTTAATCCAGACGAGGAAATGATCTGCACTGATGCCCAGAATCTTTATAAGTCGGATCCAGGACCAGATGAAGAAGGTTCTGAGCATAATGTAGACCCTCGTTCCCAAACTGTAACTCCTGTTGGTGGAGACAGTGATGAAGACGATGATGAGACTCAAATACCTGATTGGAGCGACAACTTGACTTTTCGGTCAGGGTAGGAAGAGATTGGCTTTGAGGACGACGGGTGTGATAACACACAGGGTGATGATGACGAGGTTGGAGATCCCACTTACTGTCAACCCACAGTCAGCCAGTCAATGAGGTCAGCGGAGGAGGTGGAGGAGGATGTGACTAGCCCAGGGGATGGGGATGACTCGGTACCCGGGCCTTTGCCTGGCCTTGGGGATGTCGCGGTGGTCGGCTCCTTGGACCGTACCCTGTCACTCTTTAAAAGGGTGGATAATTGTTAATTTTATAAGAGTTCGTGAAGCCACCTGTGGTATCTGGTGAGAATCACCAGCGCTGCAGCAGTCCACTGAGACCCGTGATAAGGCAGCTCGATGGTATAGCTCCCCACAGGTGGAGCTAGGTCTCAGAGCAGCGTATGCAGGGGGAATGCAGGACAGGCGAGACCCAGATGGGTCAGAGCAAGAACGGGAACGGACACGGTAGTCACTTCAGTACCTTTTACTGGTGGAAATTCAGGCACATCCCGGAGCACTGTAGGGTGAAGGGTGCATATCAGGATCCTCCCCAATGAGCGGGTGTAGTGCCTCCTGTTTCTTGCCTCTGCAAAGTAAGTTTCTGACCTGCCTGGAGCTAGGCTTAACTTTGTCTCTGTCCTGCGCTGGCTGACCTTGTGGTAGGGCCTTCTCTTGGAGTTCACGCTCCCAGTATGCGGGGCCTAAGCATCTCCTGGCTCTGTTATGTATCAGTACCTTAGCAATCCAGGAACTTGTAGTTCTTCAAGGATTCCGGTTATGCCTTACTGGGTCATAGAGATCCCGGTAAGCTCGGATCCGGTGTCCGGTAAATGCTTCGGGGTGAGCTGGTTAAGCTTCTCTGCCCCTTATGTACTAAATCGCCACTCGCCTTCGGCCTACTCGGGCCCTCACTAGGCTATACACACTAACGGCAGCTTGCCGCGTTTCAACGATCTTATGGTGCCGGCACTCCTTAAGCTCTATCTTGGCTCCCTGAATCTAGCAAGCAGGAGCCTCGTGCTCCACTGCTGAACTATTAACTGAGTTCTCTAGACTAGACTGAGCTCCACTGCAGACTGACCTCTCTTAGGCTTCTCTACTGCAGGAACTCTTCAGAGGAACTGAACTGCCTAGCTCCACCTTCCCTATTTATATCACTAACGGGCTCCCTCTGCTGGTCTGAGGTGGAAGGTGGAGATGTGTGAATGTTTATGGGGGCCTCTTGTTTAGGATTCCATCAATACACTCTTTTAGGATCTGTGATACCAAGCGCAGCGGGGCGTCACAGATGCTATTGACGACGAGGTTAGGTTGCGCCTTCCTGGACAGAGACGGAGTACTGGAAGCACGTCAACAACTGCATCCTCAACCACAACTCTGCCTCTGACCTCAAGTCGTAGTGGCTCTTCAGGTCGCATGGGCTCTAAGCCTTGCATAGCCTGGGCATTTATTCAGATCGATAAGGATGACCCAACTCGTGTTATCTGTAATATTTGTCACCAAAAGCTAAGTAGAGGCCAAAAAATCCATAGTTTGATTACTTCGTGCATGTACCGTCACATGAATATGAAGCATAAGTTGCAGTGGGAAGCTCACTGTGCTACAATGCGGCCTAGCAGGCTGGGCCAACCACCGTCTGCCCCATCTTGTGCATCCACGGCCTCTTCATCCTCTGTGACTGGGGGGACAGCAGTCACACATGTTTTTGGACTCAGACCTGCCACCTCTTTACCTGCAACAGCCAGTGTGATTGGCAGGTCGTCAGTTCATTGGGAAGTGGAAACACCTGCTGGTGTTGAGCGCTCTCTGACATCGAGAGCACCACCTTTAGATCAAGGCAACCTAACATGTCCGCCTGCATCTTCCTCACAGACCGGCAGTTTGCCGGGGACACCCTACTCAACCCCGTCTAAGCACAACAGCCAGCCCTCGGTCCCTCAGATGTGGAAAAGTAAAAGACCATTTCCTCCTAGCCATGACAAAGCGAAGATGTTGAATTTCACCATCTGCAAGCTGTTGGCTACAGAAATGCTGCCTTTCCGCCTGGAGGACACAGTGGATTTTCGAGACCTTATGTCCGTCGCAGTGCCCCAGTACCAGATGCCCAGTCGGCACTACTTCTCAAAGAAAGGTGTGACTGTGCTCCACCAGCATGTCGCACACAACATCACCGCTTCTTTGAGAAACTCTGTGTGTGACAGGGTGCATTTCACCACAGACACTTGGACGAGTAGGCATGGACAGGGGCGTTATATGTCGCTGACTGGGCACTGGGTAACTATGGTGACAGCAGGACAAGGGGCTGCTGTCCAAGTCTTACCGTTCCCACGAGTTGTGCGTCATTCCTCTTTATCTCGAAGTTCCTCCACTGCTTCTGCCTCCTCAACCTCCTCTCGGTCCTCCACCTGCACCCAAAGCATGTCTGGTAATGCCACCTGCTTTCTAACTGCGCAGAAGGAATCCTGCACACCTCTTTACTATGCTGGCAGCAGGGCTCAACGGCATCAGTGTTTACTTAGAAATGTCTGGGAAATGTGAGTCAGACAGCTGAGGAGTTGTGGTCAGCTCTGGAGACCCAGTTTCATGAATGGTTGTCTCCACTGGACCTGCAACCAGGGAAGGCCGTGTGCGACAATGCTGCAAACCTGGGTGCGGCCCTTCGCCGGGGCAATGTCACACACGTGCCTTGTATGGCTCACGTGTTGAACCTGGTTGTCCATAAATTTTTAGCCCACTATCCCGGACTAGATGGCCTTCTGCAGAGGGCACGGTCGCTGTGTGCTCACTTCCGCCGTTCGCATCTCGCAGCTCAACGACTTACATCTCTACAGAAGTCGTTGGGCCTGCCAGTTCACCGGCTGAAATGCGATGTGCCGACACGGTGGAATTCAACTCTGCACATGTTGCAGCGGCTGTGGCAGCACCGACAAGCCCTGGTGCAATACGTTCTGACATATAACCTGGGCCAACGAGATCCAGAGGTGGGGCAAATCACGCTGCAGGAGTGGTCTCAGATCAGGGACCTATGAAGTTGTCGCGCCCCCTGGGCCGTGGGGTACCCTGAGCGGGGCCGGTAGATGCTGGGGGTTGTAGTCACTGTGGCGGTGACCCGGTCCGTGACCCAGGGCAGTCAATCCAAGGGTAATTTGTATATATGGATTTTATAATGTCCGCCTACGCCACCTGTGAAGTGCGGCTAAAGGTGCCGCCGCTACGGAACAGTCCTCTGAAGCTGGTGGTTTTGCAGCAATGGTATTATTACTCACCACAGGAAGAGTGTAGCTTCAGGGCAGTGTGGGTGTATGATGGTGGTTGTAGTGCAGGGAGTCAGTAATGAACACAGAGTCCATGTGATGCAGTCCCAAGATCTTTACTCACAGTTGTTGCAGTCCAGATTACAGGTACCAGAGCAATCTCACCCGTCGTGCTGTGCGTACTCAGTGAGGGGCTCAGTCCACCCCCAGATAGCTCCGGAGTACTTAGCAGGACCCCCTTCTGTGTGTCCTTTCTCTGGCCTTCTCCCTGCACCTCACACCCAGTGACACTTCTATCCGGTATCCTCGGGCCTTGGCGGGCGACTTGTGTTCCGTCCCCTGGGTCCTATGTGGCTACCTTCTTAGTGAGACTGGTGTGGACTTTTGCCTGCAGTACATGAAATGCTGCAGCCTCCGGTTTCTAGTTGAGCCTTGCTGTTTCTCCGCTAGTTGAGGGACCGGTTCCCCTTATCTGGCCTGACCCCTCTACCTCCTGGTAGCAGCGGAAGTACGGGTGGCCTTCTGCAAGGCCCGTAGCCCTAGGGTCCCTTTGGTTCCTGGAGCCTTCCTGCTCCCACTCCTCTCTTCTCTCCTTCAGTCCTGGGCCTCCCAGGCTATGGCCGCCTCCGGAGCAGAGCTCATGGCGAGCCTCTGCTCTTGTCACTTTTCCTCCTCTGACTGGCTTGCTCTTTCTAAGATGGCTTCCTATTTATACTTTCCCTGTATTATGCTCCCCTAAGCTGCTCCCCTAAGCACCCACTACATAGGACCCTCCCACCAGCTAGGGACCTGGGACTGTGCTCTCCCTTAGGAGCAATCTCGCCCTACCCCCACTGCGGGTATGTGTTAGGTGCAGGTGTTAGGGTCCGTAGCCATACGCCTTCCTTACCTGAGGGTGACTTACCAAAACTCTGGGTGAGATGCAGTAACTCTGTGACGACTGAACCCTCAGGGGCGCCACACACCCTTCTGCACAGTTTTGAAATGGCGACGAAGATGTTTAATGCAGACGACGATGCCATTATCAGCATGACTATTCCGGTGATTTACATGCTGGAGCACACATTAAACAGAATTCACAGTCAGGTGGTGGGACAAGAGGAGGTGGAGGAAGTAGAGGAGGAGTCGTATGCGGAAGGGATAACATCTCCAAGGTCCAGACGGTTGGCAGCACCAAGGCGGCAGGCATGGGAGGGTGGGGGAGAGGGATTAACCAGGGCGCATGGTAGCAGCCAAACTGTTGAGGAAGGTGCAGGAGCCAAGGAAGAAGTGGAGGACGAACTGGTGATGGGAATGGAAGACTCATCAGATGAGGGAGACCTTGATCGCATTTCTGTTGTGCGAGGTTGGGGGGAGAGGGCAGACGAAGGAAGCATGATTCTTACCTCGCTACCAACACAACAAGGACATGGTCCTCCTGGATGCGCAAGACACATGAGTGCCTTCTTGCTGCACTACCTGCAACATGACCCTCAGATTGTCAGAATTCGAAGTAATCCCGACTACTGGGTTGCCACACTCTTAGATCCCCGGTACAAAAGTAAATTTGCCGAAATAATTCCTGCCATAAAAAGGGATTGACGCATGCAGGAGTATCTGCAGACGCTGTTGCAGAATCTTACATGTGCTTTTCCACAAAACACCAATGGTGCACGTAGTGAATCTCACAGTTCTAACTTGCCAACCGTGGGACTGTCGAGTCTTCATCACTCAAACCGTAACAGTAACACAGAATCTGCTGGTAACAGCAATTTTGTGGAATCGTTTCACCACTTTTTTAGACCATCCTTTGCAAGGCCACAGGAGACAAGAAGTCTGACACATAGTCAATGCCTAGAGAGGATGGTGCAGGAGCATCTCCAAGTGAACATCGAAGCCATGACTGTGTCACTGGACCCTTGCTCATTTTGGTATTCCAATCTGGAAAAATGGCCGGAGCTCGCCACTCACGCCTTGGAGATCTTGTCATGCCCTGCAGCCAGTGTTCTCTCTGAACGTGTGTTCAGCGCTGCTGGTGGTGTGCTGACAGATACACGCACGCGGCTGTCCACTGAGAATGTAGACAGACTCACGTTCATAAAGATGAACAAACGATGGATTCGCAAGGACTTTTCTTCCCCTGTGTTATCCTTGGGAGCCTAAAAGCTTGAGGATTTGGTAAAATCACCTCACCAACAGTTTTAAGCAACTGTGGGGCAATTGATGCCACTTAACCCTAGAACGCATGACCATAAAAATCTACACTTTCATATACCTGGGGCCTTTTAGGCCCGTGTGCAAATAACATGTAATAACTCAAACTCAAATGACAAACAACTATATACATGAAGAATACCTAGAGTTTCAAAATTCTAACTAAAGTAATCTTGCAGAAAATAGAAAACAATTAACAGGGCGGGCCTGCGAGGCCCCAGGTATGCGTTCTAGGGTTAAGTGGTCTCTGTGCCACAATTTTGGGAACAAAATGGAGACTCTTTTTGGATGCCCCTTGCTGTGACTTACGTGACGTTGGCATCGTCAATTCCAGGTGGGTTGGGTCGCTCCCCCCCCCTTTTAACTGTAAGAAACTACATACACTATGGCTTGGTGTAACACAGATGGTTGAGTCTGAAGAGCTGTTTACTCAGAGGTCTGCTCCAAATCTTCAGTGTCTGCTAGTCAGCGTAGAATTTTTAACTGCATCAAGCCTAGGCAATACTTTGGGCGTAGTAGCCCAGCTGCGAAGCAAGCTGCACCGCCTGTGTATCTAATAAGAATTTTTAAATGCATCTAGCCTAGGCAGACTGTGGGGACCCCCAACCAAACCCAGACGCTCAGCCCCCCTACCGCCCCACTTTCCTTGACAATACAATAATGTAACTGTTACAACTGGATGGGTGAGGATCGGTCACAGCTTTATTAACTCTTTATACTCATTCCATTAGAAAGGCATTTTATTTCTAAAATTATTCAGCTTGTTGCAGCATGCCCTGGGTCTCCACTTCGGCAAGTTGGCCAACAAGTGTAACTCTCCAACATGTCCTTTCTATTTCCAGGCCATGGAGGATCCTGCGTACTCGTATGCAGGACTCTGACCCCCACCCATTACTCTTAGCGCTTGTTCCACTCTGTCCTTAGGTCCTGACAGGAATTTGTCCAGTACAATATCCATTAAGTGAACACCGTCGGGCCGTATGAGGCCTTCTTTATCTCCTTCCATTTGTCGGTGTCGTACCACTACACCGCCTCAGTCTCTTCTAAATTTTGCCATCCGAATATTTATTACCCGCCTTGTCCATTCGATGGCCGTGATGTCTCGCGCAACTTGCCATACCGCTATCGGCACAATCTCTGACCATACTATAGCTAGTTTTGTGAAAAATTCTCTGAAGCGCTCAGTGTCTAGTTTCATTATTGCTATTAGTTATGCGCTCTTGTGATGACCTAGGTTGTTTCCACCGGCATGTATAACTAAGATGACCAGACCTCTTGCCTCTCTCCCTACCTTGATTACCTCCATTAGTACCTGTGGCCATAGCAGGCCTCTAATACCTCTCCAGTTGAAATATGTGTTATGAAACTCTAATTTCCTCCCGCCTGGGTGGACTTACGCCCTTTTTTCTGCCCAATATATATACGAGTGGCCTATCACCCAGATTGTTGGCTTAGCGTCACCTGTAAAAGAAACAAACCACGCTAGGATAACAAATCCGGTCTTATGTATCTTGCCAAACACATGGATCGCCATCTCCCTATCCTCTGAACTTCCGTTTCTGACAGTCCTGCTCTTGCTGCTTCCGTGGCCGTGCCTATGCAGAATGAGTGTTTCCCGTAATCTTTGGGGTGGTTCCCTGCCGATGTTATGCATTTATTAAATATAGCTTGGAACTGGTATCTTGATAATGGCGTTCCATCAATGTGTGATAGGAAGAAATTACTTTGTGATCTGATGGTTAGATATGTTTTTACTATTGTTACCCGACTCAGTGTACTGTTTGTGGGTTGTAGAAGTACCCAAGTGCCCCTGCCCGCTGGAACCGTTTTCGATTTGTGTATGCGTAGACGTATTGCATTATTGGCTATGACTACGTCCTGGTGTAATAAGCCTCCACTGGTGGTAATTTTGGATTGAGGGACTAATTCGCTTATGCATAGCGCCCCGAAGAAGGCGATCACAAATGCAGTAGACAGTAGTGTTGCTTCAAATTGTGAGTGTCATGTTAATGGTGTTAGGGATATGATGTGAGAAATCAGTTTTAGTGACATGGGACGGTACGTCTACACTCCTGACTTGGCTGACCCCTTTTCCACCCTTTTATGGATTGTCTGATGATGAATCTTTGTCACATCTCCCCAATTCAGTAGTTGGAAGTGAAATGCTACTCCGGTCAGACACCGCTGCGCTGACGCCCCTGATATGCCCCTCATCATTAGCTGGTGGAGAAATTCTATGGTGACTTGTGATCTGGCTTGTTCACATTGGTCAACCCGTCTGCCTGCTACTAGTCGTGTCCACTCTTCCCATGCCTTACCGTATGCTTGCCACGTCGACGGGGCAACTGACGCTCTGATTAATGGCATCAACTATTCGCCACTAGATCCCATAGGGAAGGTGGGCAACTGTAGCCCGATGGGTGGGCGTTGTGGAAGAGCTCTGTGAAAATCTGCCAATTGAATTGTTATAAAGCGTTAGCAGCAGCTTTAGACCCCTCAGCATAGTGGCTAGCGCGGACCCATACATTGTGTTTTAGGCACAGGAATGCTAGCCTGGGTAGTAGGCCTAGCACTGGGAGAGACGATGATGCCATCTTATTAATGCAGTGTGCTAGGCTGGTGTTTTTTGTTATGAAGCGTATATTTTTGTAAGCCAGGCGCGCGCCCCATATTTCTATTGCTACCACTATTGGGAAGAAAAAATATTTTCAGGGCTAGATGCAGCTAAAAATTATTATTAATTTAAAAGCTGGTGGAGCTAGGTATAGATGGACTAATACAATGAGTCCCACACACTGCTAGAAGCGCAAATATTTTTTCAGAGCTAGATGCAGAAAAAAATTATATTCAATTTGCAACCTGATGGAGGTCAGTATAGATGGACTAATAGACCAAGTCCCACACACAGCTAGAAGCCCAAATATTTTTTCAGAGCTAGATTCAGAAAAAAATTATATTCAATTTGCAACCTGATGGAGGTCAGTATAGATGGACTAATAGAACAAGTCCCACACACTGCTAGAAGCCCAAATAATTTTTTCAGAGCTAGATGCAGAAAAAAATTATATTCAATTTGCAACCTGATGGAGGTCAGTATAGATGGACTAATAGAACAAGTCTCACACACTGCTAGAAGCCCAAATATTTTTTCAGCGCTAGATGCAGAAAAAAATTATATTCAATTTGCAACCTGATGGAGGTCAGTATAGATGGACTAATAGAACAAGTCCCACACACTGCTAGAAGCCCAAATATTTTGTCAGAGCTATATGCAGATAAAAATTATATTCAATTTGCAACCTGATGGAGGTCAGTATAGATGGACTAATAGAACAAGTCCCACACACTGCTAGAAGCCCAAATATTTTTTCAGAGCTAGATGCAGATAAAAAATGATATTCAATTTGCAACCTGATGGAGGTCAGTATAGATGGACTAATAGAACAAGTCCCACACACTGCTAGAAGCCCAAATATATTTTCAGAGCTAGATGCAGATAAAAATTATTTTTAATTTGCAACCTGATGGAGGTCAGTATAGATGGACAAATAGACGAAGTCCCACACACTGCTAGAAGCCCAAATAATTTTTCAGAGCTAGATGCAGAAAAAAAATATATTCAATTTTCAACCTGATGGAGGTCAGTATGGATGGACTAATAGAACAAGTCCCACACACTGCTAGAAGCCCAAATATTTTTTCAGAGCTAGATGCAGATAAAAATTATTTTTAATTTGCAACCTGATGGAGGTCAGTATAGATGGACTAATAGACCAAGTCCCACACACTGCTAGAAGCCCAAATATTTTTTCAGAACTAGATGCAGATAAAAATTATTTTTAATTTGCAACCTGATGGAGGTCAGTATAGATGGACTAATAGAACAAGTCCCACACACTGCTAGAAGCCCAAATATTTTTTCAGAGCTAGATGCAGATAAAAATTATTTTTAATTTGCAACCTGATGGAGGTCAGTATAGATGGACTAATAGACCAAGTCCCACACACTGCTAGAAGCCCAAATATTTTTTCAGAGCTAGATGCATAAAAAAATTATATTCAATTTGCAACCTGATGGAGGTCAGTATAGATGGACTAATAGAAAAAGTCCCACACACTGCTAGAAGCCCAAATATTTTTTCAGAGCTAGATGCAGAAAAAAATTATATTCAATTTGCAACCTGATGGAGGTCAGTATAGATGGACTAATAGAACAAGTCCCACACACTGCTAGAAGCCCAAATATTTTTTCAGAGCTAGATGCAGATAAAAATTATTTTTAATTTGCAACCTGATGGAGGTCAGTATAGATGGACTAATAGACCAAGTCCCACACACTGCTAGAAGCCGAAATATTTTTTTCAGAGCTAGATGCAGAAAAAAATTATATTCAATTTGCAACCTGAAGGAGGTCAGTATAGATGGACTAATAGAACAAGTCCCACACACTGCTAGAAGCCCAAATATTTTTTCAGAGCTAGATGCAGAAAAAAATTATTTTTAATTTGCAACCTGATATAGGTCAGAATAGATGGACTAATAGACCAAGTCCCACACACTGATAGAAGCCCAAATATTTTTTCAGAGCTAGATGCAGATAAAAATTATTTTTAATTTGCAACCTGATGGAGGTCAGTATAGATGGACTAATAGAACAAGTCCCACACACTGCTAGAAGCCTAAATATTTTTTCAGCGCTAGATGCAGAAAAAAATTATATTCAATTTGCAACCTGATGGAGGTCAGTATAGATGGACTAATAGAACAAGTCCCACACACTGCTAGAATCCCAAATATTTTGTCAGAGCTAGATGCAGATAAAAATTATTTTTAATTTGCAACCTGATGGAGGTCAGTATAGATGGACTAATAGAACAAGTCCAACACACTGCTAGAAGCCCAAATATTTTTTCAGAGCTAGATGCAGATAAAAAATGATATTCAATTTGCAACCTGATGGAGGTCAGTATAGATGGACTAATAGAACAAGTCCCACACACTGCTAGAAGCCCAAATATTTTGTCAGAGCTAGATGCAGATAAAAATTATTTTTAATTTGCAACCTGATGGAGGTCAGTATAGATGGACTAATAGACCAAGTCCCACACACTGCTAGAAGCCCAAATATTTTTTCAGAACTAGATGCTGATAAAAATTATTTTTAATTTGCAACCTGATGGAGGTCAGTATAGATGGACTAATAGAACAAGTCCCACACACTGCTAGAAGCCCAAATATTTTTTCAGAGCTAGATGCAGATAAAAATTATTTTTAATTTGCAACCTGATGGAGGTCAGTATAGATGGACTAATAGACCAAGTCCCACACACTGCTAGAAGCCCAAATATTTTTTCAGAGCTAGATGCATAAAAAAATTATATTCAATTTGCAACCTGATGGAGGTCAGTATAGATGGACTAATAGAACAAGTCCCACACACTGATAGAAGCCCAAATATTTTGTCAGAGCTAGATGCAGATAAAAATTATTTTTAATTTGCAACCTGATGGAGGTCAGTATAGATGGACTAATAGAACAAGTCCCACACACTGCTAGAAGCCCAAATATTTTTTCAGAGCTAGATGCAGATAAAAAATGATATTCAATTTGCAACCTGATGGAGGTCAGTATAGATTGACTAATAGAACAAGTCCCACACACTGCAAGAAGCCCAAATATATTTTCAGAGCTAGATGCAGATAAAAAATATTTTTAATTTGCAACCTGATGGAGGTCAGTATAGATAGACAAATAGACCAAGTCCCACACACTGCTAGAAGCCCAAATATTTTTTCAGAGCTAGATGCAGAAAAAAAATATATTCAATTTGCAACCTGATGGAGGTCAGTATGGATGGACTAATAGAACAAGTCCCACATACTGCTAGATGCCCAAATATTTTTTCAGAGCTAGATGCAGAAAAATTTTTTATTCAATTTGCAACCTGATGGAGGTCAGTATAGATGGACTAATAGAACAAGTCCCACACACTGCTAGAAGCCCAAATATTTTTTCAGAGCTAGATGCAGAAAAAAATTATATTCAATTTGCAACCTGATGGAGGTCAGTATAGATGGACTAATAGAACAAGTCCCACACACTGCTAGAAGCCCACATATTTTTTCAGAGCTAGATGCAGATAAAAATTATTTTTAATTTGCAACCTGATGGAGGTCAGTATAGATGGACTAATAGACCAAGTCCCACACACTGCTAGAAGCCCAAATATTTTTTCAGAGCTAGATGCAGAAAAAAATTATATTCAATTTGCAACCTGATGGAGGTCAGTATAGATGGACTAATAGAACAAGTCCCACACACTGCTAGAAGCCCAAATATTTTTTCAGAGCTAGGTGCAGATAAAAATTATTTTTAATTTGCAACCTGAAGGAGGTCAGCATAGATGGACTAATAGACCAAGTCCCACACACTGCAAGAAGTCCAAATATTTTTTCAGAGCTAGATGCAGATAAAAATTATTTTTAATTTGCAACCTGATGGAGGTCAGTATAGATGGACTAATAGAACGAGTCCCACACACTGCTAGAAGCCCAAATATTTTTTTCAGAGCTAGATGCAGTTAAAAATTATTTTTAATTTGCAACCTGATGGAGGTCAGTATAGATGGACTAATAGAATGATGCTATGCCCAAAAGGGTTTACTTCACTAGGTGAAGTACAAAAATTGGTATTCTATACACAGGTGGTGTAGCTTGCAACACAGGTAGGCTACTCCACTGGCTAACACACTCTGCAATAGGCCAAAAAGGATTAGCTTTGCTAGATTTAGCCAAATGCTGTGAAAAAAACTTGCACAGCACTGGCACAGACCTGCCTGGCAAAAACTGATAGGAACTGATGTAACTTAGTCCTGAAAAGGAATGCAATTACAATTAGTCTTTACTAGTGTTGAGCCACCCCCGTAGTGTTCGAGTTCGGTTCGGTTCGTCGAACACCCGTGTGTTCGCCGAACTGTTTGTCGAACTGTTCGTCGAACACCTTCGAACACCGTTAAAACCAATGGCAGGCAAACAAAACACATAGAAACACATAGAAAACACCTTCAAAGGTGTCCAAAAGCTGACAAACTGCTCAGAAGACAAAACTAACACATGGAAAAGTGACAAGTACATACAGTCATGCGAAAAGAAAAGAGGTGGAGGAGTAAAAGGAGGGGGAGACACAGATATAGGCATGTCATGCCCTTCTAAAATCCAAAAAGTGAGAAGCCGACACGTTCAGTCCGCTCCTGCCCGTGCCACCTCCGCGTCGCCGGGTTTGTGCCAGAGCCGCGGTGAAACCTGACGGCCAGCCCCCCTCTCCCAATACTGGTGCCTGTCCTCTGGTGGGTCGAGCGAGCCCCCCTGTGGTGGAGGCAGCTCTAAGCTTTTTAAATTAAATTGTCTCTCTAATTTGAATGAATACACTTTAAATCCATTTACAAGGATCTATTGGAGGGCAAGTCTCATGCCAGCAGCCGCGTAATTCCAGCTCCAGTAGCGTCCACTAAAACTGCTGCAGTTAAAAAGCTTTTATAAGGATCGAGCTCGGCTGTCCACCGCAAGGCATCCTACTGCCAGTCCCAGCCCCTATGCCTTGGGGTGCCTCCTGATGCTCTTCACTGAGTATCCCGTGGTCCCGAAGCATTTCCTTTGAACAAATTAAGTGTCCAAACTACAGGTGGTGTAGCTTGCTTAACAGCCGGGATAATCCGCTGACTAGCAGACACTGCTACTAGGCACAAAGTATTTCCTGGGCTAGATGCAGTTAAAAATTTGTAATTAGATACTCTCGTTGGATGTTGAGAAAGCATTCCATAGAGTCTCCTGGCACGCCATATATGATTCTCTTAAAAAGCTTGGGGTAGGGGTCTAGGGGACCCTTTTATAGCCAAAATCACGGCCCTGTATCGCAATACGTCACCTAGGCTGAAGATGAATGGAACTGTAGCACCCTGATGGCTCGGTTGCTACAGAGGTATTGCACCTCACCCAGAGGTGTGATATCTCACTCTCAGGTAAGGATGTAGTGTGGATCAGGACCCGACTCCTGCATGCATTACACCACATTGCCGTGGTGCAGGGCGACCAATATGCCCCTGAGATAGGCACGACAGTCCCTGTCCCTGGCTGGAGTGGGGGGAGGGAACACTGAGGAAGGGGAACCCTGTAGTGCAGGAGCAGGGAGGAAGCAGTTCCTGGGTGCATTGAGAAGGGAGTATAAAAGGTGGGCACCATCTTAGTTCAGTGCAGAGAAGTCTGAGCAGAAGTGGCAGGGAGCAGGGGCTCTGCATGAGCTCTGCTCCGGAGGCGGGCCTAGTAACAGAGGCCCAGGCCTGGAAGAGGGAGAAGGAAGGAAGAGGAGCGGAGAAGGCTCCAGGAAGGAGGAATGAAGGAATCCCAGGGGTGCGGATGGGCGAGTCGCCACCGCACGCCCGAATCCACCTGCGTGGAGGGGTCAGGCCAAAGGGGGAGACCGGTCCCCAAAACTAGTGGAGGCAGGAAACGACCCTTAGCTAGAAACAGGAGGCTGTGACATTTTATGTGGCGCAGCCCCTCGCTACACCCGCTAGGAAGGCACCACATAGGGTCAGGGAAACTGGCGCCAAGTTTACCAAGAGGAGGCCCGAGGCAGCGGGACAGAAGGGTTGGTAAGAAAGGCCAGACAAAGGAAACACAACGGGGGTCCTGAGAAGCGCTCCAAAGTTATCTGGGAGTTGTCTGAGCCCCTCACCTGGTGAGCACAGTACGACGTGGGCAGCCGTTACCTGCAGACGTGGTCTGGATAATAAGAACTGTGAGTAAAGGCCCTGGACTGCATCACTGACTCCGTGTCGTTACTGCTGCTGCCCTGCACCATCACCCCCATCCTCCGCATACACTGCCCTGAGGCTATACTCCTCCCGTGGGGAGTTATGCTACGCTCTGCTGCACCCACAACACCAGCCTCAGCGGTCTGCCCTGGAGCGGCGGTTCACTCTGACCGCAATTCACGGGTGGCGTAGTCGGACATTTAAACATCAAAACCACATAAATAGTTCCGCCACTGGTTTGACCGCCCTGAGCCACGGAACCGGGTCGCCGCCACGGAGACTACAACCACCAGCATCCACCAAAAAGGGTCCGGCTCCGGGTGTCCCAAGGCCCTGGGGGCGCGTCAGAACATTTTCATCACCTTTCACAATCACCAATGGGACAAGGCAGGGATGTTCTCTGTCCCCTCTCTTATACATCTTAGTGACGGAGCACCTGCTCTCATCAATTCGCCATAACCCCAATATTAGGTGGATTGAGGTGGGAGGCACCGAGTACAAGTGCTCTCTATTTGCTGATGATGTCCTAGTATATATCACTCAATCACATATATCCATCCATGCTGTTATGGCTGAAATAGATCACTTTGTTACATGGTCAAATTTTAAAATCAATGCAGCGAAGTCTGAGGCCCTCGATGTCTCCCTCCCCAAATCCATATAGGATTCCATCCAGTCCAACTTTCCCTTTGCCTGGCCCTCACAGGGTATCAAATACTTAGGAATTCCTATTCATAGAGACCTCTCCCATCTATGTTATCTTAATTTTGGGCCCTTTATTGAACAACTCCATACAGACCACGGTTGGCAAGTTAGAACTATAAGATTCACTACGTGAACCACTGGTGTTTTGTGGAAAAGCACATGTACACTGTGTTCCAAATTATTATGCAAAAAGTGTTTAGGAGTGATAAGGGAAGAATTTGTTTGTTTGTCAGTTAAACTCATTGATGGTGATGTGTGTCAGGGCTCTTTATATCACTGTAAGCAATTGCAGACACCTGTGCTAATTAGTTTGGCAGGTGTGTCCAATGAAAGGCAAGACTACTTAAGAAGGCTGTCTCACATTATTAAGCAGCCTACATTTTCTGCCAAAATGGGAAAGAAAAAGGATGTGTCGGCTGCTGAGAAGCAACAAATTGTGGAGTGTTTAGGTCAAGGCATGACTACAATCAACATTGTGCGATGATCAGGATGAAGTGTCTTGGCAATCAAGAAGTATGTAGCTGATTCACAGTACACACGTGTGCGTGCTGATAAGGGCAAATTGAGGACTCTTTCCTACAGGCAATTACGTCAGGTTGAAAGAGCAGCGGCAAAAAAGCCTAGTCATAGCAGCAGACAAGTTTTTGAAGCTGCTGGTGCCTCCAACGTCCCCCGATCAACAAGATGCAGGGTCCTTCAGAGGTTTGCAGCTGTGCATACGCCATCCTGTCGACCTCCTCTATCCACTTCACACAAGCAGAAACTGCTCCAGTGGGCCAAACATTACATGAAGACTGATTTCAAAACTGTTTTGTTCACGGATGAGTGCCGTGCAGCGCTCGATGGTCCAGATGGATGGAGTGGAGGATGGCTGGTTGATGGACACCCCACGCAAACACGGCTACAGCGCCAACAAGGAGGAGGTGGAGTAATGTTTTGGGCTGGAATCATGGGGAGAGAGATTGTCGGCCCCTTTAGGATCCCTGAAGGCGCTAAAGATGAACTCCATAATGTATGTGGATTTTCTCAAACAGCACTTCCTGCCATGGTTCAAGAAGAAGAACCGTGTATTTCACAGCAAGATCATTTTTTTGCATGATAATGCACCATCTCATGCTGCACATAAAACATCTGCATCTCTGGCTGATATGGGCATAAAAGGGGACAAACTTATGGTGTGACCCCCATGCTCCCCTGACCTCTACTCCATTCAGAACCTTTGGAGCATCATTAAAAGGAGTGTCTATGATGGTGGGAGGCAGTTCACATCTAAGCAACAGCTCTGGGAGGGTATTCTGTCCTCATGCAAAACAATTGAAGCAGAAACCATCCAAAACCTGACAAATTCAATGGACGAGAGAGTTCAGAAGCTGCTTTCGAGCAAGGGGTCCTATGTGAAAATGTAACATCACCTAGAATAAAGTTTTGAGTAGAAAACTGTTTGATTTCAGTTTCTAACAACCTGCTAATGCTTATAATTTCAAAAATGACCATTTTTTTGGTCTTTATTAAAATGAAAAGGTTGATCGAAAAGTTTGGGGGATCTAAGAGTGTAGCAACCCAGTAGTCATGATTACTTCGAATTCTGACAATATGAGGGTCATGCTGCAGGTAGTGCAGCAAGAAGGCACTTATGTGTCTTGCGCATCTCGGAGCCCCAAAATTATTTTCCGGGCTAGATGCAGCTAAAAATTATTATTAATCTTAAATCTGGTGAAGCTTTAGTATAGATGGCCTAATAGGATCAGTGCTGCACACTGCTACAAAGCCCAAATTATTTTCCAGTCAAGATACAGATAAACATGATTAGTAATTTTAAATCTGGTGGAGCTTATTATAGATGGCCTAATAGAATCAGTGCTGCACACTGCTACAAAGCCCAAATTATTTTCCAGCCAAGATACAGATAAACATGATTAGTAATTTGAAAGCTTACAACGGTTGTTAGGGTGATTTTAACCAATCATCAAGCTTTTACTCTCCCCAGGATGACACAGGGGTAGAAAAGTCGTTTCGGATCCATGATTTGTTCATCTTTATGAACGTGAGTCTGTCTACATTATCAGTGAAGAGCCGCGTGCGCTTATCTGTCAGCACACCACCAGCAGCGCTGAACACACGTTCAGACAGAACGCTGGCTGCGGGGCATGACAAGATCTCCAAGGCGTAAGTGGCTAGCTCCGGCCATTTATCCAGATTGGAAGCCCAAAAAGAGCAAGGGTCCAGTGACACAGTCATGGCTTCAATGTTTACTTGGAGATACTCCTGTACCATCGTCTCTAGGCGTTGACTATGTGTCAGACTTCTTGTCTCCTGTGGCCTTGCAAAGGATGGGCTAAAAAAGTGTGAAATGATTCCGCAAAATTGATGTTACCAGCAGATACTGTGGTTCTGTTACGGTTTGAGTGCTGAACACTTGACGGTCCCACGGTTGGCAAGTTGGAACTGTGAGATTCACTATGTGCACCACTGGTATTTTGTGGAAAAGCGCATGTAAGATTCTGCAACAGTCTCTGCTGATACTCCTGCATGCGTGCATCCCTTTCTATGGCAGGAATAATTTCTGCAAATTTACTTTTGCACCGGGGATCTATCAGTGTGGCAACCCAGTAGTCAGGATTATTTCTAATTCTCACAATTCGAGGGTCATGTTGCAGGTAGTGCAGCAAGAAGGCACTCATGTGTGTTGCGCATCCAGGAGCACCAAGTCCCTGTTGTGTTGCTGGCGAGGTAACAATCATGCTTCTTTCCTCTGTCCTCTCCCCCCAACCTCGCACAACAGAAATGTGATCAAGGTCTCCCTCATCTGATGAGTCTTCCATCAGTTTGTCGTCCACTTCTTCCTGGGCTCCTGCACCTTCCTCACTAGTTTGGCTGCTACCATGCGCCCTGGTAAAACCATCTCCCCCACCCTCACATGCCTGCCGCCTTGGTGCTGCCGACCGTCTGGACCTTGCAGATGTTAGCCCTTCCGCATACAACTCCTCCTCCTCTACTTCCTCCACCTCCTCTTGTGCCACCACCTGACTCCGAATTCTGTTTAACATGTGCTCCAGCATGTAAATCACCGGAATAGTCATGCTGATAATGGCATCGTCAGCACTAAACATCTTCGTCGCCATTTCAAAACTGTGCAGAAGGGTGCATAGGTCCCTGATCTGAGACCACTCCTCCAGCGTGATTTTCCCCACCTCTGGATCTCGTTGGCCCAGGCTATACGTCAGAACGTATTGCACCAGGGCTTGTCGGTGCTGCCACAGTCGCTGCAACATGTGCAGAGTTGAATTCCACCGGGTAGGCACATCGCATTTTAGCCGGTGAAGTCGCAGGCCCAACGACTTCTGTAGAGATGTAAGTCGCTGAGCTGCGGGATGCGAACAGCGGAAGTGAGCACACAGCGACCGTGCCCTCTGCAGAAGGCCATCTAGTCTGGGATAGTGGGCTAAAAATTGCTGGACAACCAGGTTCAACACGTGAGCCATACAAGGCACGTGTGTGACATTGCCCCGGCGAAGGGCCGCACCCAGGTTTGCAGCATTGTCGCACACGGCCTTCCCTGGTTTCAGGTCCAGTGGAGACAACCATTCATGAAATTGGTTCTCCAGAGCTGACCACAACTCCTCAGCTATGTGACTCACATTTCCCAGACATTTCAATGTAAAAACCGCCCGTTGAGCCGTACTGCCAGCATAGTAAGGAGGTGTGCAGGATCCCTTCTGCGCAGTTAGAAAGCTTGTGGCATGACCAGACAGGCTTTGGGTGCAGGTGGAAGACCGAGAGGAGGTTGAGGAGGCAGAAGCAGTGGAGGAACTTTGACATAAAGAGGATTGACGCACAACTCGTGGGGACGGCAAGACTTGGACAGCAGCCCCTTGTCCTGCTGTCACCATAGTTACCCAGTGCCCAGTCAGCGACATGTAACGCCCCTGTCCATGCCTACTCGTCCAAGTGTCTGTAGTGAAATGCACCCTGTCACACACAGAGTTTCTCAAAGAAGCGGTGATGTTGTTTGCGACATGCTGGTGGAGCGCAGGCACACCTTTCTTTGAGAAGTAGTGCCGACTGGGCATCTGGTACTGGGGCACTGCGACGGACATAAGGTCTCGAAAATCCTCTGTGTCCACCAGGCGGAAAGGCAGCATTTCTGTAGCCAAGAGCTTGCAGATGGTGAAATTCAACCTCTTAGCTTTCTCATGGCTAGGAGGAAATGGTCTTTTACTTGTCCACATCTGAGGGACCGAGGGCTGGCTATTGTGCTTAGACGGGGTTGATAAGGGTGTCCCCGGCAAACTGCCGGTCTGTGAGGAAGATGCAGGCGGACATGTTAGGTTGCCTTGATCCAAAGGTGGTGCTATCGATGTCGGACAGCGCTCAACACCAGCTGGTGTTACCACCTCCAAAGAAAATGATGACCTGCCAATCACGCTGGCTGTTGCGGGTAAAGAGGTGGCAGGTCTGCGCCCCAAAAACAGGTGTGACTGCTGTCCCCCCAGTCACAGAGGATGAAGAGGCCGCGGATGCACAAGATATGGCAGACGGTGGTTGGCCCGGCCGGCTAGGCCGCATTGTAGCACACTGAGCTTCCCACTGCAACTTATGCTTCATGTCCATGTACCGGTTCATGCATGAAGTACTCAAACTATGTATTTTTTGGCCTCTACTTAGCTTTTGCTGACAAATGTTACAGATAACACGAGTTGGGTCATCTTTATCGATCTGAAAAAATGCCCAGGCTATGCAAGGCTTAGCACCCATGCGACCTGAAGAGCCACCACGACTTGTGGTGAGAGGCAGAGTTGTGTTTGAGGATGCAGTTGTTGACGTGCTTCCAGTACTACGTCTCTGTCCAGGAAGGCACAACCTGACCTCGTCATCACTAGCATCTTCCTCCACCTCCTCTGCTGACCTCATCTCTTGGCTGACTGTGGGTTGACAGTAAGTGGGATCTCCAACCTCATCATCATCACCCTGTGCGTTATCACACCCGTCGTCCTCAGAGCCAACCTGTTCCTGCCCTGACAAAAAACTAAAGTTGTCGCTCCAATCAGGTATTTGAGTCTTATCATCGTCTTCCTCATTGTCTCCACCAACAGGAGTTACAGTTTGGGAATGAGGGTCTACATTATGGTCAGAACCTTCTGCGTCTGGTCCTGGATCCGACTCATAAAGATTCTGGGCATCAGTGCAGATCATTTCCTCGTCTGGATGCACAGAAGCGCTGGAGTCGACCTCTGATTCCCAGGCTATAGTATGAGTAAACATCTCTGCAGACTCAACCATCTGTTCTACCTCATACTCAGATGGGCAGCTGGAGATTTGGGAGCTGTGAGGAAGCAAGTGCGATTGGGGTGACACCTTTGAGGACTGGAGTATTTGTGATGTTGAAGTTGATGTGGAGGAGAGCCCACTTAAAGGAGCACTTGATATCCGTTGAAGCACCTGCTGTTTTTGTGCCTCATCTGGAATTTGTAGCGATTGGCGTGGCCGTAAGAAAGGGATCTTATCACATTGTCCGCTAAAAGAAGTAGACATTTTAGTTTGGCTGGAAGATGGTCTTTCTTCTGCAGATGTTACTGTTGCTTTAACACCTACCCCACGGACACAACCTTTTTTCCCCTTCCCAACACGCCTATTCCCCTTTCCAACAGCAGCAGGCCTTTTTACACTCATTTTGGTGGTTAACTAATTCACAACTCTGGAGTTGTTTGCACAAAAAAACAATGGATGGGAACCGAGCAGAGCTGAGTGGCCAAACTGTGGTATTAGGCCAAAACTATTGGCTGGGTTAGATGCAGAAAAAAATTATATTCAATTTGCAACCTGATGGAGGTCAGTATAGATGGACTAATAGAACAAGTCCCACACACAGCTAGAAGCCCAAATATTTTTTCAGAGGTAGATGCAGAAATTTTTTTTATTCAGTTTGCAACCTGATGGAGGTCTGTATAGATGGATTAAAAGAACAAGTCCCACACACAGCTAGAAGCCCAAATATTTTTTCAGAGGTAGATGCAGATAAAAATTATTTTTAATTTGCAACCTGATGGAGGTCAGTATAGATAGACTAATAGAGAAAGTCCCACACACTGCTAGAAGGCCAAATGTTTTTTCAGAGTTAGATGCAGATAACAATTATTTTTAATTTGCAACCTGATGGAGGTCAGTATAGATGGACTAATAGAGAAAGTCCCACACACTGCTAGAAGGCCAAATATTTTTTCAGAGCTAGATGCAGATAAAAATTATTTTTAATTTGCAACCTGATGGAGGTCAGTATAGATGGACTAATAGAGAAAGTCCCACACACTGCTAGAAGGCCAAATATTTTTTCAGAGCTAGATGCAGATAAAAATTATATTCAATTTGCAACCTGATGGAGGTCAGTATAGATGGACTAATAGAACAAGTCCCACACACAGCTAGAAGCCCAAATATTTTTTCAGAGGTACTGTAGATGCAGATAAAAATTATTTTTAATTTGCAACCTGATGGAGGTCAGTATAGATGGACTAATACAACAAGTCCCACACACAGCTTGAAGCCGAAATATTTTTTCAGAGGTACTGTAGATGCAGATAAAAATTATTCTTAATTTGCAACCTGATGGAGGTCAGTATAGATGGACTAATAGAGAAAGTCCCACACACTGCTAGAAGGCCAAATATTTTTTCAGAGCTAGATGCAGATAAAAATTATATTCAATTTGCAATCTGATGGAGGTCAGTATAGATGGACTAATAGAACAAGTCCCACACACAGCTAGAAGCCCAAATATTTTTTCAGAGGTACTGTAGATGCAGATAAAAATTATTTTTAATTTGCAACTTGATGGAGGTCAGTATAGATGGACTGATAGAGAAAGTCCCACACATTGCTAGAAGGCCAAATATTTTTTCAGAGCTAGATGCAGAAAAAAATTATATTCAGTTTGCAACCTGATGGAGGTCAGTATAGATGGACTAATAGAGAAAGTCCCACACACTGCTAGAAGGCCACATATTTTTTCAGAGGTAGATGCAGAAAAAAATATATTCAGTTTGCAACCTGATGGAGGTCTGTATAAATGGATTAATAGAACAAGTCCCACACACAGCTAGAAGCCCAATATTTTTTCAGAGGTAGATGCAGAAAAAAATATATTCAGTTTGCAACCTGATGGAGGTCTGTATAGATGGATTAATAGAACAAGTCCCACACACAGCTAGAAGCCGAATATTTTTTCAGAGGTAGATGCAGAAAAAAATATATTCAGTTTGCAACCTGATGGAGGTAAGTATAGATGGACTAATACAACAAGTCCCACACACAGCTAGAAGCCCAATATTTTTTCAGAGCTAGATGCAGAAAAAAATTATATTCAATTTGCAACCTGATGGAGGTCAGTATAGCTGGACTAATAGAATTATGCTATGCCCAAAAGATTTTACTTCACCAGGTGCAGTAAAAAAATTGGTATTCTATACACAGGTGGTATATCTTGCAACACAGATAGGCTACTCCACTGACTAACACACTCTGCAATAGGCCAAAAAGGATTAGCTTTGCTAGATTCAGCCAAATGCTGTGAAAAAAACTTGCACAGCACTGACACAGACCTGCCTGGCAAAAACTGATAGGAACTGATGTAACCTAGTCCTGAAAAGGACTCCAATTACAATTAGTCTTTACTCCCACAATCTATCTATTTAAGAGCACAGACCTGCCTGATAAAAGTCGTAGGAAATGCTGTAACCTAGTCCTTAAAAGGACTGCAATCACAACTATTCCCTACTCCCAAGCTATCTGTAGATTTGTGCGAAAATTGGCTTGAAATTAACAAGGTATAGCGCACACAGCAACAGCGGTGCCGTCTAACACGCAGCTGCAGCAGTGAGAAAATGGTGGCGACGGGGAAAATGGCTTGGTCTTATAGGGCAAGGACATGTGACATACACTGCCAATGACACATGCCCTTGCTTGTGTGAAAAAAAGCACTTCGCTCCGTGTGTGCGCTGCTGATAGGCTGACAGATTGCACCTCCCCACTGTAAATGCGGGAAAGAGAAAAAAAAAATGGAGATCTTCATTGTTCCTGCAGAGATCCATCCCCTGCCCCTCCCCCCACCCCGCTGTACACTCAAACTGCGTATTAACATTAATTTTCATCATTACTGAGAAAAAATCCAGTTATGATTTTGGTGCACGAACAGTTATCGAACATAACCTCGAACAGCCGAATTTTTCTCAAATTGTTCGTGTTCGCCGAACGGCTCGAACACCGCCCAAAACAGCTCGAATTTGAGATTGGCGAACAGTTCGAGTAGAACAACGCTCATCTCTAGTCTTTACTCCCAACCTATCTATTTAAGAGCACAGACCTGCCTGATAAAAGTCGTAGGAAATGCTGTAACCTAGTCCTTAAAAGAACTGCAATCACAACTATTCCCTACTCCCAAGCTATCTGTAGATTTGTGCGAAAATTGGCTTTAAATTAACAAGGTATAGTGCGCACATAGCAACAGCGGTGCCGTCTAACACGCAGCTGCAGCAGTGAGAAAATGGTGGCGACGGGGAAAATGACTGGGTCTTATAGGGCAAGGACATGTGACATACACTGCCAATGACACATGCCCTTGCTTGTGTGAAAAAAAGCAGTTCGCTCCGTGTGTGCTCTGCTGATAGGCTGACAGATTGCACCTCCCCACTGTAAATGCGGGAAAGAGAAAAAAAAATGGAGATCTTCATTATTCCTGCAGAGATCCATCCCCTGCCCCTCCCCCCGCCCCACTGTATACTCAAACTGCGTATTAACATTAATTTTCATCATTACTGAGAAAAAATCCAGTTATGATTTTGGTGCACGAACAGTTATCGAACATAACCACGAACAGCCGAATTTTTCTCAAATTGTTCGTGTTCGCCGAACGGCTCGAACACCGCCCAAAACAGCTCGAATTTGAGATTGGCGAACAGTTCGAGTAGAACAACGCTCATCTCTAGTCTTTACTCCCAACCTATCTATTTAAGAGCACAGACCTGCCTGATAAAAGTCGTAGGAAATGCTGTAACCTAGTCCTTAAAAGAACTGCAATCACAACTATTCCCTACTCCCAAGCTATCTGTAGATTTGTGCGAAAATTGGCTTTAAATTAACAAGGTATAGCGCGCACATAGCAACAGCGGTGCCGTCTAACACGCATCTGCAGCAGTGAGAAAATGGTGGCGACGGGGAAAATGACTGGGTCTTATAGGGCAAGGACATGTGACATACACTGCCAATGACACATGCCCTTGCTTGTGTGAAAAAAAGCAGTTCGCTCCGTGTGTGCTCTGCTGATAGGCTGACAGATTGCACCTCCCCACTGTAAATGCGGGAAAGAGAAAAAAAAATGGAGATCTTCATTATTCCTGCAGAGATCCATCCCCTGCCCCTCCCCCCGCCCCACTGTATACTCAAACTGCGTATTAACATTAATTTTCATCATTACTGAGAAAAAATCCAGTTATGATTTTGGTGCACGAACAGTTATCGAACATAACCACGAACAGCCGAATTTTCTTCAAATCGTTCGTGTTCGCCGAACTGCTCGAACACCGCCCAAAACAGCTCGAATTTGAGATTGGTGAACAGTTCGAGTCGAACAACGCTCATCTCTAGTCTCTGCTTCCTTTTTGTCGAAGACATCTGCATAGGACCAGTAAGGTTCCGGTAGACTAGGTAAATTAGCCGGAGTAGACGGAGGTCGAACCGGGCGAACCGGGGCCAGGCATGTCTCGTGGCAATCCTGCCCCCAACGGAGCACCTCACCGGATTGCCAATTCAGAACGGGTTCGTGTCTCTGTAGCCAGGGTAGACCAAGCAAACGGGAGTGAGAGAGTCCGGAAAGCACATGGAAGGAGATCCTCTCTGAGTGCAGCATTCCCACCTGCAGGGTTACGGGCTCTGTGACGAGCAAGATGGTCGCCGGAAGGAGTCTTCCATCCACGGAAGCGACTACCAATGGTTCAGCCAGAGGTTTGGTAGGAATTTGATACTTCTCTACAAGGGACTGGGATATGAGATTCCCAGTGGCTCTGGAATCCAGATATGCGGTTTTGAAGAAGCGGTTCTCTCCACTGGAAATAGAGACAGATAAAGTCAAGAACTGAGAGGATTTACTTTTGCCTAGGACGACCTCTCCGAGCGGTCCTAGACACTGGAGTTTCCCGGCTTCACCGGGCAGGAACGTATCAGGTGCTCCTTACCACCACAGTAGAAACAGCTCCCCTCGGCGTGTCTCTTGGCGAGATTTGTCCATCTTGGTCTGGTCGATCTGCATAGGTTCGGGCGAGCGTGCCCGGGGAGTTGCAGGTTGGGAAGCAGGTTTCTGGAAAACAGGAGCAAAACGAGGAAATCTTCTCTGCCGGGTAGTCTCCTTAGCACGTTCTAAGAAACGGATGTCAATCCGGGTAGCTAGTGACACCAGGTCATCCAGGGTGGTAGGAATATCCCAGCCGGCTAACTCGTCCTTAATCCGACCGGAAAGACCATCACAGAAGGTGGACACCAGGGCCTCATAGCCGCAAGCAAGCTCAAAAGCGAGGGTACGGAATTGTATGGCATACTGGCCCACGGTAAGCAGTAAGGAAAGCCGGAAGATCGGACACCAGGGGATCCCCTCTCTCTCATAGAGGGTTTAGTCATGCCAATGCTTCCCCGCTGAGGTGAGACATGATGGACGCCACCTTGGCCCAGTCGGAGGGAAACTGATGTGCCAGAAGTTCAAAGTGCAGCGTGCACTGTTTCAGAAAACCCCGACATAAGATGGGGTCACTTCCAGAACGAGGAGGCGCAGAAAGCCAGGGTCCTAGCCTGGGTGCCGTGGTATTGGTAGGCCGTGGCGCCTGACTCGAGGCGGGCACAGGTGGGACAGACAGCGTGTCCAGGCGAGTGTTGACTGACCGCAGGTAGGTCAGGATGGTTTCCTGTTGGGATCTCTGACGAGAAATCTCCTGGTATAGGTCAGCAAGTGAAGGAGCTTGGGGGCCACCGGGTTCCATGGCCCGTGCAAACTGTTACAGATCCGGGTGGTGGAACCTCTCTGCTGCGGTGCAAGGAGGGATCAGAGAGGCGTAACTAGGTATCAACTCGGACTGACCAAGGTCGCATGGCGGCTCAATTGACTCCGTGACCCGGGAAGGACCGAGCAGAGGGACCAGGTGCTACTCTGGGCCAGACATTGAATGAGAGCAGGTGACTCCCACGGGTCAGAAGGCAGGAACTGACCGGTACAGCAGATGAGCACAGCAGGCAGGCTGACGGGTGATCCGGGTAGGCAGACTGGCAGACACGGCAGGCAACAAGCAGGAGCCTCCAGGTAGGCTGGCTGGTAGGCACGGCAGGTAACAGGCAAGTGCTTCCAGGTATGCGGGCTGGCAGGCACGGCAGGTAATAGGTAGGTGCTTCCAGGTAGCAGGCGGGCAGGGCCCATAGACAGACTGGCGGACTGGACTGTAGACAGACTGTCGGGCTGGAGAGTAGACAATCTGGCAGACAGGGCTGGTAGTCAGGCTGGCGGACTGGACTGGTAGTGAGGCTGGTGGACTGGACTGGTAGTCAGGCAGGCGTACAGGACTGGTAGTCAGGCTGGCGGACTGGACTGGTAGTCAGGCTGGCGGACTGGAGTGGTTCGGCTACACAGTTATAGGGCATGCAGTGAGTGCAATGCCTACCAAAAATTTTGAGGCACTCCAATGCCCCTTGGAAGTGACATGGCGGACAGAGGGCCTTAACTAAACCGCTTTTTTCATTTATAGAAACTGGGTCTCCTGTGCACTGTTGGACTAAGCAGTGAATAGAAGGCTTTCCAAAAATTACGAGGAACTGCAATGCCCCTTGAAACAGACGTGGATTACAGAATACTAAAAACATTCTACCCATTATTGGGGAGTGGGTCTCCCTTAGTGTTTGCCTATGCATTGAATAGCAAAAGCTGACTAAAATTAGGAGGAAGTGCAATGCCCATTGGAAGAATGGTGGAGGTCGCAGTGGAATAAAAAGACAATATCAATGCACCTTGGAAAAGTCGTGGAGGTCACAGTAGCTTAACAAGATGGTTTTAATGCCCCTTGGAAGAATGGTGGAGGTTGTAGTGGAATAAAAAGACAATATCAATGCCCCTTGAAATAGTGGTGGAGGTCGCAGTAGCTTAACAAGATGGTTTTTATGCCCCTTGGAAGAATGGTGGAGGTCGCAGTAGCTTAACAAGGAAGTTTTAATGCCCCTTGGAACAATGGTGGAGGTCGCAGTAGCTTAACAAGACAGTTTTGATGCCCCTTGGAAAAATGGTGTAGGTCGCAGTAGCTTAACAAGACGGTTTTAATGCCCCTTGGAAGAAAGGTGGAGGTTGCAGTGGAATAAAAAGACAATATCAATGCCCCTTTAAAAAGTGGTGGAGGTTGCAGTAGCTTAACAAGATGGTTTTAATGCCCCTTGGAAAAGTGGTGGAGGTCGCAGTAGCTTAACAAGACGGTTTTAGTGCCCCTTGGAAGAATGGTGGAGGTTGCAGTGGCTTAATAAGACGGATTAATGCCCCTTGGAAGAGACGTGGAGGTCGCAGTAGCTTAACAAGACAGTTTTAATGCCCCTTGGAAGAGATGTGGAGGTCGCAGTGGAATATAAAGACAATATCAATGCCCCTGGGAAAAGTGGTGGAGGTCACAGTAGCTTAACAAGATGGTTTTAATGCCCCTGGGAAAAGTGGTGGAGGTCGCAGTAGCTTAACAAGATGGTTTTAATGCCCCTTGGAAAAGAGGTGGAGGTCACAGTAGCTTAACAAGATGGTTTTAATGCTTCTTGGAAGAGATGTGGAGGTCGCAGTAGCTTAACAGGACGGTTTTAATGCCCCTTGGAAATGACATGGAGTTCGCAGTAGCTTAACAAGACGGTTTTAATGCCCATTGGAAGAGACGAGGAGGTCGCAGTGGAATAAAAAGACGGTTTTAATGCCCCTTAGATGAGACATGGAGATCGCAGTGGAATAAAAAGGCATTATCAATGCCCCTTGGAAAAGTGGTGGAGTTCGCAGTAGCTTAACAAGACAGTTTTAATGCCCCTTGGATGAGACGTGGAGGTCGCAGTGCAATAAAAAGACAATATAAATGCCCCTGGTAAAAGTGGTGGAGGTCGCAGTAGCTTAACAAGATGGTTCTCATGCCCCTTACAAGAGCCATGCAGTACAGCATGTTAAAAACATTATTCAAATTATTGGGGAGTGGGTCTCCCATAGTCTTTGCCTATGCCTTCCAAGCAAAAGCTGCCAAAAATTAGGATGGAGGAACATGCAATGCTGGCAACACGGACCACGGTCACCCTGGTGGTATAGTGGTGGTGGAGGCTGAGGATAAGGAGAAGAGCAAAATACAGCCGAAATGAGGAAGCGTATACCCATGTGTGGGTGTGAAGCGGTGCATGGGAATATACCTCCCGAAATAACACAGTGGATTTGACTTTATGTTACTTTGCTGTCATTTGGTGGTGATGAGAAGTCTGGTCCAATCACGCTCCGATAACACGCTAGCGGCGGGGCAGGCCAGGAACTCCAAGGCGTACAGAGCGAGTTCATTCCAAGTGTCCAGCTTGGATACCCAATAATTAAAAGGCACAGAGGGATCACGGAGGATGCTGGTACGGTCGGCAAGGTACTCCCTCACCATCTTTTGAAACTTTTTACTCCTTGTGAGAGTACCCCGCGCCTCAGTGCCTGTAAGCTGGGCGGGTCTCAGAAAACTGTCCCAGAACGTTGACAGTGTTCCCCTGCCTCTGCTGGATTGGAGTTGCGTCTCTCTCGCCTGTACGCCTTGGTTGGTCAACGAACTGTGACCTCTGCCTCTAGCATGTTCAGATGGGAATTTTTTTAACAGTTCTGCAGCAAGGGCCTTCTGCTACTGCCCCATTTTTGCAGACCTCTCCACATCAGGAATAAGAGAGTGAAAGTTCTCCTTGTAGCGGGGGTCTAAAAGTGTCATCAACCAGTAATGACTGTCACCGAACATTTTGACAACGCGAGGGTCACAGTTAAGGCAGCGTAACATAAAGTCAGCCACGCGTTCCACACTGGTCATGGGCAAGACTTCCGTTAGCTCACCAAGATGACGACTGACCATGCTCTCCTCCTCCTCCTCCCCCCTGTCCTCAGGCCACCCACGTTGAACCGACTGTATGACAGTTGTACAGGTGCTCCCGTCTACAGCGCACGATACCAGCTCCTGTTCTTCCTCCTCCTCCTCTCCCTCATTGTCCCCCAATGCACATTGGGATGAGATGAGGCTGGGCTGTGTGTAATCGCCCATTACGGGTTCTTGATCCATCTCATCATACTCTGGCTGTAATGCCTCCTCTTTACTTCTCTGCAGAGAGCATTGCAAAAGACAGACAAGTGGGATGCTGACGCTAATGATGGCGTCATCGCCACTCACCATCTTGGTGGACTCCTCAAAGTTTGTCAGGATGGTACATATGTCAGACATCCAGGTCCACTCCTGAGGTCTTATGTGCGGAGTCTGACCTGAATATCGATGGCCTTGTTGCAGCTGGTACTCCACAACTGCTCTCTTCTGCTCACAAATCCTTTGCAACATGTGGAGGGTAGCGTTTCAATGTGTGGGGACATCACACACCAGTCGGTGTGCCGGAAGCTGCAAACGCTGCTGCAACACAGCAAGGGCGGCGGAAGCTGTAGCCGAATTGCGAAAATGAGCTGACAGGCGGCGTACTTTGACGAGCAGATCTGGCAATTCGGGGCATGATTTAAGATACCGCTGAACCACGAGGTTAAGCTCATGAGCCAGGCATGGTACGTGTGTGATCTCGCCTCACCTCAGAGCTGCCACCAGGTTACGGATATTGTCACACACGACCATGCCTGAATGTAGGTTCAGCGGTCTCAGCCACAGATCTGCCTGCTCTTTCACAGCTGTCCACAACTCACAAGCAGTGTGAGGTTTATTACCTAAGCTTATGAGTTTCAGCGCAGCCTGTTGCCGCTTGGCTGAGGCAGTACTGCAGCGCTTCTAGCTTGTAACTGATGTGGTGATATCTGAGATGGAGGCTAAACATGAGGAGGAGGAGGATGCGCAGGAGCTGTACACTGTGGGGGCAACTCTGACTGACATAGGGCCCGCAATCCTCAGTGTGGGGAGGATGTCTTCCGTCCCAAGATCCGACTGGGTCCCGGCTTCCACTATGTTTACCCAGTGTGCCGTCAAGGAGATGTATCATCCCTGGCCACAAGCACATGTCCACGTGTCCGTTGTCAGGTGGACTCTCCCAGTAACTGCGTTGTTGAGGGCACGGCAGATGTTTTGGGACATGTGCTTGTGTAGTGCGGGGATGGCACACCGGGCAAAATAGTGTCGGCTGGGGACCGAGTACCGAGGGACGGCCACAGCAATAAGGTTGCGGAAGGATTCTGTCTCCACCAGCCTAAAAGGCAGCATTTCCAACGCAAGCAGTCGTGAAATGTGCGAATTTAGGACTGTGGTCTGTGGGGCGTTGACTGCGAATTTGAGCTTTCGTTCAAAGCTCTGGGATATGGACAATTGAACGCTGCGGTGGGACGTGGACATGGACGTTGATGCTGTATCTTGAGAAACTGCCATAACAAGTAAAGATTGAGAGGAGGGGGCATCTTTGCATGCAGTATGGACAGAGGATTTCCTTGCACGCTCAACAGGGGGTTCTATTACATGCACAACAGCGGAAGAAGCAGTGGTGACACCCGCTGACACTGGTCGTGGACCCTGGGGTTCGCCCCACAAAGTCGAGTGCTTTGCTGACATGTGCCTGATCATGCTGGTGGTGGTCAGGCTGGTAGTTTTGTCACCCCTGCTGACAGTGGCATGACAGGTGGTACAAATGGCCTTTTTGGGGTTATCAGCAGAGTCTTTAAAAAAATTCCAGACTCTGGAAGTCCTACCGGTTGTACTGGCAACATACCTCGTGTTGGTGTCGTCCCTTCTGTGTGCGGCCACCACACTGCTTCTTCCTGCCTGTTGGGGTACTCTGCCTCCCTCCCTCTGTGTGCTGCTGGCATCGCTCTGCGTGTCCTCCTGCCACGTTGGGTCAGTTACTAGATCATCTACCACCTCCTCCTCTTCCACTTGCGCACCACGATCCTCCTCCTCACTTCCTGGCAATTGTGTCTCGTCATCGTCCACCTCTTGTGACAAATTGCCAGCGTCGAATTCCTGTGGCCGTGGCTGTTCAAATATTTGGGCATCGCTACATGGGATCTCCTCTTCCACCACTTCAAGCGGAGCAGGCGAGGGGCACAAATATGGAAATGGACCAGTGAACATCTTTTCAGAGTGTCCAAGTGTGGGATCAGTTGCTGTCTGACGACACTCGGCATGGTGGGAGGAAGGAGCATCAGGGTGAGGAGTAGAGATGAGCGTTGTTCGACTCGAACTGTTCGCCAATCTCAAATTCGAGCTGCTTTGGGCGGTGTTCGAGTCGTTCGGCGAACACGAACGATTTGAAAAAAATTCGGCTGTTCGAGGTTATGTTCGATAACTGTTCGTGCACCAAAATCATGACTGGATTTTTTCTCAGTAATGATGAAAATTAATGTTAATACGCAGTTTGAGTGTACAGCGGGGTGGGGGGAGGGGCAGGGAATGGATCTCTGCAGGAATAATGAAGATCTCCATTTTTTTTTTCTCTTTCCCGCATTTACAGTGGGGAGGTGCAATCTGTCAGCCTATCAGCAGCGCACACATAGAGGGAAGTGCTTTTTTTCACACAAGTGTGTCATTGGCAGTGTATGTCACATGTCCTTGCCCTATAAGACCCAGCCATTTTCCCCGTCGCCACCACTTTCTCACTGCTGCAGCTGCGTGTTAGACGGCACCGCTGTTGCTGTGTGCGCTATACCTTGATAATTTCAAGCCAATTTTCACACAAATCTACAGATAGCTTGGGAGTAGGGAATAGTTGTGATTGCAGCCCTTTTAAGGACTAGGTAACAGCATTTCCTATGACTTTTATCAGGCAGGTCTGTGCTCTTAAATAGATAGGTTGTGGGAGTAAAGACTAATTGTAATTGCAGTCCTTTTCAGGACTAAGTTACATCAGTTCCTATCAGTTTTTGCCAGGCAGGTCTGTGCCAGTGCTGTGCAAGTTTTTTCACAGCATTTGGCTAAATCTAGCAAAGCTAATCCTTTTTGGCCTATTGCAGAGTGTGTTAGTCAGTGGCGTAGCCTATCTGTGTTGCAAGCTACACCACCTGTGTATAGAATACCAATTTTTTTACTGCACCTAGTGAAGTAAAACCTTTTGGGCATAGCATCATTCTATTAGTCCATCTATACTGACCTCCATAAGGTTGACAATTGAATATAATTTTTTTCTGCATCTACCTCTGAAAAAATATTTGGGCTTCTACCTGTGTGTGGGACTTGTTCTATTAGTCCATCTATACTAACCTCCATCAGGTTGCAAATTGAATATAATTTTTTTCTGCATCTAGCTCTGAAAAAATATTTGGCCTTCTAGCAGTGTGTGGGACTTGTTCTATTAGTCCATCTATACTGACCTCCATCAGGTTGCAAATTCAAAATAATTTTTTGTCTACATCTAGCTCTGAAAAAATATTTTGCCTTCTAGCATTGTGTGGGACTTGTTCTATTAGTCCATCTATACTGACCTCCATCAGGTTGCAAATTCAAAATAAATTTTATCTGCATCTAGCTCTGAAAAAATATTTGGCCTTCTAGCAGTGTGTGGGACTTGTTCTATTAGTCCATCTATACTAACCGCCATCAGGTTGCAAATTGAATATAATTTTTTTCTGCATCTAGCTCTGAAAAAATATTTGGCCTTCTAGCAGTGTGTGGGACTTGTTCTATTAGTCCATCTATACTGACCTCCATAAGGTTGCAAACTGAATATAATTTTTTTCTGCATCTACCTCTGAAAAAATATTTGGGCTTCTAGCTGTGTGTGGGACTTGTTCTATTAGTCCATCTATACTGACCTCCATCAGGTTGCAAATTGAATATAATTTTTTTCTGCATCTAGCTCTGAAAAAATATTTGGCCTTCTAGCAGTGTGTGGGACTTTTTCTATTAGTCCATCTATACTGACCTCCATCAGGTTGCAAATTCAAAATAATTTTTATCTGCATCTAGCTCTGAAAAAATATTTGGCCTTCTAGCAGTGTGTGGGACTTGTTCTATTAGTCCATCTATACTGACCTCCATCAGGTTGCAAATTAAAAATAATTTTTATCTGCATCTAGCTCTGAAAAAATATTTGGCCTTCTAGCAGTGTGTGGGACTTGTTCTATTAGTCCATCTATACTAACCTCCATCAGGTTGCAAATTGAATATAATTTTTTTCTGCATCTACCTCTGAAAAAATATTTGGGCTTCTAGCTGTGTGTGGGACTTTTTCTATTAGTCCATCTATACTGACCTCCATCAGGTTGCAAACTGAATATAATTTTTTTCTCCATCTACCTCTGAAAAAATATTTGGCCTTCTAGCAGTGTGTGGGACTCATTGTATTAGGCCATTTATACCAAGCTCCACCAGCTTTTAAATTAATAATAATTTTTAGCTGCATCTAGCCCTGAAAATAATTTTTCTTCCCAATAGTGGTAGCAATAGAAATATGGGGCGCGCTCCTGGCTTACAAAAATATACGCTTCATAACAAAAAACACCAGCCTAGCGCACTGCATTAATAAGATGGCATCATCGTCTCTCCCAGTGCTAGGCCTACTACCCAGGCTAGCATTCCTGTGCCTAAAGCACAATGTATGGGTCCTCGCTAGCCACTATGCTGAGGGGTCTAAAGCTGCTGCTAACGCTTAATAACAATTCAATTGGCAGATTTTCACAGAGCTCTTCCACAACGCCCACCCATCGGGCAACAGTTGCCCACCTTCCCTATGGGATCTAGTGGCGAATAGTTGATGCCATTAATCAGAGCGTCAGTTGCCCCGTCGACGTGGCAAGCATACGGTAAGGCATGGGAAGAGTGGACACGACTAGTAGCAGGCAGACGGGTTGACCAATGTTAACAAGCCAGATCACAAGTCACCATAGAATTTCTCAACCAACTAATGATGAGGGGCATATCAGGGGCGTCAGCGCAGCGGTGTCTGACCGGAGTAGCATTTCACTTCCAACTACTGAATTGGGGAGATGTGACAAAGATTCATCATCAGACAATCCATAAAAGGGTGGAAAAGGGGTCAGCCAAGTCAGGAGTGTAGATGTCCCGTCCCGTGTCACTAAAACTGATTTCTCACATCATATCCCTAACACCATTAACATGACACTCACAATTTGAAGCAACACTACTGTCTACTGCATTTGCGATCGCCTTCTTCGGGGCGCTATGCATAAGCGAATTAGTCCCTCAATCCAAAATTACCACCAGTGGAGGCTTATTACACCAGGACGTAGTCATAGCCAATAATGCAATACGTCTACGCATACCCAAATCGAAAACAGTTCCAGCGGGCAGGGGCACTTGGGTACTTCTACAACCCACAAACGGTACACTGAGTCGGGTAACAATAGTAAAACATATCTAACCATCAGATCACAAAGTAATTTCTTCCTATCACACATTGATGGAACGCCATTATCAAGATACCAGTTCCAAGCTATATTTAATAAATGCATAACATCGGCAGGGAACCACCCCAAAGATTACGGGACACACTCATTCCGCATAGGCACGGCCATGGAAGCAGCAAGAGCAGGACTGTCAGAAACGGAAGTTCAGAGGATAGGGAGATGGCGATCCTCGTGTTTGGCAAGATACATAAGACCGGACTTGTTATCCTAACGTGATTTGTTTCTTTTACAGGTGACGCTAAGCCAACAGTGTGGGTGATAGGCCACTCGTATATATATTGGGCAGAAAAAAGGGCGAAAGTCCGCCCAGGTGGGAGGAAATTAGAGTTTCATAACACATATTTCAACTGGAGAGGTATTAGAGGCCTGCTATGGCCACAGGTACTAATGGAGGTAATCAAGGTAGGGAGAGAGGCAAGATGTCCGGTCATCTTAGTTATACAGGCCGGGGGAAACAACCTAGGTCATCACAAGAGCGCATAACTAATGGCAATAATGAAAGTAGACGCTGAGCGCTTCAGAGAATTTTTCACAAAACTAGCTATAGTATGGTCAGAGATTGTGCCGATAGCGGTATGGCAAGGTGCGCGAGACATCACGGCCATCGAACGGACAAGCGGGTAATAAATATTCGGATGGCAAAATTTAGAAGAGACAGAGGCGGTGTAGTGGTACGACACCGACAACTGGAAGGAGATAAAGCAGGCCTCTTACGGCCCGACGGTGTTCACTTAATGGATATTGGACAGGACATATTCCTGTCAGGACTCCAGGACGGAGTGGAACAAGCGCTAAGAGTGATGGGTGGGGGTCAGTGTCCTGCATACGAGTACGCAGGATCCTCCGTGGCCTGGAAATAGAAAGGACATGTTGGAGAGTTACACTTGTTGGCCAAGTTGCCGGAGTGGAGACCCAGGGCATGCTGCAACAAGCTGAATTATTTTAGAAATAAAATGCCTTTCTAATGGAATGAGTATAAAGAGTTAATAAAGCTGTGACCGATCCTCACCCATCCAGTTGTAAGAGTTACATTATTGTATTGTCAAGGAAAGGGGGGCGGTAGGGGGGCTGAGCGTCTGGGTTTGGTTGGGGGTCCCCACAGTCTGCCTAGGCTAGATGCATTTAAAAATTCTTTTTAGATACACAGGCCGTGCAGCTTGCTTCGCAGCTGGGCTACTACGCCCAAAGTATTGCCTAGGCTAGATGCAGTTAAAAATTCTACTCTGACTAGCAGACGCTGAAGATTTGGAGCAGCCCTCTGAGTAAACAGCTCTTCAGACTCAACCATCTGTGTTACCCCAAGCCATAGTGTATGTAGTTTCTTACAGTTAAAAGGGGGGGGGGGCAACCCAACCCACCTGGAATTGACGATGCCAACGTCACGTAAGACACAGCAAGGGGACTCCAAAAAGAGTCTCCATTTTTTCCCAAAATTGTGGCACAGACACCACTTAACCCTAGAACGCATACCTGGGACCTCGCAATCCCGCCCCGTTAATTGTTTTCTATTTTCTGCAAGATTACTTTAGTTAGAATTTTGAAACTCTAGGTATTCTTCATGTATATAGTTGTTTGTCATTTGAGTTTGAGTTATTCCATGTTATTTGCACACGGGCCTAAAAGGCCCCAGGTATATGAAAGTGTAGATTTTTATGGTCATGCGTTCTAGGGTTAAGTGGCATCAATTGCCCCACAGTTGCTTAAAACGGTTGGTGAGGTGATATTACCAAATCCTCAAGCTTTTAGTCTCACAAGGATAACACAGGGTTAGAAAAGTCCTTGCGAATCCATGATTTGTTCATCTTTATGAACGTGAGTCTGTCTACATTCTCAGTGGACAGCCGTGTGCGCTTACCTGTCAGCACACCATCAGCAGCGCTGAACACACGTTCAGAGAGAACACTGGCTGCAGGGCATGACAAGATCTCCAAGGCGTGAGTGGCGAGCTCCGGCCATTTTTCCAGATTGGAATACCAAAATGAGCAAGGGTCCTGTGACACAGTCATGGCTTCGATGTTCACTTGGAGATACTCCTGCACCATCCTCTCTAGGCATTGACTATGTGTCAGACTACTTGTCTCCTGTGGCCTTGCAAAGGATGGTCTAAAAAAGTGGTGAAACGATTCCACAAAATTGCTGTTACCAGCAGATACTGTGTTACTGTTACGGTTTGAGTGATGAAGACTCGACAGTCCCACGGTTGGCAAGTTAGAACTGTGAGATTCACTTCGTGCACCACTGGTGTTTTGTGGAAAGGCACATGTAAGATTCTGCAACAGCATCTGCAGATACTCCTGCATGCGTCAATCCCTTTTTATGGCAGGAATTATTTCGCCAAATTTACTTTTGTACCGGGGATCTAAGAGTGTGGCAACCCAGTAGTCGGGATTACTTCGAATTCTGCAATCTGAGGGTCATGTTGCAGGTAGTGCAGCAAGAAGGCACTCATGTGTCTTGCGCATCCAGGAGGACCAAGTCCTTGTTGTGTTGGTAGCGAGGTAAGAATCATGCTTCCTTCCTCTGCCCTCTCCCCCCAACCTCGCACAACAGAAATGTGATCAAGGTCTCCCTCATCTGATGAGTCTTCCATGCCCATCGCCAGTTCATCCTCCACTTCTTCCTCGGCTCCTGCACCTTCCTCAACAGTTTGGCTGCTACCATGCGCCCTGGTTAATCCCTCTCCCCCACCCTCCCATGCCTGCCCCCTTGGTGCTGCCAACCGTCTGGACCTTGGAGATGTTATCCCTTCCACATACTACTACTCCTCTACTTCCTCCACCTCCTCTTGTCCCACCACCTGACTCTGAATTCTGTTTAATGTGTGCTCCAACATGTAAATCACCGGAATAGTCATGCTGATAATGGCATCGTCGTCAGCACTAAACATCTTCGTTGCCATTTCAAAACTGTGCAGAAGGGTGTGTGGCGCCCCTGAGGGTTCAGTCGCCACAGAGTTATTGCATCTCACCCAGAGGTGTGGTATCTCACCCTCAGGTAAGGAAGGCGTATGGCTCGGGACCCTAACACCTGCATCCAACACATACCCGCAGTGGGGGTAGGGCGAGATTGCTCCTAAGGGAGAGCACAGTCCCAGGTCCCTAGCTGGTGTGAGGGTCCTATGTAGTGGGTGCTTAGGGGAGCAGCTTAGGGGAGCACATGACAGGGAGAGTATAAATAGGAAGCCATCTTAGAAAGAGCAAGCCAGTCAGAGGAGGAAAAGTGACAGGAGCAGAGGCTCGGCATGAGCTCTGCTCCTGAGGCGGGCCTAGCCTGGGAGGCCCAGGACTGAAGGAGAGAAGAGAGGAGTGGGAGCAGGAAGGCTCCAGGAAACGAAGGGACCCTAGGGCTACCGGCCGTGCAGAAGGCCACCCGTACTCCTGCTGCTACCAGGAGGTAGAGGGGTCAGGCCAGATAAGGGGAACCAGTCCCTCAACTAGAGGAGAAACAGCAAGGCTCAACTAGAAACCGGAGGCTGCAGCATTTCATGTACTGCAGGCAAAAGTCCACACCAGTCTCACTAAGAAGGTAGCCACATAGGACCCAGGGGACGGAACACAAGTCGCCCGCCAAGGCCCGAGGATACCAGATAGAAGTGTCACTGGGTGTGAGGTGCAGGGAGAAGGCCAGAGAAAGGACACACAGAAGGGGGTCCTGCTAAGTACTCCAGAGCTATCTGGGGGTGGACTGAGCCCCTCACTGAGTACGCACAGCACGACGGGTGAGATTGCTCTGGTACCTGTAAACTGGACTGCAACAACTGTGAGTAAAGATCTTGGGACTGCATCACACGGACTCTGTGTTCATTACTGACTCCCTGCACTACAACCACCATCATCCACCCACACTGCCCTGAAGCTACACTCTTCCTGTGGTAAGTAATAATACCATTGCTGCAAAACCACCAGCTTAAGCGGACTGTTCCGCAGAGGCGGCCCCTTTGGCCGCACTCCACAGGTGGCGTAGTCGGACATTATAAAATCCATATACACAAAGTACCGTTGGATTGACCACCCTGGGTCACGGACCGGGTCACTGCCACAGTGACTACAACCCCCAGCGTCTACCGGCCCGGCTCAGGGTACCCCATGGCCCAGGGGGCACGTCAACTTCATAGGTCCCTGATCTGAGACCACTCCTGCAGTGTGATTTGCCCCACCTCTGGATCTCGTTGGCCCAGGCTATACGTCAGAACGTATTGCACCAGGGCTTGTCGGTGCTGCCACAGTCGCTGCAACATGTGCAGAGTTGAATTCCACCGTGTCAGCACATCGCATTTCAGCCGGTGAACTGGCAGGCCCAACGACTTCTGTAGAGATGTAAGTCGTTGAGCTGCGGGATGCGAATGGCGGAAGTGAGCACACAGCGACCGTGCCCTCTACATAAGGCCATCTAGTCCGGGATAGTGGGCTAAAAATTTATGGACAACCAGGTTCAACACGTGAGCCATACAAGGCACGTGTGTGACATTGCCCCGGCGAAGGGCGGCACCCAGGTTTGCAGCATTGTCGCCCACGGACTTCCCTGGTTTCAGGTCCAGTGGAGACAACCATTCATGAAACTGGGTCTCCAGAGCTGACCACAAGTCCTCAGCTGTGTGACTCACATTTCCCAGACATTTCAAAGTAAACACTGATGCCGTTGAGCCCTGCTGCCAGCATAGTAAGTAGGTGTGCAGGATTCCTTCTGCGCAGTTAGAAAGCAGGTGGCATTACCAGACAGGCTTTGGGTGCA
Source organism: Phyllobates terribilis (assembly GCF_046119375.1). Classification (NCBI taxonomy): domain Eukaryota; kingdom Metazoa; phylum Chordata; class Amphibia; order Anura; family Dendrobatidae; genus Phyllobates; species Phyllobates terribilis. The sequence continues at coordinate 122,126,537 of NW_027362764.1, forward strand.
GGTGTAGGACCGAGAGGAGGTTGAGGAGGCAGAAGCAGTGGAGGAACATCGAGATAAAGAGGATTGACGCAAAACTCGTGGGGACGGTAAGACTTGGACAGCAGCCCCTTGTCCTGCTGTCACCATAGTTACCCAGTGCCCAGTCAGCGACATGTAATGCCCCTGTCCATGCCTACTAGTCCAAGTGTCTGTGGTGAAATGCACCCTGTCACACACAGAGTTTCTCAAAGAAGCGGTGATGTTGTGTGCGACATGCTGGTGGAGCACAGGCACACCTTTCTTTGAGAAGAAGTGCCGACTGGGCATCTGGTACTGGGGCACTGCGACGGACATAAGGTCTCAAAAATCCACTGTGTCCTCCAGGCGGAAAGGCAGCATTTCTGTAGCCAAGAGCTTGCAGATGGTGAAATTCAACCTATTAGCTTTCTCATGGATAGGAGGAAATGGTCTTTTACTTTTCCACATCTGAGGGACCGAGGGCTGGCTGTTGTGCTTAGACGGGGTTGAGTAGGGTGTCCCCGGCAAACTGCCGGTCTGTGAGGAAGATGCAGGCGGACATGTTAGGTTGCCTTGATCCAAAGGTGGTGCTCTCGATATCAGAGAGCACTCAACACCAGCAGGTGTTTCCACTTCCCAATGAACTGACGACCTGCCAATCACACTGGCTGTTGCAGGTAAAGAGGTGGCAGGTCTGCGTCCAAAAACATGTGTGACTGCTGTCCCCCCAGTCACAGAGGATGAAGAGGCCGCGGATGCACAAGATGGGGCAGACGGTGGTTGGCCCAGCCTGCTAGGCCGCATTGTAGCACAGTGAGCTTCCCACTGCAACTTATGCTTCATATCCATGTGACGGTACATGCATGAAGTACTCAAACTATGGATTTTTTGGCCTCTACTTAGCTTTTGGTGACAAATATTACAGATAACACGAGTTGGGTCATCCTTATCGATCTGAATAAATGCCCAGGCTATGCAAGGCTTAGAGCCCATGCGACCTGAAGAGCCACTACGACTTGTGGTCAGAGGCAGAGTTGTGGTTGAGGATGCAGTTGTTGACGTGCTTCCAGTACTCCGTCTCTGTCCAGGAAGGCGCAACCTAACCTCGTCGTCAATAGCATCTGTGATGCCCCGCTGCGCTTGGTATCACAGATCCTAGAAGAGTGCATTGACGGAATCCTCCACAAGAGGCCCCCATAAACATTCACACATCTCCACCTTCCACCTCAGACCAGCAGAGGGAGCCCGTTAGGGATATAAATAGGGAAGGCGGAGCTAGGCAGTTCAGTTCCTCTGAAGAGTTCCTGCAGTAGAGAAGCCTAAGAGAGGTCAGTCTGCAGTGGAGCTCAGTCTAGTCTAGAGAACTCAGTTAATAGTTCAGCTGTGGAGCACGAGGCTCTTGCTAGCTAGATTCAGGGAGCCCAGATAGAGCTTAAGGTGTGCCGGAGCCATAAGATCGGTGAAGCGCGGCAAGCTGCTGTTAGTGTGTATAGCCTAGTGAGGGCCCGAGATGGCCGAAGGCGAGTGGCGAGTTAGTACATAAGGGGCAGAGGAGCTTAACCAGGTCACCCCGAAGCATTTACCGGACACCGGATCCGAGCTTACTGGGATCTCTATGACCCAGTAAGGCATAACCGGAATCCCTGGAGAACTACAAGTCCCAGGATCGCTAAGGTGCTGATACGTAACAGAGCCAGGAGACGCTTAGGCCCCGCATACTGGGAGCGTGAACTGCAAGAGAAGGCCCTACCACCAGGTCAGCCAGCGCAGGACAGAGACAAAGTTAGGCCTAGCTCCAGGCAGGTCAGAAACTTACTACGCAGAGGCAAGAAACAGGAGGCCCTACACCCGCTCATTGGGGAGGATCCTGATATGCACCCTTCACCCTACAGTGCTCCGGGATGTGCCTGAATTTCCTCCAGTAAAAGGTACTGAAATGACTACCGTGTCCGTTCCCGTTCTTGCTCTGACCCAGCTGGGTCTCGCCTGTCCTGCATTCCCCCTGCATACGCTGCCCTGAGACCTAGCTCCACCTGTGGGGAGCTATACCATCGAGCTGCCTTATCACGGGCCTCAGTGGACTGCTGCAGCGCTGGTGCTTCTCACCAGATACCACAGGTGGCGTCACGAACTCTTATAAAATTAACAATTATCCACCCTTTTAAAGAGTGACCCCAGGGTACGGGCCAGGGAGCCGACCACCGCGACATCCCCAAGGGTGACCTCATCCCGGGTGACCTCATCGACTGGCTGACTGTGGGTTGACAGTAAGTGGGATCTCCAACCTTGTCATCATCACCCTGTGTGTTATGACACCCGTCGTCCTCAAAGCCAACCTCTTCCTGCCCTGACCGAAAAGTCAAGTTGTCGCTCCAATCAGGTATTTGAGTCTCATCATCGTCTTCATCATTGTCTCCACCAACAGGAGTTACAGTTTGGGAACGAGGGTCTACGTTATGCTCAGAAACTTCTTCATCTGGTCCTGGATCCGACTTATAAAGATTCTGGGTATCAGTGCAGATCATTTCCTCATCTGGATTAACAGAAGCTCTGGAGCAGACCTCCATTTCCCAGGCTATAGTATGAGTAAACAGCTGTGCAGACTCAACCATCTGTGTTACCCCATACTCAGACGGGCAGCTGGAGACTTGGGAGCTGTGAGGAAGCAAGTGCGATTGGGGTGACACCTCTAAGGACTGGAGTATTTGTGATGTTGAAATTGAGGTGGAGGAGAGCCCACTTGAAGGAGCACTTGATATCTGCTGAAGCACCTGCTGTTTTTGTGCCTCATCTGGAATTTGCAGCGATGGGCGTGTCCGTTAGAAAGGGATCGTATCACATTGTCCACGAAAAGAAGTCGACATGTTAGTTTGGCTGGAAGATGGTCTTTCTTTTGCAGATGTTACTCCCCCCCACCGTGGGGGGGCTCGACCCACCAGCGGACAGGCGTCAGTATTGGGAGAGGGGGGCTGGCCGTCAGGGTCCACCGCGGCTCTGGCACAAACCCGGCAACACGGAGGTGGCACGGGCAGGAACGGACTGGCCGTGTCGGCTTCTCACTTTTTGGATTTTAGAAGGGCATGACATGCCTATATCTGTGTCTCCCCCTCCTTTTACTCCTCCACCTCTTTTCTTTTCGCATGACTAGATGTACTTGTCACTTTTCCATGTGTTAGTTATGTCTTCTGAGCAGTTTGTCAGCTTTTGGACACCTTTGAAGGTGTTTTCTATGTGTTTCTATGTGTTTTTGTTTGCCTGCCATTGGTTTTAATGGTGTTCGAAGGTGTTCGACGAACAGTTCGACGAACAGTTCGGCGAACACAAGGGTGTTCGACGAACCGAACTCGAACACTACGGGGGTGGCTCAACACTAGTTTGGAGTATGCGGTCCAGACTCGCGGCTACTAAAACTTGACCGTGTAGAAGACAGACCGGAGGTTGTGGAGCCCAGGAAACTGGAAGTATTATCTGCTATCTAATTAATAACCTGTTCACACTGATCAGTTCGCAATACTGGTGTTGTAGTGTGCTTCCCTAGTAATTCGGTCAAGAAGTGGGAGCGAGAAGATGTGGCTGTTGGTTGTGGCACATTTCCACCTTGGCCATGGCTCTGTCCTCTACACGCACTATCACCAGAATGTCCAGTTCCACGTCCCTTGCCACGCTCCTTGTCCATTGTAAATTAAGTAAAATAGCTTACACTCACACTATCAATGGAAAAAGAGTAACAAAAAGGAGATTAGAACCGTGAAAGGGGAAAACCACAGTTCTATTTGTCTGGCCTACACCAGAATCTTTTAAACAGATATTTTTATGACTGAACAGACAGGGAGACACTATTACTGGTTTTTTTTATGATAAAAAATGCCAAAAGCAGGATAATACAAAGATTTGACCCGTGGAACTGCAAAACCACAGTTATAGTTATGTGGCGTACACCAGAATCTTTTAAACAGATATATTGGTATCTGACCAGTCAGGGAGACACTATTACAGGTTTTTTTACGGCAAAAAATGGCAAAAGCAGGATAATACAGAGATTTGACCCGTGAAACTGCAAAACCACAGTTCTATTTCTCTGGTCTACACCAGAATCTTTTAAACAGATATATTGGTGTCTGACAAGTCAGGGAGACACTATTACATTTTTTTTTTAACGGCAAAATTACAGAGATTTCACCTGTGGAACTGCAAAACCACAGTTCTATTTCTCTGGCCTACACCAGAATCTTTTAAACAGATATATTGGTGTCTGACCAGTCAGGGAGACACTATTACAGTTTTTTTTTATGCCAAAAGAAGGATAATACAGAGATTTGTCCCGTGGAACTGTAAAACCACAGTTAGAGTTATGTGGCGTACACCAGAATCTTTTAAACAGACATATTGTTGTCTGACCAGTCAGGGAGACACTATTACAGTTTTTTTTTTACGGCAAAAATACAGAGATTTGACCCGTGGAACTGCAAAACCACAGTTCTATTTCTCTGGCCTACACCAGAATCTTTTAAACAGATATATTGGTGTCTGACCAGTCAGGGAGACACTATTACAGTTTTCTTTACTGCAAAATATGCCAAAAGCAGGATAATACAGAGATTTGACCCGTGGAACTGCAAAACCACAGTTATAGTTATGTGGCGTACACCAGAATCTTTTAAACAGATATATTGGTGTCTGACCAGTCAGGGAGACACTATTACGGTTTTTTTTTACGGCAAAAAATCCCAAAAGCTGGATAATACAGAGATTTGACCCATGGAACTGCAAAACCACAGTTATAGGTATGTGGCGTATACCAGACTCTTTTAAACAGATATACTGTTGTCTGACCAGTCAGGGAGACACTATTACTGTTTTTTTTTAAGGCAAAAAATGCCAAAAGCAGGATAATACAGAGATTTGACCCGTGGAACTGCAAAACCACAGTTCTATTTCTCTGGCCTACACCAGACTCTTTTAAACAGATATATTGGTGTCTGAACAGTCAGGGAGACACTATTACAGTTTTTTTGACGAAAAAAAATGCCAAAAGCAGGATAATACAGAGATTTGACCCGTGGAACTGCAAAACCACAGTTCTATTTCTCTGGCCTACACCAGACTCTTTTAAACAGATATATTGGTGTCTGACCAGTCAGGGAGACACTATTACAGTTTTTTTTTTATGGTAAAAAATGCCAAAATCAGGATAATACAAAGACTTGACCAGTGGAACTTCAAAACCACAGTTATAGTTATGTGGCGTACACCAGAATCTTTTAAACAGATATATTGGTGTCTGACCGGTCAAGGAGACACTATTACAGTTTTTTTTTACGTCAAAAAATGCCAAAAGCAGGATAATACAGAGATTTGACACACTGAACTGCAAAACCACAGTTCTATTTCTCTGGCCTACACCAGACTCTTTTAAACAGATATATTGGTGTCTGACCAGTCAGGGAGACACTATTACAGGTTTTTTTTACGGCAAAAAATCCCAAAAGCAGGATAATACAGAGATTTGACCCATGGAACTGCAAAACCACAGTTATAGTTATATGGCGTATACCAGACTCTTTTAAACAGATATATTGGTGCCTGACTAGTCAGGGAGACACTATTACAGTTTTTTTTTTTACGACAAAAAATGCAAAAAGAAGGATAATACGGAGATTTGACCCGTGGAACTGCAAAACAACAGTTATAGTTATGTGGCATACACCAGAATCTTTTAAACAGATATATTGGTGTCTGACCCGCCAGGGAGACACTATTACAGTTTATTTTTTACGGCAAAAAATGCCAAAAGCAGGATAATACAGAGATTTGACCCGTGAAACTGCAAAACCACAGTTCTATTTCTCTGGCCTACACCAGACTCTTTTAAACAGATATATTGGTGTCTGACCAGTAAGGGAGACACTATTACAGTTTTTTTTTATGGTAAAAAATGCCAAAATCAGGATAATACAAAGATTTGACCCGTGGAACTTCAAAACCACAGTTATAGTTATGTGGCGCACACCAGAATCTTTTAAACAGATATATTGGTGTCTGACCAGTCAGGGTGACACTATTACAGTTTTTTTTACGGAAAAAATGCCAAAAGCAGGATAAAACAGAGATTTGACCCGTGAAACTGCAAAACCACAGTTCTATTTCTCTGGCCTACGCCAGACTCTTTTAAACAGATATATTGGTGTCTGACCAGTCAGGGAGACACTATTACAGTTGATTTTTTTACGGCAAAAAATGCCAAAAGCAGGATAATACAGAGATTTGACCCGTGGATTTGCAAAACCACAGTTATAATTATGTGGCGTACACCAGAATCTTTTAAACAGATATATTGGTGTCTGACCGGTCAGGGAGACACTATTACAGTTTTTTTTTACGTTAAAAAATGCCAAAAGCAGGATAATACATAGATTTGACACATTGAACTTCAAAACCACAGTTCTATTTCTCTGGCCTACACCAGACTCTTTTAAACAGATATATTGGTGTCTGACCAGTCAGGGAGACACTATTACAGTTTTTTTTTTATGGCCAAAAATGTCAAAAGCAGGATAATACAGAGATTTGACCCTTGGAACTGCAAAACCACAGTTATAGTTATATGGCGTACACCAGAATCTTTTAAACAGATATATTGTTGTCTGACCAGTCAGGGAGACACTATTACAGTTTTTTTTACGGAAAAAATGCCAAAAGCAGGATAATACAGAGATTTGACCCGTGAAACTGCAAAACCACAGTTCTATATCTCTGGCCTACGCCAGACTCTTTTAAACAGATATATTGGTGTCTGACCAGTCAGGGAGACACTTTTACAGTTGTTTTTTTTACGGCAAAAAATGCCAAAAGCAGGATAATACAGAGATTTGACCCGTGAAACTGCTAAACCACAGTTCTATATCTCTGGCCTACGCCAGACTCTTTTAAACAGATATATTGGTGTCTGACCAGTCAGGGAGACACTTTTACAGTTGTTTTTTTTACGGCAAAAAATGCCAAAAGCAGGATAATACAGAGATTTGACCCGTGAAACTGCTAAACCACAGTTCTATTTCTCTGGCCTACACCAGACTTTTTTAAACAGATATATTGGTGTCTGACCAGTCAGGGAGACACTATTACAGTTTTTTTTTTCATGGCAAAAATACAGAAATTTGACCCGTGGAACTGCAAAACCACAGTTCTATTACTCTGGCCTACACCAGAATCTTTTAAACAGATATATTGGTGTCTGACCAGTCAGGGAGACACTATTACAGTTTTTTTTACGGCAAAATATGCAAAAACCAGGATAATACAGAGATTTGACCCGTGGAACTGCAAAACCACAGTTATAGTTATGTGGCGTACACCAGAATCTTTTAAACAGATATATTGGTGTCTGACCAGTCAGGTAGACACTATTACAGTTTTTTTTTTCAGGACAAAAATACAGAAATTTGACCCGTGGAACTGCAAAACCACAGTTCTATTTCTCTGGCCTACACCAGAATCTTTTAAACAGATATACTGGTGTCTGACCAGTTAGGGAGACACTATTACAGTTTTTTGTACGGCAAAATATGCCAAAAGCAGGATAATACAGAGATTTGACCCGTGAAACTGCAAAACCACAGTTCTATTTCTCTGGCCTACACCAGACTCTTTTAAACAGATATATTGGTGTCTGACCAGTCAGGGAGACACTATTACAGTTTTTTTTTTACGGCAAAAAATGCCAAAAGAAGGATAATACAGATATTTGACCCGTGGAACTGCAAAACCACAGTTATAGTTATGTGCCGTACACCAGAATATTTTAAACAGATATATTGTTGTCTGACCAGTCAGGGAGACACTATTACAGATTTTTTTACGGAAAAAATGCCAAAAGCAGGATAATACAGAGATTTGACCCGTGAAACTGCAAATCCACAGTTCTATATCTCTGGCCTACGCCAGACTCTTTTAAACAGATATATTGGTGTCTGACCAGTCAGGGAGACACTATTACAGTTGTTTTTTTATGGCAAAAAATGCCAAAAGCAGGATAATACAGAGATTTGACCCGTGAAACTGCTAAACCACAGTTCTATTTCTCTGGCCTACACCAGACTTTTTTAAACAGATATATTGGTGTCTGACCAGTCAGGGAGACACTATTACAGTTGTTTTTTTTACGGCAAAAAATGCCAAAAGCAGGATAATACAGAGATTTGACCCTTGGAACTGCAAAACCACAGTTATAGTTATGTGGCGTACACCAGAATCTTTTAAACAGATATATTGTTGTCTGACCAGTCAGGGAGACACTATTACAGTTTTTTTTTTCATGGCAAAAATACAGAAATTTGACCCGTGGAACTGCAAAACCACAGTTCTATTACTCTTGCCTACACCAGAATCTTTTAAACAGATATATTGGTGTCTGACCAGTCAGGGAGACACTATTACAGTTTTTTTTACGGCAAAATAGGCAAAAACCAGGATAATACAGAGATTTGACCCGTGGAACTGCAAAACCACAGTTATAGTTATGTGGCGTACACCAGAATCTTTTAAACAGATATATTGGTGTCTGACCCACCAGGGAGACACTATTACATTTTATTTTTTACGGCAAAAAATGCCAAAAGCAGGATAATACAGTGATTTGACCCGTGAAACTGCAAAACCACAGTTCTATTTCTCTGGCCTACACCGGACTCTTTTAAACAGATATATTGGTGTCTGATCAGTCAGGGAGACACTATTACAGTTTTTTTTTTAAGGCAAAAAATGCCAAAAGAAGGATAATACAGAGATTTGACCCTTGGAACTGCTAAACCACAGTTATAGTTATGTGGCGTACGCCAGAATCTTTTAAACAGATATATTGGTGTCTGACCGGTCAGGGATACACTATTACAGGTTTTTTTACGTCAAAAAATGCCAAAAGCAGGATAATACAGTGATTTGACCCATTGAACTGCAAATCCACATTTCTATTTCTCTGGCCTACACCAGACTCTTTTAAACAGATATATTGGTGTCTGACCAGTCAGGGAGACACTATTACAGTTTTTTTTATGGTAAAAAATGCCAAAATCAGGATAATACAAAGATTTGACCCGTGGAACTTCAAAATCACAGTTATAGTTATGTGGCGTACACCAGAATCTTTTAAACAGATATATTGTTGTCTGACCAGTCAGGGAGACACTATTACAGTTTTTTTTTTCAGGACAAAACTACAGAAATTTGACCCGTGGAACTGCAAAACCACAGTTCTATTTCTCTGGCCTACACCAGAATCTTTTAAACAGATATATTGGTGTCTGACCAGTCAGGGAGACACTATTACAGTTTTTTTTACGGCAAAATATGCCAAAAGCAGGATAATACAGAGATTTGACCCGTGAAACTGCGAAACCACAGTTCTATTTCTCTGGCCTACACCAGACTCTTTTAAACAGATATATTGGTGTCTGGCCAGTAAGGGAGACACTATTACATTTTTTTTTTTACGGCAAAAAATGCCAAAAGAAGGATAATACAGATATTTGACCCGTGGAACTGCAAAACCACAGTTATAGTTATGTGGCGTACACCAGAATCTTTTAAACAGATATATTGGTGTCTGACCGATCACGGATACACTATTACAGGTTTTTTTTATGTCAAAAAATGCCAAAAGCAGGATAATACAGAGATTTGACCCATTGAGCTGCAAAACTACAGTTCTATTTCTCTGGCCTACACCAGACTCTTTTAAACAGATATATTGGTGTCTGACCAGTCAGGGAGACACTATTACAGTTTTTTTATATGGTAAAAAATGCCAAAATCAGGATAATACAAAGATTTGACCTGTGGAACTTCAAAACCACAGTTATAGTTATGTGGCGTACACCAGAATCTTTTAAACAGATATATTGTTGTCTGACCAGTAGAGATGAGCGTTGTTCTACTCGAACTGTTCGCCAATCTCAAATTCGAGCTGTTTTGGGCGTTGTTCGAGCCGTTCGGCGAACACGAACGATTTGAGAAAAATTCGGCTGTTCGAGGTTATGTTCGATAACTGTTCGTGCACCAAAATCATAACTGGATTTTTTCTCAGTAATGATGAAAATTAATGTTAATACGCAGTTTGAGTGTACAGCGGGGTGTGGGTAGGGGCAGGGGATGGATCTCTGCAGGAATAAAGAAGATCTCCATTTTTTTTTCTCTTTCCCGCATTTACAGTGGGGAGGTGCAATTTGTCAGCTTATCAGCAGCGCACACACGGAGCGAAGTGCTTTTTTTCACACAAGCAAGGGCATGTGTCATTGGCAGTGTATGTCACATGTCCTTGCCCTATAAGACCAAGCCATTTTCCCCGTCGCCACCATTTTCTCACTGCTGCAGCTGCGCGTTAGACAGCACCGCTGTTGCTGTATGCGCTATACCTTGTTAATTTCAAGCCAATTTTCGCACAAATCTACAGATAGCTTGGGAGTAGGGAATAGTTGTGATTGCAGTCCTTTTAAGGACTAGGTTACAGCATTTCCTACGACTTTTATCAGGCAGGTCTGTGCTCTTAAATAGATAGGTTGTGGGAGTAAAGACTAATTGTAATTGGAGTCCTTTTCAGGACTAGGTTACATCAGTTCCTAGCAGTTTTTGGCAGGCAGGTCTGTGCCAGTGCTGTGCAAGTTTTTTTCACAGCATTTGGCTGAATCTAGCAAAGCTAATCCTTTTTGGCCTATTGCAGAGTGTGTTAGTCAGTGGAGTAGCCTATCTGTGTTGCAAGATATACCACCTGTGTATAGAATACCAATTTTTTTACTGTACCTAGTGAAGTAAAATCTTTTGGGCATAGCATCATTCTATTAGTCCATCTATACTGACCTCCATCAGGTTGCAAATTGAATATAATTTTTTTCTGCATCTAGCTCTGAAAAAATATTTGGCCTTCTAGGAGTGTGTGGGACTTTCTCTGTTAGTCCATCTATACTGACCTCCATCAGGTTGCAAATTAAAAATAATTTTTATCTGCATCTAGCTCTGAAAAAATATTTGGGCTTCTAGCTGTGTGTGGCACTTGTTCTATTACTCCATCTATACTGACCTCCATCAGGTTGCAAATTGAATATAATTTTTTTCTGCATCTAGCTTTGAAAAAATATTGGGCTTCTAGCTGTGTGTGGGACTTGTTGTATTAGTCCATCTATACTGACCTCCATCAGGTTGCAAACTGAATATATTTTTTTCTGCATCTACCTCTGAAAAAATATTGGGCTTCTAGCTGTGTGTGGGACTTGTTCTATTAATCCATCTATACAGACCTCCATCAGGTTGCAAACTGAATATAATTTTTTTCTGCATCTAGCTCTGAAAAAATATTTGGCTTTCTAGCAGTGTGTGGGACTTTCTCTATTAGTCCATCTATACTGACCTCCATCAGGTTGCAAACTGAATATCATTTTTTTCTGCATCTAGCTCTGAAAAAATATTTGGCCTTCTAGCAGTGTGTGGGACTTTCTCTATTAGTCCATCTATACTGACCTCCATCAGGTTGGAAACTGAATATCATTTTTTTCTGCGTCTAGTTCTGAAAAAATATTTGGCCTACTAGCAGTGTGTGGGACTTTCTCTATTAGTCCATCTATACTGACCTCCATCAGGTTGCAAATTAAAAATAATTTTTATCTGCATCTAGCTCTGAAAAAATATTTGGGCTTCTATCTGTGTGTGGGACTTGTTCTATTACTCCATCTATACTGACCTCCATCAGGTTGCAAATTGAATATAATTTTTTTCTGCATCTAGCTCTGGAAAAATATTGGGCTTCTAGCTGTGTGTGGGACTTGTTGTATTAGTCCATCTATACTGACCTCCATCAGGTTGCAAACTGAATATATTTTTTTCTGCATCTACCTCTGAAAAAATATTGGGCTTCTAGCTGTGTGTGGGACTTGTTCTATTAATCCATTTATACAGACCTCCATCAGGTTGCAAACTGAATATAATTTTTTTCTGCATCTAGCTCTGAAAAAATATTTGGCCTTCTAGCAGTGTGTGGGACTTTCTCTATTAGTCCATCTATACTGACCTCCATCAGGTTGCAAACTGAATATCATTTTTTTCTGCATCTAGCTCTGAAAAAATATTTGGCCTTCTAGCAGTGTGTGGGACTTTCTCTATTAGTCCATCTATACTGACCTCCATCAGGTTGCAAATTAAAAATAATTTTTATCTGCATCTAGCTCTGAAAAAATATTTGGGCTTCTAGCTGTGTGTGGGACTTGTTCTATTACTCCATCTATACTGACCTCCATCAGGTTGCAAATTGAATATAATTTTTTTCTGCATCTAGCTCTGAAAAAATATTGGGCTTCTAGCTGTGTGTGGGACTTGTTGTATTAGTCCATCTATACTGACCTCCATCAGGTTGCAAACTGAATATATTTTTTTCTGCATCTACCTCTGAAAAAATATTGGGCTTCTAGCTGTGTGTGGGACTTGTTCTATTAATCCATCTATACAGACCTCCATCAGGTTGCAAACTGAATATAATTTTTTTCTGCATCTAGCTCTGAAAAAATATTTGGCCTTCTAGCAGTGTGTGGGACTTTCTCTATTAGTCCATCTATACTGACCTCCATCAGGTTGCAAACTGAATATCATTTTTTTCTGCATCTAGCTCTGAAAAAATATTTGGCCTTCTAGCAGTGTGTGGGACTTTCTCTATTAGTCCATCTATACTGACCTCCATCAGGTTGCAAACTGAATATCATTTTTTTCTGCATCTAGCTCTGAAAAAATATTTGGCCTTCTAGCAGTGTGTGGGACTTTCTCTATTAGTCCATCTATACTGACCTCCATCAGGTTGCAAATTAAAAATAATTTTTATCTGCATCTAGCTCTGAAAAAATATTTGGGCTTCTAGCTGTGTGTGGGACTTGTTCTATTACTCCATCTATACTGACCTCCATCAGGTTGCAAATTGAATATAATTTTTTTCTGCATCTAGCTCTGGAAAAATATTGGGCTTCTAGCTGTGTGGGACTTGCTGTATTAGTCCATCTATACTGACCTCCATCAGGTTGCAAACTGAATATATTTTTTCTGCATCTACCTCTGAAAAAATATTGGGCTTCTAGCTGTGTGTGGGACTTGTTCTATTAATCCATCTATACAGACCTCCATCAGGTTGCAAACTGAATATAATTTTTTTCTGCATCTAGCTCTGAAAAAATATTTGGCCTTCTAGCAGTGTGTGAGACTTTCTCTATTAGTCCATCTATACTGACCTCCATCAGGTTGCAAACTGAATATAATTTTTTTCTGCATCTAGCTCTGAAAAAATATTTGGCCTTCTAGCAGTGTGTGGGACTTTTTCTATTAGTCCTTAAATACTGACCTCCATCAGGTTGCAAATTAAAAATAATTTTTATCTGCATCTAGCTCTGAAAAAATATTTGGGCTTCTAGCTGTGTGTGGGACTTGTTCTATTCCTCCATCTATACTGACCTCCATCAGGTTGCAAATTGAATATAATTTTTTTCTGCATCTAGCTCTGAAAAAATATTGGGCTTCTAGCTGTGTGTGGGACTTGTTGTATTAGTCCATCTATACTAACCTCCATCAGGTTGCAAACTGAATATATTTTTTTCTGCATCTACCTCTGAAAAAATATTGGGCTTCTAGCTGTGTGTGGGACTTGTTCTATTAATCCATCTATACAGACCTCCATCAGGTTGCAAATTGAATATAATTTTTTTCTGCATCTACCTCTGAAAAAATATTTGGGCTTCTAGCTGTGTGTGGGACTTGTTCTATTAGTTCATCTATACTGACCTCCATCAGGATGCAAATTGAATATAATTTTTTTCTGCATCTAACCCAGCCAATAGTTTTGGCCTAATACCACAGTTTGGGCACTCAGCTCTGCTCGGTTCCCATCCATTGTTTTTTTGTGCAAACAACTCCAGAGTTGTGAATTAGTTAACCACAAAAATGAGTGGAAAAAGGCCTGCTGCTGGTGGAAAGGGGAATAGGCGTGTTGGGAAGGGGAAAAAAGGTTGTGTCCGTGGGGTAGGTGTTAAAGCAACAGTAACATCTGCAGAAGAAAGACCATCTTCCAGCCAAACTAAAATGTCTACTTCTTTTAGCCGACAACGTGATAAGATCCCTTTCTTACGGCCACGCCAATCGCTACAAATTCCAGATGAGGCACAAAAACAGCAGGTCCTTCAATGGATATCAAGTGCTCCTTTAAGTGGGCTCTCCTCCACATCAACTTCAACATCACAAATACTCCAGTCCTCAAAGGTGTCACCCCAATCGCACTTGCTTCCTCACAGCTCCCAAATCTCCAGCTGCCCGTCTGAGTATGAGGTAGAAAAAATGGTTGAGTCTGCAGAGCTGTTTACCCATACTATAGCCTGGGAATCAGAGGTCGACTCCAGCGCTTCTGTGAATCCAGACGAGGAAATGATCTGCACTGATGCCCAGAATCTTTATGAGTCGGATCCAGGACCAGACGCAGAAGGTTCTGACCATAATGTAGACCCTCATTCCCAAACTGTAACTCCTGTTGGTGGAGACAATGAGGAAGATGATGATGAGACTCAAATACCTGATTGGAGCGACAACTTTAGTTTTTTGTCAGGGCAGGAACAGGTTGGCTCTGAGGACGACGGGTGTGATAACGCACAGGGTGATGATGATGAGGTTGGTGGATCCCACTTACTGTCAACCCACAGTCAGCCAAGAGGTGAGGTCAGCAGAGGAGGTGGATGAATATGCTAGTGACGACGAGGTCAGGTTGCGCCTTCCTGGACAGAGACGTAGTACTGGAAGCACGTCAACAACTGCATCCTCAAACACAACTCTGCCTCTCACCACAAGTCGTGGTGGCTCTTCAGGTCGCATGGGTGCTAAGCCTTGCATAGCCTGGGCATTTTTTCAGATCGATAAAGATGACCCAACTCGTGTTATCTGTAACATTTGTCAGCAAAAGCTAAGTAGAGGCCAAAAAATACATAGTTTGAGTACTTCATGCATGAACCGGCACATGGACATGAAGCATAAGTTGCAGTGGGAAGCTCAGTGTGCTACAATGCGGCCTAGCCGGCCGGGCCAACCACCGTCTGCCATATCTTGTGCATCCGCGGCCTCTTCATCCTCTGTGACTGGGGGGACAGCAGTCACACCTGTTTTGGGGCGCAGACCTGCCACCTCTTTACCCGCAACAGCCAGCGTGATTGGCAGGTCATCATTTTCTTTGGAGGTGGTAACACCAGCTGGTGTTGAGCGCTGTCCGACATCTATAGCACCACCTTTGGATCAAGGCAACCTAACATGTCCGCCTGCATCTTCCTCACAGACCGGCAGTTTGCCGGGGACACCCTTATCAACCCCGTCTAAGCACAATAGCCAGCCCTCGGTCCCTCAGATGTGGACAAGTAAAAGACCATTTCCTCCTAGCCATGAGAAAGCTAAGAGGTTGAATTTCACCATCTGCAAGCTCTTGGCTACAGAAATGCTGCCTTTCCGCCTGGTGGACACAGAGGATTTTCGAGACCTTATGTCCGTCGCAGTGCCCCAGTACCAGATGCCCAGTCGGCACTACTTCTCAAAGAAAGGTGTGCCTGCGCTCCACCAGCATGTCGCACACAACATCACCGCTTCTTTGAGAAACTCTGTGTGTGACAGGGTGCATTTCACCACAGACACTTGGACGAGTAGGCATTGACAGGGGCGTTACATGTCGCTGACTGGGCACTGGGTAACTATGGTGACAGCAGGACAAGGGACTGCTGTCCAAGTCTTGCCGTCCCCACGAGTTGTGCGTCAATCCTCTTTATGTCAAAGTTCCTCCACTGCTTCTGCCTCCTCAACCTCCTCTCGGTCTTCCACCTGCACCCAAAGCCTGTCTGGTCATGCCACAAGCTTTCTAACTGCGCAGAAGGGATCCTGCACACCTCCTTACTATGCTGGCAGTAGGGCTCAACGTCATTAGGCGGTTTTTACTTTGAAATGTCTGGGAAATGTGAGTCACACAGCTGAGGAGTTGTGGTCAGCTCTGGAGAACCAATTTCATGAATGGTTGTCTCCACTGGACCTGAAACCAGGGAAGGCCGTGTGCGACAATGCTGCAAACCTGGGTGCGGCCCTTCACCGGGGCAATGTCACACACGTGCCTTGTATGGCTCACGTGTTGAACCTGGTTGTCCAGCAATTTTTAGCCCACTATCCCAGACTAGATGGCCTTCTGCAGAGGGCACGGTCGCTGTGTGCTCACTTCCGCCATTCGCATCCCACAGCTCAGCGACTTACATCTCTACAGAAGTCGTTGGGCCTGCCACTTCACCGGCTAAAATGCGATGTGCCTACCCGGTGGAATTCAACTCTGCACATGTTGCAGCGACTGTGGCAGCACCGACAAGCCCTGGTGCAATACGTTCTGACGTATAGCCTGGGCCAACGAGATCCAGACGTGGGGCAAATCACGCTGGAGGAGTGGTCTCAGATCAGGGACCTATGCACCCTTCTGCACAGTTTTGAAATGGCGACGAAGATGTTTAGTGCTGACGATGCCATTATCAGCATGACTATTCCGGTGATTTACATGCTGGAGCACATGTTAAACAGAATTCGGAGTCAGGTGGTGGCACAAGAGGAGGTGGAGGAAGTAGAGGAGGAGGAGTTGTATGCGGAAGGGCTAACATCTGCAAGGTCCAGACGGTCTACAGCACCAAGGCGGCAGGCATGTGAGGGTGGGGGAGATGGTTTTACCAGGGTGCATGGTAGCAGCCAAACTAGTGAGGAAGGTGCAGGAGCCCAGGAAGAAGTAGAGGACGAACTGATGGAAGACTCATCAGATGAGGGAGACCTTGATCACATTTCTGTTGTGCGAGGTTGGGGGGAGAGGACAGAGGAAGGAAGCATGATTGTTACCTCGCCACCAACACAACAGGGACTTGGTGCTCCTGGATGCGCAACACACATGAGTGCCTTCTTGCTGCACTACCTGCAACATGACCCTCGAATTGGGAGAATTAGAAATAATCCTGACTACTGGGTTGCCACACTGTTAGATCCCCGGTACAAAAGTAAATTTGCAGAAATTATTCCTGCCATAGAAAGGGATGCACGCATGCAGGAGTATCAGCAGAGACTGTTGCAGAATCTTACATGTGCTTTTCCACAAAACACCAGTGGTGCACGTAGTGAATCTCACAGTTCCAACTTGCCAACCGTGGGACCGTCAAGTGTTCAGCACTCAAACCATAACAGAACCACAGTATCTGCTGGTAACATCAATTTTGCGCAATCATTTCACCACTTTTTTAGCCCATCCTTTGCAAGGCCACAGGAGACAAGAAGTCTGACACATAGTCAACGCCTAGAGACGATGGTACAGGAGTATCTCCAAGTAAACATTGAAGCCACGACTGTGTCACTGGACCCTTGCTCTTTTTGGGCTTCCAATCTGGATAAATGGCCGGAGCTAGCCACTTACGCCTTGGAGATCTTGTCATGCCCCGCAGCCAGCGTTCTGTCTGAACGTGTGTTCAGCGCTGCTGGTGGTGTGCTGACAGATAAGCGCACGCGGCTCTCCACTGATAATGTAGACAGACTCACGTTCATAAAGATGAACAAATCATGGATCCGAAACGACTTTTCTACCCCTGTGTCATCCTGGGGAGAGTAAAAGATGGATGATTGGTTAAAATCACCCTACCAACCGTTTTAAGCTTTCAAATTACTAATCATGTTTATCTGTATCTTGGCTGGAAAATAATTTGGGCTTTGTAGCAGTGTGCAGCACTGATTCTATTAGGCCATCTATAATAATCTCCACCAGATTTAAAATTACTAATCATGTTTATCTGTATCTTGGCTGGAAAATAATTTGGTCTTTGTAGCAGTGTGCAGCACTGATCCTATTAGGCCATCTATACTTAGCTCCACCAGATTTAAAATTAATAATAATTTTTAGCTGCATCTAGCCCGGAAAATAATTTTGGGGCTCCGAGATGCGCAAGACACATAAGTGCCTTCTTGCTGCGCTACCTGCAACATGACCCTCATATTGTCAGAATTCGAAGCAATCATGACTACTGGGTTGCCACACTCTTAGATCCGCCAAACTTTTCGATCAACCTTTTCATTTTAATAAAGACCAAAAAAATGGTCATTTTTGAAATTATAAGCATTAGCAGGTTATTAGAAACTGAAATCAAACAGTTATCAACTCAAAACTTTATTCTAGGTGATGTTACATTTTCACATAGGACCCCTTGTTCGAAAGGAGCTTCTGAACTCTCTCGTCCATTGAATTTGTCAGTTTTGGATGGTTTCTGCTTCAATTGTTTTGCATGAGGACAGAATACCCTCCCAGAGCTGTTGCTTAGATGTGAACTGCCTCCCGCCATCATAGACACTCCTTTTGATGATGCTCCAGAGGTTCTGAATGGGGTAGAGGTCAGGGGAGCATGGGGGTCACACCATAAGTTTGTCCCCTTTTATGCCCATATCAGCCAGAGATGCAGATGTTTTATGTGCAGCATGAGATGGTGCATTATCATGCAAAAAAATGATCTTGCTGTGAAATACACGGTTCTTCTTCTTGAACCATGGCAGGAAGTGCTATTTGAGAAAATCCACATACATTATGGAGTTCATCTTTAGCGCCTTCAGGGATCCTAAAGGGGCCGACAATCTCTCTCCCCATGATTCCAGCCCAAAACATTACTCCACCTCCTCCTTGTTGGCGCTGTAGCCGTGTTTGCATGGGGTGTCCATCAACCAGCCATCCTCCACTCCATCCATCTGGACCATCGAGCGCTGCACGGCACTCATCCGTGAACAAAGCAGTTTTGAAATCAGTCTTCATGTAATGTTTGGCCCACTGGAGCCGTTTCTGCTTGTGTGAAGTGGTTAGAGGAGGTCGACAGGATGGCGTATGCACAGCTGCAAACCTCTGAAGGACCCTGCATCTTGTTGTTCGGGGGACGTTGGAGGCACAAGCAGCTTCAAAAACTTGTCTGCTGCTATGACAAGGCTTTTTTGCCGCTGCTCTTTCAACCTGACGTAATTGCCTGTAGGAAAGAGTCCTCAATTTGCCCTTATCAGCACGCAGACGTGTGTACTGTGAATCAGCTACATACTTCTTGATTGCCAAGACACTTCATCCTGATCATCGCACAATGTTGATTGTAGTCATGCCTTGACCTAAACACTCCACAATTTGTTGCTTCTCAGCAGCCGACACATCCTTTTTCTTTCCCATTTTGGCAGAAAATGTAGGCTGCTTAATAATGTGAGCAGCCTTCTTAAGTAGTCTTGCCTTTCATTGGACACACCTGCCAAACTAATTAGCACAGGTGTCTGCAATTGCTTACAGTGATATAAAGAGACCTGACACACATCACCATCAATGAGTTAAACTGACAAACAAACAAATTCTTCCCTTATCACTCCTAAACACATTTTGCATAATAATTTGTAACACAGTGTACATGTGCTTTTCCACAAAACACCAGTGGTTCACGTAGTGAATCTTACAGTTCTAACTTGCCAACCGTGGTCTGTATGGAGTTGTTCAATAAAGGGCCCAAAATTAAGATAACATAGATGGGAGAGGTCTCTATGAATAGGAATTCCTAAGTATTTGATACCCTGTGAGGGCCAGGCAAAGGGAAAGTTGGACTGGATGGAATCCTATATGGATTTGGGGAGGGAGACATCGAGGGCCTCAGACTTCGCTGCATTGATTTTAAAATTTGACCATGTAACAAAGTGATCTATTTCAGCCATAACAGCATGGATGGATATATGTGATTGAGTGATATATACTAGGACATCATCAGCAAATAGAGAGCACTTGTACTCGGTGCCTCCCACCTCAATCCACCTAATATTGGGGTTATGGCGAATTGATGAGAGCAGGTGCTCCGTCACTAGGATGTATAAGAGAGGGGACAGAGAACATCCCTGCCTTGTCCCATTGGTGATTGTGAAAGGTGATGAAAATGTTCTGACGCGCCCCCTGGGCCTTGGGACACCCAGAGCCGGACCCTTTTTGGTGGATGCTGGTGGTTGTAGTCTCCGTGGCGGCGACCCGGTTCCGTGGCTCAGGGCGGTCAAACCAGTGGCGGAACTATTTATGTGGTTTTGATGTTTAAATGTCCGACTACGCCACCCGTGGATTGCGGTCAGAGTGAACCGCCGCTCCAGGGCAGACCGCTGAGGCTGGTGTTGTGGGTGCAGCAGAGCGTAGCATAACTCCCCACGGGAGGAGTATAGCCTCAGGGCAGTGTATGCGGAGGATGGGGGTGATGGTGCAGGGCAGCAGCAGTAACAACACGGAGTCAGTGATGCAGTCCAGGGCCTTTACTCACAGTTCTTATTATCCAGACCACGTCTGCAGGTAACGGCTGCCCACGTCGTACTGTGCTCACCAGGTGAGGGGCTCAGACAACTCCCAGATAACTTTGGAGCGCTTCACAGGACCCCCTTTGTGTGTCCTTTGTCTGGCCTTTCTTACCAACCCTTCTGTCCGGCTGCCTCGGGCCTCCTCTTGGTAAACTTGGCGCCAGTTTCCCTGACCCTATGTGGTGCCTTCCTAGCGGGTGTAGCGAGGGGCTGCGCCACATAAAATGTCACAGCCTCCGGTTTCTAGCTGAGGGTCGTTTCCTGCCTCCACTAGTTTCGGGGACCGGTCTCCCCCTTTGGCCTGACCCCTCCACGCAGGTGGATTCGGGCGTGCGGTGGCGACTCGCCCGTCCGCACCCCTGGGATCCCTTCATTCCTCGTTCCTGGAACCTTCTCCGCTCCTCTTCCTTCCTTCTCCCTCTTCCAGGCCTGGGCCTCTGTTACTAGGCCCGCCTCCGGAGCAGAGCTCATGCAGAGCCCCTGCTCCCTGCCACTTCTGCTCAGACTTCTCTGCACTGAACTAAGATGGTGCCCACCTTTTATACTCCCTTCTCAATGCACCCAGGAACTGCTTCCTCCCTGCTCCTGCACTACAGGGTTCCCCTTCCTCAGTGTTCCCTCCCCCCACTCCAGCCAGGGACAGAGACTGTCGTGCCCATCTCAGGGGCATATTGGTCGCCCTGCCTCACGGCAATGTGGTGTAATGCATGCAGGTGTCGGGTCCTGATCCACACTCCATCCTTACCTGAGAGTGAGATATCACATCTCTGGGTGAGGTGCAATACCTCTGTAGCAACCGAGCCCTCAGGGTAATACAGTTCCATTTATCTTCAGCCTAGGTGACGTATTGCGATACAGGGCCGTGATTTTGGCTATAAAAGGGTCCCCTAGACCCCTACCCCAAGCTTTTTAAGAGAATCATATATGGCGTGCCAGGAGACTCTATGGAATGCTTTCTCAGCATCCAACGAGAGTATCTAATTACAAATTTTTAACTGCATCTAGCCCAGGAAATACTTTGTGCCTAGTAGCAGTGTCTGCTAGTCATCGGATTATCCCGGCTGTTAAGCAAGCTACACCACCTGTAGTTTTGACACTTAATTTTTTCAAAGGAAATGCTTAGGGACCACGGGATACTCAGTGAAGAGCATCAGGAGGCACCCCAAGGCATAGGGGCTGGGACTGGCAGTAGGATGCCTTGCGGTGGACAGCCGAGCTCGATCCTTATAAAAGCTTTTTAACTGCAGCAGCTTTAGTGGACGCTACTGGAGCTGGAATTACGCGGCTGCTGGCATGAGACTTGCCCTCCAATAGATCCTTGTAAATGGATTTAAAGTGTATTCATTCAAATTAGAGAGACAATTTAAATTAAAAAGCTTAGAGCTGCCTCCACCACAGGGGGGCTCGCTCGACCCACCAGCGGACAGGCACCAGTATTGGGAGAGGGGGGCTGGCCGTCAGGGTTCACCGCGGCTCTGGCACAAACCCGGCGACAGGGAGGTGGCACGGGCAGGAGCGGACTGAACGTGTCGGCTTCTCACTTTTTGGATTTTAGAAGGGCATGACATGCCTATATCTGTGTCTCCCCCTCCTTTTACTCCTCCACCTCTTTTCTTTTCGCATGACTATATGTACTTGTCACTTTTCCATGTGTTAGTTGTGTCTTCTGAGCAGTTTGTCAGCTTTTGAACACCTTTGAAGGTGTTTTCTATGTGTTTCTATGTGTTTTTGTTTGCCTGCCATTGGTTTTAACGGTGTTCGAAGGTGTTCGACGAACAGTTCGACGAACAGTTCGGCGAACACACGGGTGTTCGACGAACCGAACCGAACTCGAACACTACGGGGGTGGCTCAACACTACTGACCAGTCAGGGAGACACTATTACAGTTTTTTTTACGGAAAAAATGCCAAAAGCAGGATAATACAGAGATTTGACCAGTGAAACTGCAAAACCACAGTTCTATTCCTCTGGCCTACACCAAACTCTTTTAAACAGATATATTGGTGTCTGACCAGTCAGGGAGACACTATTACAGCTTTTTTACGGCAAAAAATGCCAAAAGCAGGATAATACAGAGATTTGACTCTTGGAACTGCAAAACCACAGTTATAGTTATGTGGCGTATGCCAGAATCTTTTAAACAGATAAATTGTTGTCTGACCAGTCAGGGAGACACTATTACAGTTTTTTTTTTTCACGACAAAAATACAGAAATTTGACCCGTGGAACTGCAAAACCACAGTTCTATTTCTCTGGCCTACACCAGAATCTTTTAAACAGATATATTGGTGTCTGACCAGTCAGGGAGACACTATTACAGCTTTTTTACGGCAAAATATGCCAAAAGCAGGATAATACAGAGATTTGACCCGTGGAACTGCAAAACCACAGTTATAGTTATGTAACGTACACCAGAATCTTTTAAACACATATATTGGTGTCTGACCAGTCAGGGAGACACTATTACAGTTTTTTTTTACGGCAAAAAATCCCAAAAGCCGGATAATTCAGAGATTTGACCCATGGAAGTGCAAAACCACAGTTATAGTTATGTGGCGTGTAATAGACTCTTTTAAACAGATATATTGGTGTCTGAACAGTCAGGGAGACACTATTACAGTTTTTTTTTTACGACAAAAAATGCCTAAAGAAGGATAATACAGAGATTTGACCCGTGGAACTGCAAAACCACAGTTATAGTTATGTGGCGTACATCAGAATCTTTTAAACAGATATATTTGTGTCTGACCGGTCAGGGATACACTATTACAGGTTTTTTTTACGTCAAAAAATGCCAAAAGCAGGATAATACAGAGATTTGACCCATTGAGCTGCAAAACCACAGTTCTTTTTCTCTGGCCTACACCAGACTCTTTTAAACAGATATATTGGTGTCTGACCAGTCAGGGAGACACTATTACAGGGTTTTTTTTTTATGGAAAAAATGCCAAAATCAGGATAATACAAGGATTTGACCTGTGGAACTTCAAAACCACAGTTATAGTTATGTGGCATACACCAGAATCTTTTAAACAGATATATTGGTGTCTGACCCGTCAGGGAGACACTATTACAGTTTATTTTTTCTGGCAAAAAATGCCAAAAGCAGGATAATACAGAGATTTGACCCGTGAAACTGCAAAACCACAGTTCTATTTCTCTGGCTTACACTAGACTCTTTTAAACAGATATATTGGTGTCTGACCAGTCAGGGAGACACTATTACAGTTTTTTTACTGCAAAATATGCCAAAAGCAGGATTATACAGAGATTTGACCCATGGAACTGCAGAACCACAGTTATAGTTATGTGGTGAACACCAGAATCTTTTAAACAGATATATTGGTGTCTGACCAGTCAGGGAGACACTATTACAGTTGTTTTTTTTACGGCAAAAAATGCCAAAAGCAGGATAATACAGAGATTTGACCCTTGGAACTGCAAAACCACAGTTATAGTTATGTGACGTACACCAGAATCTTTTAAACAGATAAATTGTTGTCTGACCAGTCAGGGAGACACTATTACAGTTTTTTTTTTCACGACAAAAATACAGAAATTTGACCCGTGGAACTGCAAAACCACAGTTCTATTTCTCTGGCCTACACCAGAATCTTTTAAACAGATATATTGGTGTCTGACCAGTCAGGGAGACACTATTACAGTTTTTTTACTGCAAAATATGCCAAAAGCAGGATAATACAGAGATTTGACCCATGGAACTGCAGAACCACAGTTATAGTTATGTGGCGAACACCAGAATCTTTTAAACAGATATATTGGTGTCTGACCAGTCAGGGAGACACTATTACAGTTTTTTTTTATGGCAAAAAATCCCAAAAGCAGGGTAATTCAGAGATTTGACCCATGGAACTGCAAAACCACAGTTATAGTTACGTGGCGTGTACCAGACTCTTTTAAACAGATATATTGGTGTCTGACCAGTCAGGGAGACACTATTACAGTTTTTTTTTTTACGACAAAAAATGCCTAAAGAAGGATAATACGGAGATTTGACCCATGGAACTGCAAAACCACAGTTATAGTTATGTGGCATACACCAGAATCTTTTAAACAGATATATTGGTGCCTGACCTGTCAGGGAGACACTATTACAGTTTATTTTTTCCGGCAAAAAATGCCAAAAGCAGGATAATACAGAGATTTGACCCGTGGAACTGCAAAACCACAGTTATACTTATGTGGCGTACACCAGAATCTTTTAAAGAGATATATTGTTGTCTGACCAGTCAGAGATACACTATTACAGGGTTTTTTTTCACGTCAAAAATACAGAAATTTGACCCGTGGAACTGCAAAACCACAGTTCTATTTCTCTGGCCTACACCAGACTCTTTTAAACAGATATATTGGTGTCTGACCAGTCAGGGAGACACTATTACAGGGTTTTTTTTTTATGGTAAAAAATGAAAAAAACAGGATAATACAAGGATTTGACCTGTGGAAATTCAAAACCACAGTTATAGTTATGTGGCATACACCAGAATCTTTTAAACAGATATATTGGTGTCTGACCCGTCAGGGAGACACTATTACAGTTTATTTTTTCTGGCAAAAAATGCCAAAAGCAGGATAATACAGAGATTTGACCCGTGAAACGGCAAAACCACAGTTCTATTTCTCTGGCTTACACTAGACTCTTTTAAACAGATATATTGGTGTCTGACCAGTCAGGGAGACACTATTACAGTTTTTTTACTGCAAAATATGCCAAAAGCAGGATAATACAGAGATTTGACCCATGGAACTGCAGAACCACAGTTATAGTTATGTGGTGAACACCAGAATCTTTTAAACAGATATATTGGTGTCTGACCAGTCAGGGAGACACTATTACAGTTGTTTTTTTTACGGCAAAAAATGCCAAAAGCAGGATAATACAGAGATTTGACCCTTGGAACTGCAAAACCACAGTTATAGTTATGTGACGTACACCAGAATCTTTTAAACAGATAAATTGTTGTCTGACCAGTCAGGGAGACACTATTACAGTTTTTTTTTTCACGACAAAAATACAGAAATTTGACCCGTGGAACTGCAAAACCACAGTTCTATTTCTCTGGCCTACACCAGAATCTTTTAAACAGATATATTGGTGTCTGACCAGTCAGGGAGACACTATTACAGTTTTTTTACTGCAAAATATGCCAAAAGCAGGATAATACAGAGATTTGACCCATGGAACTGCAGAACCACAGTTATAGTTATGTGGCGAACACCAGAATCTTTTAAACAGATATATTGGTGTCTGACCAGTCAGGGAGACACTATTACAGTTTTTTTTTATGGCAAAAAATCCCAAAAGCAGGGTAATTCAGAGATTTGACCCATGGAACTGCAAAACCACAGTTATAGTTACGTGGCGTGTACCAGACTCTTTTAAACAGATATATTGGTGTCTGACCAGTCAGGGAGACACTATTACAGTTTTTTTTTTTACGACAAAAAATGCCTAAAGAAGGATAATACGGAGATTTGACCCATGGAACTGCAAAACCACAGTTATAGTTATGTGGCATACACCAGAATCTTTTAAACAGATATATTGGTGCCTGACCTGTCAGGGAGACACTATTACAGTTTATTTTTTCCGGCAAAAAATGCCAAAAGCAGGATAATACAGAGATTTGACCCGTGGAACTGCAAAACCACAGTTATACTTATGTGGCGTACACCAGAATCTTTTAAAGAGATATATTGTTGTCTGACCAGTCAGAGATACACTATTACAGGGTTTTTTTTCACGTCAAAAATACAGAAATTTGACCCGTGGAACTGCAAAACCACAGTTCTATTTCTCTGGCCTACACCAGACTCTTTTAAACAGATATATTGGTGTCTGACCAGTCAGGGAGACACTATTACAGGGTTTTTTTTTTATGGTAAAAAATGAAAAAAACAGGATAATACAAGGATTTGACCTGTGGAACTTCAAAACCACAGTTATAGTTATGTGGCATACACCAGAATCTTTTAAACAGATATATTGGTGTCTGACCCGTCAGGGAGACACTATTACAGTTTATTTTTTCTGGCAAAAAATGCCAAAAGCAGGATAATACAGAGATTTGACCCGTGAAACGGCAAAACCACAGTTCTATTTCTCTGGCTTACACTAGACTCTTTTAAACAGATATATTGGTGTCTGACCAGTCAGGGAGACACTATTACAGTTTTTTTACTGCAAAATATGCCAAAAGCAGGATAATACAGAGATTTGACCCATGGAACTGCAGAACCACAGTTATAGTTATGTGGCGAACACCAGAATCTTTTAAACAGATATATTGGTGTCTGACCAGTCAGGGAGACACTATTACAGTTGTTTTTTTTACGGCAAAAAATGCCAAAAGCAGGATAATACAGAGATTTGACCCTTGGAACTGCAAAACCACAGTTATAGTTATGTGACGTACGCCAGAATCTTTTAAACAGATAAATTGTTGTCTGACCAGTCAGGGAGACACTATTACAGTTTTTTTTTTCACGACAAAAATACAGAAATTTGACCCATGGAACTGCAAAACCACAGTTCTATTTCTCTGGCCTACACCAGAATCTTTTAAATAGATATATTGGTGTCTGACCACTCAGGGAGACACTATTACAGTTTTTTTACTGCAAAATATGCCAAAAGCAGGATAATACAGAGATTTGACCCATGGAACTGCAGAACCACAGTTATAGTTATGTGGCGAACACCAGAATCTTTTAAACAGATATATTGGTGTCTGACCAGTCAGGGAGACACTATTACAGTTTTTTTTTACGGCAAAAAATCCCAAAAGCAGGGTAATTCAGAGATTTGACGCATGGAACTGCAAAACCACAGTTATAGTTACGTGGCGTGTACCAGACTCTTTTAAACAGATATATTGGTGTCTGACCAGTCAGGGAGACACTATTACAGTTTTTTTTTTTACGACAAAAAATGCCTAAAGAAGGATAATACGGAGATTTGACCCATGGAACTGCAAAACCACAGTTATAGTTATGTGGCATACACCAGAATCTTTTAAACAGATATATTGGTGTCTGACCTGTCAGGGAGACACTATTACAGTTTATTTTTTCCGGCAAAAAATGCCAAAAGCAGGATAATACAGAGATTTGACCCGTGGAACTGCAAAACCACAGTTATACTTATGTGGCGTACACCAGAATCTTTTAAAGAGATATATTGTTGTCTGACCAGTCAGAGATACACTATTACAGGGTTTTTTTTCACGTCAAAAATACAGAAATTTGACCCGTGGAACTGCAAAACCACAGTTCTATTTCTCTGGCCTACACCAGACTCTTTTAAACAGATATATTGGTGTCTGACCAGTCAGGGAGACACTATTACAGTTTTTTTTACTGCAAAATATGCCAAAAGCAGGATAATACAGAGATTTGACCCATGGAACTGCAGAACCACAGTTATAGTTATGTGGCGAACACCAGAATCTTTTAAACAGATATATTGGTGTCTGACCAGACAGGGAGACACTATTACAGTTGTTGTTTTTACGGCAAAAAATGCCAAAAGCAGGATAATACAGAGATTTGACCCTTGGAACTGCAAAACCACAGTTATAGTTATGTGATGTATGCCAGAATCTTTTAAACAGATAAATTGTTGTCTGACCAGTCAGGGAGACACTATTACAGTTTTTTTTTTCACGACAAAAATACAGAAATTTGACCCGTGGAACTGCAAAACCACAGTTCTATTTCTCTGGCCTACACCAGAATCTTTTAAACAGATATATTGGTGTCTGACCAGTCAGGGAGACACTATTACAGTTTTTTTACTGCAAAATATGCCAAAAGCAGGATAATACAGAGATTTGACCCATGGAACTGCAGAACCACAGTTATAGTTATGTGGCGAACACCAGAATCTTTTAAACAGATATATTGGTGTCTGACCAGTCAGGGAGACACTATTACAGTTTTTTTTTACGGCAAAAAATCCCAAAAGCAGGGTAATTCAGAGATTTGACCCATGGAACTGCAAAACCACAGTTATAGTTATGTGGCGTGTACCAGACTCTTTTAAACAGATATATTGGTGTCTGACCAGTCAGGGAGACACTATTACAGTTTTTTTTTTACGACAAAAAATGCCTAAAGAAGGATAATACAGAGATTTGACCCATGGAACTGCAAAACCACAGTTATAGTTATGTGGCATACACCAGAATCTTTTAAACAGATATATTGGTGTCTGACCTGTCAGGGAGACACTATTACAGTTTATTTTTTCCGGCAAAAAATGCCAAAAGCAGGATAATACAGAGATTTGACCCGTGGAACTGCAAAACCACAGTTATACTTATGTGGCGTACACCAGAATCTTTTAAAGAGATATATTGTTGTCTGACCAGTCAGAGATACACTATTACAGGGTTTTTTTTCACGTCAAAAATACAGAAATTTGACCCGTGGAACTGCCAAACCACAGTTCTATTTCTCTGGCCTACACCAGACTCTTTTAAACAGATATATTGGTGTCTGACCAGTCAGGGAGACACTATTACAGTTTTTTTTTACGGCAAAAAATCCCAAAAGCAGGGTAATTGTAGCATCGGCGTCTCTGCCCCATTCTAGGCAGAGACGCCGTCCCTCTCACCTCCCCGCTCCTGGCGCGGCGTCCTCCAGCGCTGCTCTCCCCGCTGCTTCCGGCACGCGCTCCTTCCCCGGCAGTGTGCTTAGGGCGCGCGCGCGCTCCCCCTCTCTTAAAGGGACCGCGCGCGCCGTCCTAAGGAGTCCCCGGCCAATTGCCGGAGGACCTCCCATATAAAAGGCACCTCCTCCAAAATGGAGGTGCCCGAGCAATGTTGTAGCACTGTTCACTACTCTGCTTCAGCCCTCAGGTCCCGTTGCCAGTTACCTGCCAGATACCTGCCAGATTCCTGCCAGTCTGCTGTCTAATTCCTGCCTGATATCCTGCTACCTGCCTGCTAGCCTGAGGTCCGACGGTCTGCCTTACTACTCCTGTCAGTCTGTCTATGGACCAGCTTGCCCGCTCACCTGGGAGCGCACTCCTGCTACCTGCCTGCTAGCCTATCTGGAGGCTCTGCCGTCACGTGCTGTGACCACCTGCTTGTCCAGTGACTCCTGCCCGCTCACCTGGGAGCGCTCATCTGCTGCCTGTCTGCTAGCCTACCTGGAGGCTCTGCCGTCATGTGCTGTGACCACCCGCCTGTCCAGAGACTTCTGCCCGCTCACCTGGGAGCGCTCATCTGCCGCCTGTCTGTTGGTCTTCCTGGAGGCTCCACCGTCACATGCTGTGACCACCCGTTTATCCAGAGACTCTCGCCTGCTCACCTGGGAGCTCACGTCTACCATCAGCCGCCACAGGTCGTACCAACCCTTTACCCAGAGACTGCCCCGGTCACTTGCCGTGACCATCTGCCCGTTCACCCAGAGACTGCCCCGGTCACTTGCCGTGACCATCTGCCCGTTCACCCAGAGACTGCCCCTGTCACTTGCCGTGACCTCCTGCCCGTTCTTCTAGAGACTGTCCCGGTCACCTGCTGTGACTGCCTGCCTGGTCGCCACCCGCTCCCTTACAAGGACCGGCCCCTTGTATAGTAGCTCAGAGGTTCCGCCTCCCAGACCCGTTACAGTAATTCAGAGATTTGACCCATGGAACTGCAAAACCACAGTTATAGTTATGTGGCGTGTACCAGACTCTTTTAAACAGATATATTGGTGTCTGACCAGTCAGGGAGACACTATTACAGTTTTTTTTTTACGACAAAAAATGCCTAAAGAAAGATAATACAGAGATTTGACCCTTGGAACTGCAAAACCACAGTTATAGTTATGTGGCGTACACCAGAATCTTTTAAACAGATATATTGGTGTCTGACCGGTCAGGGATACACTATTACAGGTTTTTTTTACGTCAAAAAATGCCAAAAGCAGGATAATACAGAGATTTGACCCATTGAGCTGCAAAACCACAGTTCTATTTCTCTGGCCTACACCAGACTCTTTTAACCGGTTCAGGACCGCCCACTGTACATAAACGTCGGCGCTGCCCGGGCTCTGTGCAGCGCCGACGTTTAAAAACGGTGGGTGGTCCCGCAGCGCTCAGGACCCCCAGGGTCCTGCTAGCGCTGCGGTACCGGTTCAGAGCGATAGCTCTGACATGTGGCATCATGGGGACCTGAATGGATCAGGTCCCCATGATGTTAACCTGTTCCTATCTTCTAGATGCCGCGATCCATAGCGATCGCAGCATTTAAAAGATAGTAACAGCTGGTGGTCGGCGATCGGGACCCCCCACATACCTCAGGAGTGGCGGGGATCCCGGTGCTGTGACCTCTGACATCATTGAGACCTGATTGGCTCAGGTCTCGATGATGTCAGCGTCACACCAGCCAATCAGAGAGATCACCAGGGAAGTTTGTTTTAGCAACAAACTTTCCTGGGCGATCTGCCTGATAAATACACTGTTTCTCCTCCGATCTCAGTGAGAGAGCAGAGGAGAAACAGTGTGACAAGAGCTGTGTCAGCCTTGCCACTGTGAAAGTAAAAAAAATAAAATAAAAAAGAAAGTAAGAGTTAGGGTTAGTGAGTCTGTCAGATCAGTCAGTCCTGTCAGATCAGTCCTGTCAGATCTGTCAGTCAGTCAGTCCTGTCAGATCTATCAGTCAGTCAGTCCTGTCAGATCAGTCAGTCAGTCCTGTCAGATCTATCAGTCAGTCAGTCCTGTCAGATCAGTCAGTCAGTCCTGTCAGATCAGTCAGTCCTGTCAGATCTGTCAGTCAGTCAGTCCTGTCAGATCTGTCAGTCAGTCAGTCCTGTCAGATCTGTCAGTCAGTCAGTCCTGTCAGATCTGTCAGTCCTGTCAGATCAGTCCAGTCAGTCAGTCCTGTCAGATCTGTCAGTCAGTCAGTCCTGTCAGATCAGTCAGTCAGTCCTGTCAGATCAGTCAGTCCTGTCAGGTCAGTCAGTCCTGTCAGATCAGTCCCGTCCGTTCAGTCCGGTCCGTTCAGTCCAGTCAAAAAATCTAAAAATAAAATGGCCCGTCAGACTTATACCGCAGAGGAGGTGTATGCCCTGCTGTGTTCTGACACTGATGACAGCGCAATCTCAGATGGAGATGTGGATTTTGAGGGCTTTAGTAGCGGCGACACTGAGAGCTCAGAAATGAGCAGTGATTCTGGTCCATCCTCAAGCCCAAGGACCAGTACAACAATAGGGGCAAATAGCGCTACTGGAGAAACGTCTCCAAATCAGGGAACACTGCCCAGTACAAGCGCTGTCCCTGCTACTAGTGAATTGGCTCACGCCAGTGTACAAGGGGCTTCGCCACATGATCTAGCATTTCCCAGATGGGAGGCTTCGGATTTGGCTGCTCCATTCAGTCCTGATTTCAACGCCACTCCTGGTATAAATGTGGAGGTGGAAGATTTTGGACCAATTCATTTTTTTAATTTGTTTTTTTACAGACAGCTTGCTAGAGCATATTGTCGTGCAAACAAATTTATATGCATCCCAATTCATAAGCCAGAATCCCCGATCTTACTATGCTAGGGCAAATTTATGGACACCAACTAATGTCCCGGAAATAAAAAAAATTTTAGGACTTACATTTGCCATGGGGCTTGTTAAAAAACCGAGCATTCGATCCTACTGGTCCAACCACCCTGTTCAAGCCACCCCTATGTTTTCAGTCATTCTGCCTAGGACCCGTTATGAAATGCTCATGCGGTTTTGGCATTTTAATGACAATAGTCAATGCCTGCCCAGAAATGCCCCAGAACATGACAGGTTATATAAAATTAGACCCATCATTGAAAATTTGTCAGAAAAATTCTTAAGCCTCTACACCCCAACACAAAATATTTCTATAGATGAGTCCCTTGTAAAATTCAAAGGAAGACTGCACCTCAAGCAATTTATCCCATCTAAAAGGGCAAGGTTTGGAATAAAGATCTATAAAATGTGTGAAAGTTCAACCGGAAACACATCCGCTTTCCGCATATATGAGGGGAAAGATAGCCAACTAAACCCACCAGGATGCCCTACTTATCTGGGGACATCTGCAAAAATTGTTTGGGAGCTGATAAGTCCATTTTTTCAAAAAGGCTACAATCTATATGTGGACAATTATTACACCAGCATACCCCTATTTAAAAGTCTGGTTGAACACAACATCGGGGCTTGTGGGACCATCCGTAAAAACCGTCAGGGGTTTCCACAACCATTGGTCAACCAAAAGTTCCAAAAGGGGCAGTCAGGGGCTGTACGCAACGGAGAGCTGCTTGCCCTGAAATATAGGGATAAGAGGGATATTTTTGTCCTCAGCTCGATCCACACAGATGCCACAAGGGCCACTGTAGAACTAGGATCCACCACTCCGAAGCAAAAACCTGTGTCAGTCATTGACTACAACAAACACATGGGGGGTGTGGACCTTGCAGACCAGGTTCTACAGCCATACCAGGTATCAAGAAAGTCCTATACCTGATATAAAAAGTTGGTTATCTATTTGTTTCAGGTGGCCACATACAATTCTTTTGTGTTGTACAAAAAAGCAGGAAATTCAGATCCTTTTCTTGATTATCAAGAAAAGGTAATTGAAAATCTTGTCTTTCAAAGTGTTAGCCCCGCTCATCCATTAGAATCTGAGGATGTGAAAAGACTCCCTGAGCGACATTTTATTGCACTTATTCCAGCAACGGAAACAAGAAGGAACCCCCAGAAAAGATGTCGTGTATGTACTAAGAGAGGAATGAGGCGTGATACCCGCTACTATTGCCCACAATGCCCATCATTGCCAGCCTTATGCGTCACTGACTGCTTTAAAATCTACCACACAGAACCACATTTTTAAACTGTAAAAATGTATCCCAATTTGTCATTCAAACATTTGGTTCATTTAGTGAATGACATATTCGAGTAGAGCTCACTTAATTTCCAGGGGGGGTTCTCCAGAATCTAAACCTTCCATTGCGTGCTTGTTTCTGGAAATCATCTATCGAGTTAAAATGGTCACTAAACCCATAGATGAATTCCCAGAGGGGTGTCATTTCCAAAATGGGGTCACTTCAGGGGGGATTCTTTAGCTCTGGTACTCTGAAAAGTGCCAGAACAGCATAATCCCCCCTGAAGTGACCCCATTATGGAAATGACACCTCTGTGGGAATTCATCTATGGGTTTAGTGACCGTTTACCTACTTATTTTCCCACCACTAGATTAATTTATACAGAGGAGTAGATTGTAAAATTCGGTCACTTGTTGTGGGTTTCCTCTGTTTAGGCACCTCAGGGGCTCTCCAAATGCAACATGGCGTCCGCTATCCATTCCAGTCAAATTTCCATTCCAAAAGTCAAATGGCGCTCCTTACCTTCCCAGCCATGCCGTGCACCCAAACAGTGGCTTTGCACCACATATGGGGTATCAGCGTGCTCAGGAGAAATTGCACAACACATTTTGGGGTCCATTTTTTCTGGCTGCCCTTGTGAAAATTAAAAATTTGAGGCTAAAGTAGCAGTTTTGTGTTAAAAATGTGTTTTTTTATTTTCACCCTTCAACATTATAAAATTGTGTGAAGCCCCTGGGGGTTCAAGGTGCTCACCACACATCTAGATAAGTTCCTTGAGGGGTCTAGTTTCCAAAATGGGGTGACTTGTTGGGGGTTTCCTCTGTTTAGGCACCTCAGGGGCTCTCCAAATGCAACATGGCGTCCGCTATCGATTCCAGTCAAATTTCCATTCCAAAAGTCAAATGGCGCTCCTTACCTTCCGAGCCATGCGGTGCGCCCAAACAGTGGCTTTGCACCACATATGGGGTATCAGTGTGCTCAGGAGAAATTGCACAACATATTTTGGGGTCCATTTTTTCTGGCTGCCCTTGTGAAAATTAAAAATTTGAGGCTAAAGTAGCAGTTTTGTGTTAAAAATGTGTTTTTTTATTTTCACCCTTCAACATTATAAAATTGTGTGAAGCCCCTGGGGGTTCAAGGTGCTCACCACACATCTAGATAAGTTCCTTGAGGGGTCTAGTTTCCAAAATGGGGTGACTTGTTGGAGGTTTTCTCTGTTTAGGCACCTCAGGGGCTCTCCAAATGCAACATGGCGTCCGCTATCGATTCCAGTCAAATTTCCATTCCAAAAGTCAAATGGCGCTCCTTACCTTCCGAGCCATGCCGTGCGCCCAAACAGTGGCTTTGCACCACATATGGGGTATCAGCGTGCTCAGGAGAAATTGCACAACACATTTTGGGGTCCATTTTTTCTGGCTGCCCTTGTGAAAATTAAAAATTTGAGGCTAAAGTAGCAGTTTTGTGATAAAAATGTGTTTTTTTATTTTCACCCTTCAACATTATAAAATTGTGTGAAGCCCCTGGGGGTTCAAGGTGCTCACCACACATCTAGATAAGTTCCTTGAGGGGTCTAGTTTCCAAAATGGGGTGACTTGTTGGGGGTTTCCTCTGTTTAGGCACCTCAGGGGCTCTCCAAATGCAACATGGCGTCCGCTATCGATTCCAGTCAAATTTCCATTAGAAAAGTCAAATGGCGCTCCTTACCTTCCGAGCCACGCCGTGCGCCCAAACAGTGGCTTTGCACCACATATGGGGTATCAGCGTGCTCAGGAGAAATTGCACAACACATTTTGGGGTCCATTTTTTCTGGCTGCCCTTGTGAAAATTAAAAATTTGAGGCTAAAGTAGCAGTTTTGTGAAAAAAAGTTAAATGTTCATTGTTTTCTTCCACATTCCAAAAAATCCTGTGAAGCACCTGAAGGGTTAATAAACTTCTTGAATGTGGTTTTGAGCACCTTGAGGGGTGCAGTTTTTAGAATGGTATCACTTTTAGGTATTTTCTGTCATAAAGGCTCCTCAAAGTCACTTCAAATAAGATGTGGTCCCTAAAAAAATGTTTTTGTAAATTTTGTTGTAAAAATGAGAAATTGCTGGTCAACTTTTAACCCTTATAGCTTCCTAACAGAAAAAAATTTTGGTTCCAAAATTGTGCTGATGTGAAGTAGACATGTGGGAAATGTTACTTATTAACTATTTTGTGTGATATATCTCTCTGATTAAAGGGCATGAAAATTCAAAGTTTGAAAATTGCAAAATTTTCAAAATTTTCGCCAAATTTCCGATTTTTTCACAAATAAACGCAAGTGATATCGAAGAAATTTTACCACTATCATGAAGTACAATATGTCACAAAAAAAAATCTCAGAATCAGGGGGATCCGTTGAAGCGTTCCAGAGTAATTACCTCATAAAGTGACAGTGGTCAGAATTGAAAAAATTGGCCCGGTCACGAAGGCAAAAACAGGCTCTGGCGCGAAGTGGTTAAACAGATATATTGGTGTCTGACCAGTCAGGGAGACACTATTACAGTTTTTTTTTATGGTAAAAAATGCCAAAATCAGGATAATACAAAGATTTGACCTGTGGAACTTCAAAACCACAGTTATAGTTATGTGGCGTACACCAGAATCTTTTAAACAGATATATTGTTGTGTGACCAG
The DNA here is from genome assembly GCF_046119375.1 of Phyllobates terribilis. NCBI lineage: Eukaryota > Metazoa > Chordata > Amphibia > Anura > Dendrobatidae > Phyllobates > Phyllobates terribilis. The sequence continues at coordinate 122,162,436 of NW_027362764.1, forward strand.
ACAGGGAGACACTATTACAGTTTTTTTACGGAAAAAATGCCAAAAGCAGGATAATACAGAGATTTGACCCATGAAACTGCAAAACCACAGTTCTATTTCTCTGGCCTACACCAGACTCTTTTAAACAGATATATTGGTGTCTGACAAGTCAGGGAGACACTATTACAGTTGTTTTTTTTACGGCAAAAAATGCCAAAAGCAGGATAATACAGAGATTTGACCCTTAGAACTGCAAAACCACAGTTATAGTTATGTGGCGTACGCCAGAATCTTTTAAACAGATAAATTGTTGTCTGACCAGTCAGGGAGACACTATTAAAGTTTTTTTTTCTCACGACAAAAATACAGAAATTTGACCCATGGAACTGCAAAACCACAGTTCTATTTCTCTGGCCTACACCAGAATCTTTTAAACAGATATATTGGTGTCTGACCAGTCAGGGATACACTATTACAGTTTTTTTACTGCAAAATATGCCAAAAGCAGGATAATACAGAGATTTGACCCATGGAACTGCAAAACCACAGTTATAGTTATGTGGCGAACACCAGAATCTTTTAAACAGATATATTGGTGTCTGACCAGTCAGGGAGACACTATTAAGTTTTTTTTTACGGCAAAAAATCCCAAAAGCAGGGTAATTCAGAGATTTGACCCATGGAACTGCAAAACCACAGTTATAGTTATGTGGCGTGTACCAGACTCATTTAAACAGATATATTGGTGTCTGACCAGTCAGGGAGACACTATTACAGTTTTTTTTTTACGACAAAAAATGCCTAAAGAAGGATAATACGGAGATTTGACCCATGGAACTGCAAAACCACAGTTATAGTTATGTGGCATACACCAGAATCTTTTAAACAGATATATTGGTGTCTGACCTGTCAGGGAGACATTATTACAGTTTATTTTTTCCGGCAAAAAATACCAAAAGCAGGATAATACAGAGATTTGACCCGTGAAACTGCAAAACCACAGTTCTATTTCTCTGGCTTACACTAGACTCTTTTAAACACATATATTGGTGTCTGACCAGTCAGGGAGACACTATTACAGTTTTTTTTTACGGCAAAAAATACCAAAAGAAGGATAATACAGAGATTTGACCCGTGGAACTGCAAAACCACAGTTATACTTATGTGGCGTACACCAGAATCTTTTAAAGAGATATATTGTGGTCTGACCAGTCAGAGAGACACTATTACAGGGTTTTTTTCACGTCAAAAATACAGAAATTTGACCCATGGAACTGCAAAACCACAGTTCTATTTCTCTGGCCTACACCAGACTCTTTTAAACAGATATATTGGTGTCTGACCAGTCAGGGAGACACTATTACATTTTTTTTTTTTACGACAAAAAATGCAAAAAGAAGGATAATACGTAGATTTGACCCGTGGAACTGCAAAACCACAGTTATAGTTATGTGGCATACACCAGAATCTTTTAAACAGATATATTGGTGTCTGACCCATCAGGGAGACACTATTACAGTTTATTTTTTATGACAAAAATGCCAAAAGCAGGATAATACAGAGATTTGACCCGTGAAATTGCAAAACCACAGTTCTATTTCTCTGGCTTACACTAGACTCTTTAAACAGATATATTGGTGTCTGACCAGTCAGGGAGACACTATTACAGTTTTTTTTTATGGTAAAAAATGCCAAAATCAGGATAATACAAAGATTTGACCCGTGGAACTTCAAAACCACAGTTATAGTTATGTGGCATAAACCAGAAACTTTTAAACAGATATATTGGTGTCTGACCAGTCAGGGAGGCACTATTACAGTTGTTTTTTTTATGTCAAAAAATGCCAAAAGCAGGATAATACAGAGATTTGACCCATTGAACTGCAAAACCACAGTTCTATTTCTCTGGCCTACACCAGACTCTTTTAAACAGATATATTGGTGTCTGACCAGTCAGGGAGACACTATTACAGTTTTTTTTTAACGACAAAAAATGCCAAAAGCAAGATAATACAAAGATTTGACCCGTGGAACTGCAAAAGCACAGTTATAATTATGTGGCGTACACAAGAATCTTTTAAACAGATATATTGGTGTCTGACCAGTCAATGAGACACTATTACAGTTTTTTTTATGGTAAAAAATGCCAAAAGCAGGATAATACAAAGATTTGACCCGTGGAACTTCAAAACCACAGTTATAGTTATGTGGCGTACACCAGAATCTTTTAAATAGATATATTGATGTCTCACCAGTCAGGGAGACACTATTACAGTTTTTTTTACGGCAAAAAATGCCAAAAGCAGGATAATACAGAGATTTGACCCGTGAAACTTCAAAACCACAGTTCTATTACTCTGGCCTACACCAGACTCTTTTAAAAAGATATATCGGTGTCTGACCAGTCAGGGAGACACTATTACAGTTTTTTTTTTACGACAAAAAATGCCAAAAGAAGGATAACACAGAGATTTGACCCGTGGAACTGCAAAACCACAGTTATAGTTATGTGGCGTACACCAGAATCTTTTAAACAGATATATTGTTGTCTGACAAGTCAGGGAGACACTATTACAGTTTTTTTTACGGAAAAAATGCCAAAAGCAGGATAAAACAGAGATTTGACCCGTGAAACTGCAAAACCACAGTTCTATTTCTCTGGCCTACACCAGACTCTTTTAAACAGATATATTGGTGTCTGACCAGTCAGGGAGACACTATTACAGTTGTTTTTTTTACGGCAACAAATGCCAAAAGCAGGATAATACAGAGATTTGACCCGTGAAACTGCAAAACCCCAGTTCTATTTCTTTGGCCTACACCAGACTCTTTTAAACAGATATATTGGTGTCTGACCAGTCAGGGAGACACTATTACAGTTTTTTTTTTTCACAGCAAAAATACAGAAATTTGACCCGTGGAACTGCAAAACCGCAGTTCTATTTCTCTGGCCTACACGAGAATCTTTTAAACAGATATACTGGTGTCTGACCAGTCAGGGAGACACTATTACAGTTTTTTTTTACGGCAAAATATGCCAAAAGCAGGATAATACACAGATTTGACCCGTGGAACTGCAAAACCACAGTTATAGTTATGTGGCGTACACCAGAATCTTTTAAACAGATATATTGGTGTCTGACCAGTCAGATAGACACTATTACAGGTTTTTTTTACGGCAAAAAATCCCAAAAGCAGGATAATACAGAGATTTGACCCATGGAACTGCAAAACCATAGTTATAGTTACGTGGTGTATACAAGACTCTTTAAATAGATATATTGGTGTCTGACCAGTCAGGGAGACACTATTACAGTTTTTTTTTTACGGCAAAAAATGCCAAAAGCAGGATAATACAGAGATTTGACCCGTGGAACTTCAAAACCACAGTTATAGTTATGTGGCATACACCAGAATCTTTTAAACAGATATATTGGTGTCTGACCAGTCAGGGAGACACTATTACAATTTTTTTTTATGGTAAAAAATGCCAAAATCAGGATAATACAAAGATTTGACCCGTGGAACTTCAAAACCACAGTTATAGTTATGTGGCATACACCAGAATCTTTTAAACAGATATATTAGTGTCTGACCAGTCAGGGAGGCACTATTACAGTATTTTTATGGAAAAAATGCCAAAAGCAGGATAATACAGAGATTTGACTCGTGAAACTACAAAACCACATTTCTATTTCTCTGGCCTACACCAGACTCATTTAAACAGATATATTGGTGTCTGACCCGTCAGGGAGACACTATTACAGTCTTATTTAATGGTAAAAAATGCCAAAATTAGGATAATACAAAGATTTGACATGTGGATCTTCAAAACCACAGTTATAGTTATGTGGTGTACACCAGAATATTTTAACAGATATATTGGTGTCTGACCAGTCAGGGAGACACTATTACAGTTTTTTCTAATGGCAAAAAATCCAAAAAGCAGGATAATACAGAGATTTGACCCATGGAACTGCAAAACTACAGTTATAGATATGTGGCGTGTACCAGACTCTTTTAAACAGATATATTGGTGTCTCACCAGTCAGGGAGAAACTATTACAGTTTTTTTTTTACGACAAAAAATGCCTAAAGAAGGATAATACGGAGATTTGACCCATGGAACTGCAAAACCACAGTTATAGATATCTGGCATACACCAGAATCTTTTAAACAGACATATTGGTGTCTGACCCGTCAGGGAGACACTATTACAGTTTTTTTTTTACGGCAAACATTACCAAAAGAAGGATAATACAGAGATTTGACCCGTGGAACTGCAAAACCACAGTTATAGTTATGTGGCGTACACCAGAATCTTTTAAAGAGCTATATTGTTGTCTGACCAGTCAGAGAGACACTATAACTGGTTTTTTATTCAAGTCAAAAATACAGAAATTTGACCAGTGGAACTGCAAAACCACAGTTCTATTTCTCTGGCCTACACCAGAATCTATTAAACAGATATACTGGTGTCTGACCAGTCAGGGAGACACTATTACAGTTTTTTTTTTTACGACAAAAAATGCCAAAAGCAGGATAATACAGAGATTTGACCCGTGAAACTGCAAAACCACAGTTCTATTTCTCTGGCCTACACCAGACTCTTTTAAACAGATATATTGGTGTCTGACCAGTCAGGGAGACACTATTACAATTTTTTTTTATGGTAAAAAATGCCAAAATCAGGATAATACAAAGATTTGACCCGTGGAACTTCAAAACCACAGTTATAGTTATGTGGCATACACCAGAATCTTTTAAACAGATATATTGGTGTCGGACCAGTCAGGGAGGCACTATTACAGTATTTTTATGGAAAAAATGCCAAAAGCAGGATAATACAGAGATTTGACCTGTGAAACTACAAAACCACATTTCTATTTCTCTGGCCTACACCAGACTCTTTTAAACAGATATATTGGTGTCTGACCCGTCAGGGAGACACTATTACAGTCTTATTTAATGGTAAAAAATGCCAAAATTAGGATAATACAAAGATTTGACATGTGGATCTTCAAAACCACAGTTATAGTTATGTGGTGTACACCAGAATCTTTTAAACAGATATATTGTTGTCTGACAAGTCAGGGAGACACTATTACAGTTTTTTTTACGGAAAAAATGCCAAAAGCAGGATAATACAGAGATTTGACCTGTGAAACTGCAAAACCACAGTTCTATTTCTCTGGTCTACACCAGACTCTTTTAAACAGATATATTGGTGTCTGACTAGTCAGGGAGACACTATTACAGTTGGTTTTTTTACGGAAAAAAATGCCAAAAGCAGGATAATACAGAGATTTGACCCTTGGAACTGCAAAACCACAGTTATAGTTATGTGGCGTACACTAGAATCTTTTAAACAGATAAATTGTTGTCTGACCAGTCAGGGAGACACTATTACAGTTTTTTTTTCACGGCAAAAATACAAAAATTTGACACGTGGAACTGCAAAACCACAGTTCTATTTCTCTGGCCTACACCAGAATCTTTTAAACAGATATATTGGTGTCTGACCAGTCAGGGAGACACTATTACAGTTTTTTTTACGGCAAAATATGCCAAAAGCAGGATAATACAGAGATTTGACCCGTGGAACTGCAAAATCACAGTTATAGTTATGTGGCCTACACCAAAATCTTTTAAACAGATATATTGGTGTCTGACCAGTCAGGGAGACACTATTACAGTTTTTTTTTACGGCAAAAAATCCAAAAAGCAGGATAATACAGAGATTTGACCCATGGAACTGCAAAACTACAGTTATAGATATGTGGCGTGTACCAGACTCTTTTAAACAGATATATTGGTGTCTCACCAGTCAGGGAGAAACTATTACAGTTTTTTTTTTACGACAAAAAATGCCTAAAGAAGGATAATACGGAGATTTGACCCATGGAACTGCAAAACCACAGTTATAGATATCTGGCATACACCAGAATCTTTTAAACAGATATATTGGTGTCTGACCCGTCAGGGAGACACTATTACAGTTTTTTTTTTACGGCAAACATTACCAAAAGAAGGATAATACAGAGATTTGACCCGTGGAACTGCAAAACCACAGTTATAGTTATGTGGCGTACACCAGAATCTTTTAAAGAGCTATATTGTTGTCTGACCAGTCAGAGAGACACTATTACAGGTTTTTTATTCAAGTCAAAAATACAGAAATTTGACCAGTGGAACTGCAAAACCACAGTTCTATTTCTCTGGCCTACACCAGAATCTATTAAACAGATATACTGGTGTCTGACCAGTCAGGGAGACACTATTACAGTTTTTTTTTTTTACGACAAAAAATGCCAAAAGCAGGATAATACAGAGATTTGACCCGTGGAACTGCAAAACCACAGTTATAGTTATGTGGCGTACACCAGAAGCTTTTAAACAGATATATTGGTGTCTGACCAGTCAGGGAGACACTATTACAGTTTTTTTTACGGCAAAAAATGCCAAAAGCAGGATAATACAGAGATTTGACCCGTGAAACTTCAAAACCACAGTTCTCTTACTCTGGCCTACACCAGACTCTTTTAAAAAGATATATCGGTGTCTGACCAGTCAGGGAGACACTATTACAGTTTTTTTTTTTACGACAAAAAATGCCAAAAGAAGGATAACACAGAGATTTGACCCGTAGAACTGCAAAACCACAGTTATAGTTATGTGGCGTACACCAGAATCTTTTAAACAGATATATTGTTGTCTGACAAGTCAGGGACACACTATTACAGTTTTTTTTACGGAAAAAATGCCAAAAGCAGGATAAAACAGAGATTTGACCCGTGAAACTGCAAAACCACAGTTCTATTTCTCTGGCCTACACCAGAGTCTTTTAAACAGATATATTGGTGTCTGACCAGTCAGGGAGACACTATTACAGTTGTTTTTTTTACGGAAAAAATGCCAAAAGCAGGATAATACAGAGATTTGACCCGTGAAACTGCAAAACCCCAGTTCTATTTCTTTGGCCTACACCAGACTCTTTTAAACAGATATATTGGTGTCTGACCAGTCAGGGAGACACTATTACAGTTTTTTTTTTTCACAGCAAAAATACAGAAATTTGACCCGTGGAACTGCAAAACCGCAGTTCTATTTCTCTGGCCTACACGAGAATCTTTTAAACAGATATACTGGTGTCTGACCAGTCAGGGAGACACTATTGCAGTTTTTTTACGGCAAAATATGCCAAAAGCAGGATAATACAGAGATTTGACCCGTGGAACTGCAAAACCACAGTTATAGTTATGTGGCGTACACCAGAATCTTTTAAACAGATATATTGGTGTCTGACCAGTCAGATAGACACTATTACAGTTTTTTTTTACGGCAAAAAATCCCAAAAGCAGGATAATACAGAGATTTGACCCATGGAACTGCAAAACCATAGTTATAGTTACGTCGTGTATACAAGGCTCTTTTAAATAGATATATTGGTGTCTGAACAGTCAGGGAGACACTATTACAGTTTTTTTTTTACGGCAAAAAATGCCAAAAGCAGGATAATACAGAGATTTGACCCGTGAAACTTCAAAACCACAGTTCTATTTCTCTGGCCTACACCAGACTCTTTTAAACAGATATATTGGTGTCTGACCAGTCAGGGAGACACTATTACAATTTTTTTTTATGGTAAAAAATGCCAAAATCAGGATAATACAAAGATTTGACCCGTGGAACTTCAAAACCACAGTCATAGTTATGTGGCATACACCAGAATCTTTTAAACAGATATATTGGTGTCTGACCAGTCAGGGAGGCACTATTACAGTATTTTTATGGAAAAAATGCCAAAAGCAGGATAATACAGAGATTTGCCCCTTAAACTACAAAACCACATTTCTATTTCTCTGGCCTACACCAGACTCTTTTAAACAGATATATTGGTGTCTGACCCGTCAGGGAGACACTATTACAGTCTTATTTAATGGTAAAAAATGCCAAAATTAGGATAATACAAAGATTTGACATGTGGATCTTCAAAACCACAGTTATAGTTTTGTGGTGTACACCAGAATCTTTTAAACAGATATATTGTTGTCTGACAAGTCAGGGAGACACTATTACAGTTTTTTTTACGGAAAAAATGCCAAAAGCAGGATAATACAGAGATTTGACCTGTGTAACTGCAAAACCACAGTTCTATTTCTCTGGTCTACACCAGACTCTTTTAAACAGATATATTGGTGTCTGACTAGTCAGGGAGACACTATTACAGTTGTTTTTTTTACGGCAAAAAATGCCAAAAGCAGGATAATACAGAGATTTGACCCTTGGAACTGCAAAACCACAGTTATAGTTATGTGGCGTACACTAGAATCTTTTAAACAGATAAATTGTTGTCTGACCAGTCAGGGAGACACTATTACAGTTTTTTTTTCACGGCAAAAATACAAAAATTTGACCCGTGGAACTGCAAAACCACAGTTCTATTTCTCTGGCCTACACCAGAATCTTTTAAACAGATATATTGGTGTCTGACCAGTCAGGGAGACACTATTACAGTTTTTTTTACGGCAAAATATGCCAAAAGCAGGATAATACAGAGATTTGACCCGTGGAACTGCAAAATCACAGTTATAGTTATGTGGCGTACACCAAAATCTTTTAAACAGATATATTGGTGTCTGACCAGTCAGGGAGACACTATTACAGTTTTTTCTAACGGCAAAAAATCCAAAAAGCAGGATAATACAGAGATTTGACCCATGGAACTGCAAAACTACAGTTATAGATATGTGGCGTGTACCAGACTCTTTTAAACAGATATATTGGTGTCTCACCAGTCAGGGAGAAACTATTACAGTTTTTTTTTTACGACAAAAAATGCCTAAAGAAGGATAATACGGAGATTTGACCCATGGAACTGCAAAACCACAGTTATAGATATCTGGCATACACCAGAATCTTTTAAACAGATATATTGGTGTCTGACCCGTCAGGGAGACACTATTACAGTTTTTTTTTTACGGCAAACATTACCAAAAGAAGGATAATACAGAGATTTGACCCGTGGAACTGCAAAACCACAGTTATAGTTATGTGGCGTACACCAGAATCTTTTAAAGAGCTATATTGTTGTCTGACCAGTCAGAGAGACACTATTACAGGTTTTTTATTCAAGTCAAAAATACAGAAATTTGACCAGTGGAACTGCAAAACCACAGTTCTATTTCTCTGGCCTACACCAGAATCTATTAAACAGATATACTGGTGTCTGACCAGTCAGGGAGACACTATTACAGTTTTTTTTTTTACGACAAAAAATGCCAAAAGCAGGATAATACAGAGATTTGACCCGTGAAACTGCAAAACCACAGTTCTATTTCTCGGGCCTACACCAGACTCTTTTAAACAGATATATTGGTGTCTGACCAGTCAGGGAGACACTATAACAATTTTTTTTTATGGTAAAAAATGCCAAAATCAGGATAATACAAAGATTTGACCCGTGGAACTTCAAAACCACAGTTATAGTTATGTGGCATACACCAGAATCTTTTAAACAGATATATTGGTGTCTGACCAGTCAGGGAGGCACTATTACAGTATTTTTATGGAAAAAATGCCAAAAGCAGGATAATACAGAGATTTGACCTGTGAAACTACAAAACCACATGTCTATTTCTCTGGCCTACACCAGACTCTTTTAAACAGATATATTGGTGTCTGACCCGTCAGGGAGACACTATTACAGTCTTATTTAATGGTAAAAAATGCCAAAATTAGGATAATACAAAGATTTGACATGTGGATCTTCAAAACCACAGTTATAGTTATGTGGTGTACACCAGAATCTTTTAAACAGATATATTGTTGTCTGACAAGTCAGGGAGACACTATTACAGTTTTTTTTACGGAAAAAATGCCAAAAGCAGGATAATACAGAGATTTGACCTGTGAAACTGCAAAACCACAGTTCTATTTCTCTGGTCTACACCAGACTCTTTTAAACAGATATATTGGTGTATGACTAGTCAGGGAGACACTATTACAGTTGTTTTTTTTATGGCAAAAAATGCCAAAAGCAGGATAATACAGAGATTTGACCCGTGGAACTGCAAAACCACAGTTATAGTTATGTGGCGTACACCAGAATCTTTTAAACAGATATATTGGTGTCTGACCAGTCAGGGAGACACTATTACAGTTTTTTTTACGGCAAAAAATGCCAAAAGCAGGATAATACAGAGATTTGACACGTGGGACTGCAAAACCACAGTTATAGTTATGTGGCGTACACCAGAATCTTTTAAACAGATATATTGGTGTCTGACCAGTCAGGGAGACAGTATTACAGTTTTTTTTTACGGCAAAAAATTCCAAAAGCAGGATAATACAGAGATTTGACCCATGGAACTGCAAAACCACAGTTCTATTTCTCTGGCCTACACCAGTCTCTTTTAAACAGATATATTGGTGTCTGACCAGTCAGGGAGACACTATTACAGTTTTTTTTTATGGCAAAATATGCCAAATGCAGGATAATCCAGAGATTTGAACTTTGGAACTGTAAAACCACAGTTATAGTCATGTGGCGTACACCAGAATATTTTAAACAGATATAATGGTGTCTGACCAGTCAGGGAGACACTATTACAGGTTTTTTTTTGGCAAAAAATGCCAAAAGCAGGATAATACAGAGATTTGACCCATGGAACTGCAAAACCACAGTTCTATTTCCCTGGCCTACACCAGACTCTTTTAAACAGATATATTGGTGTCTGACCAGTCAGGGAGACACTATTACTGTTTTTTTTACGGCAAAATATGTCAAAAGCAGAATAATACAGAGATTTGAACAGTGGAACGGCAAAACCACAGTTATAGTCATGTGGCGTACACCAGAATCTTTTAAACAGATATATTGGTGTCTGACCAGTCAGGGAGACACTATTACAGTTTTTTTTTAACGACAAAAAATGCCAAAAGCAAGATAATACAGAGATTTTACCCGTGGAACAGCAAAAGCACAGTTATAATTTTTTGGCGTACACAAGAATCTTTTAAACAGATATATTGGTGTCTGACCAGTCAATGAGACACTATTACAGTTTTTTTTATGGTAAAAAATGCCAAAAGCAGGATAATACAAAGATTTGACCCGTGGAACTTCAAAACCACAGTTATAGTTATGTGGCGTACACCAGAATCTTTTAAACAGATATATTGATGTCTGACCAGTCAGGGAGACACTATTACAGTTTTTTTTACGGCAAAAAATGCCAAAAGCAGGATAATACAGAGATTTGACCCGTGAAACTTCAAAACCACAGTTCTATTACTCTGGCCTACACCAGACTCTTTTAAAAAGATATATCGGTGTCTGACCAGTCAGGGAGACACTATTACAGTTTTTTTTTTTACGACAAAAAACGCCAAAAGAAGGATAACACAGAGATTTGACCCGTGGAACTGCAAAACCACAGTTATAGTTATGTGGCGTACACCAGAATCTTTTAAACAGATATATTGTTGTCTGACCAGTCAGGGAGACACTATTACAGTTTTTTTTACGGAAAAAATGCCAAAAGCAGGATAAAACAGAGATTTGACCCGTGAAACTGCAAAACGCCAGTTCTATTTCTTTGGCCTACACCAGACTCTTTTAAACAGATATATTGGTGTCTGACCAGTCAGGGAGACACTATTACAATTGTTTTTTTTACGGCAAAAAATGCCAAAAGCAGGATAATACAGAGATTTGACCCGTGAAACTTCAAAACCACAGTTCTATTACTCTGGCCTACACCAGACTCTTTTAAAAAGATATATCGGTGTCTGACCAGTCAGGGAGACACTATTACAGTTTTTTTTTTTACGACAAAAAACGCCAAAAGAAGGATAACACAGAGATTTGACCCGTGGAACTGCAAAACCACAGTTATAGTTATGTGGCGTACACCAGAATCTTTTAAACAGATATATTGTTGTCTGACCAGTCAGGGAGACACTATTACAGTTTTTTTTATGGAAAAAATGCCAAAAGCAGAATAAAACAGAGATTTGACCCGTGAAACTGCAAAACGCCAGTTCTATTTCTTTGGCCTACACCAGACTCTTTTAAACAGATATATTGGTGTCTGACCAGTCAGGGAGACACTATTACAGTTGTTTTTTTTACGGCAAAAAATGCCAAAAGCAGGATAATACAGAGATTTGACCCTTGGAACTGCAAAACCACAGTTATAGTTATGTGGCGTACACCAGAATCTTTTAAACAGATATATTGTTGTCTGACCAGTCAGGGAGACACTATTACAGTTTTTATTTTTCACAGCAAAAATACAGAAATTTGACCCGTGGAACTGCAAAACCGCAGTTCTATTTCTCTGGCCTACACGAGAATCTTTTAAACAGATATACTGGTGTCTGACCAGTCAGAGAGACACTATTACAGTTTTTTTTGCGGCAAAATATGCCAAAAGCAGGATAATACAGAGATTTGACCCGTGGAACTGCAAAACCACAGTTATAGTTATGTGGCGTACATCAGAATCTTTTAAACAGATATATTGGTGCCTGACCAGTCAGATAGACACTATTACAGGTTTTTTTTACGGCAAAAAATCCCAAAAGCAGGATAATACAGAGATTTGACCCATGGAACTGCAAAACCACAGTTATAGTTACGTGGTGTATACAAGACTCTTTTAAACAGATATATTGGTGTCTGACCAGTCAGGGAGACACTATTACAGTTTTTTTTTTACGGAAAAAATGCCAAAAGCAGGATAATACAGAGATTTGACCCGTGAAACTGCAAAACCACAGTTCTATTTCTCTGGTCTACACCAGACTCTTTTAAACAGATATATTGGTGTCTGACCAGTCAGTGAGACAATATTAAATTTTTTTTTTATGGTAAAAAATGCCAAAATTAGGATAATACAAAGATTTGACATGTGGATCTTCAAAACCACAGTTATAGTTATGTGATGTACACCAGAATCTTTTAAACAGATAAATTGTTGTCTGACCAGTCAGGGAGACACTATTACAGGTTTTTTTTCACGGCAAAAATACAGAAATTTGACCCGTGGAACTGCAAAACCACAGTTTTATTTCTCTGGCCTACACCAGAATCTTTTAAACAGATATACTGGTGTCTGACCAGTCAGGGAGACACTATTATAGTTTTTTTTACGGCAAAATTTGCCAAAAGCAGGATAATACAGAGATTTGACCCGTGGAACTGCAAAACCACAGTTATAGTTATGTGGCGCACACCAGAATCTTTTAAACAGATATATTGGTGTCTGACCAGTCAGAGAGACACTATTACAGTTTTTTTTTACGACAAAAAATGCCAAAAGAAGGATAATATAGAGATCTGACCTGTGGAACTGCAAAACCACAGTTATAGTTATGTGGCGTACACCAGAATCTTTTAAACAGATATATTGGTGTCTGACAAGTCAGGGAGACACTATTACAGTTTTTTTTACGGCAAAAAATCCCAAAAGCAGGATAATACAGAGATTTGACCCATGGAACTGCAAAACCACAGTTATAGTTATGTGGCGTATACCAGAATCTTATAAACCAATATATTGGTGTCTGAGCAGTCAGGGAGACACTATTACTGTTTTTTTTTATGGCAAAAAATGCCAAAAGCAGGGTAATACTGAGATTTGACCCGTGGAGCTGCAAAACCACAGTTCTATTTCTATGGCCTACACCAGACTCTTTTAAACAGATATATTGGTGTCTGACCAGTCAGGGAGACATTATTACAGTTTTTTTTTTAACGACAAAAAATGCCAAAAGCAGGATAATACAGAGATTTGACCCATGGAACTGCAAAACCACAGTTGTAGTTATGTTGCGTACACCAGAATATTTTAAAGAGATATATTGTTGTCTGACCAGTCAGGGAGACACTATTACAGGTTTTTTTTTCACGTCAAAAATACAGAAATTTGACCCATGGAACTGCAAAACCACAGTTCTTTTTCTCTGGCCTACACCAGAATCTTTTAAACAGATATACTGGTGTCTGACCAGTCAGGGAGACACTATTACAGTTTTTTTTACGGCAAAATATGCCAAAAGCAGGATAATACAGAGATTTTGACTCGTGGAACTGCAAAACCACAGTTATAGTTATGTGGCGCACACCAGAATCTTTTAAACAGATATATTGGTGTCTGACCAGTCAGGGAGACACTATTACAGATTTTTTTTTACGACAAAAAATGCCAAAAGAAGGATAATATAGAGATTTAACCTGTGGAACAGCAAAACCACAGTTATAGTTATGTGGCGTACACCAGAATCTTTTAAACAGATATATTGGTGTCTGACCAGTCAGGGAGACACTATTACAGTTTATTTTTTACGGCAAAAAAATGCCGAAAGCAGGATAATACAGAGATTTGAACCGTGGAACTGCATAACCACAGTTCTATTTCTCTGGCCTACACCAGAATATTTTAAACAGATATATTGGTGTCTGACAAGTCCGGGAGACACTAATACAGTTTTTTTACGGCAAAAAATCCCAAAAGCATGATAATACAGAGATTTGACCCATGAAACTGCAAAACCACAGTTATAGGTATGTGGCGTATACCAGAATCTTATAAACCGATATATTGGTGTCTGAGCAGTCAGGGAGACACTATTACTGTTTTTTTTTATGGCAAAAAATGCCAAAAGCAGGAAAATACAGAGATTTGACCCATGGAACTGCAAAACCACAGTTCTATTTCTCTGGCCTACACCAGACTCTTTTAAACAGATATACTGGTGTCTGACCAGTCAGGGAGACACTATTACAGTTTTTTTTTACGGCAAAATATGCCAAAAGCAGGATAATACAGATATTTGAACTTTGTAACTGTAAAACCACAGTTATAGTCATGTGGCGTACACCAGAATATTTTAAACAGATATATTGGTGTCTGACCAGTCAGGGAGACATTATTACAGTTTTTTTTAACGACAAAAAATGCCAAAAGCAGGATAATACAGAGATTTGACCCATGGAACTGCAAAACCACAGTTGTAGTTATGTGGCGTACACCAGAATATTTTAAAGAGATATATTGTTGTCTGACCAGTCAGGGACACACTATTACAGGTTTTTTTTTCACGTCAAAAATACAGAAATTTGACCCGTGGAACTGCAAAACCACAGTTTTATTTCTCTGGCCTACACCAGAATCTTTTAAACAGATATACTGGTGTCTGACCAGTCAGGAAGACACTATTACAGTTTTTTTTGTACGGCAAAAAATGCAAAAAGCAGGATAATACAGAGATTTGAACTTTGTAACTGTAAAACCACAGTTATAGTCATGTGGCGTACACCAGAATATTTTAAACAGATATATTGGTGTCTGACCAGTCAGGGAGACATTATTATAGTTTTTTTTAATGACAAAAAATGCCAAAAGCAGGATCATACAGAGATTTGACCCATGGAACTGCAAAACCACAGTTGTAGTTATGTGGCGTACACCAGAATATTTTAAAGAGATATATTGTTGTCTGACCAGTCAGGGAGACACTATTACAGGTTTTTTTTTCACGTCAAAAATACAGAAATTTGACCCGTGGAACTGCAAAACCACAGTTCTATTTCTCTGGCCTACACCAGAATCTTTTAAACAGATATACTGGTGTCTGACCAGTCAGGGAGACACTATTACAGTTTTTTTTACGGCAAAATATGCCAAAAGCAGGATAATACAGAGATTTGACCCGTGGAACTGCAAAACCACAGTTATAGTTATGTGGCGCACACCAGAATCTTTTAAACAGATATATTGGTGTCTGACCAGTCAGGGAGACACTATTACAGATTTTTTTTTACGACAAAAAAATGCCAAAAGAAGAATAATATAGAGATTTGACCTGTGGAACAGCAAAACCACAGTTATAGTTATGTGGCGTACACCAGAATCTTTTAAACAGATTCAAAGAGAGTGAGATGCCAGCTCCTTTCATTCAGTCAGTAGCTTCAAACATTTCTGGACGTTTTTCAATGGCAAAAATCAATGAATATTGTAAATGCACAAACAGTAATTTCTGCACATTGCAAGGTGCAATTCTGAAATTTTTTGCTTTTTCCTGCTCCTCTTAGCATGATAAAGAAGATTCAAAGAGAGTGAGATGCCAGCTCTTTTTATTCAGTCAGTAGCTTCAAACATTTCTGGTATATGAATAACATGATGTTTTTCAATGGCAAAAATCAATGAATATTGTAAATGCACAAACAGTAATTTCTCCGCATTGCAAGGTGCAATTCTGAAATTTTTTGCTTTTTCCTGCTCCTCTTAGCATGATAAAGAAGATTCAAAGAGAGTGTCTGACCAGTCAGGGAGACACTATTACAGTTTTTTTTTTACGACAAAAAATGCCAAAAGAAGGAAAATATAGAGATTTGACCTGTGGAACTGCAAAACCACAGTTATAGTTATGTGGCGTACACCAGAATCTTTTAAACAGATATATTGGTGTCTGCCCAGTCAGGGAGACAGTATTACAGTTTATTTTTTACGGCAAAAAATGCCGAAAGCAGGATAATACAGAGATTTGACCGGTGGAGCTGCAAAACCACAGTTCTATTTCTATGGCCTACACCAGACTCTTTTAAACAGATATATTAGTGTCTGACCAGTCAGGAAGACACTATTACAGTTTTTTTCTACGGCAAAAAATGCAAAAAGCAGGATAATACAGAGATTTGAACCGTGGAACTGCATAACCACAGTTCTATTTCTCTGGCCTACACCAGAATATTTTAAACAGATATATTGGTGTCTGACAAGTCCGGGAGACACTAATACAGTTTTTTTACGGCAAAAAATCCCAAAAGCATGATAATACAGAGATTTGACCCATGAAACTGCAAAACCACAGTTATAGGTATGTGGCGTATACCAGAATCTTATAAACCGATATATTGGTGTCTGAGCAGTCAGGGAGACACTATTACTGTTTTTTTTTATGGCAAAAAATGCCAAAAGCAGGAAAATACAGAGATTTGACCCATGGAACTGCAAAACCACAGTTCTATTTCTCTGGCCTACACCAGACTCTTTTAAACAGATATACTGGTGTCTGACCAGTCAGGGAGACACTATTACAGTTTTTTTTTACGGCAAAATATGCCAAAAGCAGGATAATACAGATATTTGAACTTTGTAACTGTAAAACCACAGTTATAGTCATGTGGCGTACACCAGAATATTTTAAACAGATATATTGGTGTCTGACCAGTCAGGGAGACATTATTACAGTTTTTTTTAACGACAAAAAATGCCAAAAGCAGGATAATACAGAGATTTGACCCATGGAACTGCAAAACCACAGTTGTAGTTATGTGGCGTACACCAGAATATTTTAAAGAGATATATTGTTGTCTGACCAGTCAGGGACACACTATTACAGGTTTTTTTTTCACGTCAAAAATACAGAAATTTGACCCGTGGAACTGCAAAACCACAGTTTTATTTCTCTGGCCTACACCAGAATCTTTTAAACAGATATACTGGTGTCTGACCAGTCAGGAAGACACTATTACAGTTTTTTTTGTACGGCAAAAAATGCAAAAAGCAGGATAATACAGAGATTTGAACTTTGTAACTGTAAAACCACAGTTATAGTCATGTGGCGTACACCAGAATATTTTAAACAGATATATTGGTGTCTGACCAGTCAGGGAGACATTATTATAGTTTTTTTTAATGACAAAAAATGCCAAAAGCAGGATCATACAGAGATTTGACCCATGGAACTGCAAAACCACAGTTGTAGTTATGTGGCGTACACCAGAATATTTTAAAGAGATATATTGTTGTCTGACCAGTCAGGGAGACACTATTACAGGTTTTTTTTTCACGTCAAAAATACAGAAATTTGACCCGTGGAACTGCAAAACCACAGTTCTATTTCTCTGGCCTACACCAGAATCTTTTAAACAGATATACTGGTGTCTGACCAGTCAGGGAGACACTATTACAGTTTTTTTTACGGCAAAATATGCCAAAAGCAGGATAATACAGAGATTTGACCCGTGGAACTGCAAAACCACAGTTATAGTTATGTGGCGCACACCAGAATCTTTTAAACAGATATATTGGTGTCTGACCAGTCAGGGAGACACTATTACAGATTTTTTTTTACGACAAAAAAATGCCAAAAGAAGAATAATATAGAGATTTGACCTGTGGAACAGCAAAACCACAGTTATAGTTATGTGGCGTACACCAGAATCTTTTAAACAGATTCAAAGAGAGTGAGATGCCAGCTCCTTTCATTCAGTCAGTAGCTTCAAACATTTCTGGACGTTTTTCAATGGCAAAAATCAATGAATATTGTAAATGCACAAACAGTAATTTCTGCACATTGCAAGGTGCAATTCTGAAATTTTTTGCTTTTTCCTGCTCCTCTTAGCATGATAAAGAAGATTCAAAGAGAGTGAGATGCCAGCTCTTTTTATTCAGTCAGTAGCTTCAAACATTTCTGGTATATGAATAACATGATGTTTTTCAATGGCAAAAATCAATGAATATTGTAAATGCACAAACAGTAATTTCTCCGCATTGCAAGGTGCAATTCTGAAATTTTTTGCTTTTTCCTGCTCCTCTTAGCATGATAAAGAAGATTCAAAGAGAGTGTCTGACCAGTCAGGGAGACACTATTACAGTTTTTTTTTTACGACAAAAAATGCCAAAAGAAGGAAAATATAGAGATTTGACCTGTGGAACTGCAAAACCACAGTTATAGTTATGTGGCGTACACCAGAATCTTTTAAACAGATATATTGGTGTCTGCCCAGTCAGGGAGACAGTATTACAGTTTATTTTTTACGGCAAAAAATGCCGAAAGCAGGATAATACAGAGATTTGACCGGTGGAGCTGCAAAACCACAGTTCTATTTCTATGGCCTACACCAGACTCTTTTAAACAGATATATTAGTGTCTGACCAGTCAGGAAGACACTATTACAGTTTTTTTCTACGGCAAAAAATGCAAAAAGCAGGATAATACAGAGATTTGACCAGTGGAAGTGCAAAACCACAGTTATAATTATGTGGCGTACACCAGAATCTTTTAAACAGATATATTGGTGTCTGAACAGTCAGGGAGACACTATTACAGTTTTATTTTACGGCAAAATATGCCAAAAGCAGGATAATACAGAGATTTGAACTTTGGAACTGCAAAACCACAGTTATAGTCATATGGCGTACACCAGAATATTTTAAACAGATATATTGGTGTCTGACCAGTCAGGGAGACACTATTACAGTTTTTTTTTTACGGCAAAATATGCCAAAAGCAGGATAATACAGAGATTTGAACTTTGTAACTGTAAAACCACAGTTATAGTCATGTGGCGTACACCAGAATATTTTAAACAGATATATTGGTGTCTGACCAGTCAGGGAGACATTATTACAGTTTTTTTTAACGACAAAAAATGCCAAAAGCAGGATAATACAGAGATTTGACCCATGGAACTGCAAAACCACAGTTGTAGTTATGTGGCGTACACCAGAATATTTTAAAGAGATATATTGTTGTCTGACCAGTCAGGGACACACTATTACAGGTTTTTTTTTCACGTCAAAAATACAGAAATTTGACCCGTGGAACTGCAAAACCACAGTTTTATTTCTCTGGCCTACACCAGAATCTTTTAAACAGATATACTGGTGTCTGACCAGTCAGGAAGACACTATTACAGTTTTTTTTGTACGGCAAAAAATGCAAAAAGCAGGATAATACAGAGATTTGAACTTTGTAACTGTAAAACCACAGTTATAGTCATGTGGCGTACACCAGAATATTTTAAACAGATATATTGGTGTCTGACCAGTCAGGGAGACATTATTATAGTTTTTTTTAATGACAAAAAATGCCAAAAGCAGGATCATACAGAGATTTGACCCATGGAACTGCAAAACCACAGTTGTAGTTATGTGGCGTACACCAGAATATTTTAAAGAGATATATTGTTGTCTGACCAGTCAGGGAGACACTATTACAGGTTTTTTTTTCACGTCAAAAATACAGAAATTTGACCCGTGGAACTGCAAAACCACAGTTCTATTTCTCTGGCCTACACCAGAATCTTTTAAACAGATATACTGGTGTCTGACCAGTCAGGGAGACACTATTACAGTTTTTTTTACGGCAAAATATGCCAAAAGCAGGATAATACAGAGATTTGACCCGTGGAACTGCAAAACCACAGTTATAGTTATGTGGCGCACACCAGAATCTTTTAAACAGATATATTGGTGTCTGACCAGTCAGGGAGACACTATTACAGATTTTTTTTTACGACAAAAAAATGCCAAAAGAAGAATAATATAGAGATTTGACCTGTGGAACAGCAAAACCACAGTTATAGTTATGTGGCGTACACCAGAATCTTTTAAACAGATTCAAAGAGAGTGAGATGCCAGCTCCTTTCATTCAGTCAGTAGCTTCAAACATTTCTGGACGTTTTTCAATGGCAAAAATCAATGAATATTGTAAATGCACAAACAGTAATTTCTGCACATTGCAAGGTGCAATTCTGAAATTTTTTGCTTTTTCCTGCTCCTCTTAGCATGATAAAGAAGATTCAAAGAGAGTGAGATGCCAGCTCTTTTTATTCAGTCAGTAGCTTCAAACATTTCTGGTATATGAATAACATGATGTTTTTCAATGGCAAAAATCAATGAATATTGTAAATGCACAAACAGTAATTTCTCCGCATTGCAAGGTGCAATTCTGAAATTTTTTGCTTTTTCCTGCTCCTCTTAGCATGATAAAGAAGATTCAAAGAGAGTGTCTGACCAGTCAGGGAGACACTATTACAGTTTTTTTTTTACGACAAAAAATGCCAAAAGAAGGAAAATATAGAGATTTGACCTGTGGAACTGCAAAACCACAGTTATAGTTATGTGGCGTACACCAGAATCTTTTAAACAGATATATTGGTGTCTGCCCAGTCAGGGAGACACTATTACAGTTTATTTTTTACGGCAAAAAATGCCGAAAGCAGGATAATACAGAGATTTGACCGGTGGAGCTGCAAAACCACAGTTCTATTTCTATGGCCTACACCAGACTCTTTTAAACAGATATATTAGTGTCTCACCAGTCAGGAAGACACTATTACAGTTTTTTTCTACGGCAAAAAATGCAAAAAGCAGGATAATACAGAGATTTGACCAGTGGAAGTGCAAAACCACAGTTATAATTATGTGGCGTACACCAGAATCTTTTAAACAGATATATTGGTGTCTGAACAGTCAGGGAGACACTACTACAGTTTTATTTTACGGCAAAATATGCCAAAAGCAGGATAATACAGAGATTTGAACTTTGGAACTGCAAAACCACAGTTATAGTCATATGGCGTACACCAGAATATTTTAAACAGATATATTGGTGTCTGACCAGTCAGGGAGACACTATTACAGTTTTTTTTTACGGCAAAGAAAGCCAAAAGCTGGATAATACAGAGATTTGACCCATGGAACTGCAAAACCACAGTTCTATTTCTCTGGCCTACACCAGACTCTTTTAAACAGATATATTGGTGTCTGACCAGTCAGGGAGACGCTATTACAGTTTTTTTTTATAACAAAAAATGTCAAAAGCAGGATAATACAGAGGTTTGACCCGTGGAACTGCAAAAGCACAGTTATAATTATGTGGCGTACACAAGAATCTTTTAAACAGATATATTGGTGTCTGACCAGTCAGGGAGACACTATTACAGTATTTTTATGGTAAAAAATGCCAAAAGCAGGATAATACAAAGATTTGACCCATGGAACATCAAAACCACAGTTATAGTTATGTGGCGTACACCAGAATCTTTTAAACAGATATATTGGTGTCTGACCAGTCAGGGAGACACTATTACAGTTTTTTTTACGGCAAAAAATGCCAAAAGCAGGATAATACAGAGATTTGACCCGTGAAACTGCAAAACCACAGTTCTATTACTCTGGCCTACACCAGACTCTTTTAAACAGATATATCGGTGTCTGACCAGTCAGGGAGACACTATTACAGTTTTTTTTCTTACGACAAAAAATGCCAAAAGAAGGATAATACAGAGATTTGACCCGTGGAACTGCAAAACCACACTTATAGTTATGTGGCGTACACCAGAATCTTTTAAAGAGATATATTGTTGTCTGACCAGTCAGGGAGACAATATTACAGTTTTTTATTACGGCAAAAAATCCCAAAAGCAGGATAATACAGAGATTTCACCCGTGGAACTGCAAAACCACAGTTCTATTTCTCTGGCCTACACCAGAATCTTTTAAACAGATATATTGGTGTCTGACCAGTCAGGGAGACACTATTACAGTTTTTTTTTACGGCAAAAAATCCCAAAAGCAGGATAATACAGAGATTTGACCAGTGGAACTGCAAAACCACAGTTCTATTTCTCTGGCCTACACCAGAATATTTTATACAGATATATTGGTGTCTGACCAGTCAGGGAGACACTATTACAGTTTTTTTTTTACGGCAAAAAATGCAAAAAGCAGGATAATACAGAGATTTGACCCGTGGAAGAGCAAAACCACAGTTATAATTATGTGGCGTACACCAGAATCTTTTAAACAGATATATTGGTGTCTGACCAGTCAGGAAGACACTATTGCAGTTTTTTTTTCGGCAAAATATGCCAAAAGCAGGATAATACAGAGATTTGAACCATGGAACTGCAAAACCACAGTTATAGTCATGTGGCGTACATCAGAATCTTTTTAACAGATATATTGGTGTCTGACCAGTCAGGGAGACACTATTACAGTTTTTTTTTAACGGCAAAAAATGCCAAAAGCAGGATAACACAGAGATTTGACCCATGGAACTGCAAAACCACAGTTCTATTTCTCTGGCCTACACCAGACTCTTTTAAACAGATATATTGGTGTCTGACCAGTCAGGTAGACACTATTACAGTTTTTTTTTTACAACAAAAAATGCCAAAACCAGGATAATACAGAGATTTGACCCATGGAACTGCAAAAGCACAGTTATAATTATGCGGCGTACACAAGAATCTTTTAAACAGATATATTGGTGTCTGACCTGTCAGGGCGACACTATTACAGTTTTTTTTAATGTCAAAATATGCCAAAAGCAGGATAATACAGAGATTTGAACTGTGGAACTGCAAAACCACAGTTATAGTCATGTGGCGTACACTAGAATATTTTAAACAGATATATTGGTGTCTGACCAGTCAGGGAGACACTATTACAGTTTTTTATTACGGCAAAAAATCCCAAAAGCAGGATAATACAGAGATTTGACCCGTGGAACTGCAAAACCACAGTTCTATTTCTCTGGCCTACACCAGAATCTTTTAAACAGATATATTGGTGTCTGACCAGTCAGGGAGACACTATTACAGTTTTTTTTTACGGCAAAAAATCCCAAAAGCAGGATAATACAGAGATTTGACCCGTGGAACTGCAAAACCACAGTTTTATTTCTCTGGCCTACACCAGAATATTTTAAACAGATATATTGGTGTCTGACCAGTCAGGGAGACACTATTACAGTTTTTTTTTTACGGCAAAAAATGCAAAAAGCAGGATAATACAGAGATTTGACCCGTGGAAGAGGAAAACCACAGTTATAATTATGTGGCGTGCACCAGAATCTTTTAAACAGACATATTGGTGTCTGACCAGTCAGGAAGACACTATTACAGTTTTTTTTTATGGCAAAAAATGCAAAAAGCTGGATAATACAGAGATTTGACCTGTGGAAGAGCAAAACCACAGTTATAATTATGTGGCGTACACCAGAATCTTTTAAACAGATATATTGGTGTCTGACCAGTCAGGAAGACACTATTGCAGTTTTTTTTTCGGCAAAATATGCCAAAAGCAGGATAATACAGAGATTTGAACCATGGAACTGCAAAACCACAGTTATAGTCATGTGGCGTACATCAGAATCTTTTTAACAGATATATTGGTGTCTGACCAGTCAGGGAGACACTATTACAGTTTTTTTTTAACGGCAAAAAATGCCAAAAGCAGGATAACACAGAGATTTGACCCATGGAACTGCAAAACCACAGTTCTATTTCTCTGGCCTACACCAGACTCTTTTAAACAGATATATTGGTGTCTGACCAGTCAGGTAGACACTATTACAGTTTTTTTTTTACGACAAAAAATGCCAAAACCAGGATAATACAGAGATTTGACCCATGGAACTGCAAAAGCACAGTTATAATTATGCGGCGTACACAAGAATCTTTTAAACAGATATATTGGTGTCTGACCTGTCAGGGCGACACTATTACAGTTTTTTTTAATGTCAAAATATGCCAAAAGCAGGATAATACAGAGATTTGAACTGTGGAACTGCAAAACCACAGTTATAGTCATGTGGCGTACACTAGAATATTTTAAACAGATATATTGGTGTCTGACCAGTCAGGGAGACACTATTACAGTTTTTTATTACGGCAAAAAATCCCAAAAGCAGGATAATACAGAGATTTGACCCGTGGAACTGCAAAACCACAGTTCTATTTCTCTGGCCTACACCAGAATCTTTTAAACAGATATATTGGTGTCTGACCAGTCAGGGAGACACTATTACAGTTTTTTTTTATGGCAAAAAATCCCAAAAGCAGGATAATACAGAGATTTGACCCGTGGAACTGCAAAACCACAGTTCTATTTCTCTGGCCTACACCAGAATATTTTAAACAGATATATTGGTGTCTGACCAGTCAGGGAGACACTATTACAGTTTTTTTTTTACGGCAAAAAATGCAAAAAGCAGGATAATACAGAGATTTGACCCGTGGAAGAGGAAAACCACAGTTATAATTATGTGGCGTGCACCAGAATCTTTTAAACAGACATATTGGTGTCTGACCAGTCAGGAAGACACTATTACAGTTTTTTTTTACGGCAAAAAATGCAAAAAGCTGGATAATACAGAGATTTGACCTGTGGAAGAGCAAAACCACAGTTATAATTATGTGGCGTACACCAGAATCTTTTAAACAGATATATTGGTGTCTGACCAGTCAGGAAGACACTATTGCAGTTTTTTTTTCGGCAAAATATGCCAAAATCAGGATATTACAGAGATTTGAACCATGGAACTGCAAAACCACAGTTATAGTCATGTGGCGTACATCAGAATCTTTTTAACAGATATATTGGTGTCTGACCAGTCAGGGAGACACTATTACAGTTTTTTTTTAATGGCAAAAAATGCCAAAAGCAGAATAACACAGAGATTTGACCCATGGAACTGCAAAACCACAGTTCTATTTCTCTGGCCTACACCAGACTCTTTTAAACAGATATATTGGTGTCTGACCAGTCAGGTAGACACTATTACAGTTTTTTTTTTACGACAAAAAAATGCCAAAACCAGGATAATACAGAGATTTGACCCATCGTACTGCAAAAGCACAGTTATAATTATGTGGCGTACACAAGAATCTTTTAAACAGATATATTGGTGTCTGACCTGTCAGAGCGACAATATTACAGTTTTTTTAATGGCAAAATATGCCAAAAGCAGGATAATACAGAGATTTGAACTGTGGAACTGCAAAACCACAGTTATAGTCATGTGGCGTACACTAGAATATTTTAAACAGATATATTGGTGTCTGACCAGTCAGGGAGACACTATTACAGTTTTTTTTACGCCAAAAAATGCCAAAAGCAGGATAATATAGAGATTCGACCCATGGAACTGCAAAACCACAGTTCTATTTCTCTGGCCTACACCAGACTCTTTTAAACAGATATATTGGTGTCTGACCAGTCAGGGAGACACTATTACAGTTTTTTTTTTACGGCAAAAAATGCAAAAAGCTGGATAATACAGAGATTTGACCCGTGGAAGAGCAAAACCACAGTTCTATTTCTCTGGCCTACACCAGACTCTTTTAAACAGATATATTGGTGTCTGACCAGTCAGGGAGACACTATTACAGTTTTTTTTTCACGGCAAAAATACAGAAATTTGACCCATGGAACTGCAAAACCACAGTTCTATTTCTCTGGCCTACACCAGAATCTTTTAAACAGATATATTGGTGTCTGACCAGTCAGGGAGACACTATTACTGTTTTTTTTACGGCAAAAAATGCCAAATGCAGGATAATACAGAGATTTGACCAATGGAACTGCAAACCCACAGTTATAGTTATTTGGCGTACACCAGAATCTTTTAAACAGATATATTGGTGTCTGACCAGTCAGGGAGACACTATTACTGTTTTTTTTTTTTGGCAAAAAATGAAAAAAGCAGGATAATACACAGATTTGACCCGTGGAGCTGCAAAACCACAGTTCTATTTCTATGGCCTACACCAGACTCTTTTAAACAGATATATTGGTGTCTGACCAGTCAGGAAGACACTATTACAGTTTTTTTTTACGGCAAAAAATGCAAAAAGCAGGATAATACAGAGATTTGACCAGTGAAAGTGCAAAACCACAGTTATAATTATGTGGCGTACACCAGAATCTTTTAAACAGATATATTGGTGTCTGAACAGTCAGGGAGACACTTTGGCAATTTTATTATACGGCAAAAAATTCCAAAAGCAGGAAAATACAGAGATTTGACCCATGGAACTGCAAAACCACAGTTCTATTTCTCTGGCCTACACCAGACTCTTTTAAACAGATATATTGGTGTCTGACCAGTCAGGGAGACACTATTACAGTTTTTTTTTATGGCAAAATATGCCAAAAGCAGGATAATACAGAGATTTGAACTTTGGAACTGCAAAACCACAGTTATAGTCATATGGAGTACACCAGAATATTTTAAACAGATATATTGGTGTCTGACCAGTCAGGGAGACACTATTACAGTTTTTTTTTACGGCAAAGAAAGCCAAAAGCAGGATAATACAGAGATTTGACCCATGGAACTGCAAAACCACAGTTCTATTTCTCTGGCCTACACGAGACTCTTTTAAACAGATATATTGGTGTCTGACCAGTCAGGGAGACACTATTACAGTTTTTTTTACGGCAAAATATGCCAAAACCAGGATAATACAGAGATTTGACCCGTGGAACTGCAAAACCACAGTGTTATTTCTCTGGCCTACACCAGACTCTTTTAAACAGATATATTGGTGTCTGACCAGTCAGGGAGACACTATTACAGTTTTTTTTTATAACAAAAAATGTCAAAAGCAGGATAATACAGAGGTTTGACCCGTGGAACTGAAAAAGCACAGTTATAGTTATGTGGCGTATACCAGAATCTTATAAACAGATATATTGGTGTCTGACCAGTCAGGGAGACACTATTACATTTTTTTTATGGCAAAAAATGCCAAAAGCAGGATAATACAAAGATTTGACCCGTGGAACTTCAAAACCACAGTTATAGTTATGTGGCGTATTCCAGAATCTTATAAACAGATATATTTGTGTCTGTCCAGTCAGGGAGACACTATTACTGTTTTTTTTAAGGCAAAAAATGCCAAAAGCAGGATAATACAGAGATTTGACCCGTGGAGCTGCAAAACCACAGTTCTATTTCTCTGGCCTACACCAGACTCTTTTAAACAGATATATTGGTGTCTGACCAGTCAGGGAGACACTATTACAGTTTTTTTTTTACGGCAAAAAATGCAAAAAGCAGGATAATACAGAGATTTGACCCGTGGAAGAGGAAAACCACAGTTATAATTATGTGGCGTACACCAGAATCTTTTAAACAGACATATTGGTGTCTGACCAGTCAGGAAGACACTATTACAGTTTTTTTTTACGGCAAAAAATGCAAAAAGCTGGATAATACAGAGATTTGACCTGTGGAAGAGCAAAACCACAGTTATAATTATGTGGCGTACACCAGAATCTTTTAAACAGATATATTGGTGTCTGACCAGTCAGGAAGACACTATTGCAGTTTTTTTTTCGGCAAAATATGCCAAAAGCAGGATATTACAGAGATTTGAACCATGGAACTGCAGAACCACAGTTATAGTCATGTGGCGTACATCAGAATCTTTTTAACAGATATATTGGTGTCTGACCAGTCAGGGAGACACTATTACAGTTTTTTTTTAACGGCAAAAAATGCCAAAAGCAGAATAACACAGAGATTTGACCCATCGAACTGCAAAAGCACAGTTATAATTATGTGGCGTACACAAGAATCTTTTAAACAGATATATTGGTGTCTGACCTGTCAGGGCGACAATATTACAGTTTTTTTAATGGCAAAATATGCCAAAAGCAGGATAATACAGAGATTTGAACTGTGGAACTGCAAAACCACAGTTATAGTCATGTGGCGTACACTAGAATATTTTAAACAGATATATTGGTGTCTGACCAGTCAGAGAGACACTATTACAGTTTTTTTTACGCCAAAAAATGACAAAAGCAGGATAATATAGAGATTTGACCCATGGAACTGCAAAACCACAGTTCTATTTCTCTGGCCTACACCAGACTCTTTTAAACAGATATATTGGTGTCTGACCAGTCAGGGAGACACTATTACAGTTTTTTTTTTACGGCAAAAAATGCAAAAAGCTGGATAATACAGAGATTTGACCCGTGGAAGAGCAAAACCACAGTTATAATTATGTGGCGTACACCAGAATATTTTAAACAGATATATTGGTGTCTGACCAGTAAGGAAGACACTATTACAGGTTTTTTTTACGGCAAAAAATGCCAAAAGCAGGATAATACAGAGATTTGACCCATGGAACTGCAAAACCACAGTTCTATTTCTCTGGCCTACACCAGACTCTTTTAAACAGATATATTGGTGTCTGACCAGTCAGGGAGACACTATTACAGTTTTTTTTTCACGGCAAAAATACAGAAATTTGACCCATGGAACTGCAAAACCACAGTTCTATTTCTCTGGCCTACACCAGAATCTTTTAAACAGATATATTGGTGTCTGACCAGTCAGGGAGACACTATTACTGTTTTTTTTTTATGGCAAAAAATGCCAAAAGCAGGATAATACAGAGATTTGACCCGTGGAGCTGCAAAACCACAGTTCTATTTCTATGGCCTACATCAGACTCTTTTAAACAGATGTATTGGTGTCTGACCAGTCAGGGAGACACTATACAGTTTTTTTACGGCAAAAAATGCAAAAAGCAGGATAATACAGAGATTTGACCAGTGGAAGTGCAAAACCACAGTTATAATTATGTGGCATACACCAGAATCTTTTAAACAGATATATTGGTGTCTGAACAGTCAGGGAGACACTATTGCAGTTTTATTATACGGCAAAAAATTCCAAAAGCAGGATAATACAGAGATTTGACCCATGGAACTGCAAAACCACAGTTCTATTTCTCTGAACTACACCAGACTCTTTTAAACAGATATATTTGTGTCTGACCAGTCAGGGAGACACTATTACAGTTTTTTTTTACGGCAAAATATGCCAAAAGCAGGATAATACAGAGATTTGAACTTTGGAACTGCAAAACCACAGTTATAGTCATATGGTGTACACCAGAATATTTTAAACAGATATATTGGTGTCTGACCAGTCAGGGAGACACTATTACAGTTTTTTTACGGCAAAATATGCAAAAAGCAAGATAATACAGAGATTTGACCCGTGGAACTGCAAAACCAGAGTTATAGTTATGTGGCGTACACCAGAATCTTTTAAACAGATATATTGGTGTCTGACCAGTCAGGGAGACACTATTACAGTTTTTTTTTATGGCAAAAAATCCCAAAAGCAGGATAATACAGAGATTTGACCCGTGGAACTGCAAAACCACAGTTCTATTTCTCTGGCCTACACCAGAATATTTTAAACAGATATCTTGGTGTCTGACCAGTCAGGGAGACACTATTACAGTTTTTTTTACGGCAAAAAATGCCAAAAGCAGGATAATACAGAGATTTGACTCGTGGAACTGCAAAACCACAGTTATAGTTATGTGGCGTACACCAGAATCTTTTAAACAGATTTATTGGTGTCTGACCAGTCAGGGAGACACTAGTACAGTTTTTTTTTAAGGCAAAAAATCCCAAAAGCAGGATAATGCAGAGACTTGACCCATGGAAATGCAAAACCACAGTTATAGTTATGTGGCGTATACCAGAATCTTATAAACAGATATATTGGTGTCTGACCAGTCAGGGAGACAGTATTACAGTTTTTTTATGGTAAAAAATGCCAAAAGCAGGATAATACAAAGATTTGACCCGTGGAACTTCAAAACCACAGTTATAGTTATGTGGCGTACACCAGAATCTTTAAAACAGATATATTGGTGTCTGACCAGTCAGGGAGACACTATTACAGTTTTTTTTACGGAAAAAAATGCCAAAAGCAGGATAATACAGAGATTTGACCCGTGAAACTGCAAAACCACAGTTCTATTACTCTGGCCTACACCAGACTCTTTTAAACAGATATATCGGTGTCTGACCAGTCAGGGAGACACTATTACAGTTTTTTTTCTTACGACAAAAAATGCCAAAAGAAGGATAATACAGAGATTTGACCCGTGGAACTGCAAAACCACACTTATAGTTATGTGGCGTACACCAGAATCTTTTAAAGAGATATATTGTTGTCTGACCAGTCAGGGAGACACTATTACAGTTTTTTTATGGTAAAAAATGCCAAAAGCAGGATAATACAAAGATTTGACCCGTGGAACTTCAAAACCACAGTTATAGTTATGTGGCGTACACCAGAATCTTTTAAGCAGATATATTGGTGTCTGACTAGTCAGGGAGACACTATTACAGTTTTTTTTACAGAAAAAAATGCCAAAAGCAGGATAATACAGAGATTTGACCCGTGAAACTGCAAAACCACAGTTCTATTACTCTGGCCTACACCAGACTCTTTTAAACAGATATATCGGTGTCTGACCAGTCAGGGAGACACTATTACAGTTTTTTTTCTTACGACAAAAAATGCCAAAAGAAGGATAATACAGAGATTTGACCCGTGGAACTGCAAAACCACAGTTCTATTTCTCTGGCCTACACCAGAATCTTTTAAACAGATATATTGGTGTCTGACCAGTCAGGGAGACACTATTACAGTTTTTTTACGGCAAAATATGCAAAAAGCAAGATAATACAGAAATTTGACCCGTGGAACTGCAAAACCAGAGTTATAGTTATGTGGCGTACAACAGAATCTTTTAAACAGATATATTGGTGTCTGACCAGTTAGGAAGACACTATTACAGGTTTTTTTTACGGCAAAAAATGCCAAAAGCAGGATAATACAGAGATTTGACCCATGGAACTGAAAAACCACAGTTCTATTTCGCTGGCCTACACCAGACTCTTTTAAACAGATATACTGGTGTCTGACCAGTCAGGGAGACACTATTACAGTTTTTTTTTACGGCAAAATATGACAAAAGCAGAATAATACAGAGATTTGAACTTTGTAACTGTAAAACCACAGTTATAGTCATGTGGCGTACACCAGAATATTTTAAACAGATATATTGGTGTCTGACCAGTCAGGGAGACATTATTATAGTTTTTTTTTACGGCAAAAAATGCAAAAAGCTGGATAATACAGAGATTTCACCTGTGGAAGAGCAAAACCACAGTTATAATTATGTGGCATACACAAGAATCTTTTAAACAGATATATTGGTGTCTGACCTGTCAGGGCGACACTATTACAGTTTTTTTTTAATGGCAAAATATGCCAAAAGCAGGATAATACAGAGATTTGAACTGTGGAACTGCAGAACCACAGTTATAGTCATGTGGCGTACACCAGAATATTTTAAACAGATATATATGTGTCTGACCAGTCAGGGAGACACTATTACAGTTTTTTTTACGCCAAAAAATGCCAAAAGCAGGATAATAGAGAGATTTGACTCGTGGAACTGCAAAACCACAGTTATAGTTATGTGGCGTACACAAGAATCTTTTAAACAGATTTATTGGTGTCTGACCAGTCAGGGAGACACTATTACAGCTTTTTTTAAGGCAAAAAATCCCAAAAGCAGGATAATGCAGAGATTTGACACATGGAAATGCAAAACCACAGTTATAGTTATGTGGCGTATACCAGAATCTTATAAACAGATATATTGGTGTCTGACCAGCCAGGGAGACACTATTCTTGTTTTTTTTACGGCAAAAAAATGCCAAATGTAGGATAATACAGAGATTTGACCCATGGAACTGCAAAACCACAGTTATAGTTATGTGGCATATACCAGAATCTTATAAACAGATATATTTGTGTCTGACCAGTCAGGGAGACACTATTACTGTTTTTTTATGGCAAAAAATGCCAAATGCAGGATAATACAGAGATTTGACCCATGGAACTGCAAAACCACAGTTAAAGTTATGTGGCGTACACCAGAATCTTTTAAACAGATATATTGGTGTCTGACCAGTCAGGGAGACACTATTACTGTTTTTTTTAAGGCAAAAAATGCCAAAAGCAAGATAATACAGAGATTTGACCCGTGGAGCTGCAAAACCACAGTTCTATTTCTCTGGCCTACACCAGACTCTTTTAAACAGATATATTGGTGTCTGACCAGTCAGGGAGACACTATTACAGTTTTTTTTTTACGGCAAAAAATGCAAAAAGCAGGATAATACAGAGATTTGACCCGTGGAAGAGCAAAACCACAGTTATAATTATGTGGCGTACACCAGAATCTTTTAAACAGATATATTGGTGTCTGACCAGTCAGGAAGACACTATTACAGTTTTTTTTTACGGCAAAAAATGCAAAAAGCTGGATAATACAGAGATTTCACCTGTGGAAGAGCAAAACCACAGTTATAATTATGTGGCATACACAAGAATCTTTTAAACAGATATATTGGTGTCTGACCTGTCAGGGCGACACTATTACAGTTTTTTTAATGGCAAAATATGCCAAAAGCAGGATAATACAGAGATTTGAACTGTGGAACTGCAGAACCACAGTTATAGTCATGTGGCGTACACCAGAATATTTTAAACAGATATATATGTGTCTGACCAGTCAGGGAGACACTATTACAGTTTTTTTTACGCCAAAAAATGCCAAAAGCAGGATAATACAGAGATTTGACTCGTGGAACTGCAAAACCACAGTTATAGTTATGTGGCGTACACCAGAATCTTTTAAACAGATTTATTGGTGTCTGACCAGTCAGGGAGACACTATTACAGCTTTTTTTAAGGCAAAAAATCCCAAAAGCAGGATAATGCAGAGATTTGACACATGGAAATGCAAAACCACAGTTATAGTTATGTGGCGTATACCAGAATCTTATAAACAGATATATTGGTGTCTGACCAGCCAGGGAGACACTATTCTTGTTTTTTTTACGGCAAAAAAATGCCAAATGTAGGATAATACAGAGATTTGACCCATGGAACTGCAAAACCACAGTTATAGTTATGTGGCATATACCAGAATCTTATAAACAGATATATTTGTGTCTGACCAGTCAGGGAGACACTATTACTGTTTTTTATATGGCAAAAAATGCCAAATGCAGGATAATACAGAGATTTGACCCATGGAACTGCAAAACCACAGTTAAAGTTATGTGGCGTACACCAGAATCTTTTAAACAGATATATTGGTGTCTGACCAGTCAGGGAGACACTATTACTGTTTTTTTTAAGGCAAAAAATGCCAAAAGCAGGATAATACAGAGATTTGACCCGTGGAGCTGCAAAACCACAGTTCTATTTCTCTGGCCTACACCAGACTCTTTTAAACAGATATATTGGTGTCTGACCAGTCAGGGAGACACTATTACAGTTTTTTTTTTACGGCAAAAAATGCAAAAAGCAGGATAATACAGAGATTTGACCCGTGGAAGAGCAAAACCACAGTTATAATTATGTGGCGTACACCAGAATCTTTTAAACAGATATATTGGTGTCTGACCAGTCAGGAAGACACTATTACAGTTTTTTTTACGGCAAAAAATGCAAAAAGCTGGATAATACAGAGATTTGACCTGTGGAAGAGCAAAACCACAGTTATAATTATGTGGCATACACAAGAATCTTTTAAACAGATATATTGGTGTCTGACCTGTCAGGGCGACACTATTACAGTTTTTTTTTAATGGCAAAATATGCCAAAAGCAGGATAATACAGAGATTTGAACTGTGGAACTGCAAAACCACAGTTATAGTCATGTGGCGTACACCAGAATATTTTAAACAGATTTATTGGTGTCTGACCAGTCAGGGAGACACTATTACAGTTTTTTTTACGCCAAAAAATGCCAAAAGCAGGATAATATAGAGATTTGACCCATGGAACTGCAAAACCACAGTTCTATTTCTCTGGCCTACACCAGACTCTTTTAAACAGATATATTGGTGTCTGACCAGTCAGGGAGACACTATTACAGTTTTTTTTTTACGGCAAAAAATGCAAAAAGCTGGATAATACAGAGATTTGACCCGTGGAAAAGCAAAACCACAGTTATAACTATGTGGCGTACACCAGAATATTTTAAACAGATATATTGGTGTCTGACCAGTTAGGAAGACACTATTACAGGTTTTTTTTATGGCAAAAAATGCCAAAAGCAGGATAATACAGAGATTTGACCCATGGAACTGCAAAACCACAGTTCTATTTCGCTGGCCTACACCAGACTCTTTTAAACAGATATACTGGTGTCTGACCAGTCAGGGAGACACTATTACAATTTTTTTTTACGGCAAAATATGCCAAAAGCAGGATAATACAGAGATTTGAACTTTGTAACTGTAAAACCACAGTTATAGTCATGTGGCGTACACCAGAATATTTTACACAGATATATTGGTGTCTGACCAGTCAGGGAGACATTATTACAGTTTTTTTTTTACGGCAAAAAATGCAAAAAGCAGGATAATACAGAGATTTGACCCGTGGAAGAGCAAAACCACAGTTATAATTATGTGGCGTACACCAGAATCTTTTAAACAGATATATTGGTGTCTGACCAGTCAGGAAGACACTATTACAGTTTTTTTTACGGCAAAAAATGCAAAAAGCTGGATAATACAGAGATTTGACCTGTGGAAGAGCAAAACCACAGTTATAATTATGTGGCATACACAAGAATCTTTTAAACAGATATATTGGTGTCTGACCTGTCAGGGCGACACTATTACAGTTTTTTTTTAATGGCAAAATATGCCAAAAGCAGGATAATACAGAGATTTGAACTGTGGAACTGCAAAACCACAGTTATAGTCATGTGGCGTACACCAGAATATTTTAAACAGATTTATTGGTGTCTGACCAGTCAGGGAGACACTATTACAGTTTTTTTTACGCCAAAAAATGCCAAAAGCAGGATAATATAGAGATTTGACCCATGGAACTGCAAAACCACAGTTCTATTTCTCTGGCCTACACCAGACTCTTTTAAACAGATATATTGGTGTCTGACCAGTCAGGGAGACACTATTACAGTTTTTTTTTTACGGCAAAAAATGCAAAAAGCTGAATAATACAGAGATTTGACCCGTGGAAAAGCAAAACCACAGTTATAACTATGTGGCGTACACCAGAATATTTTAAACAGATATATTGGTGTCTGACCAGTTAGGAAGACACTATTACAGGTTTTTTTTATGGCAAAAAATGCCAAAAGCAGGATAATACAGAGATTTGACCCATGGAACTGCAAAACCACAGTTCTATTTCGCTGGCCTACACCAGACTCTTTTAAACAGATATACTGGTGTCTGACCAGTCAGGGAGACACTATTACAATTTTTTTTTACGGCAAAATATGCCAAAAGCAGGATAATACAGAGATTTGAACTTTGTAACTGTAAAACCACAGTTATAGTCATGTGGCGTACACCAGAATATTTTACACAGATATATTGGTGTCTGACCAGTCAGGGAGACATTATTACAGTTTTTTTTTACGGCAAAAAATGCAAAAAGCTGGATAATACAGAGATTTCACCTGTGGAAGAGCAAAACCACAGTTATAATTATGTGGCATACACAAGAATCTTTTAAACAGATATATTGGTGTCTGACCTGTCAGGGCGACACTATTACAGTTTTTTTTTAATGGCAAAATATGCCAAAAGCAGGATAATACAGAGATTTGAACTGTGGAACTGCAGAACCACAGTTATAGTCATGTGGCGTACACCAGAATATTTTAAACAGATATATATGTGTCTGACCAGTCAGGGAGACACTATTACAGTTTTTTTTACGCCAAAAAATGCCAAAAGCAGGATAATACAGAGATTTGACTCGTGGAACTGCAAAACCACAGTTATAGTTATGTGGCGTACACCAGAATCTTTTAAACAGATTTATTGGTGTCTGACCAGTCAGGGAGACACTATTACAGCTTTTTTTAAGGCAAAAAATCCCAAAAGCAGGATAATGCAGAGATTTGACACATGGAAATGCAAAACCACAGTTATAGTTATGTGGCGTATACCAGAATCTTATAAACAGATATATTGGTGTCTGACCAGCCAAGGAGACACTATTCTTGTTTTTTTTACGGCAAAAAAATGCCAAATGTAGGATAATACAGAGATTTGACCCATGGAACTGCAAAACCACAGTTATAGTTATGTGGCATATACCAGAATCTTATAAACAGATATATTTGTGTCTGACCAGTCAGGGAGACACTATTACTGTTTTTTTATGGCAAAAAATGCCAAATGCAGGATAATACAGAGATTTGACCCATGGAACTGCAAAACCACAGTTAAAGTTATGTGGCGTACACCAGAATCTTTTAAACAGATATATTGGTGTCTGACCAGTCAGGGAGACACTATTACTGTTTTTTTTAAGGCAAAAAATGCCAAAAGCAGGATAATACAGAGATTTGACCCGTGGAGCTGCAAAACCACAGTTCTATTTCTCTGGCCTACACCAGACTCTTTTAAACAGATATATTGGTGTCTGACCAGTCAGGGAGACACTATTACAGTTTTTTTTTTACGGCAAAAAATGCAAAAAGCAGGATAATACAGAGATTTGACCCGTGGAAGAGCAAAACCACAGTTATAATTATGTGGCGTACACCAGAATCTTTTAAACAGATATATTGGTGTCTGACCAGTCAGGAAGACACTATTACAGTTTTTTTTACGGCAAAAAATGCAAAAAGCTGGATAATACAGAGATTTGACCTGTGGAAGAGCAAAACCACAGTTATAATTATGTGGCATACACAAGAATCTTTTAAACAGATATATTGGTGTCTGACCTGTCAGGGCGACACTATTACAGTTTTTTTTTAATGGCAAAATATGCCAAAAGCAGGATAATACAGAGATTTGAACTGTGGAACTGCAAAACCACAGTTATAGTCATGTGGCGTACACCAGAATATTTTAAACAGATTTATTGGTGTCTGACCAGTCAGGGAGACACTATTACAGTTTTTTTTACGCCAAAAAATGCCAAAAGCAGGATAATATAGAGCTTTGACCCATGGAACTGCAAAACCACAGTTCTATTTCTCTGGCCTACACCAGACTCTTTTAAACAGATATATTGGTGTCTGACCAGTCAGGGAGACACTATTACAGTTTTTTTTTTACGGCAAAAAATGCAAAAAGCTGGATAATACAGAGATTTGACCCGTGGAAAAGCAAAACCACAGTTATAACTATGTGGCGTACACCAGAATATTTTAAACAGATATATTGGTGTCTGACCAGTTAGGAAGACACTATTACAGGTTTTTTTTACGGCAAAAAATGCCAAAAGCAGGATAATACAGAGATTTGACCCATGGAACTGCAAAACCACAGTTCTATTTCGCTGGCCTACACCAGACTCTTTTAAACAGATATACTGGTGTCTGACCAGTCAGGGAGACACTATTACAGTTTTTTTTTACGGCAAAATATGCCAAAAGCAGGATAATACAGAGATTTGAACTATGTAACTGTAAAACCACAGTTATAGTCATGTGGCGTACACCAGAATATTTTAAACAGATATATTGGTGTCTGACCAGTCAGGGAGACATTATTACAGTTTTTTTTTACGACAAAAAATGCCAAAAGCAGGATAATACAGAGATTTGACCCATGGAACTGCAAAACCACAGTTGTAGTTATGTGGCGTACACCAGAATATTTTAAAAAGATATATTGTTGTCTGACCAGTCAGGGAGACACTATTACAGGTTTTTTTTTCACGTCAAAAATACAGAAATTTGACCCGTGGAACTGCAAAACCACAGTTCTATTTCTCTGGCCTACACCAGAATCTTTTAAACAGATATACTGGTGTCTGACCAGTCAGGGAGACACTATTACAGTTTTTTTTATGGCAAAATATGCCAAAAGCAGGATAATACAGAGATTTGACCCGTGGAACTGCAAAACCACAGTTATAGTTATGTGGCGCACACCAGAATCTTTTAAACAGATATATTGGTGTCTGACCAGTCAGGGAGACACTATTACAGTTTTTTTTTTACGACAAAAAATGCCAAAAGAATGATAATACAGAGATTTGACCTGTGGAACTGCAAAACCACAGTTATAGTCATGTGGCGTATACCAGAATCTTATAAACCGATATATTGGTGTCTGAGCAGTCAGGGAGACACTATTACTGTTTTTTTTATGGCAAAAAATGCCAAAAGCAGGATAATACTGAGATTTGACCCGTGGAGCTGCAAAACCACAGTTCTATTTCTATGGCCTACACCAGACTCTTTTAAACAGATATATTGGTGTCTGACCAGTCAGGAAGACACTACTACAGTTTTTTTTTACGGCAAAAAATGCAAAAAGCAGGATAATACAGAGATTTGACCCGTGGAAGTGCAAAACCACAGTTATAATTATGTGGCGTACACCAGAATCTTTTAAACAGATATATTGGTGTCTGACCAGTCAGGGAGACACTATTACAGTTTTTTTTTACGGCAAAAAATTCCAAAAGCAGGATAATACAGACATTTGACCCATGGAACTGCAAAACCACAGTTCTATTTCTCTGGCCCACACCAGACTCTTTTAAACAGATATACTGGTGTCTGACCAGTCAGGGAGACACTATTACAGTTTTTTTTTACGGCAAAATATGACAAAAGCAGAATAATACAGAGATTTGAACTTTGTAACTGTAAAACCACAGTTATAGTCATGTGGCGTACACCAGAATATTTTAAACAGATATATTGGTGTCTGACCAGTCAGGGAGACATTATTACAGTTTTTTTTTACGGCAA
Organism: Phyllobates terribilis; assembly: GCF_046119375.1. Lineage (NCBI taxonomy): Eukaryota > Metazoa > Chordata > Amphibia > Anura > Dendrobatidae > Phyllobates > Phyllobates terribilis. Next base: position 122,201,624 of record NW_027362764.1, read on the forward strand.
AAAATGCAAAAAGCTGGATAATACAGAGATTTCACCTGTGGAAGAGCAAAACCACAGTTATAATTATGTGGCATACACAAGAATCTTTTAAACAGATATATTGGTGTCTGACCTGTCAGGGCGACACTATTACAGTTTTTTTTTAATGGCAAAATATGCCAAAAGCAGGATAATACAGAGATTTGAACTGTGGAACTGCAGAACCACAGTTATAGTCATGTGGCGTACACCAGAATATTTTAAACAGATATATATGTGTCTGACCAGTCAGGGAGACACTATTACAGTTTTTTTTACGCCAAAAAATGCCAAAAGCAGGATAATACAGAGATTTGACTCGTGGAACTGCAAAACCACAGTTATAGTTATGTGGCGTACACAAGAATCTTTTAAACAGATTTATTGGTGTCTGACCAGTCAGGGAGACACTATTACAGCTTTTTTTAAGGCAAAAAATCCCAAAAGCAGGATAATGCAGAGATTTGACACATGGAAATGCAAAACCACAGTTATAGTTATGTGGCGTATACCAGAATCTTATAAACAGATATATTGGTGTCTGACCAGCCAGGGAGACACTATTCTTGTTTTTTTTACGGCAAAAAAATGCCAAATGTAGGATAATACAGAGATTTGACCCATGGAACTGCAAAACCACAGTTATAGTTATGTGGCATATACCAGAATCTTATAAACAGATATATTTGTGTCTGACCAGTCAGGGAGACACTATTACTGTTTTTTTTATGGCAAAAAATGCCAAATGCAGGATAATACAGAGATTTGACCCATGGAACTGCAAAACCACAGTTAAAGTTATGTGGCGTACACCAGAATCTTTTAAACAGATATATTGGTGTCTGACCAGTCAGGGAGACACTATTACTGTTTTTTTTAAGGCAAAAAATGCCAAAAGCAAGATAATACAGAGATTTGACCCGTGGAGCTGCAAAACCACAGTTCTATTTCTCTGGCCTACACCAGACTCTTTTAAACAGATATATTGGTGTCTGACCAGTCAGGGAGACACTATTACAGTTTTTTTTTTACGGCAAAAAATGCAAAAAGCAGGATAATACAGAGATTTGACCCGTGGAAGAGCAAAACCACAGTTATAATTATGTGGCGTACACCAGAATCTTTTAAACAGATATATTGGTGTCTGACCAGTCAGGAAGACACTATTACAGTTTTTTTTTACGGCAAAAAATGCAAAAAGCTGGATAATACAGAGATTTCACCTGTGGAAGAGCAAAACCACAGTTATAATTATGTGGCATACACAAGAATCTTTTAAACAGATATATTGGTGTCTGACCTGTCAGGGCGACACTATTACAGTTTTTTTTTAATGGCAAAATATGCCAAAAGCAGGATAATACAGAGATTTGAACTGTGGAACTGCAAAACCACAGTTATAGTCATGTGGCGTACACCAGAATATTTTAAACAGATTTATTGGTGTCTGACCAGTCAGGGAGACACTATTACAGTTTTTTTTACGCCAAAAAATGCCAAAAGCAGGATAATATAGAGATTTGACCCATGGAACTGCAAAACCACAGTTCTATTTCTCTGGCCTACACCAGACTCTTTTAAACAGATATATTGGTGTCTGACCAGTCAGGGAGACACTATTACAGTTTTTTTTTTACGGCAAAAAATGCAAAAAGCTGGATAATACAGAGATTTGACCCGTGGAAAAGCAAAACCACAGTTATAACTATGTGGCGTACACCAGAATATTTTAAACAGATATATTGGTGTCTGACCAGTTAGGAAGACACTATTACAGGTTTTTTTTACGGCAAAAAATGCCAAAAGCAGGATAATACAGAGATTTGACCCATGGAACTGCAAAACCACAGTTCTATTTCGCTGGCCTACACCAGACTCTTTTAAACAGATATACTGGTGTCTGACCAGTCAGGGAGACACTATTACAGTTTTTTTTTACGGCAAAATATGCCAAAAGCAGGATAATACAGAGATTTGAACTTTGTAACTGTAAAACCACAGTTATAGTCATGTGGCGTACACCAGAATATTTTAAACAGATATATTGGTGTCTGACCAGTCAGGGAGACATTATTACAGTTTTTTTTTACGGCAAAAAATGCAAAAAGCTGGATAATACAGAGATTTCACCTGTGGAAGAGCAAAACCACAGTTATAATTATGTGGCATACACAAGAATCTTTTAAACAGATATATTGGTGTCTGACCTGTCAGGGCGACACTATTACAGTTTTTTTTTAATGGCAAAATATGCCAAAAGCAGGATAATACAGAGATTTGAACTGTGGAACTGCAGAACCACAGTTATAGTCATGTGGCGTACACCAGAATATTTTAAACAGATATATATGTGTCTGACCAGTCAGGGAGACACTATTACAGTTTTTTTTACGCCAAAAAATGCCAAAAGCAGGATAATACAGAGATTTGACTCGTGGAACTGCAAAACCACAGTTATAGTTATGTGGCGTACACCAGAATCTTTTAAACAGATTTATTGGTGTCTGACCAGTCAGGGAGACACTATTACAGCTTTTTTTAAGGCAAAAAATCCCAAAAGCAGGATAATGCAGAGATTTGACACATGGAAATGCAAAACCACAGTTATAGTTATGTGGCGTATACCAGAATCTTATAAACAGATATATTGGTGTCTGACCAGCCAAGGAGACACTATTCTTGTTTTTTTTACGGCAAAAAAATGCCAAATGTAGGATAATACAGAGATTTGACCCATGGAACTGCAAAACCACAGTTATAGTTATGTGGCATATACCAGAATCTTATAAACAGATATATTTGTGTCTGACCAGTCAGGGAGACACTATTACTGTTTTTTTATGGCAAAAAATGCCAAATGCAGGATAATACAGAGATTTGACCCATGGAACTGCAAAACCACAGTTAAAGTTATGTGGCGTACACCAGAATCTTTTAAACAGATATATTGGTGTCTGACCAGTCAGGGAGACACTATTACTGTTTTTTTTAAGGCAAAAAATGCCAAAAGCAGGATAATACAGAGATTTGACCCGTGGAGCTGCAAAACCACAGTTCTATTTCTCTGGCCTACACCAGACTCTTTTAAACAGATATATTGGTGTCTGACCAGTCAGGGAGACACTATTACAGTTTTTTTTTTACGGCAAAAAATGCAAAAAGCAGGATAATACAGAGATTTGACCCGTGGAAGAGCAAAACCACAGTTATAATTATGTGGCGTACACCAGAATCTTTTAAACAGATATATTGGTGTCTGACCAGTCAGGAAGACACTATTACAGTTTTTTTTACGGCAAAAAATGCAAAAAGCTGGATAATACAGAGATTTGACCTGTGGAAGAGCAAAACCACAGTTATAATTATGTGGCATACACAAGAATCTTTTAAACAGATATATTGGTGTCTGACCTGTCAGGGCGACACTATTACAGTTTTTTTTTAATGGCAAAATATGCCAAAAGCAGGATAATACAGAGATTTGAACTGTGGAACTGCAAAACCACAGTTATAGTCATGTGGCGTACACCAGAATATTTTAAACAGATTTATTGGTGTCTGACCAGTCAGGGAGACACTATTACAGTTTTTTTTACGCCAAAAAATGCCAAAAGCAGGATAATATAGAGCTTTGACCCATGGAACTGCAAAACCACAGTTCTATTTCTCTGGCCTACACCAGACTCTTTTAAACAGATATATTGGTGTCTGACCAGTCAGGGAGACACTATTACAGTTTTTTTTTTACGGCAAAAAATGCAAAAAGCTGGATAATACAGAGATTTGACCCGTGGAAAAGCAAAACCACAGTTATAACTATGTGGCGTACACCAGAATATTTTAAACAGATATACTGGTGTCTGACCAGTCAGGGAGACACTATTACAGTTTTTTTTTACGGCAAAATATGCCAAAAGCAGGATAATACAGAGATTTGAACTATGTAACTGTAAAACCACAGTTATAGTCATGTGGCGTACACCAGAATATTTTAAACAGATATATTGGTGTCTGACCAGTCAGGGAGACATTATTACAGTTTTTTTTTACGACAAAAAATGCCAAAAGCAGGATAATACAGAGATTTGACCCATGGAACTGCAAAACCACAGTTGTAGTTATGTGGCGTACACCAGAATATTTTAAAAAGATATATTGTTGTCTGACCAGTCAGGGAGACACTATTACAGGTTTTTTTTTCACGTCAAAAATACAGAAATTTGACCCGTGGAACTGCAAAACCACAGTTCTATTTCTCTGGCCTACACCAGAATCTTTTAAACAGATATACTGGTGTCTGACCAGTCAGGGAGACACTATTACAGTTTTTTTTATGGCAAAATATGCCAAAAGCAGGATAATACAGAGATTTGACCCGTGGAACTGCAAAACCACAGTTATAGTTATGTGGCGCACACCAGAATCTTTTAAACAGATATATTGGTGTCTGACCAGTCAGGGAGACACTATTACAGTTTTTTTTTTACGACAAAAAATGCCAAAAGAATGATAATACAGAGATTTGACCTGTGGAACTGCAAAACCACAGTTATAGTCATGTGGCGTATACCAGAATCTTATAAACCGATATATTGGTGTCTGAGCAGTCAGGGAGACACTATTACTGTTTTTTTTATGGCAAAAAATGCCAAAAGCAGGATAATACTGAGATTTGACCCGTGGAGCTGCAAAACCACAGTTCTATTTCTATGGCCTACACCAGACTCTTTTAAACAGATATATTGGTGTCTGACCAGTCAGGAAGACACTACTACAGTTTTTTTTTACGGCAAAAAATGCAAAAAGCAGGATAATACAGAGATTTGACCCGTGGAAGTGCAAAACCACAGTTATAATTATGTGGCGTACACCAGAATCTTTTAAACAGATATATTGGTGTCTGACCAGTCAGGGAGACACTATTACAGTATTTTTTTACGGCAAAAAATTCCAAAAGCAGGATAATACAGACATTTGACCCATGGAACTGCAAAACCACAGTTCTATTTCTCTGGCCCACACCAGACTCTTTTAAACAGATATACTGGTGTCTGACCAGTCAGGGAGACACTATTACAGTTTTTTTTTACGGCAAAATATGACAAAAGCAGAATAATACAGAGATTTGAACTTTGTAACTGTAAAACCACAGTTATAGTCATGTGGCGTACACCAGAATATTTTAAACAGATATATTGGTGTCTGACCAGTCAGGGAGACATTATTACAGTTTTTTTTTACGGCAAAAAATGCAAAAAGCTGGATAATACAGAGATTTCACCTGTGGAAGAGCAAAACCACAGTTATAATTATGTGGCATACACAAGAATCTTTTAAACAGATATATTGGTGTCTGACCTGTCAGGGCGACACTATTACAGTTTTTTTTTAATGGCAAAATATGCCAAAAGCAGGATAATACAGAGATTTGAACTGTGGAACTGCAGAACCACAGTTATAGTCATGTGGCGTACACCAGAATATTTTAAACAGATATATATGTGTCTGACCAGTCAGGGAGACACTATTACAGTTTTTTTTACGCCAAAAAATGCCAAAAGCAGGATAATACAGAGATTTGACTCGTGGAACTGCAAAACCACAGTTATAGTTATGTGGCGTACACAAGAATCTTTTAAACAGATTTATTGGTGTCTGACCAGTCAGGGAGACACTATTACAGCTTTTTTTAAGGCAAAAAATCCCAAAAGCAGGATAATGCAGAGATTTGACACATGGAAATGCAAAACCACAGTTATAGTTATGTGGCGTATACCAGAATCTTATAAACAGATATATTGGTGTCTGACCAGCCAGGGAGACACTATTCTTGTTTTTTTTACGGCAAAAAAATGCCAAATGTAGGATAATACAGAGATTTGACCCATGGAACTGCAAAACCACAGTTATAGTTATGTGGCATATACCAGAATCTTATAAACAGATATATTTGTGTCTGACCAGTCAGGGAGACACTATTACTGTTTTTTTTATGGCAAAAAATGCCAAATGCAGGATAATACAGAGATTTGACCCATGGAACTGCAAAACCACAGTTAAAGTTATGTGGCGTACACCAGAATCTTTTAAACAGATATATTGGTGTCTGACCAGTCAGGGAGACACTATTACTGTTTTTTTTAAGGCAAAAAATGCCAAAAGCAAGATAATACAGAGATTTGACCCGTGGAGCTGCAAAACCACAGTTCTATTTCTCTGGCCTACACCAGACTCTTTTAAACAGATATATTGGTGTCTGACCAGTCAGGGAGACACTATTACAGTTTTTTTTTTACGGCAAAAAATGCAAAAAGCAGGATAATACAGAGATTTGACCCGTGGAAGAGCAAAACCACAGTTATAATTATGTGGCGTACACCAGAATCTTTTAAACAGATATATTGGTGTCTGACCAGTCAGGAAGACACTATTACAGTTTTTTTTTACGGCAAAAAATGCAAAAAGCTGGATAATACAGAGATTTCACCTGTGGAAGAGCAAAACCACAGTTATAATTATGTGGCATACACAAGAATCTTTTAAACAGATATATTGGTGTCTGACCTGTCAGGGCGACACTATTACAGTTTTTTTTTAATGGCAAAATATGCCAAAAGCAGGATAATACAGAGATTTGAACTGTGGAACTGCAAAACCACAGTTATAGTCATGTGGCGTACACCAGAATATTTTAAACAGATTTATTGGTGTCTGACCAGTCAGGGAGACACTATTACAGTTTTTTTTACGCCAAAAAATGCCAAAAGCAGGATAATATAGAGATTTGACCCATGGAACTGCAAAACCACAGTTCTATTTCTCTGGCCTACACCAGACTCTTTTAAACAGATATATTGGTGTCTGACCAGTCAGGGAGACACTATTACAGTTTTTTTTTTACGGCAAAAAATGCAAAAAGCTGGATAATACAGAGATTTGACCCGTGGAAAAGCAAAACCACAGTTATAACTATGTGGCGTACACCAGAATATTTTAAACAGATATATTGGTGTCTGACCAGTTAGGAAGACACTATTACAGGTTTTTTTTACGGCAAAAAATGCCAAAAGCAGGATAATACAGAGATTTGACCCATGGAACTGCAAAACCACAGTTCTATTTCGCTGGCCTACACCAGACTCTTTTAAACAGATATACTGGTGTCTGACCAGTCAGGGAGACACTATTACAGTTTTTTTTTACGGCAAAATATGCCAAAAGCAGGATAATACAGAGATTTGAACTTTGTAACTGTAAAACCACAGTTATAGTCATGTGGCGTACACCAGAATATTTTAAACAGATATATTGGTGTCTGACCAGTCAGGGAGACATTATTACAGTTTTTTTTTACGGCAAAAAATGCAAAAAGCTGGATAATACAGAGATTTCACCTGTGGAAGAGCAAAACCACAGTTATAATTATGTGGCATACACAAGAATCTTTTAAACAGATATATTGGTGTCTGACCTGTCAGGGCGACACTATTACAGTTTTTTTTTAATGGCAAAATATGCCAAAAGCAGGATAATACAGAGATTTGAACTGTGGAACTGCAGAACCACAGTTATAGTCATGTGGCGTACACCAGAATATTTTAAACAGATATATATGTGTCTGACCAGTCAGGGAGACACTATTACAGTTTTTTTTACGCCAAAAAATGCCAAAAGCAGGATAATACAGAGATTTGACTCGTGGAACTGCAAAACCACAGTTATAGTTATGTGGCGTACACCAGAATCTTTTAAACAGATTTATTGGTGTCTGACCAGTCAGGGAGACACTATTACAGCTTTTTTTAAGGCAAAAAATCCCAAAAGCAGGATAATGCAGAGATTTGACACATGGAAATGCAAAACCACAGTTATAGTTATGTGGCGTATACCAGAATCTTATAAACAGATATATTGGTGTCTGACCAGCCAAGGAGACACTATTCTTGTTTTTTTTACGGCAAAAAAATGCCAAATGTAGGATAATACAGAGATTTGACCCATGGAACTGCAAAACCACAGTTATAGTTATGTGGCATATACCAGAATCTTATAAACAGATATATTTGTGTCTGACCAGTCAGGGAGACACTATTACTGTTTTTTTATGGCAAAAAATGCCAAATGCAGGATAATACAGAGATTTGACCCATGGAACTGCAAAACCACAGTTAAAGTTATGTGGCGTACACCAGAATCTTTTAAACAGATATATTGGTGTCTGACCAGTCAGGGAGACACTATTACTGTTTTTTTTAAGGCAAAAAATGCCAAAAGCAGGATAATACAGAGATTTGACCCGTGGAGCTGCAAAACCACAGTTCTATTTCTCTGGCCTACACCAGACTCTTTTAAACAGATATATTGGTGTCTGACCAGTCAGGGAGACACTATTACAGTTTTTTTTTTACGGCAAAAAATGCAAAAAGCAGGATAATACAGAGATTTGACCCGTGGAAGAGCAAAACCACAGTTATAATTATGTGGCGTACACCAGAATCTTTTAAACAGATATATTGGTGTCTGACCAGTCAGGAAGACACTATTACAGTTTTTTTTACGGCAAAAAATGCAAAAAGCTGGATAATACAGAGATTTGACCTGTGGAAGAGCAAAACCACAGTTATAATTATGTGGCATACACAAGAATCTTTTAAACAGATATATTGGTGTCTGACCTGTCAGGGCGACACTATTACAGTTTTTTTTTAATGGCAAAATATGCCAAAAGCAGGATAATACAGAGATTTGAACTGTGGAACTGCAAAACCACAGTTATAGTCATGTGGCGTACACCAGAATATTTTAAACAGATTTATTGGTGTCTGACCAGTCAGGGAGACACTATTACAGTTTTTTTTACGCCAAAAAATGCCAAAAGCAGGATAATATAGAGATTTGACCCATGGAACTGCAAAACCACAGTTCTATTTCTCTGGCCTACACCAGACTCTTTTAAACAGATATATTGGTGTCTGACCAGTCAGGGAGACACTATTACAGTTTTTTTTTTACGGCAAAAAATGCAAAAAGCTGGATAATACAGAGATTTGACCCGTGGAAAAGCAAAACCACAGTTATAACTATGTGGCGTACACCAGAATATTTTAAACAGATATATTGGTGTCTGACCAGTTAGGAAGACACTATTACAGGTTTTTTTTACGGCAAAAAATGCCAAAAGCAGGATAATACAGAGATTTGACCCATGGAACTGCAAAACCACAGTTCTATTTCGCTGGCCTACACCAGACTCTTTTAAACAGATATACTGGTGTCTGACCAGTCAGGGAGACACTATTACAGTTTTTTTTTACGGCAAAATATGCCAAAAGCAGGATAATACAGAGATTTGAACTTTGTAACTGTAAAACCACAGTTATAGTCATGTGGCGTACACCAGAATATTTTAAACAGATATATTGGTGTCTGACCAGTCAGGGAGACATTATTACAGTTTTTTTTTACGACAAAAAATGCCAAAAGCAGGATAATACAGAGATTTGACCCATGGAACTGCAAAACCACAGTTGTAGTTATGTGGCGTACACCAGAATATTTTAAAAAGATATATTGTTGTCTGACCAGTCAGGGAGACACTATTACAGGTTTTTTTTTCACGTCAAAAATACAGAAATTTGACCCGTGGAACTGCAAAACCACAGTTCTATTTCTCTGGCCTACACCAGAATCTTTTAAACAGATATACTGGTGTCTGACCAGTCAGGGAGACACTATTACAGTTTTTTTTATGGCAAAATATGCCAAAAGCAGGATAATACAGAGATTTGACCCGTGGAACTGCAAAACCACAGTTATAGTTATGTGGCGCACACCAGAATCTTTTAAACAGATATATTGGTGTCTGACCAGTCAGGGAGACACTATTACAGTTTTTTTTTTATGACAAAAAATGCCAAAAGAATGATAATACAGAGATTTGACCTGTGGAACTGCAAAACCACAGTTATAGTCATGTGGCGTATACCAGAATCTTATAAACCGATATATTGGTGTCTGAGCAGTCAGGGAGACACTATTACTGTTTTTTTTATGGCAAAAAATGCCAAAAGCAGGATAATACTGAGATTTGACCCGTGGAGCTGCAAAACCACAGTTCTATTTCTATGGCCTACACCAGACTCTTTTAAACAGATATATTGGTGTCTGACCAGTCAGGAAGACACTACTACAGTTTTTTTTTACGGCAAAAAATGCAAAAAGCAGGATAATACAGAGATTTGACCCGTGGAAGTGCAAAACCACAGTTATAATTATGTGGCGTACACCAGAATCTTTTAAACAGATATATTGGTGTCTGACCAGTCAGGGAGACACTATTACAGTTTTTTTTTACGGCAAAATATTCCAAAAGCAGGATAATACAGACATTTGACCCATGGAACTGCAAAACCACAGTTCTATTTCTCTGGCCCACACCAGACTCTTTTAAACAGATATACTGGTGTCTGACCAGTCAGGGAGACACTATTACAGTTTTTTTTTACAGCAAAAAATGCCAAAGGCAGGAAAATACAGAGATTTGACCCATGGAACTGCAAAACCACAGTTCTATTTCTCTGGCCTACACCAGACTCTTTTAAACAGATATAATGGTGTCTGACCAGTCAGGGAGACACTATTACATTTTTTTTTTACGGCAAAATATGCCAAAAGCAGGATAATACATAGATTTGAACAGTGGAACTGCAAAACCACAGTTATAGTCAAGTGGCATACACAAGAATCTTTTAAACAGATATATTGGTGTCTGACCAGTCAGGGAGACACTATTACTGTTTTTTAACGGCAAAAAATGCCAAATGCAGGATAATACAGAGATTTGACCCATGGAACTGCAAAACCACAGTTATAGTTATGTGGCATACAACAGAATCTTTTAAACAGATATATTGGTGTCTGACCAGTCAGGTAGACACTATTACAGTTTTTTTTTACGGCAAAAAATTCCAAAACCAGAATAATACAGAGATTTGACCCATGGAACTGCAAAACCACAGTTATAGTTGTGTGGCTTACACCAGAATCTTTTAAACAGATATATTGGTGTCTGACCAGTCAGGGAGACACTATTACAGTTTTTTTTCACGGCAAAAATACAGAAATTTGACCCATGGAACTGCAAAACCACAGTTCTATTTCTCTGGCCTACACCAGAATCTTTTAAACAGATATATTTGTGTCTGTTCAGTCAGGGAGACACTATTACTGTTTTTTTTACGGCAAAAAATGCCAAATGCAGGAAAATACAGAGATTTGACCAGTGGAAGTGCAAAACCACAGTTATAATTATGTGGCGTACACCAGAATCTTTTAAACAGATATATTGGTGTCTGAACAGTCAGGGAGACACTATTACAGTTTTTTTTACGGCAAAAAATTCCAAAAGCAGGATAATACAGAGATTTGACCCATGGAACTGCAAAAACACAGTTCTATTTCTATGGCCTACACCAGACTCTTTTAAACAGATATATTGGTGTCTGACCAGTCAGGGAGACACTATTACAGTTTTTTTTTACGGCAAAATATGCCAAAAGCAGGATAATACAGTGATTTGAACTTTGGAACTGCTAAACCACAGTTATAGTCATGTGGCGTACACCAGAATATTTTAAACAGATATATTGGTGTCTGACCAGTCAGGGAGACACTATTACAGTTTTTTTTTACGGCAAAGAAAGCCAAAAGCAGGATAATACAGAGATTTGACCCATGGAACTGCAAAACCACAGTTCTATTTCTCTGGCCTACACCAGACTCTTTTATACAGATAAATTGGTGTCTGACAAGTCAGGGAGACACTATTACAGTTTTTTTACGGCAAAATATGCCAAAACCAGGATAATACAGAGATTTGACCCGTGGAACTGCAAAACCACAGTGTTATTTCTCTGGCCTACACCAGACTCTTTTAAACAGATATATTGGTGTCTGACGAGTCAGGGAGACACTATTACAGTTTTTTTTTTACGACAAAAAATGCCAAAAGAAGGATAATACAGAGATTTGACCCATGGAACTGCAAAACCACAGTTATAGTTATGTGGCGTACATCAGAATCTTTTAAAGAGATATACTGTTGTCTGACCAGTCAGGGAGACACTATAACAGTTTTTTTTTTCACGGCAAAAATACAGAGATTATGACCAGTGGAAATGCAAAACCACAGTTCTATTTCTCTGGCCTACACCAGAATCTTTTAAACAGATATATTTTTGTCTGACCAGTCAGGGAGACACGATTACAGTTTTTTTTACGGCAAAATATGCAAAAAGCAAGATAATACAGAGATTTGACCCGTGGAACTGCTAAACCACAGTTATAGTTATGTGGCGTACACCAGAATCTTTTAAACAGATATATTGTTGTCTGACCTGTCAGGGAGACACTATTACAGTTTTTTTTTTCACGGCAAAAATACAGAAATTTGACCCGTGGAACTGCAAAACCACAGTTCTATTTCTTTGGCCTACACCAGAATTTTTTAAACAGACATATTGGTGTCTGACCAGTCAGGGAGACACTATTACAGTTTTTTTTTTATGGCAAAATATGCCAAAAGAAGGATAATACAGAGATTTGACCCGTGGAACTGCAAAACCACAGATATAGTTATGTGGCGTACACCAGAATCTTTTAAACAGATATATTGGTGTCTGACCAGTCAGGGAGACACTATTACAGGTATTTTTACGGCAAAATATGCCAAAAGCAGGATAATACAGAGATTTGAACTTTGGAACTGCAAAACCACAGTTATAGTCATGTGGCGTACACCAGAATATTTTAAACAGATATATTGGTGTCTGACCAGTCAGGGAGACACTATTACAGTTTTTTTTACGGCAAAGAAAGCCAAAAGCAGGATAATACAGAGATTTGACCCATGGAACTGCAAAACCACAGTTCTATTTCTCTGGCCTACACCAGACTCTTTTAAACAGATAAATTGGTGTCTGACCAGTCAGGGAGACACTATTACAGTTTTTTTATGGCAAAATATGCCAAAACCAGGATAATACAGAGATTTGACCCGTGGAACTGCAAAACCACAGTGTTATTTCTCTGGCCTACACCAGACTCTTTTAAACAGATATATTGGTGTCTGACGAGTCAGGGAGACAATATTACAGTTTTTTTTTTTACGACAAAAAATGCCAAAAGAAGGATAATACAGAGATTTGACCCGTGGAACTGCAAAATCACAGTTATAGTTATGTGGCGTACATCAGAATCTTTTAAAGAGATATACTGTTGTCTGACCAGTCAGGGAGACACTATAACAGTTTTTTTTTCACGGCAAAAATACAGAGATTATGACCAGTGGAAATGCAAAACCACAGTTCTATTTCTCTGGCCTACACCAGAATCTTTTAAACAGATATATTTTTGTCTGACCAGTCAGGGAGACACGATTACAGTTTTTTTTACGGCAAAATATGCAAAAAGCAAGATAATACAGAGATTTGACCCGTGGAACTGCTAAACCACAGTTATAGTTATGTGGCGTACACCAGAATCTTTTAAACAGATATATTGTTGTCTGACCTGTCAGGGAGACACTATTACAGTTTTTTTTTCACGTCAAAAATACAGAAATTTGACCCGTGGAACTGCAAAACCACAGTTCTATTTCTCTGGCCTACACCAGAATCTTTTAAACAGATATACTGGTGTCTGACCAGTCAGGGAGACACTATTACAGTTTTTTTTATGGCAAAATATGCCAAAAGCAGGATAATACAGAGATTTGACCCGTGGAACTGCAAAACCACAGTTATAGTTACGTGGCGCACACCAGAATCTTTTAAACAGATATATTGGTGTCTGACCAGTCAGGGAGACACTATTACAGTTTTTTTTTTACGACAAAAAATGCCAAAAGAACGATAATACAGAGATTTGACCTGTGGAACTGCAAAACCACAGTTATAGTTATGTGGCGTATACCAGAATCTTATAAACCGATATATTGGTGTCTGAGCAGTCACGGAGACACTATTACTGTTTTTTTTATGGCAAAAAATGCCAAAAGCAGGATAATACTGAGATTTGACCCGTGGAGCTGCAAAACCACAGTTCTATTTCTATGGCCTACACCAGACTCTTTTAAACAGATATATTGGTGTCTGACCAGTCAGGAAGACACTACTACAGTTTTTTTTTACGGCAAAAAATGCAAAAAGCAGGATAATACAGAGATTTGACCCGTGGAAGTGCAAAACCACAGTTATAATTATGTGGCGTACACCAGTATCTTTTAAACAGATATATTGGTGTCTGACCAGTCAGGGAGACACTATTACAGTTTTTTTTTACGGCAAAAAATTCCAAAAGCAGGATAATACAGACATTTGACCCATGGAACTGCAAAACCACAGTTCTATTTCTCTGGCCCACACCAGACTCTTTTAAACAGATATACTGGTGTCTGACCAGTCAGGGAGACACTATTACAGTTTTTTTTTACAGCAAAAAATGCCAAAGGCAGGATAATACAGAGATTTGACCCATGGAACTGCAAAACCACAGTTCTATTTCTCTGGCCTACACCAGACTCTTTTAAACAGATATAATGGTGTCTCACCAGTCAGGGAGACACTATTACATTTTTTTTTACGGCAAAATATGCCAAAAGCAGGATAATACATAGATTTGAACAGTGGAACTGCAAAACCACAGTTATAGTCAAGTGGCATACACAAGAATCTTTTAAACAGATATATTGGTTTCTGACCAGTCAGGGAGACACTATTACAGTTTTTTTTACGGCAAAAAATGCCAAAAGCAGGATAATACAGAGATTTGACCCATGGAACTGCAAAACCACAGTTATAGTTATGAGGCGTACACCAGAATCTTTTAAACAGATATATTGTTGTCTGACCAGTCAGGGAGACACTATTACTGTTTTTTTACGGCAAAAAATGCCAAATGCAGGATAATACAGAGATTTGACCCATGGAACTGCGAAACCACAGTTATAGTTATGTGGCGTACAACAGAATCTTTTAAACAGATATATTGGTGTCTGACCAGTCAGGTAGACACTATTACAGTTTTTTTTTACGGCAAAAAATTCCAAAACCAGAATAATACAGAGATTTGACCCATGGAACTGCAAAACCACAGTTATAGTTATGTGGCTTACACCAGAATCTTTTAAACAGATATATTGGTGTCTGACCAGTCAGGGAGACACTATTACAGTTTTTTTTCACGGCAAAAATACAGAAATTTGACCCATGGAACTGCAAAACCACAGTTCTATTTCTCTGGCCTACACCAGAATCTTTTAAACAGATATATTTGTGTCTGTTCAGTCAGGGAGACACTATTACTGTTTTTTTTACGGCAAAAAATGCCAAATGCAGGAAAATACAGAGATTTGACCAGTGGAAGTGCAAAACCACAGTTATAATTATGTGGCATACACCAGAATCTTTTAAACAGATATATTGGTGTCTGAACAGTCAGGGAGACACTATTACAATTTTTTTTTACGGCAAAATATGCCAAAAGCAGGATAATACAGAGATTTGAACTTTGGAACTGCAAAACCACAGTTATAGTCATGTGGCGTACACCAGAATATTTTAAACAGATATATTGGTGTCTGACCAGTCAGGGAGACACTATTACAGTTTTTTTTTACGGCAAAGAAAGCCAAAAGCAGGATAATACAGAGATTTGACCCATGGAACTGCAAAACCACAGTTCTATTTCTCTGGCCTACACCAGACTCTTTTAAACAGATAAATTGGTGTCTGACAAGTCAGGGAGACACTATTACAGTTTTTTTACGGCAAAATATGCCAAAACCAGGATAATACAGAGATTTGACCCGTGGAACTGCAAAACCACAGTGTTATTTCTCTGGCCTACACCAGACTCTTTTAAACAGATATATTGGTGTCTGACGAGTCAGGGAGACACTATTACAGTTTTTTTTTTACGACAAAAAATGCCAAAAGAAGGATAATACAGAGATTTGACCCGTGGAACTGCAAAACCACAGTTATAGTTATGTGGCGTACATCAGAATCTTTTAAAGAGATATACTGTTGTCTGACCAGTCAGGGAGACACTATAACAGTTTTTTTTTTCACGGCAAAAATACAGAGATTATGACCAGTGGAAATGCAAAACCACAGTTCTATTTCTCTGGCCTACACCAGAATCTTTTAAACAGATATATTTTTGTCTGACCAGTCAGGGAGACACGATTACAGTTTTTTTTACGGCAAAATATGCAAAAAGCAAGATAATACAGAGATTTGACCCGTGGAACTGCTAAACCACAGTTATAGTTATGTGGCGTACACCAGAATCTTTTAAACAGATATATTGTTGTCTGACCTGTCAGGGAGACACTATTACAGTTTTTTTTTTCACGGCAAAAATACAGAAATTTGACCCGTGGAACTGCAAAACCACAGTTCTATTTCTCTGGCCTACACTAGAATTTTTTAAACAGACATATTGGTGTCTGACCAGTCAGGGAGACACTATTACAGTTTTTTTTTTACGGCAAAATATGCCAAAAGAAGGATAATTCAGATATTTGACCCGTGGAACTGCAAAACCACAGATATAGTTATGTGGCGTACACCAGAATCTTTTAAACAGATATATTGGTGTCTGACCAGTCAGGGAGACACTATTACAGGTATTTTTACGGCAAAATATGCCAAAAGCAGGATAATACAGAGATTTGAACTTTGGAACTGCAAAACCACAGTTATAGTCATGTGGCGTACACCAGAATATTTTAAACAGATATATTGGTGTCTGACCAGTCAAGGAGACACTATTACAGTTTTTTTTACGGCAAAGAAAGCCAAAAGCAGGATAATACAGAGATTTGACCCATGGAACTGCAAAACCACAGTTCTATTTCTCTGGCCTACACCAGACTCTTTTAAACAGATAAATTGGTGTCTGACCAGTCAGGGAGACACTATTACAGTTTTTTTACGGCAAAATATGCCAAAACCAGGATAATACAGAGATTTGACCCGTGGAACTGCAAAACCACAGTGTTATTTCTCTGGCCTACACCAGACTCTTTTAAACAGATATATTGGTGTCTGACGAGTCAGGGAGACACTATTACAGTTTTTTTTTTTTACGACAAAAAATGCCAAAAGAAGGATAATACAGAGATTTGACCCGTGGAACTGCAAAACCACAGTTATAGTTATGTGGCGTACATCAGAATCTTTTAAAGAGATATACTGTTGTCTGACCAGTCAGGGAGACACTATAACAGTTTTTTTTTTCACGGCAAAAATACAGAGATTATGACCAGTGGAAATGCAAAACCACAGTTCTATTTCTCTGGCCTACACCAGAATCTTTTAAACAGATATATTTTTGTCTGACCAGTCAGGGAGACACGATTACAGTTTTTTTTACGGCAAAATATGCAAAAAGCAAGATAATACAGAGATTTGACCCGTGGAACTGCTAAACCACAGTTATAGTTATGTGGCGTACACCAGAATCTTTTAAACAGATATATTGTTGTCTGACCTGTCAGGGAGACACTATTACAGTTTTTTTTTTCACGGCAAAAATACAGAAATTTGACCCGTGGAACTGCAAAACCACAGTTCTATTTCTCTGGCCTACACCAGAATTTTTTAAACAGACATATTGGTGTCTGACCAGTCAGGGAGACACTATTACAGTTTTTTTTTTACGGCAAAATATGCCAAAAGAAGGATAATACAGATATTTGACCCGTGGAACTGCAAAACCACAGATATAGTTATGTGGCGTACACCAGAATCTTTTAAACAGATATATTGGTGTCTGACCAGTCAGGGAGACACTATTACAGGTATTTTTACGGCAAAATATGCCAAAAGCAGGATAATACAGAGATTTGAACTTTGGAACTGCAAAACCACAGTTATAGTCATGTGGCGTACACGAGAATATTTTAAACAGATATATTGGTGTCTGACCAGTCAAGGAGACACTATTACATTTTTTTTTACGGCAAAGAAAGCCAAAAGCAGGATAATACAGAGATTTGACCCATGGAACTGCAAAACCACAGTTCTATTTCTCTGGCCTACACCAGACTCTTTTAAACAGATAAATTGGTGTCTGACCAGTCAGGGAGACACTATTACAGTTTTTTTACGGCAAAATATGCCAAAACCAGGATAATACAGAGATTTGACCCGTGGAACTGCAAAACCACAGTGTTATTTCTCTGGCCTACACCAGACTCTTTTAAACAGATATATTGGTGTCTGACGAGTCAGGGAGACAATATTACAGTTTTTTTTTTTACGACAAAAAATGCCAAAAGAAGGATAATACAGAGATTTGACCCGTGGAACTGCAAAACCACAGTTATAGTTACGTGGCGCACACCAGAATCTTTTAAACAGATATATTGGTGTCTGACCAGTCAGGGAGACACTATTACAGTTTTTTTTTTACGACAAAAAATGCCAAAAGAACGATAATACAGAGATTTGACCTGTGGAACTGCAAAACCACAGTTATAGTTATGTGGCGTATACCAGAATCTTATAAACCGATATATTGGTGTCTGAGCAGTCACGGAGACACTATTACTGTTTTTTTTATGGCAAAAAATGCCAAAAGCAGGATAATACTGAGATTTGACCCGTGGAGCTGCAAAACCACAGTTCTATTTCTATGGCCTACACCAGACTCTTTTAAACAGATATATTGGTGTCTGACCAGTCAGGAAGACACTACTACAGTTTTTTTTTACAGCAAAAAAATGCAAAAAGCAGGATAATACAGAGATTTGACCCGTGGAAGTGCAAAACCACAGTTATAATTATGTGGCGTACACCAGAATCTTTTAAACAGATATATTGGTGTCTGACCAGTCAGGGAGACACTATTACAGTTTTTTTTTACGGCAAAAAATTCCAAAAGCAGGATAATACAGACATTTGACCCATGGAACTGCAAAACCACAGTTCTATTTCTCTGGCCCACACCAGACTCTTTTAAACAGATATACTGGTGTCTGACCAGTCAGGGAGACACATTACAGTTTTTTTTTACAGCAAAAAATGCCAAAGGCAGGATAATACAGAGATTTGACCCATGGAACTGCAAAACCACAGTTCTATTTCTCTGGCCTACACCAGACTCTTTTAAACAGATATAATGGTGTCTGACCAGTCAGGGAGACACTATTACATTTTTTTTTACGGCAAAATATGCCAAAAGCAGGATAATACAGAGATTTGAACAGTGGAACTGCAAAACCACAGTTATAGTCAAGTGGCATACACAAGAATCTTTTAAACAGATATATTGGTTTCTGACCAGTCAGGGAGACACTATTACAGTTTTTTTTACGGCAAAAAATGCCAAAAGCAGGATAATACAGAGATTTGACCCATGGAACTGCAAAACCACAGTTATAGTTATGAGGCGTACACCAGAATCTTTTAAACAGATATATTGTTGTCTGACCAGTCAGGGAGACACTATTACTGTTTTTTTACGGCAAAAAATGCCAAATGCAGGATAATACAGAGATTTGACCCATGGAACTGCGAAACCACAGTTATAGTTATGTGGCGTACAACAGAATCTTTTAAACAGATATATTGGTGTCTGACCAGTCAGGTAGACACTATTACAGTTTTTTTTTACGGCAAAAAATTCCAAAACCAGAATAATACAGAGATTTGACCCATGGAACTGCAAAACCACAGTTATAGTTATGTGGCTTACACCATAATCTTTTAAACAGATATATTGGTGTCTGACCAGTCAGGGAGACACTATTACAGTTTTTTTTCACGGCAAAAATACAGAAATTTGACCCATGGAACTGCAAAACCACAGTTCTATTTCTCTGGCCTACACCAGAATCTTTTAAACAGATATATTTGTGTCTGTTCAGTCAGGGAGACACTATTACTGTTTTTTTTACGGCAAAAAATGCCAAATGCAGGAAAATACAGAGATTTGACCAGTGGAAGTGCAAAACCACAGTTATAATTATGTGGCGTACACCAGAATCTTTTAAACAGATATATTGGTGTCTGAACAGTCAGGGAGACACTATTACAATTTTTTTTTACGGCAAAATATGCCAAAAGCAGGATAATACAGAGATTTGAACTTTGGAACTGCAAAACCACAGTTATAGTCATGTGGCGTACACCAGAATATTTTAAACAGATATATTGGTGTCTGACCAGTCAGGGAGACACTATTACAGTTTTTTTTTACGGCAAAGAAAGCCAAAAGCAGGATAATACAGAGATTTGACCCATGGAACTGCAAAACCACAGTTCTATTTCTCTGGCCTACACCAGACTCTTTTAAACAGATAAATTGGTGTCTGACAAGTCAGGGAGACACTATTACAGTTTTTTTACGGCAAAATATGCCAAAACCAGGATAATACAGAGATTTGACCCGTGGAACTGCAAAACCACAGTGTTATTTCTCTGGCCTACACCAGACTCTTTTAAACAGATATATTGTTGTCTGACCTGTCAGGGAGACACTATTACAGTTTTTTTTTTCACGGCAAAAATACAGAAATTTGACCCGTGGAACTGCAAAACCACAGTTCTATTTCTCTGGCCTACACCAGAATTTTTTAAACAGACATATTGGTGTCTGACCAGTCAGGGAGACACTATTACAGTTTTTTTTTTACGGCAAAATATGCCAAAAGAAGGATAATACAGATATTTGACCCGTGGAACTGCAAAACCACAGATATAGTTATGTGGCGTACACCAGAATCTTTTAAACAGATATATTGGTGTCTGACCAGTCAGGGAGACACTATTACAGGTATTTTTACGGCAAAATATGCCAAAAGCAGGATAATACAGAGATTTGAACTTTGGAACTGCAAAACCACAGTTATAGTCATGTGGCGTACACCAGAATATTTTAAACAGATATATTGGTGTCTGACCAGTCAAGGAGACACTATTACAGTTTTTTTTACGGCAAAGAAAGCCAAAAGCAGGATAATACAGAGATTTGACCCATGGAACTGCAAAACCACAGTTCTATTTCTCTGGCCTACACCAGACTCTTTTAAACAGATAAATTGGTGTCTGACCAGTCAGGGAGACACTATTACAGTTTTTTTACGGCAAAATATGCCAAAACCAGGATAATACAGAGATTTGACCCGTGGAACTGCAAAACCACAGTGTTATTTCTCTGTCCTACACCAGACTCTTTTAAACAGATATATTGGTGTCTGACGAGTCAGGGAGACACTATTACAGTTTTTTTTTTTTACGACAAAAAATGCCAAAAGAAGGATAATACAGAGATTTGACCCGTGAAACTGCAAAACCACAGTTATAGTTATGTGGCGTACATCAGAATCTTTTAAAGAGATATACTGTTGTCTGACCAGTCAGGGAGACACTATAACAGTTTTTTTTTTCACGGCAAAAATACAGAGATTATGACCAGTGGAAATGCAAAACCACAGTTCTATTTCTCTGGCCTACACCAGAATCTTTTAAACAGATATATTTTTGTCTGACCAGTCAGGGAGACACGATTACAGTTTTTTTTACGGCAAAATATGCAAAAAGCAAGATAATACAGAGATTTGACCCGTGGAACTGCTAAACCACAGTTATAGTTATGTGGCTTACACCAGAATCTTTTAAACAGATATATTGTTGTCTGACCTGTCAGGGAGACACTATTACAGTTTTTTTTTTCACGGCAAAAATACAGAAATTTGACCCGTGGAACTGCAAAACCACAGTTCTATTTCTCTGGCCTACACCAGAATTTTTTAAACAGACATATTGGTGTCTGACCAGTCAGGGAGACACTATTACAGTTTTTTTTTTACGGCAAAATAGGCCAAAAGAAGGATAATACAGATATTTGACCCGTGGAACTGCAAAACCACAGATATAGTTATGTGGCGTACACCAGAATCTTTTAAACAGATATATTGGTGTCTGACCAGTCAGGGAGACACTATTACAGGTATTTTTACGGCAAAATATGCCAAAAGCAGGATAATACAGAGATTTGAACTTTGGAACTGCAAAACCACAGTTATAGTCATGTGGCGTACACCAGAATATTTTAAACAGATATATTGGTGTCTGACCAGTCAAGGAGACACTATTACAGTTTTTTTTACGGCAAAGAAAGCCAAAAGCAGGATAATACAGAGATTTGACCCATGGAACTGCAAAACCACAGTTCTATTTCTCTGGCCTACACCAGACTCTTTTAAACAGATAAATTGGTGTCTGACCAGTCAGGGAGACACTATTACAGTTTTTTTACGGCAAAATATGCCAAAACCAGGGTAATACAGAGATTTGACCCGTGGAACTGCAAAACCACAGTGTTATTTCTCTGGCCTACACCAGACTCTTTTAAACAGATATATTGGTGTCTGACGAGTCAGGGAGACACTATTACAGTTTTTTTTTTTTACGACAAAAAATGCCAAAAGAAGGATAATACAGAGATTTGACCCGTGGAACTGCAAAACCACAGTTATAGTTATGTGGCGTACATCAGAATCTTTTAAAGAGATATACTGTTGTCTGACCAGTCAGGGAGACACTATAACAGTTTTTTTTTTCACGGCAAAAATACAGAGATTATGACCAGTGGAAATGCAAAACCACAGTTCTATTTCTCTGGCCTACACCAGAATCTTTTAAACAGATATATTTTTGTCTGACCAGTCAGGGAGACACGATTACAGTTTTTTTTACGGCAAAATATGCAAAAAGCAAGATAATACAGAGATTTGACCCGTGGAACTGCTAAACCACAGTTATAGTTATGTGGCGTACACCAGAATCTTTTAAACAGATATATTGTTGTCTGACCTGTCAGGGAGACACTATTACAGTTTTTTTTTTCACGGCAAAAATACAGAAATTTGACCCGTGGAACTGCAAAACCACAGTTCTATTTCTCTGGCCTACACCAGAATTTTTTAAACAGACATATTGGTGTCTGACCAGTCAGGGAGACACTATTACAGTTTTTTTTTTACGGCAAAATATGCCAAAAGAAGGATAATACAGATATTTGACCCGTGGAACTGCAAAACCACAGATATAGTTATGTGGCGTACACCAGAATCTTTTAAACAGATATATTGGTGTCTGACCAGTCAGGGAGACACTATTACAGGTATTTTTACGGCAAAATATGCCAAAAGCAGGATAATACAGAGATTTGAACTTTGGAACTGCAAAACCACAGTTATAGTCATGTGGCGTACACCAGAATATTTTAAACAGATATATTGGTGTCTGACCAGTCAAGGAGACACTATTACATTTTTTTTTACGGCAAAGAAAGCCAAAAGCAGGATAATACAGAGATTTGACCCATGGAACTGCAAAACCACAGTTCTATTTCTCTGGCCTACACCAGACTCTTTTAAACAGATAAATTGGTGTCTGACCAGTCAGGGAGACACTATTACAGTTTTTTTACGGCAAAATATGCCAAAACCAGGATAATACAGATATTTGACCCGTGGAACTGCAAAACCACAGTGTTATTTCTCTGGCCTACACCAGACTCTTTTAAACAGATATATTGATGTCTGACGAGTCAGGGAGACACTATTACAGTTTTTTTTTTTTACGACAAAAAATGCCAAAAGAAGGATAATACAGAGATTTGACCCGTGGAACTGCAAAACCACAGTTATAGTTATGTGGCGTACATCAGAATCTTTTAAAGAGATATACTGTTGTCTGACCAGTCAGGGAGACACTATAACAGTTTTTTTTTTCACGGCAAAAATACAGAGATTATGACCAGTGGAAATGCAAAACCACAGTTCTATTTCTCTGGCCTACACCAGAATCTTTTAAACAGATATATTTTTGTCTGACCAGTCAGGGAGACACGATTACAGTTTTTTTTACGGCAAAATATGCAAAAAGCAAGATAATACAGAGATTTGACCCGTGGAACTGCTAAACCACAGTTATAGTTATGTGGCGTTCACCAGAATCTTTTAAACAGATATATTGTTGTCTGACCTGTCAGGGAGACACTATTACAGTTTTTTTTTTCACGGCAAAAATACAGAAATTTGACCCGTGGAACTGCAAAACCACAGTTCTATTTCTCTGGCCTACACCAGAATTTTTTAAACAGACATATTGGTGTCTGACCAGTCAGGGAGACACTATTACAGTTTTTTTTTTACGGCAAAATATGCCAAAAGAAGGATAATACAGATATTTGACCCGTGGAACTGCAAAACCACAGATATAGTTATGTGGCGTACACCAGAATCTTTTAAACCGATATATTGGTGTCTGACCAGTCAGGGAGACACTATTACAGGTATTTTTACGGCAAAATATGCCAAAAGCAGGATAATACAGAGATTTGAACTGTGGAACTGCAAAACCACAGTTATAGTCATGTGGCGCACACCAGAATCTTTTAAACAGATATATTGGTGTCTGACCAGTCAGGGAGACACTATTACAGTTTTTTTTTTCACGGCAAAAATACAGAAATTTGACCCGTGGAACTGTAAAACCACAGTTCTATTTCTCAGGCCTACACCAGAATATTTTAAACAGATATATTGGTGTCTGACAAGTCAGGGAGACACTATTACAGTTTTTTTTTTACGGCAAAATATGCCAAAAGAAGGATAATACAGAGATTTGACCCGTGGAACTGCAAAACCACAGTTAAAGTTATGTGGCGTACACCAGAATCTTTTAAACAGATATATTGGTGTCTGACCAGTCAGGGAGACACTATTACAGTTTTTTTTTACGGCAAAAAATGCCAAAAGCAGGATAATACAGAGATTTGAACTTTGGAACTGCAAAACCACAGTTATAGTCATGTGGCGTACACCAGAATATTTTAAACAGATATATTGGTGTCTGACCAGTCAGGGAGACACTATTACAGTTTTTTTTTTCACGGCAAAAATACAGACATTTGACCCGTGGAACTGCAAAACCACAGTTCTATTTCTCAGGCCTACACCAGAATATTTTAAACAGATATATTGGTGTCTGACAAGTCAGGGAGACACTATTACAGTTTTTATTTTACGGCAAAATATGCCAAAAGAA
This sequence comes from Phyllobates terribilis, assembly GCF_046119375.1. Lineage (NCBI taxonomy): Eukaryota > Metazoa > Chordata > Amphibia > Anura > Dendrobatidae > Phyllobates > Phyllobates terribilis. The sequence continues at coordinate 122,226,769 of NW_027362764.1, forward strand.
GGATAATACAGAGATTTGACCTGTGGAACTGCAAAACCACAGTTATAGTTATGTGGCATACACCAGAATCTTTTAAACAGATATATTGGTGTCTGACCAGTCAGGGAGACACTATTACAGTTTTTTTTTACGGCAAAATATGCCAAAAGCAGGATAATACAGAGATTTGAACTGTGGAACTGCAAAACCACAGTTATAGTTATGTGGCGTACACCAGAATCTTTTAAACAGATATAGTGGTGTCTGGCCAGTCAGGGAGACACTATTACAGTTTTTTTTACGGCAAAATATGCCAAAAGCAGGATAATACAGAGATTTGAACTGTGGAACTGCAAAACCACAGTTATAGTCATGTGGCATACACCAGAATCTTTTAAACAGATATATTGGTGTCTGACCAGTCAGGTAGACATTATTACAGTTTTTTTTTATGGCAAAATATGCCAAAAGCAGGATAATATAGAGATTTGAACTGTGGAACTGCAAAACCACAGTTATAGTTATGTGGCGTACACCAGAATCTTTTAAACAGATATATTGTTGTCTGACCAGTCAGGGAGACACTATTACAGTATTTTTTTCATGGCAAAAATACAGAAATTTGACCCATGGAACTGCAAAACCACAGTTCTATTCCTCTGGCCTACACCAGAATCTTTTAAACAGATATATTGGTGTCTGACCAGTCAGGGAGATACTATTACTGTTTTTTTTACAGCAAAAAATGCCAAATGCAGGATAATACAGAGATTTGACCCATGGAACTGCAAAACCACAGTTATAGTTATGTGGCGTACACCAGAATCTTTTAAACAGATATATTGGTGTCTGAACAGTCAGGGAGACACTATTACAGTTTTTTTTTTTACGACAAAAAATTCCAAAAGCAGGATAATACAGAGATTTGACCCATGGAACTGTGAAACCACAGTTCTATTTCTCTGGCCTACACCAGACTCTTTTAAACAGATATATTGGTGTCTGACCAGTCAGGGAGACACTATTACAGTTTTTTTTTTACGGCAAAATATGCCAAAAGCAGGATAATACAGAGATTTGACCCATGGAACTGCAAAACCACAGTTCTATTTCTCTGGCCTACACCAGACTCTTTTAAACAGATATATTGGTGTCTGACCAGTCAGGGAGACACTATTACAGTTTTATTTACGGCAAAATATGCAAAAAGCAGGATAATACAGAGATTTGAACTGTGGAACTGCAAAACCACAGTTATAGTCATATGGCGTACACCAGAATCTTTTAAACAGATATATTGGTGTGTGTCCAGTCAGGTAGACATTATTACATTTTTTTTTACGGCAAAAGATGCCAAAAGCAGGATAATGCAGGGATTTGACCCGTGGAACTGCAAAACCACAGTGTTATTTCTCTGGCCTACACCAGACTCTTTTAAAGAGATATATTGTTGTCTGACCAGTCAGGGAGACAATATTACAGTTTTTTTTTTCACGGCAAAAATACAGAAATTTGACCTGTGGAACTGCAAAACCACAGTTCTATTTCTCTGGCCTACACCAGAATCTTTTAAACAGATATATTCAAGTCTGACCAGTCACGGAGACACTATTACTGTTTTTTTATGGCAAAATATGCCAAAAGCAGGATAATACAGAGATTTGAACTGTGGAACTGCAAAACCACAGTTATAGTCATGTGGCGTACACCAGAATATTTTAAACAGACATATTGGTGTCTGACCAGTGAGGGAGACACTATTACAATTTTTTTTACGGCCAAAAATGCCAAAAGCAGGATAATACAGAGATTTGACCCATGGAACTGCAAAACCACAGTTCTATTTCTCTGGCCTACACCAGACTCTTTTAAACAGATATATTGGTGTCTGACCAGTCAGGGAGACACTATTACAGTTATTTTTTACGACAAAAAATGCCAAAAGCAGGATAATACAGAGATTTGACCCGTTGAACTGCAAAAGCACAGTTATAATTATGTGGCGTACACAAGAATCTTTTAAACAGATATATTGGTGTCTGACCAGTCAGGGAGACACTATTACAGTTTTTTTTTTTACGGCAAAAATACAGAAATTTGACCCGTGGAACTGCAAAACCACAGTTCTATTTCTCTGGCCTACACCAGAATTTTTTAAACAGATATATTGGTGTCTGACCAGTCAGGGAGACACTATTACAGTTTTTTTTTTACGGCAAAATATGCCAAAAGAAGGATAATACAGAGATTTGACACGTGGAACTGCAAAACCACAGTTATAGTTATGTGGCGTACACGAGAATCTTTTAAACAGATATATTGGTGTCTGACAAGTCAGGGAGACACTATTACAGTTTTTTTTTTACGGCAAAATATGCCAAAAGAAGGATAATACAGAGATTTGACCCGTGGAACTGCAAAACCACAGTTATAGTTATGTGGCGTACACCAGAATCTTTTAAACAGATATATTGGTGTCTGACCAGTCAGGTAGACACTATTACAGTTTTTTTTTACGGCAAAAAATGCCAAAAGCAGGATAATACAGAGATTTGAACTTTGGAACTGCAAAACCACAGTTATAGTCATGTGGCGTACACCAGAATATTTTAAACAGATATAATGGTGTCTGACCAGTCAGGGAGACACTATTACAGTTTTTTTTTTCACGGCAAAAATACAGAAATTTGACCCGTGGAACTGCAAAACCACAGTTCTATTTCTCAGGCCTACACCAGAATATTTTAAACAGATATATTGGTGTCTGACAAGTCAGGGAGACACTATTACAGTTTTTTTTTTACGGCAAAATATGCCAAAAGAAGGATAATACAGAGATTTGACCCGTGGAAATGCAAAACCACAGTTATAGTTATGTGGCGTACACCAGAATCTTTTAAACAGATATATTGGTGTCTGACCAGTCAGGGAGACACTATTACAGTTTTTTTTACGGCAAAATATGCCAAAAGCAGGATAATACAGAGATTTGAACTGTGGAACTGCAAAACCACAGTTATAGTCATGTGGCATACACCAGAATCTTTTAAACAGATATATTGGTGTCTGACCAGTCAGGTAGACATTATTACAGTTTTTTTTTATGGCAAAATATGCCAAAAGCAGGCTAATACAGAGATTTGAACTGTGGAACTGCAAAACCACAGTTATAGTTATGTGGCGTACACCAGAATCTTTTAAACAGATATATTGTTGTCTGACCAGTCAGGGAGACACTATTACAGTTTTTTTTTCACGGCAAAAATACAGAAATTTGACCCATGGAACTGCAAAACCACAGTTCTATTCCTCTGGCCTACACCAGAATCTTTTTAACAGATATATTGGTGTCTGACCAGTCAGGGAGACACTATTACTGTTTTTTTTACAGCAAAAAATGCCAAATGCAGGATAATACAGAGATTTGACCCATGGAACTGCAAAACCACAGTTATAGTTATGTGGCGTACACCAGAATCTTTTAAACAGATATATTGGTGTCTGACCACTCAGGGAGACACTATTACAGTTTTTTTTTCCGGCAAAAAATCCCAAAAGCAGGATAATACAGAGATTTGACCCATGGAACTGCAAAACCACAATTATAGTTATGTGGCGTATTCCAGAATCTTATATACAGATATATTGGTGTCTGACCAGTCAGGGAGACACTATTACTGTTTTTTTTACGGCAAAAAATGCCAAATGCAGGATAATACAGAGATTTGACCCATGGAACTGCAAAACCAAAGTTATAGTTATGTGGCGTATACCAGAATCTTATAAACAGATATATTGGTGTCTGACCAGTCAAGGAGACACTATTACAGCTTTTTTTTATGGCAAAAAATGCCAAAAGCAGGATAATACAGAGCTTTGACCCATGGAACTGCAAAACCACAGTTCTATTTCTCTGGCCAACACCAGACTCTTTTAAACAGATATATTGGTCTCTGACCAGTCAGGGAGACACTATTACAGTTTTTTTTACGGCAAAATATGCCAAAAGCAGGATAATACAGAGATTTGAACTGTGGAACTACAAAACCACAGTTATAGTCATGTGGCGTACACCAGAATGTTTTAAACAGATATATTGGTGTCTGACCAGTCAGGTAGACATTATTACAGTTTTTGTTATGGCAAAAGATGCCAAAAGCAGGATAATACAGAGATTTGACCCGTGGAACTGCAAAAGCACAGTTATAATTATGTGGCGTACACAAGAATCTTTTAAACAGATATATTGGTGTCTGACCAGTCAGGGAGACACTATTACAGTTTTTTTTATGGTAAAAAATGCCAAAAGCTGGATAATACAAAGATTTGACCCGTGGAACTTCAAAACCACAGTTATAGTTATGTGGCGTACACCAGAATCTTTTAAACTGATATATTTGTGTCTGACCAGTCAGGAAGACACTATTACAGTTTTTTTTACGGCAAAAAATGACAAAAGCAGGACAATACAGAGATTTGACCCGTGAAACTGCAAAACCACAGTTCTATTACTCTGGCCTACACCAGACTCTTTTAAACAGATATATCGGTGTCTGACCAGTCAGGGAGACACTATTACAGTTTTTTTTTTTACGACAAAAAATGCCAAAAGAAGGATAATACAGAGATTTGACCCGTGGAACTGCAAAACCACAGTTATAGTTATGTGGCGTACACCAGAATCTTTTAAACAGATATATTGGTGTCTGACCAGTCAGGGAGACACTATTACAGTTTTTTTTTGCGACAAAAAATCCCAAAAGCAGGATAATACAGAGATTTGACCCGTGGAACTGCAAAACCACAGTTCTATTTCTCTGGCCTACACCAGAATATTTTAAACAGATATATTGGTGTCTGACCAGTCAGGGTGACACTATTACAGTTTTTTTTACGGCAAAATATGCCAAAAGCAGGATAATACAGAGATTTAAACCGTGGAACTGCAAAACCACAGTTATAGTCGTGTGGCGTACACCTGAATCTTTTAAACAGATATATTGGTGTCTGACCAGTCAGGGAGACACTATTACAGTTTTTTTAACGGCAAAAAATGCCAAAAGCAGGATAACACAGAGATTTGACCCTTGGAACTGCAAAACCACAGTTACAGTTATGTTGCCTACACCAGAATCTTTTAAACAGATATATTGGTGTCTGACCAGTCAGGGAGACACTATTACAGTTTTTTTTTACGACAAAAAATGCCAAAAGCAGGATAATACAAAGATTTGACCCGTGGACCTGCAAAAGCACAGTTATAATTATGTGGCGTACACAAGAATCTTTTAAACAGATATATTGGTGTCTGACCAGTCAGGGAGACACTATTACAGTTTTTTTACGGCAAAAAATGCCAAAAGCAGGATAATACAGAGATTTGACCCGTGGAACTGCAAAACCACAGTTCTATTTCTCTGGCCTTCACTAGACTCTTTTAAACAGATATATTGGTGTCTGACCAGTCAGGGAGACACTATTACAGTTTTTTTTTACTGCAAAAAATGCCAAAAACAAGATAATACAGAGTTTTGACCCGTGTAAGTGCAAAACCACAGTTCTATTTCTCTGGCGTACACCGGAATCTTTTAAACATATATATTGGTGTCTGAACAGTCAGGGAGACACTATTACAGTTTTTTTATGGCCAATAATGCCAAAATCAGGATAATACAGAGATTTGACCCGTGGAACTGCAAAACCACAGTTCAGTTTCTCTGGCCTACACCAGACTCTTTTAAACAGATATATTGGTGTCTGAACAGTCACAGACACACTCAATTTTTTTTTTTGGGGGGGGGGAATACCAAATGGTTAATAAGACGCGTATTTGTACAGTCTGACTGAGGAAAAAAAAAAAGTATTTAGATAAAAAAAAAAGGATTTTTCCTGGCCCCTGAGACTGGGGGATAAGTCTAGCAATTTGACCAACAGTAGCACACAGGACTGTAATGCATCCTTTGCTGGTATAACCACTGCATCTCCTATACAGCCTGCCTGCCTGATATCTGGGATGGATATTAGTCCTGAGAAGGACTGTTTGTTTGATTTGACAGGCTTTAGAGACCCTACACTAACTATTTTGGAGTATAAATCTCTCCCTAGCTCAGCAGCACTGACCCTACACTGGCTGATCCGGAGAGACTGTGTCCAAGATGGCGGCGCCCGGTTTTAAATACTCGAGGTGACGCTGTGCGGCCAGCCAATCACTGTAATGCCCACGAACAACATGGCTGCGGCATTACAGTGACTGACTGGCAATCCCTGCATGTTCATTGGCTCTGTAAAGAGCGGCAAATGTGCAGGGCGGAGACCCGAGCTCCCGCCCGAGTAACCCGGAAATGCTCGGTGCTCGCCGAACATCCCGAGTAGTGAGATGCTCAGGCGAGTAACGAGCAGTGTCGAGCATGCTCGCTCAACACTAGTGATGAGCAGTGCCTGGTTTTCTCCACACATACCGCTTAGAATTTTCACTAAAAAGTTCTATCTTTGTCTCATCAGACCAGAGAATCTTATTTCTCATAGTCTGGGAGTCCTTTATGTGTTTTTGAGTGAACTCTATGCGGGCTTTCATATATCTTACACTGAGGAGAGGTTTCAGTCGGGCCACTCTGCCATAAAGGCCCAACTGGTGGAGAGCTGCATTGATAGTTGACTTTGTGGAACTTTCTTACATCTCCCTACTGTATTTCTAGAGCTCAGCCACAGTGTTCTTGGGGTACTTCTTTACCTCTCTTATCCTGCTGATAGTCTGGCAGTGTATCAGCAGGATATCTATAAATTATGGGTTCCACTCTTTCCTGATAAACCGGAACTAAACGGGGAAACGCGTCGAGAAATACGGGCAACATGCCGTGAAGCATGAGAAATTTGCTGGGGAGGCGAGACTTCTGTTTTTTGAGATAAGTAACCTGATTTATTACTTTTAATGGTGTGTGAAGTGAAGTGTTATCAGTGCTCGCTTCCAGTTTGTTATATATCTATTGTGGTTACCTGCTCGCATGCCCCAGCTGGGGATTTATCTAGTATTATATTTATGTGATTTGGAGTGATATTGTTTACCGAGACTCTGTCCAATTTTGGACATAGGTTTCATACCGCAAGTTGATCTAGGAGGTTTTAGGGTTGCTGGGGGGCTGCTTGATCATTGGGTCTATCTCAGGTGAGAGGACCAAACCCCTAGCTGTAACCCTTATACGGCTGTTAAATGAGTACACAGTATTATATTCATTCCCTCCGATCTTTTGCTATCCTGCTTGATGATTTATTTATATCTTAGTGGTGACTGATAACTAGTCAGGTAGATTTAAGCCAGGTCCTTTAGACATTGTTGGATGGCCTTTTTTGTAAATTTATACATACTTTGCGATGGCCGTATAGCTTATAGTCAGATGATTAATTCTGCTTAGCACTATGTCAGTTTAAGTGTTGTATGTATATCCATGTTTGATGTGTACAGCACCTAGTGGGTCTCAAGTGAGACCATTTTTTAGCTTTACTTAGTAAAAGTTATATTTTAGTTTTTATTTTCTTTGTTAGATAGTCATCATATGACCCCCATATACAGTTGAAACCAGAAGTTTACATACACTATATAAAAAGACACATATGCATGTTTTTCTCAATATCTGACTTGAAATCAGAATAAACCTTTTCCGTTTTAGGTCAATTAGGATTACCATCATTTTTAATATTTGCCAAATGCCAGAATAATAAGAGACAGAGAGAATGTTTTAAGGCATTTTTATTACTTACTGCAAAGTTTAAAGTTTACATACATTTCATAAGTACTGTATTTGGTACCATTGCCCTTAAACTGAATGACTTGGGTCAAACTTTGGGATGTTCTTCCACAAGTTTCTCACAATAGTTGGTCGGAATTTGGGCCCATTCCTCCTGACAAAACTGGTGTTACTGATCCAGATTTTGTAGGTCGTTGTAGCGCCAGAGTCCCTGCCCTCTGCTAGGCAGGGACGCTGTTCCCCTCACCTCTCTGCTCCGTGCCCGGCGTCCTCCTCCCGCTCTGCTGGCAGCGCGCGCTCCTTCCCGGCCACTGTGCTTAGGGCGCGCGCGCGTGCTCTCCCTCCCTCTTAAAGGGGCCGCGCGCGCCATCCTAAGGAGTCCCCGGCTAATGGCCAGAGGACTTCACCATATATAAGGCACCTCCTCCAAAATGGAGGTGCCCGAGCAATGTTGTTGCACTGTTCACTGCTCTGCTTCAGCCCTCAGGTCCCGTTGCCAGTTACCTGCCAGATACCTGCCAGATTCCTGCCAGCTTGCTGTCTTATTCCTGCCTGATATTCTGCTACCTGCCTGCTAGCCTGAGGTCCGACGGTCTGCCTTACTACTCCTGTCAGTCTGTCTAAGGACCAGCTTGCCCGCTCACCTGGGAGCGCACATCAACTACCTGCCTGCTTGCCTGAGGTCCGACGGTCTGCCTTCCAACTCTTGTCAGTCTGTCTATGGACCAGCTTGCCCGCTCACCTGGGAGCGCACATCTGCTACCTGCCTGCTAGCCTACCTGGAGGCTCTGCCGTCACGTGCTGTGACCACCTGCCTGTCCAGTGACTCCTGCCCGCTCACCTGGGAGCGCTCATCTGCTGCCTGTCTGCTAGCCTACCTGGAGGCTCTGCTGTCACGTGCTGTGACCACCCGCCTGTCCAGAGACTTCTGCCCGCTCACCTGGGAGCGCTCATCTGCCGCCTGTCTGTTGGTCTTCCTGGAGGCTCCGCCGTCACATGCTGTGACCACCCGTTTATCCAGAGACTCTCGCCTGCTCACCTGGGAGCTCACGTCTACCATCAGCCGCCACAGGTCGTACCAACCCTTTACCCAGAGACTGCCCCAGTCACTTGCCGTGACCATCTGCCCGTTCACCCAGAGACTGCCCCGGTCACTTGCCGTAACCATCTGCCCGTTCACCCAGAGACTGCCCCGGTCACTTGCCGTGACCATCTGCCCGTTCATCCAGAGACTGCCCCGGTCACTTGCCGTGACCTCCTGCCCGTTCTTCTAGAGACTGTCCCGGTCACCTGCTGTGACTGCCTGCCTGGTCGCCACCCGCTCCCTTACAAGGACCGCCCCCTTGTATAGTAGCTTAGAGGTTCCGCCTCCCAGACCCGTTACAGTTTGCTCGGGCCATGGAACCCGGTGGCACCCAAGCTCCCTCGCTCTCGGACCTGTGTCATGAACTGTCCCGTCAGAGGTCCCAACAGGAGTCCATCCTGGGTCACCTGCGGAATGTCAATTCTCGCCTGGACACTCTGACTGCTCCGCCAGCAACCTCCGCCAGTGCCATGACTCGCAATCCGGCAGCTCCGCTGTCCACTAATACCATGGTATTGTTATGTTCTGCTACCAGAGCTAAGGAAAGAGAGGAGATCTGTCCCTACGATAGAACTCAGCTGAATCCCTACGATGTAACAGGGAACCTGATCCTGCGATCAGACCTGCTAAAGTCCTAAGCTAGTCTGTACGGAGACCTATAGATGTGGGGAAGGAATCCCTACAAGTACTAAGGACTGGGAGGAAATGGGACACCTCCTAACAGAAATAGTAGCAGACAGACAAACAAACAAAATATAAAGAACAAAGAGGTCCGTAGACCAAGCAAACTAACAGAGTTACATACAGAGCACAGGCTAGCTAGAAAGTAGTTATACAATGAAGTCCAGCAAAGCCAGAAGGGCAGAGCAGGATTAAATAGGCCAACAAGGTCATGTGACCAGCAAAGGAAAAAACCTAAGAGCAAGGTTCTAACAGTACCCCCCCTTCTAAGAGGATCCTCCGGATCCCCTAGGACCAGGCTTATCAGGAAATCTCCTGTGAAATGCTCTGATAAGTCTGGACGTGGAAACATCATCTGACCTCACCCAAGAGTTATCCTCGGGTCCGAAACCTTTCCAGGCCACAAGATACTGCAAACTACCTCTATACCGTCTAGAGTTAAGGATGCGAGAAATTTTATATTCCCCGTCCTCCACCACCGGAGGAACAGAGGCAGAGGCGTCACCATCCGACACAACAGCTTTTTTTAACAGAGAGACATGAAATACCGGATTAATTCTCCAGGAGGTAGGAACCTCCAACCTAACAGCAGATTGGTTGACACCTTAAAGGGCCCTACAAACTTGGGACCCAATTTCTTAGAAGGAATCCTCAACCGCAGATTCCTAGAGGACAACCAAACCATGTCACCAACAGCGAACAAAACCTCCTGTAGTTTCCTATCAAAGTAGTCTTTAGATTTTCTGTTGGCCTCCTGAAGATTACCACGCACATCCGTCCAAACTCTCTCCAAATCACCGGAAAAATTCTCCTCCTCAGGCACGGCAGATCCCAACTTGGAGAACGACCCAAACGACGGATGTCTCCCAGAACAACAAAAAAAAGGCGAACAACCAGCAGAAGAAGATGTATGATTGTTCAGAGCAAATTCAGCAAGTGGCAGAAACTCAGACCACCCCTCTTGATTGTCTGCCACAAAACAACGCAAGAACTGCTCAACATCCTGGTTTTTCCTTTTTGTCTGGCCATTAGATTCAGGATGATATCCGGACGAGAACGACAGATGAACTCCCAACCTGTCACAAAAGGCACGCCAAAAACGAGCCACGAACTGAGGACCCCTATCAGAAACAATGTCAGTAGGAACGCCATGAAGTCTGACAATTTCCTTGACAAAGGCCTTAGCGAGAGTTTTAGCGCAGGGCAGTTTGACGAAGGGAACCAAGTGACACATCTTGCTAAAACGGTCCACGACCACCCAGATGACAGTAAAACCTTCAGAGGGGGGAAGGTCAGTTATAAAGTCCATAGCCAAATGTGTCCAAGGAGCACTAGGAACCTCCAAAGGACAAAGCAACCCCGCAGCAGGAGTATGTGAGGACTTAGATCTAGCACATATAGTACATTGACGCACCCACTTAATGACTTCCTTCTGCCATCCAGGCCACCAAAAACTGCGACCCACCAGTCTCTTGGTCTCAGAGATTCCGGGATGACCTGCCAACCGAGATTCATGACACTCAATAAACAAATCTCTCCTAAAGGTCCCAGGCACAAACAACCTCCCATGAGGAGTGTTAGATGGGGCATTCTCCTGTGCTTTAAGAATCTCATCTTCCAAAACGGAGTCCAAAGCAGCTATCACAACACCTTCTTCTAAAATGTTCTCCTCTTTCTCAGCACCGACTATGGGAGAAAAACTGCGAGACAAGGCATCCGCCTTAACATTCTTAGTACCAGGGATGTAAGTAACGGAGAAATTAAACCGCGAGAAAAACAGAGCCCACCTAGCCTGACGGGCATTCAGGCGCTTGGCAGCATCAAGATATATCAGATTTTTATGATCCGTAAGAACCTGAACGGGAAATTCCGCACCTTCCAAGAAGTGGCGCCAGTGTTCAAATGCGAGTTTAATAGCCAATAATTCCCGATTACCAATATCGTAATTCAGTTCAGTCTCCGAAAATTTTTTTGAAAAAAAGGCACAGGGATGTAATCCATCCCCGTTATCCTGAGACAATATTGCGCCAACCCCCACCGAAGAAGCATCAACCTCAACCAAAAACGGCTTAGTCACATCAGGCTGCATAAGGATGGGAGCAGAGGTGAACCTCTCCTTGAGATACACAAAAGCTTCAATGGCCTCAGAAGACCACTGAACCGCATCAGCACCTTTCCTGGTGAGATCGGTCAGAGGTTTGACAATACTAGAAAAATTTTTTATGAATTTTCTGTAATAATTGGCGAAACCTAAAAACCTCTGTATCGATTTCAAACCAATAGGCCTAGGCCATTCCTGTACAGCTTGAACTTTAACCGGGTCCATCTCAAAACCTTCGCTGGAGATAATGTAACCCAAAAAACTAATTCTCTGTACAGCGAACTCACATTTCTCCAGCTTAGCAAAAAGCGAATTGTCCATTAACAATTGTAATACCTCACGTACGCTCCGCCAATGAGACTCCAGATCCGGCGAATAAATCAAAATGTCATCCAAATACACAACCACATTTTTGCCGATCAAAGGTCTAAGGATGTCATTAATAAGATTCTGAAAAAATGCAGGAGCATTAGTAAGACCAAAAGGCATAACCAGATTCTCAAAATGACCCACAGGAGTGTTAAAAGCAGTCTTCCATTCGTCACCCTCCTTCATGCGCAACAGATTGTATGCCCCCTTAAGGTCAATTTTAGAGAACCACTTGGCCCCCATTAACTGGTTAAACAGATCAGGAATCAATGGCAGTGGGTAAGGATTGCGTACAGTAATTTTGTTAATCTCACGAAAATCCAGACAAGGACGTAAACCGCCGTCCTTTTTTTTTACAAAAAAAAATCCAACCGCCACAGGAGACTTAGAGGGCCTAATGTGACCGGCGGCCAAACTTGTCTGTATATATTCATCCAAAGCCTTCCTCTCAGGAATAGTAAGGTTAAATAAACGACTTTTAGGAAGAGTCGCTCCAGGGACAAATTCAATAGAACAATCATAGTCTCTATGGGGAGGCAAAACCTGCGATTCCTTCTCAGAAAAAACTCTCCAAAAATCCTGAATAGGAACAGGCAATTCTCCCCTATCCAAAGCTGCAATACGCCCGTTACAACACTTGTCATAACATTTATGGCTCCAGGATTTAATTTCATTGGTAGACCAATCCAGTACAGGATTGTGAAATTTTAACCAGGGCAATCCCAATATTACTGGAGAAGGCAAGTTATTCAAAACTACCAAATCCAATTTCTCATGGTGAACACCATTAATAGTGAGAGGAAATTCACAGACCTTGAGAGTAATATTCTTCAAAGGGGAACCATCCACAGAAACCACAGCAATGGGGGATGATAAAGGTTCGGGTTTTAAATTGAGTCTTTCCAAGAATCCCCCATCAATTACATTCAGAGTAGATCCGCAATCAACAAACACCCGAAATTCCATTAATTTTTCCTGAGCAATCGTGGAAGCAGCTAAAAATACACCCTTGGAATTTAAACAGGCAATACGGGCATGACTGACCATTTTTTTTTCTTTCTTCATACGAAGCTCACAGCCTTTAATCAAATGACCAGATTTTCCGCAATAGAAACACAAGCCTTCAGAAAATCGACGGTCTTTTTCTTGAGAGCGAGGTGCCACCGATCCAATCTCCATCGATTCACCACTGTTAGTACACACATTCTCATAACCATAAACTGACATAGCAGAGGATTTGCTCTCATTAACCCTTGCACGCAGTCTCCTATCCACCCGTATAGCTAATTGCATAGCCTGTTGCAAATCTTCAGGTGTAGGATAAGCAATTAGCAGGTCTTTAACCCTTTCATTGAGCCCAGCAAGAAATAGACTTTTCAGAGCAGAATCGTTCCACCCTGTTTGAGTAGACCAACGACGGAAATGAGTACAATATTTTTCCACATTACCTGATCCCTGTCTCAAACGTCTTAACTCAGTCTCAGCTGATGCGACACGGTCAGGATCATCATATAATAGCCCCAAAGCAGAAAAAAAAACTATCCACTGATCTGAAGCATGTATCACTAGGTTGCAAAGAAAAGGCCCACTCCTGAGGCTCTTTGCGCAAAAGTGACATTATGAACCCTATGCGCTGGGATTCATCCCCAGAGGACTTGGGTCTCAAACGAAAATACAATAAGCAAGCATTTTTAAATGAAAAAAATTCTCGGTGTTCAGCAAAAAATAAATCCGGCAAACATACCTTAGGCTCCAAGAAATGTGCTCCAGGATAGTTACTCACGTGCTGACGGAGCTCGGCCACCTCCAGAGAGAGTCCCTGCAGGCGATGAGCCAAATCCTGAACCGACACCATGATGGAACAGAAAAATCTTTCCTTAGAGAATTTGCAGGCTGGACTTACTGTTATGTTCTGCTACCAGAGCTAAGGAAAGAGAGGAGATCTGTCCCTACGATAGAACTCAGCTGAATCCCTACGATGTAACAGGGAACCTGATCCTGCGATCAGACCTGCTAAAGTCCTAAGCTAGTCTGTACGGAGACCTATAGATGTGGGGAAGGAATCCCTACAAGTACTAAGGACTGGGAGGAAATGGGACACCTCCTAACAGAAATAGTAGCAGACAGACAAACAAACAAAATATAAAGAACAAAGAGGTCCGTAGACCAAGCAAACTAACAGAGTTAGATACAGAGCACAGGCTAGCTAGAAAGTAGTTATACAATGAAGTCCAGCAAAGCCAGAAGGGCGGAGCAGGATTAAATAGGCCAACAAGGTCATGTGACCAGCAAAGGAAAAAAACTAAGAGCAAGGTTCTAACAGGTATCCTACCCCGGACCCCGGCTTTCTGCACCTCCTCGCTTCGGAGGCGACTCCGCCCAGGCTCGGGGCTTCATAAATCAGTGCACCCTGCACTTTGAACTCCTGCCCCACCAGTTTAACTCCGACCGGGCCAAAATTGCCTTCATCATGTCCCATCTCACCGGGGAGGCCCTGGCCTGGCTAAATCCTCTATGGGAGAGAGGAGACCCCCTGGTGTCCGACTTGCCTGCCTTTCTCATGGCTTTCCGGAAAGTCTTCGACGAACCCGGACGGAAGACCTCATCCACATCATCACTGCTACGCCTCCGTCAGGGAAGTCTCACCGTGGGCCAATATGCCATACGGTTCCGTACCCTTGCCTCGGAGCTGGCCTGGGATAACGACGCTCTGGTATCCGTCTTCTGGGAGGGTCTGTCCGGCCGTATTAAAGATGAACTTGCCAGTCGGGACATTCCTACCACTCTCGATGACCTAATAACTCTTGCCACCTGGATTGACCTACGGTTCCAGGAGCGTGCCAAAGAGGTCACCCGTGAGAGGAGGTTTCCACGTCTAGCTCCTACTTTTCAGAAATCCGTCTCTCCCCAGGTACACTCTCCTGAGCCTATGCAGGTTGACCAGACCAAGATGGTCAAAACCCGTCAGGACTTACGCCGTGCCGAGGGGAGCTGCTTCTACTGTGGCAGTAAGGAGCACCGGATCCGTGCCTGCCCGGAGAGGTCGGGAAACGCCTGTGTCTAGGTTCGCTCAGAGAGGTCGACCTAGACAAGAATAAATCCTCTCCATCTCTGCTGCTGTCAGTCTCAATCGTCTGCGGGGAGAACCGTTATTTCGAACTAGCCCAACTTGACTCTGGAGCAGCCGGGAATCTTATTTCACAGTCCCTGGTAGAGAAATACCGCATCCCCACCAAACCTCTGGCTGTACCCTTGTCTGTTGCTGCCGTGGATGGGGGTCTCTTACGACGCCCCATCCAACTCATCACCGAATCCATTACTCTGCAGGTGGGAATGCTGCATTCTGAGAGTATCTCCTTTCATGTTCTGCCTGGACTCTCTCACGCCCTCTTGCTAGGTCTACCTTGGCTCCAGAGACATGCACCCGTGCTTGACTGGCAGACTGGAGAAGTCCTTCGCTGGGGACAGGACTGCCATAAGACCTGTCTGGTTCCCGTCCATCCCGTCCGTCCTTCTCCTACCCCAGCTAATCTACCTGGACTTCCGATTCCTTATTGGTCTTATGCTGATGTCTTTAATAAAAAGGAGGCAGAGACACTACCCCCTCATAGACCATACGACTGCCCTATCGACCTGTTACCTGGTACTACTCCTCCCAGTGGGCGTATTTATCCATTATCCGCTGCTGAGACACGGTCGATGTCCGAATATATTGAGGAGAATCTGGCCAGGGGATTCATCCGGAAATCTACCTCCCCGGGGGGAGCAGGCTTCTTTTTCGTCAAAAAGAAGGACGGCTCTCTCCGTCCCTGTATAGACTATAGAGGCCTTAACCAGATCACGGTGAAGAATAAGTACCCCCTTCCGCTCATTCCGGAGTTATTTGATCGTCTGAGGGGGGCTAGAATCTTCACCAAACTGGACCTCCGTGGGGCGTACAACCTGGTTCGTATCCGTCAGGGGGATGAATGGAAGACGGCATTCAACACCCGGGACGGCCACTATGAATATCTGGTAATGCCCTTTGGTCTCTGTAACGCTCCTGCCGTCTTTCAAGAGTTGGTCAATGACATCTTCCGGGACCTTCTCTACTCCTGCGTAGTGGTGTACCTGGACGACATCTTGGTCTTCCCTCCGGATCTCCAGACTCACCGGAGGGACGTTCGTCAGGTCCTGCTCAGGCTCAGGCAGAATCACCTCTTCGCTAAATACGAGAAGTGCCTCTTTGAGCAGACCTCGCTTCCGTTTTTTGGGCTACATTATTTCTCAGACCGGCCTACGAATGGATCCAGAGAAACTGTCTGCCATCGAGAAATGGCCTCGACCGGAGGGGTTGAAGGCCATTCAGCGGTTCCTGGGCTTCGCCAACTACTACCGCCTCTTCATACCGCACTTCTCTTCCCGGACTGCCCCAATTTCCGCGCTCACCCGTAAGGGTACTAATCCCAAAGAGTGGCCGCCCAAAGCAGAGGAGGCCTTTCTTTCCTTAAAACAGGCCTTCTCTTCCGCCCCGGTGCTGCATCGCCCGGACGGCAACAAGCAGTTTTTCCTGGAAGTTGACGCCTCCTCCTCTGGAGCCGGAGCGGTACTTACTCAAAAATCATATTCCGGGAGGATGGTAACTTGCGGCTTCTTCTCTAAACTTCTCTCCTCCTCAGAGCGCAATTATTCCATAGGAGACCGAGAGTTATTGGCCATCAAACTGGCATTGGAGGAGTGGCGTTACCTGCTTGAGGGGGCTCTTTACCCGGTAATAATTTACACTGACCACAAGAACTTGGCTTACCTCCAGCATGCCCAGAGACTTAACCCGCGCCAAGCCCGGTGGTCCTTGTTTTTTGCTCGCTTTGATTTTGTTCTTCATTTTCGCCCGGCTGACAAAAACGTCAAGGCGGACGCCTTGTCTCGATCCTTTCTGGTGTCTGATCTCGAGGAAGATCCGAAACACATCATCGATCCCGCCAGAGTAATGCAGGTGGCTCCCGTGAGTCTAAATCGTCTCCCTCCCGGAAAGACGTTCGTATCAGTACCTGATCGGGAGAAGATCCTTCACTGGGGTCACTCGTCTAAACTGGCTGGCCACGCCGGTCAGAAAAAGACCCTCCAGCTTATTACCCGGCACTACTGGTGGCCTACCCTGCACAAGGACGTAATAGACTTTGTTTCTGCCTGTGTGTCCTGCGCCCGCAACAAGGTTCCGAGACATCTGCCAGCCGGTCGCCTCCTTCCGCTTTCTGTACCTGCTGCCCCCTGGCAGCATATAGCAATGGACTTTATAACTGACCTCCCAGTCTCTGCCGGTTGTACGGTCATTTGGGTGGTCGCTGACCGCTTCTCCAAGATGGCTCATTTCGTTCCCCTGCCAGGCCTCCCGTCTGCACCCGAGCTAGCTAAAGACTTTATTCGTCACATCTTTCGTCTTCATGGCCTGCCCCTCCACATCGTGTCGGATCGTGGGGTACAGTTCACCTCACGCTTCTGGAGAGCCACTTGTAAACTGCTAGACGTCACCCTGGACTTCTCTTCCGCTTACCACCCACAGTCCAATGGTCAAGTGGAGCGGATCAATCAGAACCTGACCAGTTACCTCCGGCACTTCGTTAATGCCCATCATTCAGACTGGGTGGATCTCCTACCATGGGCCGAGTTCTCTTATAACAATCACGAGAGGGAATCCTCCTCCAAATCCCCTTTTTTTGTAGTCTTCGGTCAGTATCCTCGGATTCCTTTTCCTGTCTCCACCTCTGTGGACAACCCGGCTGCGGAATCTCTCGTTAGCAAATTTTCCTCCATTTGGGAGAGTACCCGATCCGCACTCCTTCAGTCGTCCGAACGGATGAAAAGACACGCTGACAAAAAACGCCTGGATCCTCCACAATTTTGTCCTGGAGATAAAGTCTGGCTCTCATCTAAATATGTCCGACTCAAGATACCTTCTTACAAGTTAGGGCCTCGGTTCATCGGTCCTCTGGAGGTCATCAGTCAGATCAACCCGGTGGCCTATAAATTGAAACTCCCGGCCAACTTACGGATCCCTAACTCCTTCCATGTATCTCTCCTCAAACCTGTGGTACTTAACTCTTTTTCCAAGTCTACAGGTAAGCCTCCTGCTCCGGTTTCTGCTGAGGACGAGTTTGAGGTAGAGAACATTCTTGCCACCAAAAGGGTAAGAGGAAAGACCTTTTTTCTAGTAGATTGGAAGGGGTTTGGTCCTGAGGAGAGAACGTGGGAGCCCCGGGAGAACATCCATGCCCCTCTTATCCTTGCTAAATTTCTGTCTGGCCTAAAAAAGGGGGGGCCTAAAGGGGGGGGTACTGTTGCGCCGGCGTCCCTGCCCTCTGCTAGGCAGGGACGCTGTTCCCCTCACCTCTCTGCTCCGTGCCCGGCGTCCTCCTCCCGCTCTGCTGGCAGCGCGCGCTCCTTCACGGCCACTGTGCTTAGGGCGCGCGCGCGTGCTCTCCCTCCCTCTTAAAGGGGCCGAGCGCGCCGTCCTAAGGAGTCCCCGGCCAATGGCCGGAGGACTTCACCATATATAAGGCACCTCCTCCAAAATGGAGGTGCCCGAGCAATGTTGTTGCACTGTTCACTACTCTGCTTCAGCCCTCAGGTCCCGTTGCCAGTTACCTGCCAGATACCTGCCAGATTCCTGCCAGCTCGCTGTCTTATTCCTGCCTGATATTCTGCTACCTGCCTGCTAGCCTGAGGTCCAACGGTCTGCCTTACTACTCCTGTCAGTCTGTCTAAGGACCAGCTTGCCCGCTCACCTGGGAGCGCACATCAACTACCTGCCTGCTTGCCTGAGGTCCGACGGTCTGCCTTCCAACTCTTGTCAGTCTGTCTATGGACCAGCTTGCCCGCTCACCTGGGAGCGCACATCTGCTACCTGCCTGCTAGCCTACCTGGAGGCTCTGCCGTCACGTGCTGTGACCACCTGCCTGTCCAGTGACTCCTGCCCGCTCACCTGGGAGCGCTCATCTGCTGCCTGTCTGCTAGCCTACCTGGAGGCTCTGCCGTCACGTGCTGTGACCACCCGCCTGTCCAGAGACTTCTGCCCGCTCACCTGGGAGCGCTCATCTGCCGCCTGTCTGTTGGTCTTCCTGGAGGCTCCGCCGTCACATGCTGTGACCACCCGTTTATCCAGAGACTCTCGCCTGCTCACCTGGGAGCTCACGTCTACCATCAGCTGCCACAGGTCGTACCAACCCTTTACCCAGAGACTGCCCCGGTCACTTGCCGTGACCATCTGCCCGTTCACCCAGAGACTGCCCCGGTCACTTGCCGTGACCATCTGCCCGTTCACCCAGAGACTGCCCCGGTCACTTGCCGTGACCATCTGCCCGTTCATCCAGAGACTGCCCCGGTCACTTGCCGTGACCTCCTGCCCGTTCTTCTAGAGACTGTCCCGGTCACCTGCTGTGACTGCCTGCCTGGTCGCCACCCGCTCCCTTACAAGGACCGCCCCCTTGTATAGTAGCTCAGAGGTTCCGCCTCCCAGACCCGTTACAGTCGTCTTGCTCGCACCTTCCTTTTCAACTTTGCCCATAAATTTTCAATAGGATTGAGATCAGGGCTTTGTGAGGCCACTCCAAAACATTACTTTGTTATCCTTAAGCCACTTTGCTACCATTTTGGAAGTATTCTTCAGGTCAATGTCCATTGGGATGATCCATTTCCGCCCAAGCTTTAACTTCCTGGCTGATGTATTGAGATGTTGCTTCAGTATTGCCACATAATCTTCTTTTCTCAAGATGCCATCTATTTTGTGAAGTGCACCAGTCCCATCTCAAGCAAAACAAGCCCACAACTTGATGCTGCCACCCTGTGTTTCACAGTTGGTATGGTATTCTTAGGCTTCCCAGCTTCTCCCTTTTCCTCCAAACGTAATGATTAGAGATGAGCGGTGTTCGACTAGAACTGTTCGCCAATCTCAAATTCGAGCTGTTTTGGGCGGTGTTTGAGTTGTTTGACGAACCCGAACAATTTGCAAAAAATTCGGCTGTTCGAGGTTATGTTCGATAACTGTTCGTGCACCAAAAGCGTGTCCTGCATGTCTGGCGCTATTTAGAGCACCAATCATGCAGGGATTGTCTGCCACTCACTGTAATGCCACAGTCATGGTGGTTGTGGCATTACAGTGATTGCCCAAATCGATGGGAACAGTGCTCACAGTGAAACACGAAAAGCTGGCAATTCAGCAGCGGCATACACCTGTACCCGACAATTTAGAACCGAAAGAATAGAGCTTCACACATAGATTAGATAGATAGAAACATGTCAGTCACATATATAAGAAGTACAGTGACAGTGTTGATTACTGTACTTGTCATTTAGTGTAAAGGATTTATTAAAAAAAATATTAGTGTTTTCATGCACCGTCTCTTTAAAAAAGCCGGCCGGCAATTCAGCAGCGGTACCCGACAATTTAGAATAGAATGAATAGAGAATCACACATAGATTAGATAGATAGAAACATGTCAGTCACATATATATGAAGTACAGTGACAGTGTTGATTACTGTACTTGTCATTTAGTGTTAAAATAAAGGATTTATTTAAAAAAAAATTGGCGTGGGGTTCCCCATAATTTTAGGCTCTAGCGGAGGTTAAGCAGACAGCTGGGGCAGATGTTTGAAGCCTGGGAAGGGGGTAATACCCACGGAGCTTCCCAGGCTACTAATATCAGCCCCCAGCTGAATACCTAGCCTTTACTAGCTATTAAAATGGGGGACCCCCCAAAAAATTGACGTGGGGTCCCCCATATTTTAATAGCTAGCAAAGGCTAGGCAGACAGCTGGGGGCTGATATTAATAGCCCAGGAAGGGTGCCATGAATATTGGCCCCCTCCCAGGCTAGAAACACCAGCCGTCAGCCGCCCCAGAAATGGCGCATCCATAGGATGTGCCAATTCTGGCACTTAGCCTCGCTCTTCCCACTGCCCTGCAGCGGTGGCAGTGGGGTAATAGGGCTGGGGTTGATGTCAGCTTATCATGCCAGCTGACATCAAGCCCAGGTTAGTAATGGAGAGGCGTCTATAAGACACCCCCATTACTAACCCCATAGTCAAAGTTAAAAAAAACACAAACACTCAGAATAAAGTCCTTTAATTGAAATAAAGACACAATTCTTTATTGTTCTAAATTAAACCATACTTACAATCACCCCCATTCCAGCTGAAGCCAACGATCTCCTGCAATAAAAGAAAAATAATAAAGCAACATAATCCTTACCTTTCCATGGTTCCCACGACAGCTTCAGCTCTGCTACATCGAGATGACAGGTTGGACCGCAGCAGAAAGCTGCCATCCAGCCTGTCATCCCGCAGACACTGAGAAGCGCAGGCTTGCTTGCGCTCCTCAGCGTCTCTCTGTGACGGCATCCAGATGAGCCGAGTTCATGTCCAATGAACTCGGCTCACCTCATGCACGTCACTGACAGCGTGGGAAAATTCTCACGCTGAAGCACTGAGTGCAGGAGAATTCTCCCACGCTGTCAGTGACGTGCATGAGGTGAGCTCATGTCCAATGAACTCAGCTCACCTCATGCACGTCACTGACAGCGTGGGAAAATTCTCCTGCACTCAGCGCTTCAGCGTGAGAATTTTCCCATCCTGTCAGTGACGTGCATGAGGTGAGCTAAGTTCATTGGACATGAGCTCACCTCATGCACGTCACTAACAGCGTGGGAGAATTCTCACGCTGAAGCGCTGAGTGCAGGAGAATTTTCCCACGCTGTCAGTGACGTGCATGAGGTGAGCCGAGTTCATTGGACATTAACTCGGCTCATCTGGATGCCGTCACAGAGAGACACTGTGGAGCGCAAGCAAGCCTGCGCTTCTCAGTGTGTGCGGGATGACAGGCTGGATGGCAGCGTTCTGCTGCGGTCCAGCCTGTCATCTCGATGTAGCAGAGCTGAAGCTGTCATGGGAACCATGGAAAGGTAAGGATGATGTTGCTTTATTATTTTTCTTTTATTTCAGGAGATCATTGGCTTCATCTGGAATGGGCGTGACGGTAAGTATGGTTTAATTTAGAACAATAAAGAATTGTGTGTTTATTTCAATTAAAGGACTTTTTTCTGGGTGTTGTGTTTTTTTTAAATACTTTACTAGAAATTCATGGCGGTCATGTCTAATATTGGCGTGACTCCATGAATTTCGGGCTTAGGGCCAGCTGATAATGCCAAGCTGGCCCTAACCCCTTTATTACCCAGTGAGCCACCGCACCAGGGCCCTGGATGAGTTGGGTACAGCGCCAGAAGATGGCGCTTCTATGAACGTGCCATTTTCCGTGGTGGCTGCAGACTGCAATTTGCAGCGGGGGGCGGCCCAGAAAGCTTGGGCCTCCCTGCGCTGCGGATTCCAGCCCCCAGCTGCCTAGTTGTACCTGGCTGGACACATAAACAGGGCGAAGCCCCACGTCAATTTTCTTTAAATTATTTCATGAAATAATTAAGGATAAAAGGGCTTCCCTATATTGTTGTGTCCGGCCAGGTACAAATAGGCAGCTGGTGGTTGGGGGCAGACCATTCCTGCCTGCTGTACCTGGCTGGACACAAATATAGTGCGAAGCCCCACGTCAATTTTTTTAAATTATTTCATGAATTTCCTGAAATAATTTTAAAAAATTGAAGTGGTGAGGTGCTCCGTTGGGGGCAGGATTGCCATGAGACCTGCCTGGTCCCGGTTTGCCAGCTCGACCTCCGTCTACTCCGGCTAATTTTCCTGGTCTACCGGCACCTTATTGGTCCTATGCAGATGTCTTCGGCAAGAAGGAAGCTGAGACACTGCCACCTCATAGGCCATATGATTGCCCTATCGACCTGGTACCCGGCGCCACTCCACCCTTTGGGCGTATCTACCCCTTGTCGCTGGTCGAAACCCGGGCCATGTCTGAGTATATCAAAGAAAATCTGGCTAGGGGATTCATCCAGAAATCTACTTCCCCGGCCGGAGCAGGATTCTTCTTCGTAAAAAGGAAAGACGGTTCACTACGCCCCTGTATCGATTATAGGGGACTCAACCAGATTACTATCAAAAACAAATACCCCATGCCGCTCATCTCAGAGCTGTTCGACCTCCATAAAGGCGCGAAGATCTTCACCAAGCTCGATCTTCGTGTGGCATATAACTTGGTCCAGATCCCCCAAGGAGACGAGTGGAAGACGGCATTCAATACCCGGGAAGGCCACTAAGAATACTGTGTGATGCCCTTCGGTCTCTGTAATGCTTCAGCCATCTTCCAAGAACTAGTTAACGACATCTTCGTGACCTCTTATATTCATGTGTGGTGGTGTACCTGGATGACAACTTGGTCTTCTCTCCGGATCTACCCACACACCTGAGGGATGTTCGTCAGGTCCTGCTTAGGCTCAGGCAGAATCACCTATACGCAAAATTTGAGAAATGCCTCTTCGAGCAGACCTCTCTTCCATTCCTGGGCTATATTGTCTCTAAGACTGGTCTACGGATGGACCCCGAGAAGGTCTCTGCCATCTTAAAGTGGCCCCGACTGGAGGGGTTGAAGGCGATTCAGCGATTCCTGGGCTTCACTAACTATTACCGCCTCTTCATCCCACATTTCTCTTCCTGGACTGCACCCATCTCTGCGCTCACCCATAAGGGAGCAAATCCTAGGGAATGGACGTCCGAAGCGGAGGAGGCCTTCCTCTCCTTAAAACAAGTCTTCTCTTCTGCCCCGGTGCTACACCGTCCGGATTGCAACAAACAGTTCCTTCTGGAGGTTGTTGCTTCCTCTTCCGGAGCTGGAGCGGTACTCACCCAGAAATCTCCATCCGGGAGAATGGTAACCTTCTTCTCCAAGCTCTTCTCCTCGTCCGAGCAACTACTCCATAGGAGACCAAGAACTGCTAGTCATCAAATTGGCGCTGGAGGAGTGGCGTTACCTGCTAGAGGGGGCTCTGCACCCAGTGGTCATCTACACTTACCACAAAAACCTGGCATATCTACAAAATGCCCAAAGACTTAATCAGCATCAGGCCCGGTGGTCTTTGTTCTTCACCCGTTTCAACTTTACCCTACATTACAGCCCTGCGGACAAGAACGTTAAGGCCGACGCTTTGTCCCGATCCTTCCTGTCTTCCAATCAAGAGGAGGAACCTATGCATATCATCGATCCCTCCAAAGTGATGAATGTGGCTACCTTGGACCTGTCTCGTCTCCCACCCGGTAAGACGTTTGTAGCAGTTCCGGATCGTAAGAAGGTTCTTCACTGGGGTCATTCATCTAAATTAGCCGGCCATGCTGGTCAGAGGAAGACCTTCCTGCTCATTACCCGGCATTACTGGTGGCCTTCCCTGCGCAAGGATGTTGTAGACTTTGTCATGACCTGTTCATCCTGTGCCCGCAACAAGATTCCCAGACATCTTCCAGCCGGCCGTCTCCAGCCTCTTCCCTTACCTGCTGCCCCATGGCAACACATTGCTATGGACTTTATTACTGAACTCCCTGTTTCTGTCGGTTGTACCGTTATTTGGGTGGTCGCTGACCGCTTTTCTAAAATGGTCCACTTTATCCCTCTGCCTGGTCTCCCGTCTGCATCTGTGCTGGCCAAGGACTTCATCCATCACATCTTTCGTCTCCACGGCCTACCCCTCCACACTGTGTCTGATCGAGGGGTCCAGTTCAATTCGCGCTTCTGGAGAGCTACGTGTAAGCTTCTGGAGGTCTCCCTTGATTTTTCCTCTCCTTATCATCCTCAGTCCAATGGCCAAGTGGAACATATCAACCAAATCCTTACCAGCTACCTCCGGCATTTCGTCAACGCTCACCATACCGATTGGGTAGAGCTCCTACCATGGGCTGAGTTCTCCTACAACAACCATGAGAGTGAATCTTCTTCCAAGTCCCCGTTCTTTGTGGTCTACGGTCAACACCCCCAGATTCCGTTTCCCGTCTCCGCTTCAGTGGACAATCCTACCGCGGAGTCTCTGGTCAGAGAATTTTCCACTATTTGAGAGGACACTAGATCCGCAATTCTTCAATCCTCTGAGTGGATGAAGAGACATGCCGACAAGAGACGTCTGGACCAACCTCAATTCCGTCAGGGAGACAAGGTTTTGCTCTCCTCCAAACATGTTTGTCTCAAAATACCCTCCTACAAGCTGGGTCCACGGTAGAAATGAGCGGTGTTCGACTCGAACTGTTCGCCAATCTCAAATTCGAGCTGTTTTGGGCGGTGTTCAAGCCGTTCGGCGAACATGAACGATTTGAAAAAAATTTGGCTGTTCGAGGTTATGTTCGATAACTGTTCGTGCACCAAAATCATAACTGGATTTTTTTCTCAGTAATGCTGAAAATTAATGTTAATACGCAGTTTGAGTGTACAGCAGGGCGGGGGGAGGGGCAGGGGATGGATCTCTGCATAAATAATGAAGATCTCCATTTTTTTTTCTCTTTCCAGTGTTTACAGTGGGGAGGTACATTCTGTCAGTCTATCAGCAGCACACACACGGAGCGTACTGCTTTTTTTCACACAAGCAAGAGCATGTGTCATTGGCAGTGTATGTCACATAACCTTGCCCTATAAGACCCAGCCATTTTCCACACAGCCACCATTTTCTCACTGCTGCAGCTGCGTGTTAGACGGCACCGCTGTTGCTGTGTGCGCTATACTTTGAGTGTTAATTTCAAGCCAATTTTCACACAAATCTACAGATAGCTTGGGAGTAGGGAATAGTTGTGATTGCAGTCCTTTTGAGGACTAGGTTACATCATTTCCTACGACTTTTATCAGGCAGGTCTGTGCTCTTAAATAGATAGGTTGGGAGTAGGGACTAATTGTAATTGCAGTTCTTTTGAGGGCTAGGTTACATCAGTTCTTATCACTTTTTGCCAGGCCGGTCTGTGCCAGTGCTGTGCAAGTTTTTTTCACAGCATTTGGCTAAATCTAGCTAAGCAAATCCTTTTTGGCCTCTTGCAGTGTGTGTTAGTCAGTGGAGTAGCCTATCTGTGTAGCAAGCTACACCACCTGTGTATTGAATACAATTTTTATTACTGCACCTAGCCAAATAAAACCTTTTGGGCATAGCACCATTCTATTAGTCCATCTATACTAACCTCCACCAGGTTGCAAATTAAAAATAATTTTTATCTGCATCTAGCTCTGAAAAAATATTTGGGCTTGTAGCAATGTGTGGGACTTGTTCTATTAGTCCATCTATACTAACCTCCACCAGGTTGCAAATTAAAAATAATTTTTATCTGGATCTAGCTCTGAAAAAATATTTGGGTGTCTAGCAGTGTGTGGGACTTGTTCTATTAGTCCATCTATACTAACCTCCACCAGGTTGCAAATTAAAAATAATTTTTATCTGCATCTAGCTCTGAAAAAATATTTGGGCTTGTAGAAGTGTGTGGGACTTGTTCTATTAGTCCATCTATACTAACCTCCACCAGGTTGCAAATTAAAAATAATTTTAATCTGCATCTAGCTCTGAAAAAATATTTGAGCTTGTAGCAGTGTGTGGGACTTGTTCTATTAGTCCATCTATACTAACCTCCACCAGGTTGAAAATTAAAAATAATTTTTATCTGCATCTAGCTCTGAAAAAATATTTGGGCTTGTAGCAGTGTGTGGGACTTGTTCTATTAGCCCATCTATACTAACCTCCACCACCTGTGTATGTAATAAAATAGTTTTACTGCATCTATCCCAGCCAATACTTTTGGGCTAATACCACAGTTTGGCCACTCAAATCTGCTCGGTTCCCATCCATTGTTTTTTTGTGCAAACAACTCCAGAGTTGTCAATTAGTTAACCACCAAAATGAGTGGAAAAAGGCCTGCTGCTGGTGGAAAGGAGAATAGGTGTGTTGGGAAGGGAAAAAAGGTTGTGTCCGTGGGGTAGGTGTTAAAGCAACAGTAACATCTGCAGAAGAAAGACCATCTTCCAGCCAAATTAAGATGTCTACTTCTTTTAGCGGACAATGTGATAAGATCCCTTTCTTACGGCCACGCCAATCGCTACAAATTCCAGATGAGGCACAAAAACAGCAGATGCTTCAACGGATATCAAGTGCTCCTTTAAGTGGGCTCTCCTCCACCTCAACTTCAACATCACAAATACTCCAGTCCTCAGAAGTGTCACCCCAATCGTACTTTCTTCCTCACAGCTCCCAAGTCTCCAGCTGCCCGTCTGAGTATGGGGTAGAACAGATGGTTGAGTCTGCAGAGCTGTTTACTCATACTATAGCCTGGGAATCAGAGGTCGGCTCCAGAACTTCTGTGAATCCAGATGAGGAAATGATCGGCACTGATGCCCAGAATCTTTATGAGTCGGATCCAGGAACAGACGCAGAAGGTTCTGACCATAATGTAGACCCTCGTTCCCAAACTGTAACTTCTGTTGGTGGAGACAATGAGGAAGACTCAAATACCTGATTGGAGCGACAACTTGAGTTTTTTGTCAGGGGAGGAAGAGGTTGGCTTTGAGGACGACGGGTGTGATAACACACAGGGTGATGATGACGAGGTTGGAGATCCCACTTACTGTTAACCCACAGTCAGCCAGTCGATGAGGTCAGCAGAGGAGGTGGAGGAGGATGCTAGTGACGACGAGGTCAGGTTGTGCCTTCCTGGACAGAGACGTAGTACTGGAAGCATGTCAACAACTGCATCCTCAAACAAAACTCTGCCTCTGACCACAAGTCGTGGTGGCTCTTTAGGTCGCATGGGTGCTAAGCTTTGCATAGCCTGGGCATTTTTTCAGATCGATAAGGATGACCCAACTCGTGTTATCTGTAACATTTAGGCAAAAGCTAAGTAGAGGCCAAAAAATACATAGTTTGAGTACTTCATGCATGAACCGGCACATGGATATGAAGCATAAGTTGCAGTGGGAAGCTCACTGAGCTACAATGCGGACTAGCCGGCCGGGTCAACCACCGTCTGCCACATCTTGTGCATCCGCGTCCTCTTCATCCTCTGTGACTGGGGGGACAGCAGTCACACCTGTTTTGGGACGCAGACCTGCCACCTCTTTACCCTCAACAGCCAGCGTGATTGGCAGGTCATCATTTTCTTTGGAGGTGGAAACACCAGCTGGTGTTCAGCGCTGTCCGACATCGATAGTACCACCTTTGGATTAAGGCAACCTAACATGTCCGCCTGCATCTTCCTCACAGACCAGCAGTTTGCCAGGGACACCCTTCTCAACCCCGTCTAAGCACAACAGCCAGCCCTCGGTCCCTCAGATGTGGACAAGTAAAAGACCATTTCCTCCTAGCCATGAGAAAGCTAAGAGGTTGAATTTCACCATCTGCAAGCACTTGGCTACAGAAATACTGCCTTTCCGCCTGGTGGACACAGAGGATTTTCGAGACCTTATGTCCGTCGCAGTGCCCCAGTACCAGATGCCCAGTCGGCACTACTTCTCAAAGAAAGGTGTGCCTGCGCTACACCAGCATGTCGCACACAACATCGCCACTTCTTTGAGAAATTCTGTGTGTGACAGGGTGCATTTCACCACAGACACTTGGACGAGTAGGCATGGACAGGGGCGTTACATGTCGCTGACTGGGCACTGGGTAATTCAACTCTGCACATGTTGCAGCGACTGTGGCAGAACAGACAAGCCCTGGTGCAATATGTTCTGACGTATAGCCTGGGCCAACGAGATCCAGAGGTGAGGCAAATCACGCTGGAGGAGTGGTCTCAGATCAGGGACCTATGCACCCTTCTGCACAGTTTTGAAATAGCGACGAAGATGATTAGTGCTGACGATGCCATTATCAGCATGACTATTCCGGTGATTTACATGCTGGAGCACATGTTAAACAGAATTCGGAGTCAGGTGGTGGCACAAGAGGAGGTGGAGGAAGTAGAGGAGGAGGAGTTGTATGTGGAATGGCTAACATCTGCAAGGTCCAGACGGTCGGCAGCACCAAGGCGGCAGGCATGTGAGGGTGGGGGAGATGTTTTTACCAGGGCGCATGGTAGCAGCCAAACTAGTGAGGAAGGTACAGGAGCCGAGGAAGAAGTGGAGGGCGAACTGATGGAAGACTCATCAGATGAGGGAGACCTTGATCACATTTCTGCTGTGCGAGGTTGGGGGGAGAGGGCAGAGGAAGGAAGCATGACTGTTACCTCGCAACTAACACAACAGGGACTTGGTGCTCCTGGATGCGCAAGACACATGAGTGCCTTCTTGCTGCACTACCTGCAACATGACCCTCAAATTGTGAGAATTAGAAATAATCCTGACTACTGGGTTGCCACACTGTTAGGTCCCCGGTACAAAAGTAAATTTGCAGAAATTATTCCTGCCATAGTAAGGGATGCACGCATGCAGGAGTATCAGCAGAGACTGTTGCAGAATCTTACATGTGCTTTTCCACAAAAGACCAGTGGTGCAAGTAGTGAATCTCACAGTTCCAACTTGCCAACCGTGGAACCGTCGAGTGTTCAGCACTCAAAACGTAACAGAAACACAGTATCTGCTGGTAACATCAATTTTGCGGAATCATTTCACCACTTTTTAGCCCATCCTTTGCAAGGCCACAGGAGACAAGAAGTCTGACACATAGTCAACGCCTAGAGACGATGGTACAGGAGTATCTCCAAGTAAACATTGAAGCCATGACTGTGTCACTGGACCCTTGCTCTTTTTGGGCTTCCAATCTGGATAAATGGCCGGAGCTCGCCACTTACGCCTTGGAGATCTTGTCATGCCCCGCAGCCAGCATTCTGTCTGAACGTGTGTTCAGCGCTGCTGGTGGTGTGCTGACAGATAAGCGCACGCTGCTCTCCACTGATAATGTAGACAGACTCACGTTCATAAAGATGAACAAATCATGAATCCGAAAGGACTTTTCAACCCCTGTGTCATCCTGGGGAGAGTAAAAGCTTGATGATTTGTTAAAATCACCTCACCAACCGTTTTAAGCTTTCAAATTACTAATCATGTTTATCTGTATCTTGGCTGGAAAATAATTTGGGCCTTGTAGCAGTTTGCAGTACTGATTCTATTAGGACATCTATACTAAACTCCACCAGATTTAAAATTACTAATCATGTTTATCTGTATCTTGGCTGGAAAATAATTTGGGCCTTGTAGCAGTTTGCAGTACTGATTCTATTAGGCCATCTATACTAAGCTCCACCAACTTTCAAATTAATAATAATTTTTAGCGGCATCTAGCCCGGAAAATAATTTTGGGGCTCCTAGATGCGCAAGACACATGAGTGCCTTCTTGCTGCACTACCTGCTACATGACCCTCAGATTGTCAGAATTCAAAATAATCCTGACTACTGGGTTGCCACACTCTTAGATCAACCTTTTCATTTTAATAAAGAACAAAAAAATGGTCATTTTTGAAATTATAAGCATTAGCAGGTTATTAGAAACTGAAATCAAACAGTTTTCAACTCAAAACTTTATTCTAGGTGATGATACATTTGCACATTGGACCCCTTGTTCGAAATGAGCTTCTGAACTCTCTCGTCCATTGAATTTGTCAGGCTTTGGATGGTTTATGCTTCAATTTTTTTGCATGAGGACAGAATACCCTCCCAGAGCTGTTGCTTAGATGTGAACTGCCTCCCGCCATCATAGACACTCCTTTTGATGATGCTCCAGAGGTTCTCAATGGGGTTGAGGTCAGAGGAGCATGGGGGTCACACCATAAGTTTGACTCCTTTTATGCCCATATCAGCCAGAGATGCAGATGTGTTATGTGCAGCATGAGACGGTGCATTATCATGCATGAAAATGATCTTGCTGTGGAACACACGGTTCTTCTTCTTGAACCATGGCAGGAAGTGCTGTTTGAGAATCTCCACATACATTATGGAGTTCATCTTTACCCCTTCAGGGATCCTAAAGGGGCCGACAATCTCTCTCCCCATGATTACAACCCAAAACATTACTCCACCTCCTCCTTGTTGGCGCCATAGCCGTGTTTGCATGGGGTTTCCATCAACCAGCCATCCTCCACTCCATCCATCTGGACCATCGAGCGTTGCACGGCACTCATCGGTGAACAAAACAGTTTTGAAGTCAGTCTTCATGTATTGTTTGGCCCACTGGAGCCGTTTCTGCTTGTGTACAGTGAATAGAGGAGGTCGACTGGATGGCTTACACACAGCTGCAAACCTCTGAAGGACCCTGCATCTTGTTGTTCGGGGGACGTTGGAGGCACCAGCAGCTTCAAAAACCTGTCTGCTGCTCTTTTAACCTGCTCTTTTAACCTGACGTAATTGCCTGTAGGGAAGAGTCCTCAATTTTCCCTTATCAGCACGCACACGTGTGTACTGTGAATCAGCTACATACTTCTTGATTGTGCGATGATCAGGATGAAGTGTCTTGGCAATGTTGATTCTAGTCATGCCTTGACCTAAACACTCCACAATTTGTTGCTTCCCAGCAGCCGACATATCCTTTTTCTTTCCCATTTTGGCAGAAAATGTAGGCTGCTTAATAATGTGGGACAGCCTTCTTAAGTAGTCTTGCCTTTCTGCAATTGCTTACTGTGATATAAAGATCCCTGACACACATCACCATCAATGAGTTTAACTGACAAACAAACAAATTCTTCCCTTATCACTCCTAAACACTTTTTGCATAATAATTTGGAACACAGTGTACCTGTGCTTTTCCACAAAACACCAGTGGTTCACGTAGTGAATCTTACAGTTCTAACTTGCCAACCGTGGTCTGTATGGAATTGTTCAATAAAGGGCCCAAAATTAAGATAACATAGACGGGAGAGGTCTCTATGAATAGGAATTCCTAAGTATTTGATACCCTGTGATGGCCAGGCAAAGGGAAAGTTGGACTGGATGGAATCCTGTATGGATTTGGGGAGGGAGACATCGAGGGCCTCAGACTTCGCTGCATTGATTTTAAAATTTGACCATGTAACAAAGTGATCTAATTCAGCCATAACAGCAGGGATGGATATATGTGATTGAGTGATATATACTAGGACATCATCAGCAAATGCAGAGCACTTGTACTCGGTGCCTCCCACCTCAATCCACCTAATATTGGGGTTATGGCGAATTGATGAGAGCAGGTGCTCCGTCACTAGGATGTATAAGAGAGAGGACAGAGGACAGCCCTGCCTTGTCCCATTGGTGATTATGAAATGTGATGAAAATGTTCCATTTGTCTTCAGCCTAGGTGACGTATTGCGATACAGGGCCGTGATTTTGGCTATAAAAGGGTCCCCTAGACCCCTACCCCAAGCTTTTTAAGAGAATAATATATGGCGTGCCAGGAGACTCTATGGAATGCTTTCTCAGAATCCAACGAGAGTATCTAATTAAAAATTTTTAACTGCATCTAGCCCAGGAAATACTTTGTGCCTAGTAGCAGTGTCTGCTAGTCAGCGGATTATCCCAGCTGTTAAGCAAGCTACACCACCTGTAGTTTGGACACTTAATTTTTTCAAAGGAAATGCTTCAGGCCCCCGAGACACTTAGTGAAGAACATCGGGAGGCACCCCAAGGCACAGGGGCTGGGACTGGCGATAGGACGCCTTGCAGTGGACCGCCAAGCTCGATCCTTATAAAAGCTTTTTAACTGCAGCAGCTTTAGTGGACGCTACTGGAGCTGGAATTCCCGCAGCTGCTGGCATCAGACTTGCCCTCCAATAGATCCTTGTAAAAGGATTTAAAGTGTACTCATTCAAATTAGAGAGACAATTTAAATTAAAAAGCTTAGACCTGCCTCCACCGCAGGGGGGCTAGCTCGACCCACCAGCGGACAGGCACCAGTATTGGGAGAGGGGGGCTGGCCATCAGGGTCCACCTCAGCTCTGGCACAAACCCGGCGACACGGAGGTCGCACGGGCAGGAACGGACTGGCCGTGTTGGCTTCGCACTTTTTTGGTTTTAGAAGGGCATGACATGCCTATATCTGTGTCTCCCCCTCCTTTTACTCCTCCACCTCTTTTCTTTTCGCATGACTATATGTACTTGTCACTTTTCCATGTGGTAGTTGTGTCTTCTGAGCAGTTTGTCAGCTTTTGGACACCTTTGAAGTGTTTTCTATGTGTTTTCTATGTGTTCCTATGTGTTTTTGTTTGCCTGCCATTGGTATTAACGGTGTTCGAAGGTGTTCGACGAACAGTTCGATGAACAGTTTGGCGAACATACGGGTGTTTGACGAACCGAACCGAACTCGAACACTACTGGGGTGGCTCAACACTAGTCCACGGTTCATCGGTCCATTTGCAGTCCTCAAGCAAATCAATCCAGTAGCCTACAAGTTAAAACTCCCGGCCACCTTACGGATTCCCAACTCCTTCCACGTATCTCTCCTCAAACCGGTTGTTCTTAATTCTTTTTCCGACAATCCAGGTACCACCCCAGCTACGGTCTCCGCTGAGGACGTCTATGAGGTAGAGAACATTCTGGCCACAAAGAGGGTAAGAGGAAAAAACTTTTTTCCGGTGGATTGGAAAGGGTTTGGCCCAGAGGAGAGAACTTGGGAACCCAGGGAGAACAACCACGCCCCGCTTCTTCTTAAAAAATATTCTTTCAGGCCTAAAAAAGAGGGGGCGTAAGGGGGGTGTACTGTAGCATCGGTGTTTCTGCCTCCTGAAAGTCAGAGACGCCGTCCCCCTTACCGCCGCGCTCCTGGCCCGGCGTCATCCGGCTCTACTGCTGCTGCTGCCGGTGCGCGCAGCTTCCCGGGCACTGTGCTTAGGGTGCGTACTCCCTCTTAAAGTGGCCGCACGCGCCATCCTAAGGCGTCCCCGCCCAATGGCCGGGGGACTTCTCATATGAAAGGCACCTCCTTCAAAATGGAGGTGCCTGTGCAAGGTTGTAGCTCTGTGTTCTAACTCTGCTACAGCCCTCAGGTCCCGCTCCTAGTCTGACTTCTAGTCCAGTCCGCCAGCTTGACTACCAGTCCAGTCCACCAGCCTGACTTCCAGTCCAGTCCGCCAGCCTGACTACCAGTCCTGTCCGACAGTCTGCTTACGGTCCAATCCCGCCAGTCTGTCTATGGGACAGGCTTGCCTGCCCGGAGAACGTACCAGTTACCTGCCGTGCCTACCAGCCAGCCTACCTGGAGGATCCTGCTTGTTACCTGCCGTGACTACCAGCCAGCCTACCTGGAGGCTCCTGCTTGTTACCTGCCGTGCCTATCAGCCAGCCTACCTGGATGCTCCTGCCAGTTACCCGTGGTGTCTGCCAGTCCATCTACCTGGATCATCCGTCAGCCTGCCTGCCATGCTCATCTGCTGTACCGGTCAGTCCCTGCCTTCTGACCCGTGGGAGTCACCTGCTCACATACAAGGACTGGTCCAGAGTAGCACCTGGTCCCTCTGCTCGGTCCTTCCCTGGTTCACGAAGTCGATTGAGCTGCCGTGCGACCTTGGTCAGTCTGAGTTGATACCTAGTTATGCCCCTCTGGTCCCTCCTTGCACCGCAGCACAAAGGTTCCACCACCTGGATCCGTAACACAGAACAACCATAAATACATGAATACATCACCAGAACCACCATTGGTGCAAGAAAACATTAACATAACCTCCATCTGTATATGGATAAATCATCAGAAATTAGCAAAGGAGTTCATCACCAGAAGCATCATCAGTACATGAATACACCAAAACCACCAACAAAACAGAAATACAGCACCAAAACCACAATCAGAACAGGAATACATTACCAGAACCCTCATCTGTGTATGAAAAGGACACTAGGACCATCATCAGTGCATGAATATATCACCAGAATCACCATCAGTAAAGGAATATAGCATCACAACCACCATCAGTATATGCATGAATACATTACCATAAACACTTTTAGTACAGGAATTTATCACCAAAAGCACCGTCAGTACATGAATACTTCACCAGAACCATTATCAATACATGAATACATAACCAGAAACACCATCAGCGCATGAGTATATCACCTGAACTACCATCAATAGATGAATATATCACCAGAGCCACCATTAGCACATGCATACATCACTAGAACCCCCATCTGTACATGAACACATCAACAGAGCCATCATTAGCACATGAATATATCACCAGAATCACCATCAGCACATGAATGCAGCACCAGTCTTAGTACAGCAATCAATTCTAATGTCAGATCAGCCCCATATACAATGGTAAACAATTATATTGCATGAACCATACAGGGACCACAGTATTGATTAGATTATGTCAGTATTACAAATAACATTATTACAAATGTATTATAAATACAATATTTACATCTAGGTACCTTGCAGGTGACATTTTCCCTGATTGCAGTAGTTCTTATCCCTTTTGCCTCCATTTGGTCCAAACGCCATGATGATTTTTCACAGAACTATAGCTCGTCTCTGTAGACTTCCTTCATTTCCGGTCTTCTGCAGCACATCCCAACACGGTGCCCTTAAAAGTAACAGCATGATTGTAATTCTCCTGAATTAAAATATCTGCCCTATGCTGTCAACCTGAATAAATAACTGACCCTCACTATGTTCACTGCACAAAATATAACTCTCACACTATCCCTCTTATGGTATATGCCCTTCACACTGCCCTCTCCTATAAAATATTGCCTCCACATTGTTCGCCCTTATGAAGTATAACCGCAACTGTCTGGTCGTATTAGCTATAACCACCACACTGTCCCTATCTTAAGTGTCCCTAACATGCTTCGCCCTTCCATACTGGGTCTCCTGTGCACACTATCCCCTCACCCTGTGTTCCTATTATACTGCTCAGTCTATATACTCTCTATACTATTCCCCCTGTTCACACTCCCTCTCTTCTGCATATTTTACCCTACTTGATGTCTCCCCATGCTGCGTTCTCTCTATTCTGCCATCCCACACTACCTAGTCTCTATAATATGACCCCTCATACTTTTCCCCCATACTAACTCCTCAGACTTTCCCCCACTATATCCCCTAACAGTTTCTCCCCATAATGTCCCCTCACACTTTCCCCCATACTGTCACTTCACACTTTTCTCCCTCATACTGTCTGCTCATACTTTTCTCCCATAATAATTTCCCCTCACACTTTTGTCCCCCACACTGTTCACCCAAACTCCCTCAATACTGACCCACAAACTCCTCTGTATATTTGGCTCCATTAGAGCGCTTACCTTTTCACTAACCGTCCTCCTCTTCTGCAGTGCAAGATTGACATCAAAACTATGATCAGGTGATCATGACACATGATCACTGCTGACTAGTGATGAGCGAGCACTAAAATGCTCGGGTCGAGCAAATTGGAATACTTGGGTGCTCGACCTGAGCAACGAGTCCAATGTAAGTCTATGGGAAACTCGAGCATTTTTCAGGTGGCTCCCCCCGGCGGTCTGCAGAGGGCCTAAAAATTGCCCAAATCGATGGGAACAGTGCTCAAATGACATGGGAAAAGCATGGGGAAGACCCCTGGAAGCATCTCTGACTCCCAGATCACTGTGTCAGCAACGTGGTCAGAGTATTGCGCCACTTTTCCGGACTCACAATAAAACATACAAAAACAAAACCAAAATGGATTTTCCAGGGAAATATGTTAAGGAACATCCTTTCCAGGGTAATGACTTGTATATAAGGAAAAATAAATAACCAAAAACAAAAATACTCCTCCACAACTTGGGCTATGTTCACACGTAGCGTTTTTGATGCGTTTTTGCACTTTTGCATTGCTTTCAACCAAGACAAATGCATTCACCAGGAAATGTCATTTTAACATTTTACAACCTTATCTGGCCATGTGGTGTGTGACACATCATCAGACACATGCATACAGTGCTGAAAAGACATGGGAACAGCATGGAGAAGACCTCTGGAAGCATCTCTGACTCCCAGGTCACTGCCTAAAAGTGTGTCCATCATAAGTGATCCTTGGCACACGCAAAGATGCCTCCCGCCATTCACTTGTTGTTGCAGACTTGCAACAATCACCGTCCACGTCCTTGTCCCACTGCAGCGTTCAGTTGTCCCTACCCCATTCCTTGGAATGCAAGCGCAAGTATGCAGGCAGCCACCCACCCACCCACCCACAGGCTGCAATACTATACTGCCAAGTTTTTGACAGCTGCTTGCACTTGAAATGTGGCCTTTTAGGCTTGTGGAGGCGGAAGCTTTTCATAACCTCATGCCAGCGGCGGCCGGGTGTCCATACTCGGTCCCCAGCCGCCACTATATTTCCCGGCATCGCCTCCGCCTTCCACAAGCACGTGTCCCACAACATTACCCGTGCCCTCCCCAATGCACTTACTGGGAAGGACCGCCTAACCACAAACACGAGGACAGGTGAATGTGGCCAGGGATGGTACGGAGCCAGTCCACAACTTTTTTTGCTGAGAGTTGTATTTAGCTCGGAGAAAGGATTGGCATTGAGGGAAACCGTATCTACCCTGCATGTCATTTCTCCCAGGAAGTCCTGTAATTGAGCTTGTTGCAGAAGCAATGGCAGCCCGTCCAACATCAACTCGCACTTGTCGGTGGTGCTTTGACACACACACATCTTTTTTGAGTATTTAATGTCTTGAATACAGAGTTGGACAATGGCCTGATCTGTAATGCGTTTTGAGAAATAACATGCATAAGCATGGCTGATCCACATTAAAAAAACAGCCATAGAGTGTCCGGGAGACTTCCCCCACACTTTTCTTAGTCAGGGCTGCTTTTTGGGAGGGTTGGACGGGCCCACCACAGACTCCTCCGGCGGGCCCTGGCTTCTCCTTCAGGAGAGTTCATAGTGCCGAGTTGAGGACATGATGATGATAGAGGCCACCATCTGATTAGTTTTCTGTTACTTGGAATGCAAGTGCAAGTATGCAGCCAGCCAGCCACCCACCCACAGGCCGCAACACTAAACTGCCAGAATTCTGGGCAGCTCTTTGCACTTGAAATATGGCCTTTTAAGCTAGTGGAAGCTTTTCACAACCTCATGCCGGCGGCGGCCGGGTGTCCATACTCGGTCCCCAGCCACCACTATATTTCCCGGTATCACCACAGCCTTCCACAAGCACAGGTCCCACAACATTACCCATGCCCTCCCCAGTGCATTTACTGGGAAGGACCACCTAACCACAAACACGTGGACAAGTGAATGTGGCCAGGGATGGTACGGAGCCAGTCCACAACTTTTTTTGCTGAGAGTTGTATTTAGCTTGGTGAAAGGACTGGCATAGACAATGGCCTGATCTGTAATGCTTTTTGAGAAATAACATGCATAAGCATGGCCGATCCACATTAAAAAAGCCGACATAGAGTGTCCGGGAACCTTCCCACACAGTTTTCTTAGCCAGGACTGCTTCTCGACAGGGTTGGATGGTCCCACCAGAGAACCCTCTCGTGTGCCTTGGCTTCTATCTCAGGAGAGTTCATGATTGCGCTAACTTTGCAGCTGCTATGGGGCTCTTGAGCGGGTGAGAAAGGTTAGCCTTCAGAATCAAATCCTATGGTGGGCACAATGTTTTTCACTCTGAAACAGCTTCTCAGTGGGAGTTGTATTTCACCACAGCCATATACTTTAGCTCAGTGAAAGGACTGGCATAGAGGGAAACCGTATCTACCCCGGCTGTCATTTCTCCGTCACCAGGTTCCGTCCGTTGTCACACATGACCATGCCTGGCTGTATGCTCAGCGGTGAGAGCCACAGATCAGGCTGCTGTATTACAGCTTTCAACAACTCTGCAGCGCTGGGCGGTTTGTCAATTAAGCATTAAGCATGTTATCTTCATCATAGCCTGTTGCCACTTGGCCAAGGCAGTGTTGCAGTGCTGTCAGCTTGTGACTGATGTGGTTATTTCGGAGATGGAGGAGGAGGTGCATGAGCTGAACAATGTGATTACATTGTTGTTAAATTGGTGATGCTGTTTATTATACTAAAGAAAGATCCTATTGTTTTGTTTTTTTTACGTTATTTTTTAAGACAAATGCAATGTGGTGTGTAACGCATCATCAGACACATCCTGTTTTATTTATGATGGAGGGACTCTGAAAGTCATAAAGCCTATTTTTATAGGGACATCAGACGGCCCTTACTATTCTAAAAGGCCAGTAGTTGGCCCTAGCTATTGTTACAGAGTCATCAGCCGGCTATGCTTTGATGTTCCCATTATTAACAAGTGGGTCTCCTATACTGTTATTGCGTATCCAGTGACTGCAAGGGCTGCCAAAAATTTGGACGCAACCCAATACCCCTTTGAAGAGACATAGAGGAGGGTCTCAGTAAAAAAAATGTTCCCATTATAAAGGAGCGGGTCTCCCATAGTGGTAATGCCCATGCTGTGACTGCAAGGGCTGCCAAAATTTGGGAAAAACCCTACTAAGAATTTAAAGACACACGGAGCAGGGCCACAGTAACAAGGTACGACATGTTCCCATTAGAAAGGAGAGAGCTTGCTATACAGTTTTAGGGTATGCCATGAGTCCAACGGCTGACCCATTTTAGGAAAAACCCCACTAAGAATTTAAAGACACACAGAGCAGGGCCACAGTAACAAGGTACGACATGTTCCCATTAGAAGGAGAGAGTCTGCTATACAGTTATAAGGTATGCAGTAAGTCCAACGGCTGACCCATTTTAGGAAAAACCACACTAAGAATTTAAAGACACACAGAACAGGGCCACAGTAATGACAAATTCCATTTAGAAAGGAGAGAGTCTGCTATACAGTTATAGGGTATGCAGTGAGTCCAACGACTGACCAATTTTAGGAAAAACCCCACTAAGAACTTAAAGACACATAGAGCAGGGCCACAGTAACAAGGTACGACATGTTCCCATTAGAAAGGAGAGGGTCTGCTATACAGTTATAGGGTATGCAGTGAGTCCAACGGCTGACCAATTTTAGGAAAAACCCCACTAAGAATTTAAAGACACACAGAGCAGGGCCACAGTAACAATGTACGACATGTTCCCATTAGAAAGGAGAGGGTCTGCAATACAGTTATAGGGTATGCAGTGAGTCCAACGGCTGACCAATTTTAGGAAAAACCCCACTAAGAACTTAAAGACACATAGAGCAGGGCCACAGTAACGACAAATTCCAAGTAGAAAGCAGAGAGTCTCCCATAGTATTGGCCTATGCAGTGAATACAAGGGCTGCCAAAAATTTGGAGGCACTTCAATGACCCTTGGAAGAGACGTGGAGAAGGCCCTCATAAAAAAATGTTCCCATTAGAAAGGAGCGGGCCTCCTATACTTGTAATGTCCATGCGCTAAGTGTAAGGGCTGACAAACATTTACCCCTGGGGGGTATACATGAACATACTGTATAAAAATTTTTCTTTACGGGCATCATAAACACCCTTTAAAAAAATTATGTGGGTGTTGCATCAAGGACCACGGTCACCCTGGTGATATGGTGGTGGAGGATGAGAATAAGGAGGAGGACAAGAGCAAATATCCAAAATCAGGAAGCGTATACCCATGTGTGGGTGTGAAAAGGTGCATGGGAATACACCTCCCAAGAAAAGACACTGGATTTAAGTTTATGTTACGCTGCTATCATTCGGTGGTGTTGAAAAGTCTGGCTCAATTCAGCCCTTCATTTTTATAAGAGTCAGCCTCTCAGCATTTTCAGATGACAGGCGGATGCGCTTATCAGTTATAATTCCACCAGCGGCACTAAAAACCCGCTGTGATAAAAAGCTGGTGGCAGGGCGGGCCATGACCTCCAAGGCATGAAGAGCCAGTTCATTCCATGTATCCAGCTTGGATACCCAATAATTATAAGGCACAGCGGAATCACAGAGGACGTTGGTACGGTCGGCAAGGTACTCCCTCAGCATCTTCCCAAACTTTGCACTCCTTGTGAGAGTACCCCGCGCCTCAGGGCCTGTGTGATGGAGGGTCTCAGAAAACTCTCACAGAACTTTGACAGTGTTCCCCTGCCTCTGCTGGATTGAAGTTGTGTCTCTCTCGCCTGTACTTCTTGGTTGTCCAACGCAGTGTGCCCTCTGCCGCCTGCGTTTTCAGATGTGAATTTTTTTAATAGTTCCACAACAAGGGCCTTCTGGTACTGCCCCATTTTTGTACACCTGTCCGCCTCAGGAATAAGAGATGGAAAGCTCTCCTTGTAGCGTGGGTCTAGAAGTGTCACCAACCAGTAATGACTGTCACCCAAAATTTTGAAAATGCGATAGTCATGGGAAAGGCAGCGTAACAAAAACTCAGCCATGCGTGCCAGACTACTAACACGCAAGACTTCCGTGTCCTCACCAAGAGGATGACTGACCCTGCTATCCTCCTCTTCCTCCTCTCTGTCCTCTGGCCATCCACGCTGAAGAGACGGTAAGACAGCTGGGCAGATAGTAACGTCTTTAGTGCATGAAACTAGCTCCTGTCCTTCCTCC
This sequence comes from Phyllobates terribilis, assembly GCF_046119375.1. NCBI lineage: Eukaryota > Metazoa > Chordata > Amphibia > Anura > Dendrobatidae > Phyllobates > Phyllobates terribilis. Next base: position 122,268,025 of record NW_027362764.1, read on the forward strand.
TCCTCCTCTTCCTCATTGTCACCCAATCCACGTTGGGATGAGATGAGGCTGGGCTGTGTGTAATCACCCTGTATGGTTCCTTGCTCCATCTCATCGTGCTCTGCCTGCAATGCATCCTCTTTGATTGTGAGCAGAAAGCGTTTCAGAAGACAGAGAAGCGGGATGGTGACGCTAATTATGGCGTCATCGCCGCTCACCATCTTGGTGGAGTCCTCAAAGTTTTGGAGGATGGTACATACAGAACAGACCAAAAGTTTAGACACACCTCATTTAAAGATTTTTCTGTATTTTCATGACTATGGAAATTGTGCATTCACACTGAAGGCATCAAAACTATGAATTAACACATGTGGAATTATATACTTAACAAAAAAGTGTGAAACAAATGAAAATATGTCGTATATTCTAGGTTCTTCAAAGTAGTCACCTTTTGCTTTGATGACTGCTTTGCACACTCTTGGCATTCTCTTGATGAGCTTCAAGAGGTAGTCACCGGAAATGGTCTTCCAACAATCTTGAAGGAGTTCCCAGAGATGCTTAGCACTTGTTGGCCCTTTTGCCTTCACTCTGCGGTCCAGCTCACCCCAAACCATCTCGATTGGGTTCAGGTCTGGTGACTGTGGAGGCCAGGTCATCTGGCGTAGCACCCCATCACTCTCCTTCCTGGTCAAATAGCCCTTACACAGCCTGGAGGTGTGTTTGGGGTCACTGTCCTGTTGAAAAATAAATGATGGTCCAATTAAACGCAAACCGGATGGAATAGCATGCTGCTGCAAGATGCTGTGGTAGCCATGCTGGTTCAGTATGCCTTCAATTTTGAATAAATCCCCAACAGTGTCACCAGCAAAGCACCCCCACACCATCACACCTCCTCCTCCATGCTTCACTATGGGAACCAGGCATGTAGAGTCCATCCGTTCACCTTTTCTGCGTCGCACAAAGACACGGTGGTTGGAACCAAAGATCTCAAATTTGGACTCATCAGACCAAAGCACAGATTTCCACTGGTCTAATGTCCATTCCTTGTGTTCTTTAGCCCAAACAAGTCTCTTCTGCTTGTTGCCTGTCCTTAGCAGTGGTTTCCTAGCAGCTATTTTACCATGAAGGCCTGCTGCACAAAGTATCCTCTTAACTGTTGTTGTAGAGATTTGTCTGCTGCTAGAACTCTGTGTGGCATTGACCTGGTCTCTAATCTGAGCTGCTGTTAACCTGCGATTTCTGAGCCTGGTGACTCAGATAAACTTATCCTCAGAAGCAGAGGTGACTCTTGGTCTTACTTTCCTGGGGCGGTCCTCATGTGAGCCAGTTTCTTTGTAGCGCTTGATGTTTTTTGCAACTGCACTTGGGGACACTTTCAAAGTTTGCCCAATTTTTCGGACTGACTGACCTTAATTTCTTAAAGTAATGATGGCCACTTGTTTTTCTTTACTTAGCTGCATTTTTCTTGCCATAATACAAATTCTAACAGTCTATTCAGTAGGACTATCAGCTGTGTATCCACCTGACTTCTACACAACACAACTGATGGTCCCAACCCCATTTATAAGGCAAGAATTCCCACTTATTAAATCTGACAGAGCACACCTGTGAAGTGAAAACCATTTCCAATGACTACCTCTTGAAGCTTATCAAGAGAATGCCAAGAGTGTGCAAAGCAGTCATCAAAGCAAAAGGTGGCTACTTTGAAGAACCTAGAATATAAGACATATTTTCATTTGTTTCACACTTTTTTGTTAAATATATAATTCCACATGTGTTAATTCATAGTTTTGATGCCTTTAGTGTGAATGTACAATTTTCAAAGTCATGAAAATACAGAAAACTCTTTAAATGAGAAGGTGTGTCCAAACTTTTGGCCTGTACTGTATGTCTGACATCCATGTCCACTCCTGAGGTCTTATTTGTGGAGTCTGAACTGAATACCGACGGCCTTGTTGATGCTGGTACTCAACAACTGCCCTCTTCTGCTCACAAATCCTTCCCAACATTTGCAGCGCAGAGTTCCAATGCGTGGGGACATCACACACCAGTCTGTGAGCCGGAAGCTGCAAACACTGCAAGGGCAGCGGAAGCTGTAGCTGACCTTCTAAAATGGGCACACAGGTGGCGTACTTTAACAAGCAGATCCGGCTGCTTCGGGTAGGATTTGAGAAACTGCTGAAACACGAGGTTAAGCACATGGGCCAGGCATGGTACGTGTGTGAGCTCACCTCGCCTCAGAGCCGCCACCAGGTTCCGGCCATTGTCTCACACGACCATGCCTGTCTGTAGGTTCAGCGGTGTGAGCCACAGATCTGCCTGCTCTTTCAGAGCTGTCCACAACTCTTCAGCATTGTGTGGTTTTTCACCTAAGCATATTAGCTTCTGCACAGCATGTTGTCGCTTGGCCGAGGCAGTGCTGCAGTGCTTCCAGCATGTGACTGATGTGGTCATATCGGAGATGGAGGCTGAAGAGGAGGAGGAGGCTGAGGATGCTAATGTGCAGGAGAGGTAGACCATGGGGGCAACCCTGATTGACCTAGGGCCCGCAATCCTTGGCGTCGGGAGGACGTGTTCCTTCCCAAGGTCCGACTGGGTCCCGGCTTCCACTATGTTAACCCAGTGTGCCGTCAGCGAGATGTACCATCTCTGCCCACAAGCCACTTGTCCATGGTTAGGTGGACTTTTCCGGTAACTGCGCTGTTGAGAGCATGGCTAATGTTTTGGGACACATGCTTGTGTAATGCGGGGACGGCAAACCGGGAGAAATAGTGTAGGCTGGGGACCGAGTACTGAGGGACGGCCGCTGCCATCAGGTTGCGGAATGCTTCCATCTCCACGAGCCTAAAAGGCAACATTTCGAGCGCAAGCAGTCGTTAAATGTGAGAATTTAGTAGTGTGGCCTGTGGGGCGTTGGCTGCATATTTGCGCTTGCATTCCAAGGACTGGGGTATGGACAACTGAACGCTGCGCTGGGACAAGGACATGGAAGTGCTTCCTGATGCTGCTACTTGAGAGTGTGCAACGACAGGTGCAGAGCAGGAAGCATCTTCGCATACACCATGGACAGGGGATTGGCTTGCAGGGAGGGGACCCGAGTTCCCGCCCGAGCAACCCGGAAATACTCGGCGAGTGCCGAGCATCTCGAGCAGTGAGATGCTCGGGCGAGCACCGAGCAGTAGCGAGCATGCTCGCTCATCACTACGGCTGACATCACCCTGAAACCGAAGTGCGGGCGGTCGGGAATTGAATTGTACTCACACCTGAAAGTCACAAGTAATATTGAGTGCATGGAGCCGTCGTTTTACATGTTCTTTTAGCCGACTGTCAGTTTAGCAAACGGTTTGAAGAATGTGTAAATCTCACTCTAGGGACAGCAAAATACCGCAGCCTTGGAGACACCTTGGACTGCCACATCAGGAGGCAAGACGGCGTCCCTCTGCTGGCTTCACCCTATCTCTTGACACCCTAGACACGCTTCTGTGCAGAGGTACAGACAGTGCCCTAAAGATTGACAGCATCAAGGACTTGTGTTGATCTGTGATCTAGATTAAGATAAATTACTTTAAAATGGAGGGTTTATAGTCTGAATATATTTAAGTGGTCTAGTTTGGTGTCTGTCATCGATTTATGGGTCTAATCTGAGCTTGGGTCTGAATGTAATATAGTTGTTCTGAATATATTTAATTAGTCTGTTCTGGCATCTCAAAATAATTTAGGCACTCTAAATAAATTTATGGGGTTGGGTTGGGTCTCAAATTATTGTAGGGAGTCTGCTTTGAGGTCTGAAATTAATTTAGGGTTCTGATCTGTGGTTTAATTAATTTTATGAGTCTTAATTAACATTGGGGGTGCAATTTATGTTCTGAAAATAAAGTAGGATTTTCATCATGGGGTGTTAATTGTTATGCCTAGTTTGGAGTATTACTATTAGGGGGGTGGAGATAGCTTTACTATTTATGAGTAATATTTACTGTGCATACTTTCTGTAGTTAATTGGTCTGTGGGATTCTTGTGATAGGAAGTCACCACCATCCATACCGTGATGATCTCTTTTGGCAGCCACTTAAAGCAACACAGGAAAATAGTGGTCAAGAGGAAAGTGCTATCACCTCAGCAGTGGAGATTATGGGGTCAGCACTTCATCACTCTATGAGACAGGGCCATTACAGTAGTTTAGAAGAAAATGTCACTTTTCTACTTTACTACTAATTCACTACTCTTTTATATAGAAACATAGGAGGGGAAAAGTGTGACATCAATATTAGAGAGAATTCACAGCAACCATTCTCAGGTTGACTGACTGCATCATTTTCAGATTTTCTCCTTCTGGTCGCCAAGAATGGAAAATCTGGAAAAAATAATATTCCACACAAAAAAAAAAATCTAAATTATATGTAATTTTTGACACATCTTTAATTTAAAGAATGGTGATACATCCTTCTCAGATTATTTTCATTAATGTGAAGATAATAATAATTATCATTCAATGGTGGCAATCATAAGGTGTGAGAGGGGTTAGTGCATTTTAAAGGCTCTGTAATTATAGCCCAAGGTTAAGAAGAGTATTAGCGTACTGCCCTTCTGTGTTTCACAGTGCGTACATTCGGTCTACTTGAAGAAATAATGCACTCGCTCACTATTCCTGTGCAGCCATGAAGAACGCAAAATATTAACTTATAGACAAGCCAATAACTAAGTGCATTGCTTGATTTATTGCCAGCACTTACTCTGGTAGATTGTCCACACTTTTCTAATACTATTATTAGATTTTTCCCTTACAACATGATCTTTAATAACCCAGATGCCCTCCTGTACCACAAGGGCAACTTCTTGTACTTTTCTTTTGTCTGTCACCTTTTTCCTTTTTCTGTTACCCTTTCTTGCAGAATATTTTCTTAGCTTTCATGTTAGACAAAAAAGTGTTCTCCAAGTTATTGGATGTTTTTCTAAGAAAAAGTCACTTTTCAGTTAGAATTTCAGCTTTTTTAGATCTACACTGAAACTCATGTAAAGCAGTAGTCCAATTTATCTGAAAATCCAGCCCTATTTTATAGCACAAAGCTGCAATATACTTTGGAATAGCAATTCAAATATGGAAAACCTGGCATTGAGCCTTCATAATTGTGCAGTCTCCAGTATTCAGACTCTGCGGATTATCAAACGTTTATGTTATGACTGAGCCCTAACACTCGCAAGGGGATGAACAAACCAGGAGAGATGTTCCACCTGCACACTACAGATTCATATCCAGACTCGGTAAATCCCTAATTTAACCCTGAATTGTCCTTGCCTGACCACGGAGGTTGGCACCCTTAAATTACACAATGGTGCCCTCACTCAGTGTCAGTTGACCCTGAGTGTCCTTAACTGCACCCTTAACTATACACAGAATGTAACCCAAAACAGCAACAACAGAACGTAGTACATATAGAGAGTGAGGTACAGAGCTAAGGACGTGTTTACACAGTCATACATGAGGAAGAAAGAGAAAGGCACCTAAAAAGACCTTCGGTATATGTGGAAACCCCCAGATCCTAAATGGAACAAAATGGGAAGAGTGATGGGAAGGGGAACATGTAAACAAAACATAGGAAAAGCAATAGAAAAAACCTCAGCAAGATAATCCTTAACTGGGGAGCTAGGACTCCAAACAACCATCTAACTTGGAATATAGCAAGCAAAGACTGCATGTGTCAGGAGAGTAAATAGCCCCACCCAAGATATGATAGGACAAATCAAAACAAGGAAGTGAAAACACCTGCACAGAAGCAAACAGCAAAGCAACTGAAGGACAGGAGCATTATCAGAAGTTGGAACGAGACTACACAGGCTGTGATCCAACAGAGAGGGAAACCGATCACACAGCCAGAGGTCACAGTTTGAACACAAGTTAAATATTATATTAATATTAATTAATTATTATTATTAGTGTAGTATTGTAACAGGCTTAAAAGGGTTGTGGACTTTTGTGGTTTCTTTTTTTCAATGGGGCTGAAAATTTACCAGCAGATAGTTGGTTACTATCTTCCTCATCTGCCCTGTGATGATTTCTCCTGACTCAGGTGTCAATTCTCCTGTTTTCTTTGACCTCACATCAACAAAGCAGCTGTTTCTCTTCCGCTCTGCTCTTTTGATCGTGCATCACTGCAAACGTCATGCTGATTAACAATCAGATCCCCACAGTTAGGCAGCGGGGAGTTGACTGTCAATCAGCATGACATTGGCATTGATGCCCTTCAACAGAGTAGAAGAGAAGGAGCCACTCTGTCAATGTGATGTCTCACAAAGCAGCAGAATTGTTGTCAGGGGCAATCTGTGACCACTCTGAGTTGGAAGAGATTGTTGAAGGGAAGAGCATGCAGGTAGTTAGTAAGTAAGTTCTTATCTTCATCAGAAAAAAATCAAAATACCCCTTTAACTGTCCATAGTCCCATGCTTCCTGCCTCTACTGTTGGTCGCTAATGCTCTGTTTCTCTTTTTGCTGCTCACTCTACTCATCTGAAGGAAGATTGTCACTACCCGCTGAGTAACATGCTACTTGAATAGAAATATTGAAAGACACAGAGATAAAGGTCTTGCTAACTAAACATTTGCTGGTGCCCCTTAGTGGACTATGCTCAGTGGCCAAGGGGTGCATTTAAATCTGCATAATGCACCCATGCTTTGCAAGTTTATCGGCTGCATTCTATTACTGCACTGTTGCACTTATATTGGATTGACCCATTGTATACTCAATCAGCTTTGTTCCTTTTTGCTCTGCTCTTTACCCATAACTTCTGGATCTCACCCAAGTACTGTTTGATTGCTTTTCTACAAAACATCTCAGGCTGACTTTGACATGAACCCGGCCATGCTGTTATATTATTTTATTATTGTCTCTAACACTCATATACTGATTAGAGATGAGTGTTGTTCTACTCGAACTGTTCGCCAATCTCAAATTCGAGCTGTTTTGGGCGGTGTTCGAGCCGTTCGGCGAACACGTACAATTTGAGAAAAATTCGGCTGTTCGAGGTTATGTTCGATAACTGTTCATGCACCAAAATCATAACGCCTCTTTATGTCAAAGTTCCTCCACTGCTTCTGCCTCCTCAACCTCCTCTCGGTCTTCCACCTGCACCCAAAGCCTGTCTGGTCATGCCACAAGCTTTCTAACTGCGCAGAAGGGATCCTGCACACCTCCTTACTATGCTGGCAGTAGGGCTCAACGTCATCAGGCGGTTTTTACATTGAAATGTCTGGGAAATGTGAGTCACACAGCTGAGGAGTTGTGCTCAGCTCTGGAGAACCAATTTCATGAATGGTTGTCTCCACTGGACCTGAAACCAGGGAAGGCCGTGTGCGACAATGCTGCAAACCTGGGTGCGGCCCTTCGCCGGGGCAATGTCACACACGTGCCTTGTATGGCTCACGTGTTGAACCTGGTTGTCCAGCAATTTTTAGCCCACTATGCCAGACTAGATGGCCTTCTGCAGAGGGCACGGTCGCTGTGTGCTCACTTTCGCCGTTCGCATCCCGCAGCTCAGCGACTTACATCTCTACAGAAGTCGTTGGGCCTGCCACTTCACCGGCTAAAATGCGATGTGCCTACCCGGTGGAATTCAACTCTGCACATGTTGCAGCGACTGTGGCAGCACCGACAAGCCCTGGTGCAATACGTTCTGACGTATAGCCTGGGTCAACGAGATCCAGAGGTGGGGAAAATCACGCTGGAGGAGTGGTCTCAGATCAGGGACCTATGCACCCTTCTGCACAGTTTTGAAATGGCGACGAAGATGTTTAGTGCTGACGATGCCATTATCAGCATGACTATTCCGGTGATTTACATGCTGGAGCACATGTTAAACAGAATTCGGAGTCAGGTGGTGGCACAAGAGGAGGTGGAGGAAGTAGAGGAGGAGGAGTTGTATGTGGAAGGGCTAACATCTGCAAGGTCCAGACGGTCGGCAGCACCAAGGCGGCAGGCATGTGAGGGTGGGGGAGATAGTTTTACCAGGGCGCATGGTAGCAGCCAAACTAGTGAGGAAGGTGCAGGAGCCCAGGAAGAAGTGGAGGACGAACTGATGGAAGACTCATCAGATGAGGGAGACCTTGATCACATTTCTGTTGTGCGAGGTTGGGGGGAGAGGACAGAGGAAGGAAGCATGATTGTTACCTCGCCACCAACACAACAGGGACTTGGTGCTCCTGGATGCGCAACACACATGAGTGCCTTCTTGCTGCACTACCTGCAACATGACCCTCGAATTGTGAGAATTAGAAATAATCCTGACTACTGGGTTGCCACACTGTTAGATCCCCGGTACAAAAGTAAATTTGCAGAAATTATTCCTGCCATAGAAAGGGATGCACGCATGCAGGTGTATCAGCAGAGACTGTTGCAGAATCTTACATGTGCTTTTCCACAAAATACCAGTGGTGCACGTAGTGAATCTCACAGTTCCAACTTGCCAACCGTGGGACCGTCAAGTGTTCAGCACTCAAACCGTAACAGAACCACAGTATCTGCTGGTAACATCAATTTTGCGGAATCATTTCACCACTTTTTTAGCCCATCCTTTGCAAGGCCACAGGAGACAAGAAGTCTGACACATAGTCAACGCCTAGAGACGATGGTACAGGAGTATCTCCAAGTAAACATTGAAGCCATGACTGTGTCACTGGACCCTTGCTCTTTTTGGGCTTCCAATCTGGATAAATAGCCGGAGCTAGCCACTTACGCCTTGGAGATCTTGTCATGCCCCGCAGCCAGCGTTCTGTCTGAACGTGTGTTCAGCGCTGCTGGTGGTGTGCTGACTAGTGTTGAGCCACCCCCGTAGTGTTCGAGTTCGGTTCGGTTCGTCGAACACCCGTGTGTTCGCCGAACTGTTCGTCGAACTGTTCGTCGAACACCTTCGAACACCGTTAAAACCAATGGCAGGCAAACAAAAACACATAGAAACACATAGAAAACACCTTCAAAGGTGTCCAAAAGCTGACAAACTGCTCAGAAGACATAACTAACACATGAAAAAGTGACAAGTACATATAGTCATGTGAAAATAAAAGAGGTGGAGGAGTAAAAGGAGGGGGAGACACAGATATAGGCATGTCATGCCCTTCTAAAATCCAAAAAGTGAGAAGCCGACACGGCCAGTCCGCTCCTGCCCGTGCCACCTCCGTGTCGCCGGGTTTGTGCCAGAGCCGCGGTGAACCCTGATGGCCATCCCCCCTCTCCCAATACTGGTGCCTGTCCGCTGGTGGGTCGAGTGAGCCCCCCTGTGGTGGAGGCAGCTCTAAGCTTTTTAATTTAAATTGTCTCTCTAATTTGAATGAATACACTTTAAATCCATTTACAAGGATCTATTGGAGGGCAAGTCTCATGCCAGCAGCCGCGTAATTCCAGCTCCAGTAGCGTCCACTAAAGCTGCTGCAGTTAAAAAGCTTTTATAAGGATCGAGCTCGGCTGTCCACCGCAAGGCATCCTACTGCCAGTCCCAGCCCCTATGCCTTGGGGTGCCTCCTGATGCTCTTCACTAAGTATCCCATGGTCCCGAAGCATTTCCTTTGAAAAAATTAAGTGTCTAAACTACAGGTGGTGTAGCTTGCTTAACAGCCGGGATAATCCGCTGACTAGCAGACACTGCTACTAGGCACAAAGTATTTCCTGGGCTAGATGCAGTTAAAAATTTGTAATTAGATACTCTCGTTGGATGCTGAGAAAGCATTACATAGAGTCTCCTGGCACGCCATATATGATTCTCTTAAAAAGCTTGGGGTAGGGGTCTAGGGGACCCTTTTATAGCCAAAATCACGGCCCTGTATCACAATACGTCACCTAGGCTGAAGATAAATGGAACTGTAGCACCCTGAGGGCTCGGTTGCTACAGACGTATTGCACCTCACCCAGAGGTGTGATATCTCACTCTCAGGTAAGGATGGAGTGTGGATCAGGACCCGACACCTGCATGCATTACACCACATTGCCGTGGGGCAGGGCGACCAATATGCCCCTGAGATGGGCACGACAGTCCCTGTCCCTGGCTGGAGTGGGGGGAGGGAACACTGAGGAAGGGGAACCCGGTAGTGCAGGAGCAGGGAGGAAGCAGTTCCTGGGTGCATTGAGAAGGGAGTATAAAAGGTGGGCACCATCTTAGTTCAGTGCAGAGAAGTCTGAGCAGAAGTGGCAGGGAGCAGGGGCTCTGCATGAGCTCTGCTCCGGAGGCGGGCCTAGTAACAGAGGCCCAGGCCTGGAAGAGGGAGAAGGAAGGAAGAGGAGCGGAGAAGGCTCCAGGAACGAGGAATGAAGGGATCCCAGGGGTGCGGACGGGCGAGTCGCCACCGCGCGCCCGAATCCACCTGCGTGGAGGGGTCAGGCCAAAGGGGGAGACCGGTCCCCGAACTAGTGGAGGCAGGAAACGACCCTCAGCTAGAAACCGGAGGCTCTGACATTTTATGTGGCGCAGCCCCTCGCTATACCCGCTAGGAAGGCACCACATAGGGTCAGGGAAACTGGCGCCAAGTTTACCAAGAGGAGGCCCGAGGCAGCCGGACAGAAGTGTTGGTAAGAAAGGCCAGACAAAGGACACACAAAGGGGGTCCTGTGAAGTGCTCCAAAGTTATCTGGGAGTTGTCTGAGCCCCTCACCTGGTGAGCACAGTACGACGTGGGCAGCCGTTACCTGCAGACGTGGTCTGGATAATAAGAACTGTGAGTAAAGGCCCTGAACTGCATCACTGACTACGTGTCGTTACTGCTGCTGCCCTGCACCATCACCCCCATCCTCCGCATACACTGCCCTGAGGCTATACTCCTCCCGTGGGGAGTTATGCTACGCTCTGCTGCACCCACAACACCAGCCTCAGCGGTCTGCCCTGGAGCGGCGTTTCACTCTGACCGCAATCCACGGGTGGCGTAGTCATACATTTAAACATCAAAACCACATATATAGTTCCGCCACTGGATTGACCACCCTGAGCCACGGAACCGGGTCGCCGCCACGAAGACTACAACCACCAGCATCCACCAAAAAGGGTCCGGCTCCGGGTGTCCCAAGGCCCAGGGGGTGCATCAGAACATTTTCATCACCTTTCACAATCACCAATGGGACAAGGCAGGGATGTCCTCTCTTCCCTCTCTTATACATCCTAGTGACGGAGCACCTGCTCTCATCAATTCGCCATAACCCCAATATTAGGTGGATTGAGGTGGGAGGCACCGAGTACAAGTGCTCTCTATTTGCTGATGATGTCCTAGTATATATCACTCAATCACATATATCCATCCATGCTGTTATGGCTGAAATAGATCACTTTGTTACATGGTCAAATTTTAAAATCAATGCAGCGAAGTCTGAGGCCCTCGATGTCTCCCTCCCCAAATCCATATAGGATTCCATCCAGTCCAACTTTCCCTTTGCCTGTCCCTCACAGGGTATCAAATACTTAGGAATTCCTATTCATAGAGACCTCTCCCATCTATGTTATCTTAATTTTGGGCCCTTTATTGAACAACACCATACAGACCACGGTTGGCAAGTTAGAACTGTAAGATTCACTACGTGAACCGCTGGTGTTTTGTGGAAAAGCACATGTACACTGTGTTCCAAATTATTATGCAAAAAGTGTTTAGGAGTGATAAGGGAAGAATTTGTTTGTTTGTCAGTTAAACTCATTGATGGTGATGTGTGTCAGGGCTCTTTAGATCACTGTAAGCAATTGCAGACACCTGTGCTAATTAGTTTGGCAGGTGTGTCCAATGAAAGGCAAGACTACTTAAGAAGGCTCTCTCACATTATTAAGCAGCCTACATTTTCTGCCAAAATGGGAAAGAAAAAGGATGTGTCGGCTGCTGAGAAGCAACAAATTGTGGAGTGTTTAGGTCAAGGCATGACTACAATCAACATTGTGCGATGATCAGGATGAAGTGTCTTGGCAATCAAGAAGTATGTAGCTGATTCACAGTACACACGTCTGCGTGCTGATAAGGGCAAATTGAGGACTCTTTCCTACAGGCAATTACGTCAGGTTGAAAGAGCAGCGGCAAAAAAGCCTTGTCATAGCAGCAGACAAGTTTTTGAAGCTGCTTGTGCCTCCAACGTCCCCCGAACAACAAGATGCAGGGTCCTTCAGAGGTTTGCAGCTGTGCATACGCCATCCTGTCGACCTCCTCTATCCACTTCACACAAGCAGAAACGGCTCCAGTGGGCCAAACATTACATGAAGACTGATTTCAACACAGTTTTGTTCACGGATGAGTGCCGTGCAGCGCTCGATGGTCCAGATGGATGGAGTGGAGGATGGCTGGTTGATGGACACCCCACGCAAACACGGCTACAGCGCCAACAAGGAGGAGGTGGAGTAATGTTTTGGGCTGGAATCATGGGGAGAGAGATTGTCGGCCCCTTTAGGATCCCTGAAGGCGCTAAAGATGAACTCCATAATGTATGTGGATTTTCTCAAACAGCACTTCCTGCCATGGTTCAAGAAGAAGAACCGTGTATTTCACAGCAAGATCATTTTTCTGCATGATAATGCACCATCTCATGCTGCACATAAAACATCTGCATCTCTGGCTGATATGGGCATAAAAGGGGACAAACTTATTGTGTGACCCCCATGCTCCCCTGACCTCTACCCCATTCAGAACCTTTGGAGCATCATTAAAAGGAGTGTCTATGATGGCGGGAGGCAGTTCACATCTAAGCAACAGCTCTGGGAGGGTATTCTGTCCTCATGCAAAACAATTGAAGCAGAAACCATCCAAAACCTGACAAATTCAATGGACGAGAGAGTTCAGAAGCTCCTTTCGAACAAGGGGTCCTATGTGAAAATGTAACATCACCTAGAATAAAGTTTTGAGTTGAAAACTGTTTGATTTCAGTTTCTAACAACCTGCTAATGCTTATAATTTCAAAAATGACCATTTTTTTGGTCTTTATTAAAATGAAAAGGTTGATCGAAAAGTTTGGGGGATCTAAGAGTGTGGCAACCCAGTAGTCATGATTACTTCGAATTCTGACAATATGAGGGTCATGCTGCAGGTAGTGCAGCAAGAAGGCACTTATGTGTCTTGCGCATCTCGGAGCCCCAAAATTATTTTCCGGGCTAGATGCAGCTAAAAATTATTTTTAATTTTAAATCTGGTGAAGCTTTAGTATAGATGGCCTAATAGGATCAGTGCTGCACACTGCTACAAAGCCCAAATTATTTTCCAGTCAAGATACAGATAAACATGATTAGTAATTTGAAAGCTTAAAACGGTTGGTAGGGTGATTTTAACCAATCATCAAGCTTTTACTCTCCCCAGGATGACACAGGGGTAGAAAAGTCGTTTCGGATCCATGATTTGTTCGTCTTTATGAACGTGAGTCTGTCTACATTATCAGTGGAGAGCCGCGTGCGCTTATCTGTCAGCACACCACCAGCAGCGCTGAACACACGTTCAGACAGAACGCTGGCTGCGGGGCATGACAAGATCTCCAAGGCGTAAGTGGCTAGCTCCGGCCATTTATCCAGATTGGAAGCCCAAAAAGAGCAAGGGTCCAGTGACACAGTCGTGGCTTCAATGTTTACTTGGAGATACTCCTGTACCATCGTCTCTAGGCGTTGATTATGTGTCAGACTTCTTGTCTCCTGTGGCCTTGCAAAGGATGGGCTAAAAAAGTGGTGAAATGATTCCGCAAAATTGATGTTACCAGCAGATACTGTGGTTCTGTTACGGTTTGAGTGCTGAACACTTGACGGTCCCACGGTTGGCAAGTTGGAACTGTGAGATCCACTACGTGCACCACTGGTACTTTGTGGAAAAGCACATGTAAGATTCTGCAACAGTCTCTGCTGATACTCCTGCATGCGTGCATCCCTTTCTATGGCAGGAATAATTTCTGCAAATTTACTTTTGTACCGGGGATCTAACAGTGTGGCAACCCAGTAGTCAGGATTATTTCTAATTCTCACAATTCGAGGGTCATGTTGCAGGTAGTGCAGCAAGAAGGCACTCATGTGTGTTGCGCATCCAGGAGCACCAAGTCCCTGTTGTGTTGGTGGCGAGGTAACAATCATGCTTCCTTCCTCTGTCCTCTCCCCCCAACCTCGCACAACAGAAATGTGATCAAGGTCTCCCTCATCTGATGAGTCTTCCATCAGTTCGTCCTCCACTTCTTCCTGGGCTCCTGCACCTTCCTCATTAGTTTGGCTGCTACCATGCGCCCTGGTAAAACCATCTCCCCCACCCTCACATGCCTGCCGCCTTGGTGCTGCCGACCGTCTGGACCTTGCAGATGTTAGCCCTTCCGCATACAACTCCTCCTCCTCTACTTCCTCCACCTCCTCTTGTGCAACCACCTGACTCCAAATTCTGTTTAACATGTGCTCCAGCATGTAAATCACCGGAATAGTCATGCTGATAATGGCATCGTCAGCACTAAACATCTTCGTCGCCATTTCAAAACTGTGCAGAAGGGTGCATAGGTCCCTGATCTGAGACCACTCCTCCAGCGTGATTTGCCCCACCTCTGAATCTCGTTGGCCCAGGCTATACGTCAGAACGTATTGCACCAGGGCTTGTCGGTGCTGCCACAGTCGCTGCAACATGTGCAGAGTTGAATTCCACCGGGTAGGCACATCGCATTTTAGCCGGTGAAGTGGCAGGCCCAACGACTTCTGTAGAGATGTAAGTCGCTGAGCTGCGGGATGCGAACGGCGGAAGTGAGCACACAGCGACCGTGCCCTCTGCAGAAGGCCATCTAGTCTGGGATAGTGGGCTAAAAATTGCTGGACAACCAGGTTCAACACGTGAGCCATACAAGGCACGTGTGTGACATTGCCCCGGCGAAGGGCCGCACCCAGGTTTGCAGCATTGTCGCACACGGCCTTCCCTGGTTTCAGGTCCAGTGGAGACAACCATTCATGAAATTGGTTCTCCAGAGCTGACCACAACTCCTCAGCTGTGTGACTCACATTTCCCAGACATTTCAATGTAAAAACCGCCTGATGACGTTGAGCCCTACTGCCAGCATAGTAAGGAGGTGTGCAGGATCCCTTCTGCGCAGTTAGAAAGCTTGTGGCATGACCAGACAGGCTTTGGGTGCAGGTGGAAGACCGAGAGGAGGTTGAGGAGGCAGAAGCAGTGGAGGAACTTTGACATAAAGAGGATTGACGCACAACTCGTGGGGACGGCAAGACTTGGACAGCAGCCCCTTGTCCTGCTGTCACCATAGTTACCCAGTGCCCAGTCAGCGACATGTAACGCCCCTGTCCATGCCTACTCGTCCAAGTGTCTGTGGTGAAATGCACCCTGTCACACACAGAGTTTCTCAAAGAAGCGGTGATGTTGTGTGCGACATGCTGGTGGAGCGCAGGCACACCTTTCTTTGAGAAGTAGTGCCGACTGGGCATCTGGTACTGGGGCACTGCGACGGACATAAGGTCTCGAAAATCCTCTGTGTCCACCAGGCGGAAAGGCAGCATTTCTGTAGCCAAGAGCTTGCAGATGGTGAAATTCAACCTCTTAGCTTTCTCATGGCTAGGAGGAAATGGTCTTTTACTTGTCCACATCTGAGGGACCGAGGGCTGGCTATTGTGCTTAGATGGGGTTGATAAGGGTGTCCCCGGCAAACTGCCGGTCTGTGAGGAAGATGCAGGCGGACATGTTAGGTTGCCTTGATCCAAAGGTGGTGCTATCGATGTCGGACAGCGCTCAACACCAGCTGGTGTTCCCACCTCCAAAGAAAATGATGACCTGCCAATCACGCTGGCTGTTGCGGGTAAAGAGGTGGCAGGTCTGCGCCCCAAAACAGGTGTGACTGCTGTCCCCCCAGTCACAGAGGAAGAAGAGGCCTCGGATGCACAAGATATGGCAGACGGTGGTTGGCCAGGCTGGCTAGGCCGCATTGTAGCACACTGAGCTTCCCACTGCAACTTATGCTTCATGTCCATGTGCCGGTTCATGCATGAAGTACTCAAACTATGTATTTTTTGGCCTCTACTTAGCTTTTGCTGACAAATGTTACAGATAACATGAGTTGGGTCATCTTTATCGATCTGAAAAAATGCCCAGGCTATGCAAGGCTTAGCACCCATGCGACCTGAAGAGCCACCACGACTTGTGGTGAGAGGCAGAGTTGTGTTTGAGGATGCAGTTGTTGACGTGCTTCCAGTACTACGTCTCTGTCCAGGAAGGCGCAACCTGACCTCGTCGTCACTAGCATCTTCCTCCACCTCCTCTGCTGACCTCATCTCTTGGCTGACTGTGGGTTGACAGTAAGTGGGATCTCCAACCTCATCATCATCACCCTGTGCGTTATCACACCCGTCGTCCTCAGAGCCAACCTGTTCCTGCCCTGACAAAAAACTAAAGTTGTCGCTCCAATCAGGTATTTGAGTCTTATCATCGTCTTCCTCATTGTCTCCACCAACAGGAGTTACAGTTTGGGAATGAGGGTCTACATTATGGTCAGAACCTTCTGCGTCTGGTCCTGGATCCGACTCATAAAGATTCTGGGCATCAGTGCAGATCATTTCCTCGTCTGGATTCACAGAAGCGCTGGAGTCGACCTCTGATTCCCAGGCTATAGTATGAGTAAACAGCTCTGCAGACTCAACCATCTGTTCTACCTCATACTCAGACGGGCAGCTGGAGATTTGGGAGCTGTTAGGAAGCAAGTGCGATTGGGGTGACACCTTTGAGGACTGGAGTATTTGTGATGTTGAAGTTGATGTGGAGGAGAGCCCACTTAAAGGAGCACTTGATATCCGTTGAAGCACCTGCTGTTTATGTGCCTCATCTGGAATTTGTAGCGATTGGCGTGGCCGTAAGAAAGGGATCTTATCACATTGTCCGCTAAAAGAAGTAGACATTTTAGTTTGGCTGGAAGATGGTCTTTCTTCTGCAGATGTTACTGTTGCTTTAACACCTACCCCACGGACACAACCTTTTTTCCCCTTCCCAACACGCCTATTCCGCTTTCCACCAGCAGCAGGCCTTTTTCCACTCATTTTGGTGGTTAACTAATTCACAACTCTGGAGTTGTTTGCACAAAAAAACAATGGATGGTAACCGAGCAGAGCTGAGTGGCCAAACTGTGGTATTAGGCCAAAACTATTGGCTGGGTTAGATGCAGAAAAAAATTAAAAAAGTCCCACACACTGCTAGAAGGCCAAATATTTTTTCAGAGCTAGATGCAGAAAAAAATTATATTCAGTTTGCAACCTGATGGAGGTCTGTATAGATGGATTAATAGAACAAGACCCACACACAGCTAGAAGCCCAATATTTTTTCAGAGGTAGATGCAGAAAAAAATATATTCAGTTTGCAACCTGATGGAGGTCAGTATAGATGGACTAATACAACAAGTCCCACACACAGCTAGAAGCCCAATATTTTTTCAGAGGTAGATGCAGAAAAAAATATATTCAGTTTGCAACCTGATGGAGGTCAGTATAGATGGACTAATACAACAAGTCCCACACACAGCTAGAAGCCCAAATATTTTTTCAGAGGTACTGTAGATGCAGATAAAAATTATTTTTAATTTGCAACCTGATGGAGGTCAGTATAGATGGACTAATAGAGAAAGTCCGACACACTACTAGAAGGCCAAATATTTTTTCAGAGCTAGATGCAGAAAAAAATTATATTCAGTTTGCAACCTGATGGAGGTCAGTATAGATGGATTAATAGAACAAGACCCACACACAGCTAGAAGCCCAATATTTTTTCAGAGGTAGATGCAGAAAAAAATATATTCAGTTTGCAACCTGATGGAGGTCAGTATAGATGGACTAACAGAGAAAGTCCCACACACTACTAGAAGGCCAAATATTTTTTCAGAGCTAGATGCAGAAAAAAATTATATTCAGTTTGCAACCTGATGGAGGTCTGTATAGATGGATTAATAGAACAAGACCCACACACAGCTAGAAGCCCAATATTTTTTCAGAGGTAGATGCAGAAAAAAATATATTCAGTTTGCAACCTGATGGAGGTCAGTATAGATGGACTAATACAACAAGTCCCACACACAGCTAGAAGCCCAATATTTTTTCAGAGGTAGATGCAGAAAAAAATATATTCAGTTTGCAACCTGATGGAGGTCAGTATAGATGGACTAATACAACAAGTCCCACACACAGCTAGAAGCCCAAATATTTTTTCAGAGGTACTGTAGATGCAGATAAAAATTATTTTTAATTTGCAACCTGATGGAGGTCAGTATAGATGGACTAATAGAGAAAGTCCGACACACTACTAGAAGGCCAAATATTTTTTCAGAGCTAGATGCAGAAAAAAATTATATTCAGTTTGCAACCTGATGGAGGTCAGTATAGATGGATTAATAGAACAAGACCCACACACAGCTAGAAGCCCAATATTTTTTCAGAGGTAGATGCAGAAAAAAATATATTCAGTTTGCAACCTGATGGAGGTCAGTATAGATGGACTAACAGAGAAAGTCCCACACACTACTAGAAGGCCAAATATTTTTTCAGAGCTAGATGCAGAAAAAAATTATATTCAGTTTGCAACCTGATGGAGGTCTGTATAGATGGATTAATAGAACAAGACCCACACACAGCTAGAAGCCCAATATTTTTTCAGAGGTAGATGCAGAAAAAAATATATTCAGTTTGCAACCTGATGGAGGTCAGTATAGATGGACTAATACAACAAGTCCCACACACAGCTAGAAGCCCAATATTTTTTCCAAGGTAGATGCAGAAAAAAATATATTCAGTTTGCAACATGATGGAGGTCAGTATACATGGACTAATACAACAAGTCCCACACACAGCTAGAAGCCCAAATATTTTTTCAGAGGTACTGTAGATGCAGATAAAAATTATTTTTAATTTGCAACCTGATGGAGGTCAGTATAGATGGACTAACAGAGAAAGTCCCACACACTGCTAGAAGGCCAAATATTTTTTCAGAGCTAGATGCATACAAAAAATTATTTTGAATTTGCAACCTGATGGAGGTCAGTATAGGTGGACTAATAGAACAAGTCCCACACACTGCTAGAAGGCCAAATATTTTTTCAGAGCTAGATGCAGAAAAAAATTATATTCAGTTTGCAACCTGATGGAGGTCTGTATAGATGGATTAATAGAACAAGACCCACACACAGCTAGAAGCCCAATATTTTTTCAGAGGTAGATGCAGAAAAAAATATATTCAGTTTGCAACCTGATGGAGGTCTGTATAGATGGATTAATAGAACAAGACCCACACACAGCTAGAAGCCCAATATTTTTTCAGAGGTAGATGCAGAAAAAAATATATTCAGTTTGCAACCTGATGGAGGTCAGTATAGATGGACTAATACAACAAGTCCCACACACAGCTAGAAGCCCAATATTTTTTCAGAGGTAGATGCAGAAAAAAATATATTCAGTTTGCAACCTGATGGAGGTCAGTATAGATGGACTAATACAACAAGTCCCACACACAGCTAGAAGCCCAAATATTTTTTCAGAGGTACTGTAGATGCAGATAAAAATTATTTTTAATTTGCAACCTGATGGAGGTCAGTATAGATGGACTAATAGAGAAAGTCCGACACACTACTAGAAGGCCAAATATTTTTTCAGAGCTAGATGCAGAAAAAAATTATATTCAGTTTGCAACCTGATGGAGGTCAGTATAGATGGATTAATAGAACAAGACCCACACAAAGCTAGAAGCCCAATATTTTTTCAGAGGTAGATGCAGAAAAAAATATATTCAGTTTGCAACCTGATGGAGGTCAGTATAGATGGACTAACAGAGAAAGTCCCACACACTACTAGAAGGCCAAATATTTTTTCAGAGCTAGATGCAGAAAAAAATTATATTCAGTTTGCAACCTGATGGAGGTCTGTATAGATGGATTAATAGAACAAGACCCACACACAGCTAGAAGCCCAATATTTTTTCAGAGGTAGATGCAGAAAAAAATATATTCAGTTTGCAACCTGATGGAGGTCAGTATAGATGGACTAATACAACTAGTCCCACACACAGCTAGAAGCCCAATATTTTTTCCAAGGTAGATGCAGAAAAAAATATATTCAGTTTGCAACATGATGGAGGTCAGTATACATGGACTAATACAACAAGTCCCACACACAGCTAGAAGCCCAAATATTTTTTCAGAGGTACTGTAGATGCAGATAAAAATTATTTTTAATTTGCAACCTGATGGAGGTCAGTATAGATGGACTAACAGAGAAAGTCCCACACACTGCTAGAAGGCCAAATATTTTTTCAGAGCTAGATGCATACAAAAAATTATTTTGAATTTGCAACCTGATGGAGGTCAGTATAGGTGGACTAATAGAACAAGTCCCACACACTGCTAGAAGGCCAAATATTTTTTCAGAGCTAGATGCAGAAAAAAATTATATTCAGTTTGCAACCTGATGGAGGTCTGTATAGATGGATTAATAGAACAAGACCCACACACAGCTAGAAGCCCAATATTTTTTCAGAGGTAGATGCAGAAAAAAATATATTCAGTTTGCAACCTGATGGAGGTCAGTATAGATGGACTAATACAACAAGTCCCACACACAGCTAGAAGCCCAATATTTTTTCAGAGGTAGATGCAGAAAAAAATATATTCAGTTTGCAACCTGATGGAGGTCAGTATAGGTGGACTAATAGAACAAGTCCCACACTGCTAGAAGGCCAAATATTTTTTCAGAGCTAGATGCAGAAAAAAATTAGATTCAGTTTGCAACCTGATGGAGGTCAGTATAGATGGACTAATAGAATGATGCTATGCCCAAAAGATTTTACTTCACTAGGTGCAGTAAAAAAATTGGTATTCTATACACAGGTGGTATATCTTGCAACACAGATAGGCTACTCCACTGACTAACACACTCTGCAATAGGCCAAAAAGGATTAGCTTTGCTAGATTCAGCCAAATGCTGTGAAAAAAACTTGCACAGCACTGGCACAGACCTGCCTGGCAAAAACTGATAGGAACTGATGTAACCTAGTCCTGAAAAGGACTCCAATTACAATTAGTCTTTACTCCCACAACCTATCTATTTAAGAGCACAGACCTGCCTGATAAAAGTCGTAGGAAATGCTGTAACCTAGTCCTTAAAAGGACTGCAATCACAACTATTCCCTACTCCCAAGCTATCTGTATATTTGTGCGAAAATTGGCTTGAAATTAACAAGGTATAGCGCACACAGCAACAGCGGTGCCATCTAACACGCAGCTGCAGCAGTGAGAAAATGGTGGCGACGGGGAAAATGGCTTGGTCTTATAGGGCAAGGACATGTGACATACACTGCCAATGACACATGCCCTTGCTTGTGTGAAAAAAAGCACTTCGCTCCGTGTGTGCGCTGCTGATAGGCTGACAGATTGCACCTCCCCACTGTAAATGCGGGAAAGAGAAAAAAAAATGGAGATCTTCATTGTTCCTGCAGAGATCCATCCCCTGCCCCTCCCCCCACCCCGCTGTACACTCAAACTGCGTATTAACATTAATTTTCATCATTACTGAGAAAAAATCCAGTTATGATTTTGGTGCACGAACAGTTATCGAACATAACCTCGAACAGCCGAATTTTTCTCAAATTGTTCGTGTTCGCCGAACGGCTCGAATGCCGCCCAAAACAGCTCGAATTTGAGATTGGCGAACAGTTCGAGTAGAACAAAGCTCATCTCTAGTGCTGACAGATAAGCGCACGCGGCTCTCCACTGATAATGTAGACAGACTCACGTTCATAAAGATGAACAAATCATGGATCCGAAACGACTTTTCTACCCCTGTGTCATCCTGGGGAGAGTAAAAGCTTGATGATTGGTTAAAATCACCCTACCAACCGTTTTAAGCTTTCAAATTACTAATCATGTTTATCTGTATCTTGGCTGGAAAATAATTTGGGCTTTGTAGCAGTGTGCAGCACTGATTCTATTAGGCCATCTATAATAAGCTCCACCAGATTTAAAATTACTAATCATGTTTATCTGTATCTTGACTGGAAAATAATTTGGGCTTTGTAGCAGTGTGCAGCACTGATCCTATTAGGCCATCTATACTAAAGCTTCAGCAGATTTAAAATTAATAATAATTTTTAGCTGCATCTAGCCCGGAAAATAATTTTGGGGCTCCGAGATGCGCAAGACACATAAGTGCCTTCTTGCTGCACTACCTGCAGCATGACCCTCATATTGTCAGAATTTGAAGTAATCATGACTACTGGGTTGCCACACTCTTAGATCACCCAAACTTTTCGATCAACCTTTTCATTTTAATAAAGACCAAAAAAATGGTCATTTTTGAAATTATAAGCATTAGCAGGTTGTTAGAAACTGAAATCAAACAGTTTTCAACTCAAAACTTTATTCTAGGTGATGTTACATTTTCACATAGGACCCCTTGTTCGAAAGGAGCTTCTGAACTCTCTCGTCCATTGAATTTGTCAGGTTTTGGATGGTTTCTGCTTCAATTGTTTTGCATGAGGACAGAATACCCTCCCAGAGCTGTTGCTTAGATGTGAACTGCCTCCCGCCATCATAGACACTCCTTTTAATGATGCTCCAAAGGTTCTGAATGGGGTAGAGGTCAGGGGAGCATGGGGGTCACACCATAAGTTTGTCCCCTTTTATGCCCATATCAGCCAGAGATGCAGATGTTTTATGTGCAGCATGAGATGGTGCATTATCATGCAGAAAAATGATCTTGCTGTGAAATACACGGTTCTTCTTCTTGAACCATGGCAGGAAGTGCTGTTTGAGAAAATCCACATACAATATGGAGTTCATCTTTAGCGCCTTCAGGGATCCTAAAGGGGCCGACAATCTCTCTCCCCATGATTCCAGCCCAAAACATTACTCCACCTCCTCCTTGTTGGCGCTGTAGCCGTGTTTGCGTGGGGTGTCCATCAACCAGCCATCCTCCACTCCATCCATCTGGATCATCGAGCGCTGCACGGCACTCATCCGTGAACAAAACTGTTTTGAAATCAGTCTTCATGTAATGTTTGGCCCACTGGAGCCGTTTCTGCTTGTGTGAAGTGGATAGAGGAGGTCGACAGGATGGCGTATGCACAGCTGCAAACCTCTGAAGGACCCTGCATCTTGTTGTTCGGGGGACGTTGGATGCACAAGCAGCTTCAAAAACTTGTCTGCTGCTATGACAAGGCTTTTTTGCCGCTGCTCTTTCAACCTGACGTAATTGCCTGTAGGAAAGAGTCCTCAATTTGCCCTTATCAGCACGCACACGTGTGTACTGTGAATCAGCTACATACTTCTTGATTGCCAAGACACTTCATCCTGATCATCGCACAATGTTGATTGTAGTCATGCCTTGACCTAAACACTCCACAATTTGCTGCTTCTCAGCAGCCGACACATCCTTTTTCTTTCCCATTTTGGCAGAAAATGTAGGCTGCTTAATAATGTGAGAGAGCCTTCTTAAGTAGTCTTGCCTTTCATTGGACACACCTGCCAAACTAATTAGCACAGGTGTCTGCAATTGCTTACAGTGATATAAAGAGCCCTGACACACATCACCATCAATGAGTTTAACTGACAAACAAACAAATTCTTCCCTTATCACTCCTAAACACTTTTTGCATAATAATTTGGAACGCAGTGTACATGTGCTTTTCCACAAAACACCAGTGGTTCACGTAGTGAATCTTACAGTTCTAACGTGCCAACCGTGGTCTGTATGGAGTTGTTCAATAAAGGGCCCAAAATTAAGATAACATAGATGGGAGAGGTCTCTATGAATAGGAATTCCTAAGTATTTGATACCCTGTGAGGGCCAGGCAAAGGGAAAGTTGGACTGGATGGAATCCTATATGGATTTGGGGAGGGAGACATCGAGGGCCTCAGACTTCGCTGCATTGATTTTAAAATTTGACCATGTAACAAAGTGATCTATTTCAGCCATAACAGCATGGATGGATATATGTGATTGAGTGATATATACTAGGACATCATCAGCAAATAGAGAGCACTTGTACTCGGTGCCTCCCACCTCAATCCACCTAATATTGGGGTTATGGCGAATTGATGAGAGCAGGTGCTCCGTCACTAGGATGTATAAGAGAGGGGACAGAGAACATCCCTGCCTTGTCCCATTGGTGATTGTGAAAGGTGATGAAAATGTTCTGACGCGCCCCCTGGGCCTTGGGACACCCGGAGCCGGACCCTTTTTGGTGGATGCTGGTGGTTGTAGTCTCCGTGGCGGCAACCCGGTTCCGTGGCTCAGGGCGGTCAAACCAGTGGCGGAACTATTTATGTGGTTTTGATGTTTAAATGTCCGACTACGCCACCCGTGGATTGCGGTCAGAGTGAACCGCCGCTCCAGGGCAGACCGCTGAGGCTGGTGTTGTGGGTGCAGCAGAGCGTAGCATAACTCCCCACGGGAGGAGTATAGCCTCAGGGCAGTGTATGCGGAGGATGGGGGTGATGGTGCAGGGCAGCAGCAGTAATGACACGGAGTCAGTGATGCAGTCCAGGGCCTTTACTCACAGTTCTTATTATCCAGACCACGTCTGCAGGTAACGGCTGCCCACGTCGTACTGTGCTCACCAGGTGAGGGGCTCAGACAACTCCCAGATAACTTTGGAGTGCTTCACAGGACCCCCTTTGTGTGTCCTTTGTCTGGCCTTTCTTACCAACCCTTCTGTCCGGCTGCCTCGGGCCTCCTCTTGGTAAACTTGGCGCCAGTTTCTCTGACCCTATGTGGTGCCTTCCTAGCGGGTGTAGCGAGGGGCTGCGCCACATAAAATGTCACAGCCTCCTGTTTCTAGCTGAGGGTCGTTTCCTGCCTCCACTAGTTTCGGGGACCGGTCTCCCCCTTTGGCCTGACCCCTCCACGCAGGTGGATTCGGGCGTGCGGTGGCGACTCGCCCGTCCGCACCCCTGAGATCCCTTCGTTCCTCGTTCCTGGAGCCTTCTCCGCTCCTCTTCCTTCCTTCTCCCTCTTCCAGGCCTGGGCCTCTGTTACTAGGCCCGCCTCCGGAGCAGAGCTCATGCAGAGCCCCTGCTCCCTGCCACTTCTGCTCAGACTTCTCTGCACTGAACTAAGATGGTGCCCACCTTTTATACTCCCTTCTCAATGCACCCAGGAACTGCTTCCTCCCTGCTCCTGCACTACAGGGTTCCCCTTCCTCAGTGTTCCCTCCCCCCACTACAGCCAGGGACAGGGACTGTCATGCCCATCTCAGGGGCATATTGGTCGCCCTGCCCCACGGCAATGTGCTGTAATGCATGCAGGTGTCGGGTCCTGATCCACACTACATCCTTACCTGAGAGTGAGATATCACACCTCTGGGTGAGGTGCAAAACCTCTGTAGCAACCGAGCCCTCAGGGTGCTACAGTTCCATTTATCTTCAGCCTAGGTGACGTATTGCGATACAGGGCCGTGATTTTGGCTATAAAAGGGTCCCCTAGACCCCTACCCCAAGCTTTTTAAGAGAATCATATATGGCGTGCCAGGAGACTCTATGGAATGCTTTCTCAGCATCCAACGAGAGTATCTAATTACAAATTTTTAACTGCATCTAGCCCAGGAAATACTTTGTGCCTAGTAGCAGGGTCTGCTAGTCAGCGGATTATCCCGGCTGTTAAGCAAGCTACACCACCTGTAGTTTGGACACTTCATTTTTTCAAAGGAAATGCTTCGGGACCACGGGATACTCAGTGAAGAGCATCAGGAGGCACCCCAAGGCATAGGGGCTCGGACTGGCAGTAGGATGCCTTGTGGTGGACAGCCGAGCTCGATCCTTATAAAAGCTTTTTAACTGCAGCAGCTTTAGTGGACGCTACTGGAGCTGGAATTACGCGGCTGCTGGCATGAGACTTGCCCTTCAATAGATCCTTGTAAATGGATTTAAAGTGTATTTATTCAAATTAGAGAGACAATTTAAATTAAAAAGCTTAGAGCTGCCTCCACCACAGTGGGGCTCGCTCGACCCATCAGCGGACAGGCACCAGTATTGGGAGAGGGGGGCTGGCCGTCAGGGATCACCGCGGCTCTGGCACAAACCCGGCGACACGGAGGTGGCACGGGCAGGAGCGGACTGAACGTGTCGGCTTCTCACTTTTTGGATTTTAGAAGGGCATGACATGCCTATATCTGTGTCTCCCCCTCCTTTTACTCCTCCACCTCTTTTCTTTTCGCATGACTATATGTACTTGTCACTTTTCCATGTGTTAGTTGTGTCTTCTGAGCAGTTTGTCAGCTTTTGGACACCTTTGAAGGTGTTTTCTATGTGTTTCTATGTGTTTTTGTTTGCCTGCCATTGGTTTTAACGGTGTTCGAAGGTGTTCGACGAACAGTTCGACGAACAGTTCGGCGAACACACGGGTGTTCGACGAACCGAACCGAACTCGAACACTACGGGGGTGGCTCAACACTAATACTGATCTGGTTAGCTTACATCGCTTCTCTCAATTCTCACCAACAACCAGCATTTACTCCATGAAGATAATGTAGGGGTCTCTGCAATCTGATCCCCATATAAGAAAGAAAGAGTAAATATTAGGGTGTCCTTGGGACCTGCTAATAAGAGTGCTTAGTGCCAAGTGTGTCCATTGTAAGCTATAAAAAATTATAAGTATAAATAACATAGTTTGCTATTTGTGTTAATCTGCATTTTAATGTTTCTGTATTACCGCTAAGACCTATCTAACAAGCTCATATATTGGAAATTATCATTGTTATAGTAACATAACTGGAATAGAATTATCTAGCACAATTGCATAATATGGGATGACTGCAGGTATAGCAATATATGGATAATTCATGTCTCTCTACCTTTGTAATGGTATACAGGACATGCTCAGTGAAAATTTTAGCAGCTACAATTATCCTTTCTATGCCAGACATCAATGGGCAATTCGTTTGTTACCATTATCTTTCAGCAACAGCTCATATTAGGAATTTAGTTCTACTGCACGTGACAAATCCCTAAAGTACTCTTTCTAATGCTTTCGAGTATTAATGTAAGGATAACTATTCTTTTATGGATTATTAATTCAAAAAGTGAACTTCTGAACCAAATGCCGAGGCTCATTAGCAATTCAAATATAACAACCCATCAGGACTAAGTCATATTTCACAACCCTGGAGGAGGAAGCGTTTTTATATTTTCAGTATATTGTAAATTAATATTTCCCCTGTGTGACAATTGTGCACAATCATTTAAGGAACCAAAGTAGCTTCTATTTAAAAAAAATAATAATAAAATAACTGAAACACTACATTTAACTTAAAGGATTCAAAAAGTACTTGTATATTTTAAGCCACAGTTGTACATAATAATATTACAAAGTTTGTTCCTATATCTATCAATATTTTAAATTAAGCAATGTGAACTGAGGTCTAAGATAGTAGACATGCAAGAAATAGGAGCATGTTCACACTAGCAAAAAGAAGCAAAACCTACAAAAGACAAAAATATATCTCATACCCTACCATCATTATATATAAATGTAAAGCAAAGTTGCATAATAAATATAGGGTACTTAGTGAACTATTTTTGATCAAAAAAGGTATACAAGCCATCCCACCAGCGACAAGGTGACCCTAAATTGGGACGGTACTTATACTGTCTATATTAAAAACCTTACTGTATATCAAAGTTGAAGTAATGCATATAAAAGGGTAGACAAATAGGACCGGGTCCCAACTCCAGACCACCTAGGCCCGTGGTAAGCTACATATATACTAATCAGCTCAACAAAGGGGATGCCACACCCTCAAATTGCACAGAATGCAAACAAGACAAAAAACCAAGCAATATGAACTGAGGTCTAAGATGGTAGACATGCAAGAAATAGGAGCATGTTCACACTAGCAAAAAGAAGCAAAACCTACAAAAGACAAAAATATATCTCATACCCTACCATCATTATATATAAATGTAAAGCAAAGTTGCATAATAAATATAGGGTACTTAGTGAACTATTTTTGATCAAAAAAAGTATACAAGCCGTCCTACCAGCGACAAGGTGACCCTAAATTGGGACGGTACCTATACTGTCTATATTAAAAACCTTACTGTATATCAAAGTTGAAGTAATGCATATAAAAGGGTAGACAAATAGGACCGGGTCCCAACTCCAGACCACCTAGGCCCGTGGTAAGCTACATATATACTAATCAGCTCAACAAAGGGGATGCCACACCCTCAAATTGCACAGAATGCAAACAAGACAAAAAACCAAGCAATGTGAACTGAGGTCTAAGATGGTAGACATGCAAGAAATAGGAGCATGTTCACACTAGCAAAAAGAAGCAAAACCTACAAAAGACAAAAATATATCTCATACCCTACCATCATTATATATAAATGTAAAGCAAAGTTGCATAATAAATATAGGGTACTTAGTGAACTATTTTTGATCAAAAAAAGTATACAAGCCGTCCCACCAGCGACAAGGTGACCCTAAATTGGGACGGTACCTATACTGTCTATATTAAAAACCTTACTGTATATCAAAGTTGAAGTAATGCATATAAAAGGGTAGACAAATAGGACCGGGTCCCAACTCCAGACCACCTAGGCCCGTGGTAAGCTACATATATACTAATCAGCTCAACAAAGGGGATGCCACACCCTCAAATTGCACAGAATGCAAACAAGACAAAAAACCAAGCAATGTGAACTGAGGTCTAAGATGGTAGACATGCAAGAAATAGGAGCATGTTCACACTAGCAAAAAGAAGCAAAACCTACAAAAGACAAAAATATATCTCATACCCTACCATTATTATATATAAATGTAAAGCAAAGTTGCATAATAAATATAGGGTACTTAGTGAACTATTTTTGATCAAAAAAAGTATACAAGCCGTCCCACCAGCGACAAGGTGACCCTAAATTGGGACGTTACCTATACTGTCTATATTAAAAACCTTACTGTATATCAAAGTTGAAGTAATGCATATAAAAGGGTAGACAA
This sequence comes from Phyllobates terribilis, assembly GCF_046119375.1. NCBI lineage: Eukaryota > Metazoa > Chordata > Amphibia > Anura > Dendrobatidae > Phyllobates > Phyllobates terribilis. Next base: position 122,296,918 of record NW_027362764.1, read on the forward strand.
ATAGGACCGGGTCCCAACTCCAGACCACCTAGGCCCGTGGTAAGCTACATATATACTAATCAGCTCAACAAAGGGGATGCCACACCCTCAAATTGCACAGAATGCAAACAAGACAAAAAACCAAGCAATGTGAACTGAGGTCTAAGATGGTAGACATGCAAGAAATAGGAGCATGTTCACACTAGCAAAAAGAAGCAAAACCTACAAAAGACAAAAATATATCTCATACCCTACCATCATTATTTATAAATGTAAAGCAAAGTTGCATAATAAATATAGGGTACTTAGTGAACTATTTTTGATCAAAAAAAGTATACAAGCCGTCCCACCAGCGACAAGGTGACCCTAAATTGGGACGGTACCTATACTGTCTATATTAAAAACCTTACTGTATATCAAAGTTGAAGTAATGCATATAAAAGGGTAGACAAATAGGACCGGGTCAAAAATAGTTCACTAAGTACCCTATATTTATTATGCAACTTTGCTTTACATTTATATATAATGATGGTAGGGTATGAGATATATTTTTGTCTTTTGTAGGTTTTGCTTCTTTTTGCTAGTGTGAACATGCTCCTATTTCTTGCATGTCTACCATCTTAGACCTCAGTTCACATTGCTTGTTTTTTTGTCTTGTTTGCATTCTGTGCAATTTGAGGGTGTGGCATCCCCTTTGTTGAGCTGATTAGTATATATGTAGCTTACCACGGGCCTAGGTGGTCTGGAGTTGGGACCCGGTCCTATTTGTCTACCCTTTTATATGCATTACTTCAACTTTGATATACAGTAAGGTTTTTAATATAGACAGTATAGGTACCGTCCCAATTTAGGGTCACCTTGTCGCTGGTGGGACGGCTTGTATACTTTTTTTGATCAAAAATAGTTCACTAAGTACCCTATATTTATTATGCAACATTGCTTTACATTTATATATAATGATGGTAGGGTATGAGATATATTTTTGTCTTTTGTAGGTTTTGCTTCTTTTTGCTAGTGTGAACATGCTCCTATTTCTTGCATGTCTACCATCTTAGACCTCAGTTCACATTGCTTGGTTTTTTGTCTTGTTTGCATTCTGTGCAATTTGAGGGTGTGGCATCCCCTTTGTTGAGCTGATTAGTATATATGTATCTTACCACGGGCCTAGGTGGTCTGGAGTTGGGACCCGGTCCTATTTGTCTACCCTTTTATATGCATTACTTCAACTTTGATATACAGTAAGGTTTTTAATATAGACAGTATAGGTACCGTCCCAATTTAGGGTCACCTTGTCGCTGGTGGGACGGCTTGTATACTTTTTTTGATCAAAAATAGTTCACTAAGTACCCTATATTTATTATGCAACTTTGCTTTACATTTATATATAATGATGGTAGGGTATGAGATATATTTTTGTCTTTTGTAGGTTTTGCTTCAATATTTTAAATTGTACCCTCTTAGGGCTGGTTCAGATGGCGCTATTTTCCTTATGCTCTATAATAACCAGTGTGCCCATACATGCCAATGATTTTAAACTAGGACCAATGGTCAGTATTAAGACAGAGCACTGAGCGTGGTATACATTTTGTAATACCTGATGAAGGGGACAGATCGTCCCTGAAACATGTTGTGTGTTGAATACAATTTCCCCACATTTTCTGATATAACCAAAGGAGTTTTTTCGATTCCTGCAATGGAGTAGTTCAAGAATCGGAGCTCCATACGCAAATCAGTGATTCAGCAGGCTGTGGGAGGTCTGGTCTCTGATCCATTATCACTAGCCCAAGTGGAATCTGGTTCTCTATCAGTTGACAGTAGTGAAGAGCGAGCACTAAAATGCTTGGGTGCTCGCTGCTTGGCTTGAGAAAATTGGAATGCTCGAGTGCTCGGTCCGAGTAACGAGCCCAATGTAAGTCTATGGGAAACTCAAGCATTTTTCCGGCTGCTCCCCCCTGTGGTCTGCAGAGGGCCTAAAAATTGCCCAAATCAATGGGAACAGTAGTCAAATAACATGGGAACAGCATGGGGAAGACCCCTGGAAGCATTTCTGACTCCCAGGTCACTGCTGTCAACAACGTCAGAGGCATTATGCCACTTTTACGGACTCACAATAAAATATGCAAAAACGAAACCAAAAATGGATTTTCCTGGGAAATATGTTAAAGAGCATCCTTTCCAGAGAAATGACTTGTATATAAGGCAAAATAAATAACCAAAAACAAAAATGCTCCTCCACACCTTGGCCTATGTTCACACTTAGCGTTTTCGATGCAGTTTTGCACTTTTGCATTGCTTTCAACCAAGACAAATTCATTCATTGGGAAATGTCATTTTAACATTTTACTATCTTATCTGGCCATGTGGTGTGTGACACATCATCAGACACATTCTGCTTCATTTATGATGAAGGGACTCTGAAAGTCAAAAACCTATTTTTATAGGGCCATCAGGCGACCATTACTATTCTTAAAGGGCCAGCAGTCGGTCCTCGCTATTGTTAGAGAGCCATCAGCCGGCTATGCTTTGTTGTTCCCATTATTAAAGAGTGAGTCTCCTATACTGTTATTGTGTATGCAGTGATTGCAATGGCTGTCAAAAATTTGGAGGAACTCCAATGCCCCTTGCAAGAGACGTAGAGATCATAGAGCCTCCTATAAACAATGTTCCCATTATTAGGAAATAGTGTTGAGCCACCCCCGTAGTGTTCGAGTTCGGTTCGGTTCGTCGAACACCCGTGTGTTCGCCGAACTGTTCGTCGAACTGTTCGTCGAACACCTTCGAACACCGTTAAAACCAATGGCAGGCAAACAAAAACACATAGAAACACATAGAAAACACCTTCAAAGGTGTCCAAAAGCTGACAAACTGCTCAGAAGACATAACTAACACATGGAAAAGTGACAAGTACATATAGTCATGCGAAAATAAAAGAGGTGGAGGAGTAAAAGGAGGGGGAGACACAGATATAGGCATGTCATGCCCTTCTAAAATCCAAAAAGTGAGAAGCCGACACGGCCAGTCCGCTCCTGCCCGTGCCACCTCCGTGTCGCCGGGTTTGTGCCAGAGCCGCGGTGAACCCTGACGGCCAGCCCCCCTCTCCCAATACTGGTGCCTGTCCGCTGATGGGTCGAGCGAGCCCCCCTGTGGTGGAGGCAGCTCTAAGCTTTTTAATTTAAATTGTCTCTCTAATTTGAATGAATACACTTTAAATCCATTTACAAGGATCTATTGGAGGGCAAGTCTCATGCCAGCAGCCGCGTAATTCCAGCTCCAGTAGCGTCCACTAAAGCTGCTGCAGTTAAAAAGCTTTTATAAGGATCGAGCTCGGCTGTCCACCGCAAGGCATCCTAATGCCAGTCCCAGCCCCTATGCCTTGGGGTGCCTCCTGATGCTCTTCACTAAGTATCCCATGGTCCCGAATCATTTCCTTTGAAAAAATTAAGTGTCTAAACTACAGGTGGTGTAGCTTGCTTAACAGCCGGGATAATCCGCTGACTAGCAGACACTGCTACTAGGCACAAAGTATTTCGTGGGCTAGATGCAGTTAAAAATTTGTAATTAGATACTCTCGTTGGATGCTGAGAAAGCATTCCATAGAGTCTCCTGGCACGCCATATATGGTTCTCTTAAAAAGCTTGGGGTAGGGGTCTAGGGGACGCTTTTATAGCCAAAATCACGGCCCTGTATCGCAATACGTCACCTAGGCTGAAGATAAATGGAACTGTAGCACCCTGAGGGCTCGGTTGCTACAGACGTATTGCACCTCACCCAGAGGTGTGATATCTCACTCTCAGGTAAGGATGGAGTGTGGATCAGGACCCGACACCTGCATGCATTACACCACATTGCCGTGGGGCAGGGCGACCAATATGCCCCTGAGATGGGCACGACAGTCCCTGTCCCTGGCTGGAGTGGGGGGAGGGAACACTGAGGAAGGGGAACCCTGTAGTGCAGGAGCAGGGAGGAAGCAGTTCCTGGGTGCATTGAGAAGGGAGTATAAAAGGTGGGCACCATCTTAGTTCAGTGCAGAGAAGTCTGAGCAGAAGTGGCAGGGAGCAGGGGCTCTGCATGAGCTCTGCTCCGGAGGCGGGCCTAGTAACAGAGGCCCAGGCCTGGAAGAGGGAGAAGGAAGGAAGAGGAGCGGAGAAGGCTCCAGGAACGAGGAATGAAGGGATCCCAGGGGTGCGGACGGGCGAGTCGCCACCGCACGCCCGAATCCACATGCGTGGAGGGGTCAGGCCAAAGGGGGAGACCGGTCCCCGAACTAGTGGAGGCAGGAAACGACCCTCAGCTAGAAACCGGAGGCTCTGACATTTTATGTGGCGCAGCCCCTCGCTACACCCGCTAGGAAGGCACCACATAGGGTCAGGGAAACTGGCGCCAAGTTTACCAAGAGGAGGCCCGAGGCAGCTGGACAGAAGTGTTGGTAAGAAAGGCCAGACAAAGGACACACAAAGGGGGTCCTGTGAAGTGCTCCAAAGTTATCTGGGAGTTGTCTGAGCCCCTCACCTAGTGAGCACAGTACGACGTGGGCAGCCGTTACCTGCAGACGTGGTCTGGATAATAAGAACTGTGAGTAAAGGCCCTGGACTGCATCACTGACTCCGTGTCGTTACTGCTGCTGCCCTGCACCATCACCACCATCCTCCGCATACACTGCCCTGAGGCTATACTCCTCCCGTGGGGAGTTATGCTACGCTCTGCTGCACCCACAACACCAGCCTCAGCGGTCTGCCCTGGAGCGGCGGTTCACTCTGACCGCAATCCACGGGTGGCGTAGTCGGACATTTAAACATCAAAACCACATAAATAGTTCCGCCACTGGTTTGACCGCCCTGAGCCACGGAACCGGGTTGCCGCCACGAAGACTACAACCACCAGCATCCACCAAAAAGGGTCCGGCTCCGGGTGTCCCAAGGCCCAGGGGGCGCGTCAGAACATTTTCATCACCTTTCACAATCACCAATGGGACAAGGCAGGGATGTTCTCTGTCCCCTCTCTTATACATCCTAGTGACGGAGCACCTGCTGTCATCAATTCGCCATAACCCCAATATTAGGTGGATTGAGGTGGGAGGCACCGAGTACAAGTGCTCTCTATTTGCTGATGATGTCCTAGTATATATCACTCAATCACATATATCCATCCCTGCTGTTATGGCTGAAATAGATCACTTTGTTACATGGTCAAATTTTAAAATCAATGCAGCGAAGTCTGAGGCCCTCGATGTCTCCCTCCCCAAATCCATATAGGATTCCATCCAGTCCAACTTTCCCTTTGCCTGTCCCTCACAGGGTATCAAATACTTAGCAATTCCTATTCATAGAGACCTCTCCCATCTATGTTATCTTAATTTTGGGCCCTTTATTGAACAACTCCATACAGACCACGGTTGGCAAGTTAGAACTGTAAGATTCACTACGTGAACCGCTGGTGTTTTGTGGAAAAGCACATGTACACTGCGTTCCAAATTATTATGCAAAAAGTGTTTAGGAGTGATAAGGGAAGAATTTGTTTGTTTGTCAGTTAAACTCATTGATGGTGATGTGTGTCAGGGCTCTTTATATCACTGTAAGCAATTGCAGACACCTGTGCTAATTAGTTTGGCAGGTGTGTCCAATGAAAGGCAAGACTACTTAAGAAGGCTCTCTCACATTATTAAGCAGCCTACATTTTCTGCCAAAATGGGAAAGAAAAAGGATGTGTCGGCTGCTGAGAAGCAACAAATTGTGGAGTGTTTAGGTCAAGGCATGACTACAATCAACATTGTGCGATGATCAGGATGAAGTGTCTTGGCAATCAAGAAGTATGTAGCTGATTCACAGTACACACGTGTGCGTGCTGATAAGGGCAAATTGAGGACTCTTTCCTACAGGCAATTACGTCAGGTTGAAAGCGCAGCGGCCAAAAAGCCTTGTCATAGCAGCAGACAAGTTTTTGAAGCTGCTTGTGCCTCCAACGTCCCCCGAACAACAAGATACAGGGTCCTTCAGAGGTTTGCAGCTGTGCATACGCCATCCTGTCGACCTCCTCTATCCACTTCACACAAGCAGAAACGGCTCCAGTGGGCCAAACATTACATGAAGACTGATTTCAAAACAGTTTTGTTCACGGATGAGTGCCGTGCAGCGCTCGATGGTCCAGATGGATGGAGTGGAGGATGGCTGGTTGATGGACACCCCACGCAAACACGGCTACAGCGCCAACAAGGAGGAGGTGGAGTAATGTTTTGGGCTGGAATCATGGGGAGAGAGATTGTCGGCCCCTTTAGGATCCCTGAAGGCGCTAAAGATGAACTCCATAATGTATGTGGATTTTCTCAAACAGCACTTCCTGCCATGGTTCAAGAAGAAGAACCGTGTATTTCACAGCAAGATCATTTTTCTGCATGATAATGCACCATCTCATGCTGCACATAAAACATCTGCATCTCTGGCTGATATGGGCATAAAAGGGGACAAACTTATGGTGTGACCCCCATGCTCCCCTGACCTCTACCCCATTCAGAACCTTTGGAGCATCATTAAAAGGAGTGTCTATGATGGCGGGAGGCAGTTCACATCTAAGCAACAGCTCTGGGAGGGTATTCTGTCCTCATGCAAAACAATTGAAGCAGAAACCATCCAAAACCTGACAAATTCAATGGACGAGAGAGTTCAGAAGCTCCTTTCGAACAAGGGGTCCTATGTGAAAATGTAACATCACCTAGAATAAAGTTTTGAGTTGAAAACTGTTTGATTTCAGTTTCTAACAACCTGCTAATGCTTATAATTTCAAAAATGACCATTTTTTTGGTCTTTATTAAAATGAAAAGGTTGATCGAAAAGTTTGGGGGATCTAAGAGTGTGGCAACCCAGTAGTCATGATTACTTCGAATTCTGACAATATGAGGGTCATGCTGCAGGTAGTGCAGCAAGAAGGCACTTATGTGTCTTGCGCATCTCGGAGCCCCAAAATTATTTTCCGGGCTAGATGCAGCTAAAAATTATTTTAAATTTTAAATCTGGTGAAGCTTTAGTATAGATGGCCTAATAGGATCAGTGCTGCACACTGCTACAAAGCCCAAATTATTTTCCAGTCAAGATACAGATAAACATGATTAGTAATTTGAAAGCTTAAAACGGTTGGTAGGGTGATTTTAACCAATCATCAAGCTTTTACTCTCCCCAGGATGACACAGGGGTAGAAAAGTCGTTTCAGATCCATGATTTGTTCATCTTTATGAACGTGAGTCTGTCTACATTATCAGTGGAGAGCCGCGTGCGCTTATCTGTCAGCACACCACCAGCAGCGCTGAACACACGTTCAGACAGAACGCTGGCTGCGGGGCATGACAAGATCTCCAAGGCGTAAGTGGCTAGCTCCGGCCATTTATCCAGATTGGAAGCCCAAAAAGAGCAAGGGTCCAGTGACACAGTCGTGGCTTCAATGTTTACTTGGAGATACTCCTGTACCATCGTCTCTAGGCGTTGACTATGTGTCAGACTTCTTGTCTCCTGTGGCCTTGCAAAGGATGGGCTAAAAAAGTGGTGAAATGATTCCGCAAAATTGATGTTACCAGCAGATACTGTGGTTCTGTTACGGTTTGAGTGCTGAACACTTGACGGTCCCACGGTTGGCAAGTTGGAACTGTGAGATTCACTACGTGCACCACTGGTATTTTGTGGAAAAGCACATGTAAGATTCTGCAACAGTCTCTGCTGATACTCCTGCATGCGTGCATCCCTTTCTATGGCAGGAATAATTTCTGCAAATTTACTTTTGTATCGGGGATCTAACAGTGTGGCAACCCAGTAGTCAGGATTATTTCTAATTCTCACAATTCGAGGGTCATGTTGCAGGTAGTGCAGCAAGAAGGCACTCATGTGTGTTGCGCATCCAGGAGCACCAAGTCCCTGTTGAGTTGGTGGCGAGGTAACAATCATGCTTCCTTCCTCTGTCCTCTCCCCCCAACCTCGCACAACAGAAATGTGATCAAGGTCTCCCTCATCTGATGAGTCTTCCATCAGTTCGTCCTCCACTTCTTCCTGGGCTCCTGCACCTTCCTCACTAGTTTGGCTGCTACCATGCGCCCTGGTAAAACCATCTCCCCCACCCTCACATGCCTGCCGCCTTGGTGCTGCCGACCGTCTGGACCTTGCAGATGTTAGCCCTTCCGCATACAACTCCTCCTCCTCTACTTCCTCCACCTCCTCTTGTGCCACCACCTGACTCCGAATTCTGTTTAACATGTGCTCCAGCATGTAAATCACCGGAATAGTCATGCTGATAATGGCATCGTCAGCACTAAACATCTTCGTCGCCATTTCAAAACTGTGCAGAAGGGTGCATAGGTCCCTGATCTGAGACCACTCCTCCAGCGTGATTTGCCCCACCTCTGAATCTCGTTGGCCCAGGCTATACGTCAGAACGTATTGCACCAGGGCTTGTCGGTGCTGCCACAGTCGCTGCAACATGTGCAGAGTTGAATTCCACCGGGTAGGCACATCGCATTTTAGCCGGTGAAGTGGCAGGCCCAACGACTTCTGTAGAGATGTAAGTCGCTGAGCTGCGGGATGCGAATGGCGGAAGTGAGCACACAGCGACCGTGCCCTCTGCAGAAGGCCATCTAGTCTGGGATAGTGGGCTAAAAATTGCTGGACAACCAGGTTCAACACGTGAGCCATACAAGGCACGTGTGTGACATTGCCCCGGCGAAGGGCCGCACCCAGGTTTGCAGCATTGTCGCACACGGCCTTCCCTGGTTTCAGGTCCAGTGGAGACAACCATTCATGAAATTGGTTCTCCAGAGCTGACCACAACTCCTCAGCTGTGTGACTCCCAGACATTTCAATGTAAAAACCGCCTGATGACGTTGAGCCCTACTGCCAGCATAGTAAGGAGGTGTGCAGGATCCCTTCTGCGCAGTTAGAAAGCTTGTGGCATGACCAGACAGGCTTTGGGTGCAGGTGGAAGACCGAGAGGAGGTTGAGGAGGCAGAAGCAGTGGAGGAACTTTGACATAAAGAGGATTGACGCACAACTCGTGGGGACGGCAAGACTTGGACAGCAGCCCCTTGTTCTGCTGTCACCATAGTTACCCAGTGCCCAGTCAGCGACATGTAACGCCCCTGTCCATGCCTACTCGTCCAAGTGTCTGTGGTGAAATGCACCCTGTCACACACAGAGTTTCTCAAAGAAGCGGTGATGTTGTGTGCGACATGCTGGTGGAGCGCAGGCACACCTTTCTTTGAGAAGTAGTGCCGACTGGGCATCTGGTACTGGGGCACTGCGACGGACATAAGGTCTCGAAAATCCTCTGTGTCCACCAGGCGGAAAGGCAGCATTTCTGTAGCCAAGAGCTTGCAGATGGTGAAATTCAACCTCTTAGCTTTCTCATGGCTAGGAGGAAATGGTCTTTTACTTGTCCACATCTGAGGGACCGAGGGCTGGCTATTGTGCTTAGACGGGGTTGATAAGGGTGTCCCCGGCAAACTGCCGGTCTGTGAGGAAGATGCAGGCGGACATGTTAGGTTGCCTTGATCCAAAGGTGGTGCTATCGATGTCGGACAGCGCTCAACACCAGCTGGTGTTACCACCTCCAAAGAAAATGATGACCTGCCAATCACGCTGGCTGTTGCGGGTAAAGAGGTGGCAGGTCTGCGCCCCAAAACAGGTGTGACTGCTGTCCCCCCAGTCACAGAGGATGAAGAGGCCGCGGATGCACAAGATATGGCAGACGGTGATTGGCCCGGCCGGCTAGGCCGCATTGTAGCACACTGAGCTTCCCACTGCAACTTATGCTTCATGTCCATGTGCCGGTTCATGCATGAAGTACTCAAACTATGTATTTTTTGGCCTCTACTTAGCTTTTGCTGACAAATGTTACAGATAACACGAGTTGGGTCATCTTTATCGATCTGAAAAAATGCCCAGGCTATGCAAGGCTTAGCACCCATGCGACCTGAAGAGCCACCACGACTTGTGGTGAGAGGCAGAGTTGTGTTTGAGGATGCAGTTGTTGACGTGCTTCCAGTACTACGTCTCTGTCCAGGAAGGCGCAACCTGACCTCGTCGTCACTAGCATCTTCCTCCACCTCCTCTGCTGACCTCATCTCTTGGCTGACTGTGGGTTGACAGTAAGTGGGATCTCCGACCTCATCATCATCACCCTGTGCGTTATCACACCCGTCGTCCTCAGAGCCAACCTGTTCCTGCCCTGACAAAAAACTAAAGTTGTCGCTCCAATCAGGTATTTGAGTCTTATCATCGTCTTCCTCATTGTCTCCACCAACAGGAGTTACAGTTTGGGAATGAGGGTCTACATTATGGTCAGAACCTTCTGCGTCTGGTCCTGGATCCGACTCATAAAGATTCTGGGCATCAGTGCAGATCATTTCCTCGTCTGGATTCACAGAAGCGCTGGAGTCGACCTCTGATTCCCAGGCTATAGTATGAGTAAACAGCTCTGCAGACTCAACCATCTGTTCTACCTCATACTCAGACGGGCAGCTGGAGATTTGGGAGCTGTGAGGAAGCAAGTGCGATTTGGGTGACACCTTTGAGGACTGGAGTATTTGTGATGTTGAAGTTGATGTGGAGGAGAGCCCACTTAAAGGAGCACTTGATATCCGTTGAAGCACCTGCTGTTTTTGTGCCTCATCTGGAATTTGTAGCGATTGGCGTGGCCGTAAGAAAGGGATCTTATCACATTGTCCGCTAAAAGAAGTAGACATTTTAGTTTGGCTGGAAGATGGTCTTTCTTCTGCAGATGTTACTGTTGCTTTAACACCTACCCCACGGACACAACCTTTTTTCCCCTTCCCAACACGCCTATTCCCCTTTCCACCAGCAGCAGGCCTTTTTCCACTCATTTTGGTGGTTAACTAATTCACAACTCTGGAGTTGTTTGCACAAAAAAACAATGGATGGTAACCGAGCAGAGCTGAGTGGCCAAACTGTGGTATTAGGCCAAAACTATTGGCTGGGTTAGATGCAGAAAAAAATTATTTTGAATTTGCAACCTGATGGAGGTCAGTATAGATGGACTAATACAAATAGTCCCACACACAGCTAGAAGCCCAAATATTTTTTCAGAGGTACTGTAGATGCAGATAAAAATTAGTTTTAATTTGCAACCTGATGGAGGTCAGTATAGATGGACTAATAGAGAAAGTCCGACACACTACTAGAAGGCAAAATATTTTTTCAGAGGTAGATGCAGAAAAAAATATATTCAGTTTGCAACCTGATGGAGGTCAGTATAGATGGACTAATACAAATAGTCCCACACACAGCTAGAAGCCCAAATATTTTTTCAGAGGTACTGTAGATGCAGATAAAAATTATTTTTAATTTGCAACCTGATGGAGGTCAGTATAGATGGACTAATAGACCAAGTCCCACACACTGCTAGAAGCCCAAATATTTTTTCAGAGCTAGATGCAGAAAAAAATTATTTTTAATTTGCAACCTGATGGAGGTCAGTATAGATGGACTAATAGACCAAGTCCCACACACTGCTAGAAGCCCAAATATTTTTTCAGAGCTAGATGCAGAAAAAAAATATTTTTAATTTGCAACCTGATGGAGGTCAGTATAGATGGACTAATAGACCAAGTCCCACACACCGCTAGAAGCCCAACTATTTTTTCAGAGCTAGATGCAGAAAAAAATTATATTCAATTTGCAACCTGCTGGAGGTCAGTATAGAAGGACTAATAGAACAAGTCCCACACACTGCTAGAAGCCCAAATATTTTTTCAGAGCTAAATGAAGAAAAAAATTATTTTTAATTTGCAACCTGATGGAGGTCAGTATAGATGGACTAATAGACCAAGTCCCACACACTGCTAGAAGCCCAAATAGTTTTTCAGAGCTAGATGCAGAAAAAAATTATATTCAGTTTGCAACCTGATGGAGGTCATTATAGATGGACTAATAGAATGATGCTATGCCCAAAAGATTTTACTTCACTAGGTGCAGTAAAAAAATTGGTATTCTATACACAGGTGTTATATCTTGCAACACAGATAGGCTACTCCACTGACTAACACACTCTGCAATAGGCCAAAAAGGATTAGCTTTGCTAGATTCAGCCGAAAGCTGTGAAAAAAAACTTGCACAGCACTGGCACAGACCTGCCTGGCAAAAACTGATAGGAACTCATGTAACCTAGTCCTGAAAAGGACTCCAATTACAATTAGTCTTTACTCCCACAACCTATCTATTTAAGAGCACAGACCTCCCTGATAAAAGTCGTAGGAAATGCTGTAACCTAGTCCTTAAAAGGACTGCAATCACAACTATTCCCTACTCCCAAGCTATCTGTATATTTGTGCGAAAATTGGCTTGAAATTAACAAGGTATAGCGCACACAGGAACAGCGGTGCCGTCTAACACGCAGCTGCAGCAGTGAGAAAATGGTGGCGACGGGGAAAATGGCTTGGTCTTATAGGGCAAGGACATGTGACATACACTGCCAATGACACATGCCCTTGCTTGTGTGAAAAAAAGCACTTCGCTCCGTGTGTGCGCTGCTGATAGGCTGACAGATTGCACCTCCCCACTGCAAATGCGGGAAAGAGAAAAAAAAATGGAGATCTTCATTGTTCCTGCAGAGATCCATCCCCTGCCCCTCCCCCCACCCCGCTGTACACTCAAACTGCGTATTAACATTAATTTTCATCATTACTGAGAAAAAATCCAGTTATGATTTTGGTGCACGAACAGTTATCGAACATAACCTCGAACAGCCGAATTTTTCTCAAATTGTTCGTGTTCGCCGAACGGCTCGAACACCGCCCAAAACAGCTCGAATTTGAGATTGGCGAACAGTTCAAGTAGAACAACGCTCATCTCTATTAGGAAGTGGGTCTCCCATAGTGTTTGCTTATGCAGTGAAGCAACGGCTGCCAAAAATTTGGAGGAACTCCAATGCCCCTTGCAAGAAATCTAGAGGTCAGAGAGCGTCCTAAATACAATGTTCCCATTATTAGGATTGGATCTCCCATAGTGTTTGCCTATGCAGTGAAGCAACGGATGCCAAAAATTTGGAGGAACTCCAATGCCACTTGCAAGAGACGTAGAGGTCAGAGAGCCTCCTAAAAACAATGTTCCCATTATTAGGAAGTGGGTCTCCCATAGTGTTTGCCTATGTAGTGAAGCAACGGCTGCCAAAAATTTGGAGAACCTCCAATGCCCTTTGCAAGAGATGTAGATATGTTGATATGGTACATATGGTGGTGATATGGTGATGGAGGAAGAGGATGCGGAGAAGGAGGAGGACAAGAGCAAATAGACAAAATCAGGAAGTGTATACCTTTGTCTGGGTGTGAAGACAGAGGTGCATGGGAATAGAGTTAGACCTCCCCAAAATAGGACACTGTATTTGAGTTTATGTTACGCTGCTATCATTCGGTGGTGTTGAGAAGTCTAGCCCAATCCAGCCCTTGTTCATTTTTATAAGAGTCAGCCTGTCAGCATTTTTAGTTGACAGGCGAATGTGACTGTCGGTTATAATTCCACCGGCGGCACTAAAAACCTGCTCTGACAAAATGCTAGCAGCAGGGCAGGCAAGGACCTCCAAAGTGTAGAGAGCCAGTTTCTGCCACATGTCCAGCTTGGATACCCAATAATTATAAGGCACAGAGGAATCACGGAGGATGTTGGTACGGTCGGCAAGGACCTCACCATCTTCTGAAACTTTGCACTCCTTGTGAGAGGAACCCCCGCCTCAGGGCCCGTGCAATGGGAGGGGAGGGTCTGAGAAAACTGTCCCAGAACTTTGACAGTGTTCCCCAGCCTCTGCTGGATTGCATTTGTGGCTCTCTCGCCTGTACTCCTTGGTTGTCCAATGAACTGTAACCTCTGCCGCCAGCGTTTTCAGATGGGAATTTTTTCACTAATTCCGCAACAAGGACCTTCTCGTACTGCCCCATTTTATTAGGCCTGTCCTGCAAAGGAATAAGAGACATAAAGATCTCCCTGTAGCGAGGGTCTACAAGCGTCAGTAATGACTGTCACCAAAAATTTGGACAACACGAGGGTCACGGGAAAGGCAACGTAACATAAACTCAGCCTTGTTTGCCAGACTGCAAAGAGGCAAAACTTCTGTGTCCTCACCAAGAGGACAACTGACCATGCTCTCCTCTTCCTCTTCCTCCTCCTCCTCCCTGTCCTCAGGCCATGCACGCAGAACAGACGGTATAGCAGTTGCGCAGGTAGTACCATCTATAGCGCAGGAAACTAGCTCCTGCTCTTCCTCCTCCTCCTCCTCTTCCTCATTGTCACCCAATCCATGTTGGGATGAGATGAGGCTGGGTTGTGTGTAATCACCCTGTATGGTTCCTTGCTCCATCTCATCGTGCTCCGCATGCAATGCATCCTCTTTGATTGTGAGCAGAGAGCATTTCAAAAGACAGAAAAGCGGGATGGTGACGCTAATTATGGCGTCATCGCCGATCACCATATTTGTGGAGTCCTCAAAGTTTTGGAGGATGGTACAGATGTCTGACATCCATGTCCACTTCTGAGGTTTTATGTGTGGAGTCTGACCTGAATACGGACCGCCTTGTTGATGCAGGTAGTCAACAACTGCCCTCTTCTGCTCACAAATCCTTCCCAACATCTGCAATGTAGAGTTCCAATGCGTGGGGACATCACACACCAGTCGGTGAGCCGGAAGCTGCAAACTCTGCTGAAGCATGACAAGAGCAGTGGAAGCTATAGGTGACTTTCTAAAATGGGCACACAGGCAGTGTACTTTGACAAGCAGATCCGACAGATCCGAGTAGGTTTTGAGAAACCGCTGAAGGTTAAGCACATGGGCCAGGCATGATATGTGTGTGAGCTCGCCTCTCCTCAGAGCCGCCACCAGGTCCGGCCATTGTCACACATGACAATGCCTGGCTGTAGGTTCAGCGGTGTGAGCCACAGATCTGCCTGCTCTTTCAGAGCTGTCCACAATTCTTCAGCATTGTGTGGTTTGTCACCTAAGCATTTTAGCTTCAGCACAGCCTGTTGCCACTTGGCCGAGACAGTGCTACAGTGCTTCCAGCTTGCGACTAATGTGATCATTTCGGAGGAAGAGGATCGGGAGCTGTAGAATGTAGGGGCAACCCTGATTGACCCAGGGTCCGCAATCCTCGGCTTCTGGAGGACTTGTTCCATCCCAAGGTCCGAATGGGTCCTTGCTTCCACTATGTTAACCCAGTGTGCCATCAGCGAGATGTACCATCCCTGCCCACAAGCACTTGTCCACGTGTCCATGGTTAGGTGGACTTTCCCAGTAACTGCATTGTTGAGGTCACGGCTAATGTTGTGAGACACGTGCTTGTGTAATGTGGGGACGGCACACCGGGAGAAGCTTGTGGAAAGCTTCCGTCTCCACGAGCCTAAAAGGCAACATTTCAAGTGCAAGTAGTCACGAAATGTGTGAATTTAGTAGTGTGGCCTGTGGGGCGTTAGCTGCGTATTTGAACTTGCGTTCCAAGGACTGGGGTAGGGACAACTGAATGCTGCGCTGGGACAAGGAAGTGGACGTGCTTGCTGATGGTGCTAGTTGAGAGTGTTCAACGACAGGTGCAGGGCGGGAGGCATCTTGGCATGTGCCATGGACAGGGGGTTGGCGTGCACGCACAACAGCGTTACAAGCAGTGGTGTCACCCACAGAATCTGTTGCTGAACTCTGGGGTTCGGCCCACTTAGTCAGGGATTGGCTGCCATGTGCCTGATCATGCTGATTGTGGTCAGGCTGCTAGTTTTACTACCACTGCTGATGCTGGCCTGGCAGGTGGTGCAAATTGACTTTTTGGGCATATCGGCAGAGTCTTTAAAAAACAACCAGACTCGGGAAGACCTAACAGTTGTACTGGCAACTTCTGTCGTGTTGATGTTACAGGGAGCGATTGACCGCCTTCTGTTTGTGGCCACCATACTGCTTGTTTTTGCCTGTCGGGGTGCTACGCCTCCCTCCCCCTATGTGCTGCAGTCATCGCTCTGCATGTCACCTTGCCACTTTGGGTCAGTGACTTCACCGTCCACCACCTCATCTTCCACTTCCACACCCTGGTCCTCCTCCTGACTTTCTGGCAATTGTGTCTCATTATCATCCACCTCTTGTGACAGTTTCCCCTGTCGCCTTCATGTGACAGTGGCTTCTCAAATATTTGGGCATTGCTACATGCGATCTCCACTTGCCCAGCTTCAAGTGGACCGGGCGAGAGGCCCAAATCTATAAATGGAAAAGTGAACAGCACGGCTACTGAGACTTGACCGTGTGGAAGACAGGACGGTGGTGGTGGTGGCTAAGTGACTGGAACCATTTTCTGCTATCCAACCAATAACCTTTTCACACTGCTCTGTGTTCAATAGTGGTGTTCTGCGGTCCCCTATTAATTGGGACAGGAAGGTCGAGCGAGAAGATGTGGGTGTTTGTTGTGGCACAATTACAGATTGCACACGGCCTCGGCCTTGTCCTCTGCATGCACCATCATCACCATCACGTCCAGTTCCCCGTCCCTTGCCACGCGCCTTGCCCATTTTAAATGGAGGACAATATTTTCCACGTTCACTACAAATGGCTGGATTTGAACCGCAGTGATATGTGATACGTGTGACGGAAAACCACAGTTTTAAATAGCTGGCCTGTAGGTTACTATTTTTCACAGCGACCTCGTGTCAATAGCTTCACTGACACACTGCAACATAATTTAAATGGGGGCCTGAAATGCCTGAATTTGGAGCACACTTACAGTATATGTGATACGTGTGACAGAAAAACACAGTTTTAAAGAGCTGGCCAGGAGGTTACTATTTTTCACAGCGACCTCGTGTCAGTAATTTCACTGATACACTGCAACAAAATTTAAATGGAGGCCTGAAATGCCTGAATTTGGAGCACACTTATATGTGATACGTGTGATGGAAAACCACAGTTTTAAATAGCTGGCCTGCATATTAATATTTTTCACGGCGACCTCGTGTCAATAACTTCACTGACACACTGCAACAAAATTTAAATAGAGGCCTGAAATGCCTGAATTTGGAGAACACTTATATGTGATACGTGTGACGGAAAACCACAGTTTTAAATAGCTGGCCTGTAGGTTACTATTTTTCACAGTGACCTTGTGTCAATAACTTCCCTGACACACTGCAACAAAATTTAAATGGAGGCCAATATTTTCCACGTTCGCTGCAAAGTTCTGGATTTTTATCGCTGTAATATGGAAAGAATCTGGCTGTATTCTGCTGTGGCAACAAGCAAATGGAGCAGAAAAATGGTGTTCTCTGGATTGCCAAATAATCAGGATTAAGATCAAAATAATAATTATCCCTGGCCACTGATACCTGGGGCTATTTGTAGGAATATCTGTAACAGAAGCAGCAGACAGAACTAGAATGGTGCCTCTTGTGATGTATTATACACTGCAGTCTGCCACATACACTGCCTGCCTAGCTCTGATATATATATATATATATATATATGTATTGTAATGCAGCGACTTGCTGGCATTACGGTAATGGTCCAGGATGTGTTTTACCTGACCATGTACCTTCCCCCTCAGGTGACTGGTCACATGACTGTGACATAGCACAGGTCCTGCGCGCACAGAATGTCTGTCTGATCACATGACTGTGACATCAGCAAGGTCCTGTCAGTATGTGTGTGTGTGCACGGGATGCATATATAAACCCTGCTTGATGGGAGACAGGTGTGTTCTGTGAGAGAGGCATGAGGCCTGTTCCCCATGTGTGTGGGACACCGACCGTATGAGGCCTAGTTAGGCCGAGTGAAGCCTGGTGCCTGAAAGGTCGAGACTGGAACCTGTGTAGATGCTAGTGGCCTTGGAAGGCAGAGGTTTTGATGAAGAGTCCTGAAAGGCAGAGCCTGGATCCTGTGTGGATGTCAGTGGCCTTTGAGGGAACGACGGCTAGAGACCCCCACATGGGAAGCCGCAAAGCCACAGTGGTGGCGGATTATTGGTGAAGAGTCCTGAAAGGCAGAGCCTGGATCCTGTGTGGATGTCAGTGGCCTTTGAGGGAAAGACGGCTGGAGACCCCTACCTGGGAAGCCGCAAAGCCACAGTGGTGGCGGAGTAATGGACTGAGACAGCTAAACCCGGCAAAGGTAATACCCTGTGTTATATGGACATTAATATGGACATTGCTATTTTATTACCTTGCTGAAGGCTGTTACTTGGGCCTGTCTGCTACTTGAGAGACTCCCGGATGTTAAGTGTGTAAACATGCCGGTGGCGGACTAAGATGGACTGTGTGAACTGTGGTTTATGAAGTGTAATAAACTGCAGCATTAAGAAATACCGGAAGGACATTGCATGTGTGCATTGATTGTCGCAGCGAAGCGAGTATTCCCCATTATGATGTCTAGCGCTGCCTTACATATAGTTCGAGAGTGCGGGCAGCTGCAGCCCGGTTGCTAGCGGCAACGACAGCCCGGTTGCTAGGGGCAACGGCACAGGACGAGTGTGGATTAAAGCATCTGGCTGCAACTCGGTGGGGTTGCGAAGATTGGCGTCGCACTCAAACCTATTGAGAGCCGAGTATGCGCATTGGAGACGGAGAGGTCTGAGAGAGCTCTGCTGCTGGAAGAGCAGTTGAAGCAGGAAGAGCTTCAGAGACTGGCCGCTGAGAGGCGAGTGGTGGAGCTAGAGGAAGAAGTTTCCGGGCTCAAAGGTCGCCTGACAAAGTATCACTCAGTGAACGAGGCCTTCTTGGAGAATGAAAAGGGCGAACACGTTGCACTCCCTCCCTTATACCATGAGAAGGTGGACCTGAGGAGAGCTAAGAGAGTGTTAACCACTAGTGTTGAGCGAGCACTAAAATGCTCGGGTGCTCGAAGCTCGGGCCGAGCTCACTGTGATACTCGGGTGCTCGACCCGAGCAAAGAGCCCAATGTTAGTCTATGGGAGACCCGAACATTTTTGCGGCGGCTCCCCCGGCAGTCTGTAGAAAGCCTAAAAAGTGCCCAAAACGATAGTGACAGTGCTCAAATGACATGGGGACAGCATGGGGATCGCCCCTGGAAGCATTTCTGACCCCCAGGTCACTGCTGTCAACAACGTGGTCAGAAGTATTAAGCCACTTTTACAGGCTCACAATAAAATGTTCAAAAACGAAAGTGAAAGTGCTTTCCTGTGAAATATGTTAACTCCTTAACGACCATGGGTCTTTCTGTTTTTGTGTTTTCCTTTTTTGCTCCCCTTCTTCCCAGAGCCAGAACTTTTTTAATTTTCGTTCAATAAGGCCATGTGAGGGCTTATTTTTTGCGGGACGAGTTGTTCTTTTAAATACCATCAGTGGTTTTACCATATCATGTGCTGGAAAATGGGAAAAAAATTCCAAGTGCAGTGAAACTGCAAAAAAAATGCAATTCCACAGTTGTTTTTTGGGTACTTTTTTTACCACGTTCACAGATTGCTAAAACTGACCTGCCATCATTATTTTCCAGGTCGTTACGAGTTCATAGACACCAAATATGTATAGGTTCTTTTTTATTTAAGTGGTGAAAAAAAAATCCAAAGCTTGCTAAAAAAAACAAAAAAAATGACGCCATTTTCCGAGACCCTTAGCTTCTCCATTTTTCGGGATCTGGGGCCAGGTGAGGGCTTATTTTTTGCGTGCCGGGCTGACGTTTTTATTGATACCATTTTGGGGTAGATCCGATGTTTTGATCGCCCGTTATTGCATTTTATTGCAAAGTTGTAACGACCAAAAAAACTTAATTCTGGCGTTTTAAATTTTTTTCTCGTTACGCCGTTTACTGATTGTATTAATTCTTCTTTTATATTGATAGATCGGGCGATTCTGAACGCGGCGATACCAAATATGTGTATGTGTTTTTTTTTATATATATATATATTTTATTTTGAAAGGGGCGAAAGGGGGGTGATTTAAACCTTTATATATTTTTTATTTTTTTATTTTTACACTTTCTGCTTGCATCTATAGTCTCCAGAGGAGACTAGAAGCAGCAGTTGTCTGATTGCTTCTACTGCATACAAGCGATGAGCAGATCGCTTGTATGCAGGAGAAATGCTCACTTGCTATGAGCGCTGACCACTAGGTGGCGCTCATAGCAATTGAGACATGACAACCACAGGCGTCTGCTGCAGACCCTGAGTTGTCATGCCCACCCATTGGTGACCCGCGATCACGTGACGGGGTCACTGATGGGCGGGGCTTAGGACTCCCGGAAGCGCGAGTTAAATGCCACTGTCAGAGATTTAACATGTTAACAGCCGCGGGTGGATTGCGATTCCAATAATCAGCTGACATGTGCTCGCTTCAGTGCGGCCTCACCGCCGGAGCCCCCGCTGAACCGGCCTTCCCGACCTGGTGCGTACTATTACTGACCAGGTCGGAAAGGGGTTAAGGAACATCCTTTCCACGGTAAAGACTTGTGTATAAGGTAAAATAAATAACCAAAAACAAAAATACTCCTCCACACCTTGGGCTATGTTCACAAGTAGCATTTTTTATGCGTTTTTGCACGTTTGTATTGCTTTCAACCGTGACAAATGCATTCACCGGGAAATGTCATTTTAACATTTTACAACCTTATCTGGCCATGTGCTGTGTGACACATGCATACAGTGCTAAAAAGACATGGGAACAGCATGGGGAAGACCCCTGGAAGCATCTCTGACACCCAGGTCACTGCCTAAAAGTGTGCCCATCAGAAGTGATCCTTGCCGCATCAGAAGATGCAGACTTGCAATTATCCCCGTGCAAGTCCTTGTCTCAGGGCAGTGTTCAATTGTACCTCCCCCATGACTTGCAATACAAGCGCAAGTATGCAGCCTGCCACCCACCCACCCCCAGGCTGCAATACCATACTGCTAGCTTGCTTGCACTTGAAATTGGTCCTTTTAGGCATGTGGAGGTGGAATCTGGCCACCACGTCATGGCTGCATCGGTAGCCTGGTATTCATACTCAGTCCCCAGCCGCCTGGCGACCGGGTGTCCACGCTTGGTCCCCAGCCGCCAGGGGGCGGCCGGGTGTCCATACTCAGTCCCCAGCCGCCCCGCGGCCGGGTGCCCACACACAGTCCCCAGCCATGTGGGGGTGGCCAGGTGTCCATAAACGGTCCCCAGCCACCCCTATTTGTCCCGGTGCGCCTTATACACAAGCGCGCATACCAAAACATTACCTGTGCCCTCCCCAGTGCATTTAGTGGGAAGGACAGCCTAACCACAAACACGTGGACAAGTGAATGTGGCCAGGAATGGTCCATCTCACTGACGCCTTCACACTGGGTTAATATTGTGGAAGCCGGGACACAGTTGGACACTGGAATGCAACACGTCCTCCAGACATAGAGGATTGCGGGTCCTGGGTCAATCAGGCTTCAACACAAAGTTCAGAAGGTAGACAGCAGCAGTGGTCGGCCTCCTACACAACGAGTAAATTATTCATGATCATGAGGCCATCCACCTCCTTAGCTTTCTGTTCCTTGGAATGCAAGCGCATGTATGTAGTAGCAGCTAGGCCTGAGGTGGTCAGCGTTTTGGCGCATATTCTACCTCCTTCGAGGATTGCTGGATGTTTTCCTGCTACTATCCCAGTTCTATGACTCCCGTTAAAACAAAGCTTCTGGTGATGAATAGAGATGAGCGTTGTTCTACTCGAACTGTTCGCCAATCTCAAATTCGAGCTGTTTTGGGCGGTGTTCGAGCCGGTCGGCGAACACGAACAATTTGAGAAAAATTCGGCTGTTCGAGGTTATGTTCGATAACTGTTCGTGCACCAAAATCATAACTGGATTTTTTCTCAGTAATGATGAAAATTAATGTTAATACGCAGTTTGAGTGTACAGCGGGGCGGGGGGAGGGGCAGGGGATGGATCTCTGCAGGAACAATGAAGATCTCCATTTTTTTTTCTCTTTCCCGCATTTGCAGTGGGGAGGTGCAATCTGTCAGCCTATCAGCAGCGCACACACGGAGCGAAGTGCTTTTTTTCACACAAGCAAGGGCATGTGTGATTGGCAGTGTATGTCACATGTCCTTGCCCTATAAGACCAAGCCATTTTCCCCGTCGCCACCATTTTCTCACTGCTGCAGCTGCGTGTTAGACGGCACCGCTCTTGCTGTGTGCGCTATACCTTGTTAATTTCAAGCCAATTTTCGCACAAATATACAGATAGCTTGGGAGTAGGGAATAGTTGTGATTGCAGTCCTTTTAAGGACTAGGTTACAGCATTTCCTACGACTTTTATCAAGCAGGTCTGTGCTCTTAAATAGATAGATTGTGGGAGTAAAGACTAATTGTAATTGGAGTCCTTTTCAGGACTAGGTTACATCAGTTCCTATCAGTTTTTGCCAGGCAGGTCTGTGCCAGTGCTGTGCAAGTTTTCTTCACAGCATTTGGCTGAATCTAGCAAAGCTAATCCTTTTTGGCCTATTGCAGAGTGTGTTAGTCAGTGGAGTAGCCTATCTGTGTTGCAAGATATACCACCTGTGTATAGAATACCAATTTTTTTACTGCACCTATTGAAGTAAAATCTTTTGGGCATAGCATCATTCTATTAGTCCATCTATACTGACCTCCATCAGGTTGCAAATTAAAAATATTTTTTTTCTGCATCTAGCTCTGAAAAAATATTTGGGCTTCTAGCAGTGTGTGGGACTTGGTCTATTAGTCCATCTATACTGACCTCCATCAGGTTGCAAATTAAAAATAATTTTTTTCTTCATTTATCTCTGAAAAAATATTTGGGCTTCTAGCAGCGTGTGGGACTTGTTCTATTAGTCCATCTATACTGATCTCCATCAGGTTGCAAATTAAAAATAATTTTTTTCTGCATCTAGCTCTGAAAAAATATTTGGGCTTCTAGCAGTGTGTGGGACTTGGTCTATTAGTCCATCTATACTGACCTCCATCAGGTTGCAAATTAAAAATAATTTTTTTCTGCATCTAGCTCTGAAAAAATATTTGGGCTTCTAGCAGTGTGTGGGACTTGGTCTATTAGTCCATCTATACTGACCTCCATCAGGTTGCAAATTGAATAAAAAAATTTTCTGCATCTAGCTCTGAAAAAATATTTGGGCTTCTAGCGGTGTGTGGGACTTGGTCTATTAGTCCATCTATACTGACCTCCATCAGGTTGCAAATTAAAAATAATTTTTTTCTGCATCTAGCTCTGAAAAAATATTTGGGCTTCTAGCAGTGTGTGGGACTTGGTCTATTAGTCCATCTATACTGACCTCCATCAGGTTGCAAATTAAAAATAATTTTTTTCTTCATTTAGCTCTGAAAAAATATTTGGGCTTCTAGCAGTGTGTGGGACTTGTTCTATTAGTCCTTCTATACTGACCTCCAGCAGGTTGCAAATTGAATATAATTTTTTCTGCATCTAGCTCTGAAAAAATATTTGGGCTTCTAGCGGTGTGTGGGACTTGGTCTATTAGTCCATCTATACTGACCTCCATCAGGTTGCAAATTAAAAATAATTTTTTTCTTCATTTATCTCTGAAAAAATATTTGGGCTTCTAGCTGCGTGTGGGACTTGTTCTATTAGTCCATCTATACTGACCTCCATCAGGTTGCAAATTAAAAATAATTTTTTTCTGCATCTAGCTCTGAAAAAATATTTGGGCTTCTAGCAGTGTGTGGGACTTGGTCTATTAGTCCATCTATACTGACCTCCATCAGGTTGCAAATTAAAAATAATTTTTTTCTTCATTTATCTCTGAAAAAATATTTGAGCTTCTAGCAGCGTGTGGGACTTGTTCTATTAGTCCATCTATACTGACCTCCATCAGGTTGCAAATTAAAAATAATTTTTTTCTGCATCTAGCTCTGAAAAAATATTTGGGCTTCTAGCAGTGTGTGGGACTTGGTCTATTAGTCCATCTATACTGACCTCCATCAGGTTGCAAATTAAAAATAATTTTTTTCTTCATTTAGCTCTGAAAAATTATTTGGGCTTCTAGCAGTGTGTGGGACTTGTTCTATTAGTCCTTCTATACTGACCTCCAGCAGGTTGCAAATTGAATATAATTTTTTTCTGCATCTAGCTCTGAAAAAATATTTGGGCTTCTAGCGGTGTGTGGGACTTGGTCTATTAGTCCATCTATACTGACCTCCATCAGGTTGCAAATTAAAAATAATTTTTTTCTGCATCTAGCTCTGAAAAAATATTTGGGCTTCTAGCAGTGTGTGGGACTTGGTCTATTAGTCCATCTATACTGACCTCCATCAGGTTGCAAATTGAATAAAAAAATTTTCTGCATGTAGCTCTGAAAAAATATTTGGGCTTCTAGCGGTGTGTGGGACTTGGTCTATTAGTCCATCTATACTGACCTCCATCAGGTTGCAAATTAAAAATAATTTTTTTCTGCATCTAACCCAGCCAATAGTTTTGGCCTAATACCACAGTTTGGCCACTCAGCTCTGCTCGGTTACCATCCATTGTTTTTTTGTGCAAACAACTCCAGAGTTGTGAATTAGTTAACCACCAAAATGAGTGGAAAAAGGCCTGCTGCTGGTGGAAAGGGGAATAGGCGTGTTGGGAAGGGGAAAAAAGGTTGTGTCCGTGGGGTAGGTGCAGAAGAAAGACCATCTTCCAGCCAAACTAAAATGTCTACTTCTTTAAGCGGACAATGTGATAAGATCCCTTTCTTACGGCCACGCCAATCGCTACAAATTCCAGATGAGGCACAAAAACAGCAGGTGCTTCAACGGATATCAAGTGCTCCTTTAAGTGGGCTCTCCTCCACATCAACTTCAACATCACAAATACTCCAGTCCTCAAAGGTGTCACCCAAATCGCACTTGCTTCCTCACAGCTCCCAAATCTCCAGCTGCCCGTCTGAGTATGAGGTAGAACAGATGGTTGAGTCTGCAGAGCTGTTTACTCATACTATAGCCTGGGAATCAGAGGTCGACTCCAGCGCTTCTGTGAATCCAGACGAGGAAATGATCTGCACTGATGCCCAGAATCTTTATGAGTCGGATCCAGGACCAGACGCAGAAGGTTCTGACCATAATGTAGACCCTCATTCCCAAACTGTAACTCCTGTTGGTGGAGACAATGAGGAAGACGATGATAAGACTCAAATACCTGATTGGAGCGACAACTTTAGTTTTTTGTCAGGGCAGGAACAGGTTGGCTCTGAGGACGACGGGTGTGATAACGCACAGGGTGATGATGATGAGGTCGGAGATCCCACTTACTGTCAACCCACAGTCAGCCAAGAGATGAGGTCAGCAGAGGAGGTGGAGGAAGATGCTAGTGACGACGAGGTCAGGTTGCGCCTTCCTGGACAGAGACGTAGTACTGGAAGCACGTCAACAACTGCATCCTCAAACACAACTCTGCCTCTCACCACAAGTCGTGGTGGCTCTTCAGGTCGCATGGGTGCTAAGCCTTGCATAGCCTGGGCATTTTTTCAGATCGATAAAGATGACCCAACTCGTGTTATCTGTAACATTTGTCAGCAAAAGCTAAGTAGAGGCCAAAAAATACATAGTTTGAGTACTTCATGCATGAACCGGCACATGGACATGAAGCATAAGTTGCAGTGGGAAGCTCAGTGTGCTACAATGCGGCCTAGCCGGCCGGGCCAACCACCGTCTGCCATATCTTGTGCATCCGCGGCCTCTTCATCCTCTGTGACTGGGGGGACAGCAGTCACACCTGTTTTGGGGCGCAGACCTGCCACCTCTTTACCCGCAACAGCCAGCGTGATTGGCAGGTCATCATTTTCTTTGGAGGTGGTAACACCAGCTGGTCTTGAGCGCTGTCCAACATCGATAGCACCACCTTTGGATCAAGGCAACCTAACATGTCCGCCTGCATCTTCCTCACAGACCGGCAGTTTGCCGGGGACACCCTTATCAACCCCGTCTAAGCACAATAGCCAGCCCTCGGTCCCTCAGATGTGGACAAGTAAAAGACCATTTCCTCCTAGCCATGAGAAAGCTAAGAGGTTGAATTTCACCATCTGCAAGCTCTTGGCTACAGAAATGCTGCCTTTCCGCCTGGTGGACACAGAGGATTTTCGAGACCTTATGTCCGTCGCAGTGCCCCAGTACCAGATGCCCAGTCGGCACTACTTCTCAAAGAAAGGTGTGCCTGCGCTCCACCAGCATGTCGCACACAACATCACCGCTTCTTTGAGAAACTCTGTGTCTGACAGGGTGCATTTCACCACAGACACTTGGACGAGTAGGCATGGACAGGGGCGTTACATGTCGCTGACTGGGCACTGGGTAACTATGGTGACAGCAGGACAAGGGGCTGCTGTCCAAGTCTTGCCGTCCCCACGAGTTGTGCGTCAATCCTCTTTATGTCAAAGTTCCTCCACTGCTTCTGCCTCCTCAACCTCCTCTCGGTCTTCCACCTGCACCCAAAGCCTGTCTGGTCATGCCACAAGCTTTCTAACTGCGCAGAAGGGATCCTGCACACCTCCTTACTATGCTGGCAGTAGGGCTCAACGTCATCAGGCGGTTTTTACATTGAAATGTCTGGGAAATGTGAGTCACTCAGCTGAGGAGTTGTGGTCAGCTCTGGAGAACCAATTTCATGAATGGTTGTCTCCACTGGACCTGAAACCAGGGAAGGCCGTGTGCGACAATGCTGCAAACCTGGGTGCGGCCCTTCGCCGGGGCAATGTCACACACGTGCCTTGTATGGCTCACGTGTTGAACCTGGTTGTCCAGCAATTTTTAGCCCACTATCCCAGACTAGATGGCCTTCTGCAGAGGGCACGGTCGCTGTGTGCTCACTTCCGCCGTTCGCATCCCGCAGCTCAGCGACTTACATCTCTACAGAAGTCGTTGGGCCTGCCACTTCACCGGCTAAAATGCGATGTGCCTACCCGGTGGAATTCAACTCTGCACATGTTGCAGCGACTGTGGCAGCACCGACAAGCCCTGGTGCAATAGGTTCTGACGTATAGCCTGGGCCAACGAGATTCAGAGGTGGGGCAAATCACGCTGGAGGAGTGGTCTCAGATCAGGGACCTATGCACCCTTCTGCACAGTTTTGAAATGGCGACGAAGATGTTTAGTTCTGACGATGCCATTATCAGCATGACTATTCCGGTGATTTACATGCTGGAGCACATGTTAAACAGAATTCGGAGTCAGGTGGTGGCACAAGAGGAGGTGGAGGAAGTAGAGGAGGAGGAGTTGTATGCGGAAGGGCTAACATCTGCAAGGTCCAGACGGTCGGCAGCACCAAGGCGGCAGGCATGTGAGGGTGGGGGAGATGATTTTACCAGGGCGCATGGTAGCAGCCAAACTAGTGAGGAAGGTGCAGGAGCCCAGGAAGAAGTGGAGGACGAACTGATGGAAGACTCATCAGATGAGGGAGACCTTGATCACATTTCTGTTGTGCGAGGTTGGGGGGAGAGGACAGAGGAAGGAAGCATGATTGTTACCTCGCCACCAACACAACAGGGACTTGGTGCTCCTGGATGCGCAACACACATGAGTGCCTTCTTGCTGCTCTACCTGCAACATGACCCTCGAATTGTGAGAATTAGAAATAATCCTGACTACTGGGTTGCCACACTGTTAGATCCCCGGTACAAAAGTAAATTTGCAGAAATTATTCCTGCCATAGAAAGGGATGCACGCATGCAGGAGTATCAGCAGAGACTGTTGCAGAATCTTACATGTGCTTTTCCACAAAATACCAGTGGTGCACGTAGTGAATCTCACAGTTCCAACTTGTCAACCGTGGGACCGTCAAGTGTTCAGCACTCAAACCGTAACAGAACCACAGTATCTGCTGGTAACATCAATTTTGCGGAATCATTTCACCACTTTTTTAGCCCATCCTTTGCAAGGCCACAGGAGACAAGAAGTCTGACACATAGTCAACGCCTAGAGACGATGGTACAGGAGTATCTCCAAGTAAACATTGAAGCCACGACTGTGTCACTGGACCCTTGCTCTTTTTGGGCTTCCAATCTGCATAAATGGCCGGAGCTAGCCACTTACGCCTTGGAGATCTTGTCATGCCCCGCAGCCAGCGTTCTGTCTGAACGTGTGTTCAGCGCTGCTGGTGGTGTGCTGACAGATAAGCGCACGCGGCTCTCCACTGATAATGTAGACAGACTCACGTTCATAAAGATGAACAAATCATGGATCCGAAACGACTTTTCTACCCCTGTGTCATCCTGGGGAGAGTAAAAGCTTGATGATTGGTTAAAATCACCCTACCAACCGTTTTAAGCTTTCAAATTACTAATCATGTTTATCTGTATCTTGACTGGAAAATAATTTGGGCTTTGTAGCAGTGTGCAGCACTGATCCTATTAGGCCATCTATAATAAGCTTCACCAGATTTAAAATTAAAAATAATTTTTAGCTGCATCTAGCCCGGAAAATAATTTTGGGGCTCCGAGATGCGCAAGACACTTAAGTGCCTTCTTGCTGCACTACCTGCAGCATGACCCTCATATTGTCAGAATTCGAAGTAATCATGACTACTGGGTTGCCACACTCTTAGATCCCCCAAACTTTTCGATCAACCTTTTCATTTTAATAAAGACCAAAAAATGGTCATTTTTGAAATTATAAGCATTAGCAGGTTGTTAGAAACTGAAATCAAACAGTTTTCAACTCAAAACTTTATTCTAGGTGATGTTACATTTTCACATAGGACCCCTTGTTCGAAAGGAGCTTCTGAACTCTCTCGTCCATTGAATTTGTCAGGTTTTGGATGGTTTCTGCTTCAATTGTTTTGCATGAGGACAGAATACCCTCCCAGAGCTGTTGCTTAGATGTGAACTGCCTCCCGCCATCATAGACACTCCTTTTAATGATGCTCCAAAGGTTCTGAATGGGGTAGAGGTGAGGGGAGCATGGGGGTCACACCATAAGTTTGTCCCCTTTTATGCCCATATCAGCCAGAGATGCAGATGTTTTATGTGCAGCATGAGATGGTGCATTATCATGCAGAAAAATGATCTTGCTGTGAAATACACGGTTCTTCTTCTTGAACCATGGCAGGAAGTGCTGTTTGAGAAAATCCACATACATTATGGAGTTCATCTTTAGCGCCTTCAGGGATCCTAAAGGGGCCGACAATCTCTCTCCCCATGATTCCAGCCCAAAACATTACTCCACCTCCTCCTTGTTGGCGCTGTAGCCGTGTTTGCGTGGGGTGTCCATCAACCAGCCATCCTCCACTCCATCCATCTGGACCATCGAGCGCTGCACGGCACTCATCCGTGAACAAAACTGTTTTGAAATCAGTCTTCATGTAATGTTTGGCCCACTGGAGCCGTTTCTGCTTGTGTGAAGTGGATAGAGGAGGTCGACAGGATGGCGTATGCACAGCTGCAAACCTCTGAAGGACCCTGCATCTTGTTGTTCGGGGGACGTTGGAGGCACAAGCAGCTTCAAAAACTTGTCTGCTGCTATGACAAGGCTTTTTTGCCGCTGCTCTTTCAACCTGACGTAATTGCCTGTAGGAAAGAGTCCTCAATTTGCCCTTATCAGCACGCACACGTGTGTACTGTGAATCAGCTACATACTTCTTGATTGCCAAGACACTTCATCCTGATCATCGCACAATGTTGATTGTAGTCATGCCTTGACCTAAACACTCCACAATTTGTTGCTTCTCAGCAGCCGACACATCCTTTTTCTTTCCCATTTTGGCAGAAAATGTAGGCTGCTTAATAATGTGAGAGAGCCTTCTTAAGTAGTCTTGCCTTTCATTGGACACACCTGCCAAACTAATTAGCACAGGTGTCTGCAATTGCTTACAGTGATATAAAGAGCCCTGACACACATCACCATCAATGAGTTTAACTGACAAACAAACAAATTCTTCCCTTATCACTCCTAAACACTTTTTGCATAATAATTTGGAACGCGGTGTACATGTGCTTTTCCACAAAACACCAGTGGTTCACGTAGTGAATCTTACAGTTCTAACTTGCCAATCGTGGTCTGTATGGAATTGTTCAATAAAGGGCCCAAAATTAAGATAACATAGATGGGAGAGGTCTCTATGAATAGGAATTCCTAAGTATTTGATACCCTGTGAGGGCCAGGCAAAGGGAAAGTTGGACTGGATGGAATCCTATATGGATTTAGGGAGGGAGACATCGAGGGCCTCAGACTTCGCTGCATTGATTTTAAAATTTTACCATGTAACAAAGTGATCTATTTCAGCCATAACAGCAGGGATGGATATATGTGATTGAGTGATATATACTAGGACATCATCAGCAAATAGAGAGCACTTGTACTCGGTGCCTCCCACCTCAATCCACCTAATATTGGGGTTATGGCGAATTGATGAGAGCAGGTGCTCCGTCACTAGGATGTATAAGAGAGGGGACAGAGGACATCCCTGCCTTGTCCCATTGGTGATTGTGAAAGGTGATGAAAATGTTCTGACGCACCCCCTGGGCCTTGGGACACCCGGAGCCGGACCCTTTTTGGTGGATGCTGGTGGTTGTAGTCTTCGTGGCGGCGATCCGGTTCCGTGGCTCAGGGCGGTCAAACCAGTGGCGGAACTATTTATGTGGTTTTGATGTTTAAATGTTCGACTACGCCACCCGTGGATTGCGGTCAGAGTGAACCGCCGCTACAGGGCAGACCGCTAAGGCTGGTGTTGTGGGTGCAGCAGAGCGTAGCATAACTCCCCACGGGAGGAGTATAGCCTCAGGGCAGTGTATGCGGAGGATGGGGGTGATGGTGCAGGGCAGCAGCAGTAACGACACGGAGTCAGTGATGCAGTTCAGGGCCTTTACTCACAGTTCTTATTATCCAGACCACGTCTGCAGGTAACGGCTGCCCACGTCGTACTGTGCTCACCAGGTGAGGGGCTCAGACAACTCCCAGATAACTTTGGAGCGCTTCACAGGACCCCCTTTGTGTGTCCTTTGTCTGGCCTTTCTTACCAACACTTCTGTCCGGCTGCCTCGGGCCTCCTCTTGGTAAACTTGGCGCCAGTTTCCCTGACCCTATGTGGTGCCTTCCTAGCGGGTGGAGCAAGGGGCTGCGCCACATAAAATGTCAGAGCCTCCGGTTTCTAGCTGAGGGTCGTTTCCTGCCTCCACTAGTTCGGGGACCGGTCTCCCCCTTTGGCCTGACCCCTCCACGCAGGTGGATTCGGGCGTGCGGTGGCGACTCGCCCGTCCGCACCCCTGGGATCCCTTCATTCCTCGTTCCTGGAGCCTTCTCCGCTCCTCTTCCTTCCTTCTCCCTCTTGCAGGCCTGGGCCTCTGTTACTAGGCCCGCCTCCAGAGCAGAGCTCATGCAGAGCCCCTGCTCCCTGCCACTTCTGCTCAGACTTCTCTGCACTGAACTAAGATGGTGCCCACCTTTTATACTCCCTTCTCAATGCACCCAGGAACTGCTTCCTCCCTGCTCCTGCACTGCAGGGTTCCCCTTCCTCAGTGTTCCCTCCCCCCACTCCAGCCAGGGACAGGGACTGTCGTGCCCATCTCAGGGGCATATTGGTCGCCCTGCCCCACGGCAATGTGGTGTAATGCATGCAGGTGTCGGGTCCTGATCCACACTCCATCCTTATCTGAGAGTGAGATATCACACCTCTGGGTGAGGTGCAATACGTCTGTAGCAACCGAGCACTCGGTGCTACAGTTCCATTTATCTTCAGCCTAGGTGACGTATTGTGATACAGGGCCGTGATTTTGGCTATAAAAGGGTCCCCTGACCCCTACCCCAAGCTTTTTAAGAGAATCATATATGGCGTGCCAGGAGACTCTATGGAATGCTTTCTCAGCATCCAACGAGAGTATCTACTTACAAATTTTTAACTGCATCTAGCCCAGGAAATACTTTGTGCCTAGTAGCAGTGTCTGCTAGTCAGCGGATTATCCCGGCTGTTAAGCAAGCTACACCACCTGTAGTTTGGACACTTAATTTTTTCAAAGGAAATGCTTCGGGACCACGGGATACTCAGTGAAGAGCATCAGGAGGCACCCCAAGGCATAGGGGCTGGGACTGGCACTAGGATGCCTTGCGGTGGACAGCCGAGCTCGATCCTTATAAAAGCTTTTTAACTGCAGCAGCTTTAGTGGACGATACTGGAGCTGGAATTACGCGGCTGCTGGCATGAGACTTGCCCTCCAATAGATCCTTGTAAATGGATTTAAAGTGTATTCATTCAAATTAGAGGGACAATTTAAATTAAAAAGCTTAGAGCTGCCTCCACCACAGGGGGGCTCTCTCGACCCACCAGCGGACAGGCACCAGTATTGGGAGAGGGGGGCTGGCCGTCAGGGTTCACCGCGGCTCTGGCACAAACCCGGCGACACGGAGGTGGCACGGGCAGGAGCGGACTGGCCGTCTCGGCTTCTCACTTTTTGGATTTTAGAAGGGCATGACATGCCTATATCTGTGTCTCCCCCTCCTTTTACTCCTCCACCTCTTTTCTTTTCGCATGACTATATGTACTTGTCACTTTTCCATGTGTTAGTTGTGTCTTCTGAGCAGTTTGTCAGCTTTTGGACACCTTTGAAGGTGTTTTCTATGTGTTTCTATGTGTTTTTGTTTGCCTGCCATTGGTTTTAACGGTGTTCGAAGGTGTTCGACGAACAGTTCGACGAACAGTTCGGCGAACACACGGGTGTTCGACGAACCGAACCAAACTCGAACACTACGGGGGTGGCTCAACACTAGTGATGAATGATGGAAGAGGTGGTGGCAAAGGAGAAAGAGCAGGAGGAACAGGGACCATTCACATCAATATCAGGCCAGCCAACCACACAAGTCTTGTAGGATATGTTTCTGTACCAAAAGGAGCGGTTCAGCTACACAGTTATAAGGCATACAGTGAATGCAATGCCTACCAAAAATTTCGAGGCACTCCAATGCCCCTTGGAAGTGACATGGAGGTCAGAGGGCCTTAACTAAACCGTTTTTTCCATTTATAGCAACTGGGTCTCCTGTACACTGTTGGCCTAAGCAGGGAATGGAAGGCTTTCCAAAAATTATTAGGCACTGCAATGCCCCTTGAAACAGACGTGGATTACAGCGTATTAAAAACCTTCTACCCATTATTGGGGAGTGGGTCTCCCTTAGTGTTCACCTATGCATTGAAAAGCAAAAGCTGACAAAAATTAGGAGGAAATGCAATGCCCGTTGCAAGAGTCGTGGAGGTTAGAGGTAATTAAAAACAACATGTCAATGCCCCTTGGAAGAGCTGTGGAGTTCAGAGTGGTTTAACAAGACGGTTTTAATGCCCCTTAGAAGAGACGTGGAGTTCAGAGTGGTTTAACAAGACAGTTTTAATGCCCCTTGGAAGAGATGTGGAGGTCACAGTAGCTTAACAAGATGGTTTTAATGCCCCTTGGAAGAGACGTGGAGTTCAGAGTGGTTTAACAAGACAGTTTTAATGCCCCTTGGAAGAGTGGTGGAGGTTACAGTGGAATAAAAAGACAATATCAATGCCCCGTGGAAGAGACGTGGAGGTCACAGTAGCTTAACAAGACGGTTTTAATGCCCCTTGGAAGAGTGGTGGAGGTCGCAGTGGAATAAAAAGACAATATCAATGCCCCTTGGAAGAGTGGTGGAGGTTACAGTGGAATAAAAAGACAATATCAACGCCCTGTGGAAGAGACGTGGAGGTCACAGTAGCTTAACAAGACGCTTTTAATGCCCCTTGGAAGAGTGGTGGAGGTCACAGTGGAATAAAAAGACAATATTAACGACCCTTGGAAGAGACGTGGAGGTCACAGTAGCTTAACAAGATGATATTAATGCCCCTTACAAGAGCCATGCAGTACAGCATTTTAAAAACATTATTCGCATTATTGGGGAGTGGGTCTCCCATAGTCTTTGCCTATGCCTTCCAAGCAAAAGCTGCCAAAAATTAGGACAGAGGAACTTGCAATGCTGGCAACATGGACGGTCACCCTGGTGGTATAGTGGTCGTGGAGGCTGAGGATAAGGAGAAGAGCAAAAAACAGCCGAAATGAGGAAGCGTATACCCATGTGTGGGTGTGAAGCGATGCATGGGAATACACCTCCCGAAATAACACAGTGGATTTGACTTTATGTTACTCTGCTGTCATTTGGTGGTGATGAGAAGTCTGGCCAAATCCAGCCCTTTCTCATTTTGATAAGGGTCAGCTTGTCAGCATTGTCAGTTGACAGGCGAGTGCGCTTATCAGTTATAATTCCCCCAGCGGCACTAAAAACACGCTCCGATAACACGCTAGCGGCAGGGCAGGCCAGGACCTCCAAGGCATACAGAGTGAGTTCATTCCAAGTGTCCAGCTTGGATACCCAATAATTAAAAGGCACAGAGGAATCACGGAGGATGCTGGTACTCCCTCAACATCTTTTGAAACTTTCCACTCCTTGTGAGAGTACCCTGCGCCTCAGGGCCTGTAAGCTGGGCAGGTCCCAGAAAACTGTCCTAGAACATTGACAGTGTTCCCCTGCCTCTGCTGGATTGGAGTTGCGTCTCTCTCGCCTGTATGCCTTAGTTGGGCAGCGAACTGTGACCTCTGCCGCTACCGTGTTCAGAGGGTAATTTTTTTAATAGTTCTGCAGCAAGGGCCTTCTGGTACTGCCCCATTTTTGTAGACCTCTCCAACTCAGGAATAAGAGAGTGAAAGTTCTCCTTGTAGAGGGGGTTTAAAAGTGTCATCAACCAGTAATGACTGTCACCCAACATTTTGACAATGCGAGGGTCACGGTTAAGGCAGCGTAACATAAAGTCAGCCATGGGTGCCAGACTGGTAACGGGCAAGACTTCCGTGTCCTCACCAAGATGACGACTGATAGTGTTGAGCCTTCACTAAAATGCTCGGGTGCTCGAAGCTCGGGCCGAGCTTACCGTGATACTCGGGTGCTCGACCCGAGCAACGAGCCCAATGTTAGTCCATGAGAGACCCGAGCATTTTTGCGGCAGCACCCCCGGCAGTCTGTAGAAAGCCTAAAAAGTGCCCAAAACGATAGTGACAGTGCTCAAAAGACATGGGGGCAGCATGGGGATCGCCCCTGGAAGCATTTCTGACCCCCAGGTCACTGCTGTCAACAACGTGGTCAGAGGTATTAAGCCACTTTTGCGGGCTCAAAATAAAACGTTCAAAAACGAAACTGAAACGGTTTTCCTGTGAAATATGTTAAGGAATTTCCTTTCCAGGGTAAAAACTTGTGTATAAGGTAAAATAAATAACCAAAAACAAAAATGCTCCTCCACACCTTGGGCTATGTTCACAAGTAGCATTTTTCATGCGTTTTTGCACTTTTGTATTGCTTTCAACCGTGACAAATGCGTTCACCGGGAAATGTCATTTTAACATTTTACAACCTTATCTGGCCATGTGCTGTGTGACACATGCATACAGTGCTGAAAAGACAAGGGATCAGCATGGGGAAGACCCCTGGAAGCATCTCTGACCCCCAGGTCACTGTCTAAAAGTGTGCCCATCAGAAGTGATCCTTGCCGAATCAGAAGATGCAGACTTGCAACTATCCCCGTGCAAGTCCTTGTCCCAGGGCAGTGTTCAATTGTACCTCCCCCATTTCTTGCAATGCAAGCGAAAATATGCAGCCAACCACCCACCCACCCGCAGGCTGCAATACCATACTGCTAGCTTTCACTTGAAATGGGGCCTTTTAGTTTTGGAGGAGGCCGAAGCTGGCCACTACCTCATGGCCGCTTCGGCAGCGAGGTATCAATGCTCTGTCCCCAGCCGCCCGGCGGCCGGGTGTCCACGCTCGGTCCCCAGCCGCCAGGTGGCGGCCAGGTGTCCATACTCGGTCCCCAGCCGCCCTTATTTCTCCTGTCACCTTCCCCCACACTTTTCGTAGCCTGGCCTGCTTTAGGGCAGCATTGGACGAGCCCACCAGAGAACCAGACTCCTCCGGTGGGCCCTGGCTTCTCCATCAGGGGAGTTGAGAGTGCCTAGGTGAGGAGCATGATGATGATGATAGAAGTTAGCATCTGCTTTGTTTTCTTGGAATGCAAGCGCATGTATGTAGTAGCGGCTAGGCCTGAGGTGGTCCGCTTTTTGGCGCATATCCTAGCTCCTCCGAGGATTGCTGGATGTTTTCCTGCTACTATCCCAGTTCTATGACTCCCGTTAAAACAAAGCTTCAGGTGATAAATCATGGATGAGGTGGTGGCAAAGGAGAAAGAGCAGGAGGAACAGGGACCATTCACATCAATATCAGGCCAGTCAACCAGATATGTCTTGTAGGATATGTTTCTGTAACAAAAGGAGCGGTTCGGCTACACAGTTATAGGGCATACAGTGAGTGCAATGCCTACCAAAAATTTCGAGCCACTCCAATGCCCCTTGGAAATGACATGGAGGTCAGAGGGTGTTAACTAAACCTTTTTTTCGATTTATAGCAACTGGGTCTCCCGTGCACTGTTGGCCTAAGCAGTGAATGGAAGGCTTTCCAAAAATTATGAGGAACTGCAATGCCCCTAACAAGAGCCATGTGTGGCACCCCAGGGGTCTGGTCACCACAGTAATAGAGATATTACGTCGGAGAGCAAGTGGGAGGTTTCCTGGTCCGGATCCCTTAAACATGCAACATCCTCCTGCCCCAGTCCTGGGAGGGGAGAATTCTGCCCTTATAAACTGGATCTGGGGCGGGGTTGAGTGAGTCAGAGAACAGTCAGAGTCAGAGTGAGAGCAAGGGAAAGTAACAGCAAGGAGCTCTGTAGGAGCTAGGAGCTAAAGACCAGGGGCTGGAAGCTGAGCAGAGCTCGCCCTGGCAGAAGACAATAGGAACCAGACACAGGAGTCCGAAGCTGTGAGGACTTATATATCCAGCAGCAGAAACCAGCCGGCAGGGGATTTCAGGTCCTCTGGCCATAGAAGCCTGGAGGCTCAGTCACAAGCAAGGGACCAGCACCGCCGTAGTGGAGCAGAGGCTAACAGAAGACCCCAAGTCACCAGCCATACAGGTGAGCACTACACGGTACACTCAGGGACGTGGGCTACTTCTACCCGCTTACAGCAAGGTAGCCAGGAAGAGTGCAGACAGACGGGGAGGCCTACAACTCCACCTGGCCAAGGGAACTCCTGCTTGCTCACAGACTGACCAGGCCTCTTATGCTAGCCAGTACTCCCGGGAGGGTCTACCTTATAATCATCAGTAAAGACCCTGAACTGCACTGCAAAGACTCTGAGTCATTCCTGCTGCGCTCGTGCACCATCACCCCCATCATCCACACTCACTGCCCTGAGGCTATACTCCTCCCAAGGGGAGTTATCCCATTCTATGCTGCGCACACAACACCAGCCTCAGCGGTCTGCCTCGCAGCGGTGGTACTCCCTGACCGCAATCCACGGGTGGCGCAGTCGGACAATTAACCTCAAAACCTAAGAAAGACTGCCACTGGTTTGACCAGCCTGAGCCACGGGACTGGGTCACCGCCACGGAGACTACAGACCCCAGAGACCCGGCATCGGGTATCCCACACACGTGTACACACGGCCCAGGGGGCGCGTCACATGCAGTACAGCATATTACAAACATAAGTCCCATTATTGGGGAGTGGGTGTCCCATAGTATTTGCTTATGCCTTGCAAGCAAAAGCTGCCAAAAATTAGGACGGAGCAACTTGCAATGCCCCTTACAAGAGCCATGCAGTACAGCATATTACAAACATAAGTCCCATTATTGGGGAGTGGGACTCCCATAGTATTTGCTTATGCTTTCCCAGCAAAAGCTGCCAAAAATTAGGACGGAGCAACTTGCAATGCCCCTTACAAGAGCCATGCAGTACAGCTTATTACAAACATAAGTCCCATTATTGGGGAGTGGGTGTCCCATAGTATTTGCTTATGCTTTCCCAGCAAAAGCTGCCAAAAATTTGGACGGAGGAACTTGCAATGCTGGCACCCTGGTGGAATAGTGGTGGTGGAGGCTAAGGATAAGGAGAAGAAGATTAAACAACCGAAAAGAGGAAGCGTATACCCATGTGTGGGTGTGAAGCGGTGCATGTGAATACACCTCCCGAAATAACACAGTGGATTTGACTTTATGTTACTCTGCTGTCATTTGGTGGTGATGAGAAGTCTGGCCCAATCCAGCCCTTGTTCATTTTGATAAGGGTCAGCTTGTCAGTATTGTTAGTTGACAGGCGAGTGCGCTTATCAGTTATAATTCCCCCAGCGGCACTAAAAACACGCTCCGATAACACGCCAGCGGCAGGGCAGGCCAGGACCTCCAAAGCGTACAGAGTGAGTTCATTCCAAGTGTCCAGCTTGGATACCCAATAATTAAAAGGCACAGAGGAATCACGGAGGACGCTGGTACGATCGGCAAGGTACTCACTCACCATCTTTTGAAACTTTCCACTCCTTGTGAGAGTACCCCGCGCCTCAGGGCCTGTAAGCTGGGCGGGTGTCAGAAAACTGTCCCAGAACGTTGACAGTGTTCCCCTGCCTCTGCTGGATTGGAGTTGCATCTCTCTCGCATGTACGCCTTGGTTGGGCAACGAACTGTGACCTCTGCCGCTAGCGTGTTCAGATGGGAATTTTTTTAAGAGTTCTGCAGCAAGGGCCTTCTGGTATTGCCCCATTTTTGTAGACCTCTACACCTCAGGAATAAGAGAGTGAAAGTTCTCCTTGTAGCGGGGGTCTACAAGTGTCACCAACCAGTAATGACTGTCACCCAACATTTTGACAACGCGAGGGTCACGGTTAAGGCAGCGTAACATAAAGACAGCCATGCGTGCCAGACTGGTAACGGGCAAGATTTCCGTGTCCTCACCAAGATGACGACTGACCATGCTCTCCTCCTCCTCCTCCTCTTCCTCCTCCCCCCTGTCCTCAGGCCACCCACGCTGAACCGATGGTATGACACCTGTACAGGTACTACCGTCTACAACGCATGATAGCAGCTCCTGTTCTTCCTCCTCCTCCTCCTCCTCTCCCTCATTGTCCCCCAATGCACGTTGGGATGAGATGAGGATGGGCTGTGTGTAATCGCCCGCTACGGCTTCT
This sequence comes from Phyllobates terribilis, assembly GCF_046119375.1. Taxonomy (NCBI): domain Eukaryota; kingdom Metazoa; phylum Chordata; class Amphibia; order Anura; family Dendrobatidae; genus Phyllobates; species Phyllobates terribilis. Next base: position 122,335,816 of record NW_027362764.1, read on the forward strand.
TGATCCATCTCATTATACTCTGGCTGCAATGCCTCCTCTTTAATTCTCTGCAGAGTGCGTTGCAAAAGACAGACAAGTGGTGGGATGCTGACACTAATGATGGCGTCATCGCCACTCACCATCTTGGTGGCCTCCTCAAAGTTTGTCAGGATGGTACATATGTCAGACATCCAGGTCCACTCCTGAGGTCTTATGTGTGGAGTCTGACCTGAATATCGACGGCCTTGTTGCAACTGGTACTCCACAACTGCTCTCTTCTGCTCACAAATCCTTTGCAACATGTGGAGGGTAGAGTTCCAACGTGTGGGGACATCACACACCAGTCGGTGTGCCGGAAGCTGCAAACACTGCTGCAACACAGCAAGGGCGGCGGAATCTGTAGCCGACTTGCGAAAATGAGCTGAGAGGCGGCGTACTTTCACGAGCAGATCTGGCAACTCGGGGTACGATTTAAGAAACCGCTGAACCACGAGGTTAAGCACATGAGTCAGGCATGGTAAGTGTGTGATCTCACCTCGCCTCAGAGCCGCCACCAGGTTACGGCCATTGTCACACACGACCATGCCGGGATGTAGGTTCAGCGGTCTCAGCCACAGATCTGCCTGCTCTTTCACAGCTGTCCACAACTCACAAGCAGTGTGAGGTTTATCACCTAAGCTTATGAGTTTTAGCACAGCCTGTTGCCGCTTGGCGGAGGCAGTACTGCAATGCTTCCAGCTTGTAACTGATGTGGTGATATCTGAGATGGAGGCTGAACATGAGGAGGAGGAGGAGGAGGCTGCGCAGGAGCTGTACACTGTGGGGGCAACTCTGACTGACATAGGGCCCGCAATCCTCGGTGTGGGGAGGATGTGTTCCGTCCCAAGGTCCTACTGGGTCCCGGCTTCCACTATGTTTACCCAGTGTGCCGTCAGAGAGATGTACCGTCCCTGGCCACAAGCACTTGTCTACGTGTCTGTTGTCAGGTGGACTCTCCCAGTAACTGTGTTGTTGAGGGCACGGCAGATGCTTTGGGACACGTGCTTGTGTAGTGCAGGGATGGCACACCGGGCAAAATAGTGTCGGCTAGGGACCGAGTACCGTGGGACGGCCACCGCCATAAGATTGCAGAAGGATTCCGTCTCCACCAGCCTAAAAGGCAGCATTTCCAATGCAAGCAGTCGTGAAATGTGCGAATTTAGGACTGTGGCCTGTGGGGCGTTAGCTGTGAATTTCCGCTTTCGTTCAAAGGTCTGGGATATGGACAATTGAACGCTGCAGTGGGACGTGGACGTGGATGTTGATGCTGTTTCTTGAGAAACTGCCATAACAAGTGAAGACTGAGAGGAGGGGGCATCTTTACATGCAGTATGGACAGGGGATTGCCTTGCACACACAACAGGGGGTTCTATTGCACGCACAACAGTGGAAGAAGCAGTAGTGACACCCGCTGACACTGGTCGTGGACCCTGTGTTTCGCCCCACAAAGTCGGGTGCTTTGCTGCCATGTGCCTGATCATGCTGGTGGTGGTCAGGCTGGTAGTTTTGTCACCCCTGCTGATGCTGGCATGGCAGGTGGAACATATGGCCTTTTTGGGGTTATCAGCAGAGTCTTTAAAAAAATTCCAGACTCTGGAAGACTTACCGCTTGTACTGGCAACGTCCCTCGTGTTGGTGTTACGGGGAACGGTTGCCTGCCTTCTGACTGCGGCCACCACACTGCTTCTTCCTGCCTGTTGGGGTACTCTGCCTCCCTCCCCCTGTGTGCTGCTGGCCTCACTCTGCATGTCCTCCTTCCACGTTGGGTCAGTTACTAGATCATCCACCACCTCCTCCTCTTCCACTTGCGCACCACGATCCTCCTCCTCACTTCCTGGCAATTGTGTCTCGTCATCGTCCACCTCTTGTGACAGATTGCCAATGTCGACTTCCTGTGGCCGTGGCTGTTCAAATATTTGGGCATCGCAACATGGGATCTCCTCTTCCACCACTTCAAGCGTATCAGGCGAGGGGCCCAAATATGGAAATGGACCAGTGAACAGCTCTTCAGAGCGTCCAAGTGTGGGATCACTTGCTGTCTGACGACACTCAGCATGGTGGGAGGAAGGAGCATCAGGGTGAGGAGGAGTATGCGGTCGAGACTCACGGATACTAAGAGTTGACCGTGTGGAAGACAGACCGGAGGTGGTGGTGCCCAGGTAACTGGAAGTATTGTCTGCTATCCAATTAATAACCTGTTCACACTGATCAGTTCTCAATACTGGTGTTGTTCTGTGCTTCCCTAGTAATTCGGTCAAGAAGTGGGAGCGAGAAGATGTGGCTGTTGGTTGTGGCACATTTTCACTTTGGCCACGGCCCCATCCTCTGCACGAACCATCACCAGAACGTCCACTTCCACGTCCCTTGCCACGCGCCTTGCCCATTGTAAATGAAGTAAAATAGCTTACACTTGCACTATCAATGGAAAAAGGGTAATAAAAAGTAGATTAGAACCGTGGAAGAGGAAAACCACAGTTATTGTTTACTGGGGTATACCAGGCTTTTTAAAATATATATATATTTGCGGCTGAACAGTGAGCGACACACTCAAACTGTTTTTTTTAGATACAAATGGCCCAAAAGTGGATAATACAGAGGTTTGTACCGTGGAACTGCAAAACCACACTTGTATTTCTCGGGCCTACACCAGACTATTTTCAATAGATCTATTTGTGTCTGAAAAATCAGGGAGACACTATTTTTTTTTTTTTTACAGCAAAAAATGCAAAAAGCAGGATAATAGAGATTTTTTACCGTGGAACAGCAAAAGCACACTTGTGTCTCTCTGGCCTACACCAGACTATTTTCAACAGATATATTTGTGTCTGAAAAATCAGGGAGACACTATTATTATTTTTATACAGCAAAAAATGCCCAAAACAGGATAATAGAGATGTTTTACCGTGGAACATCAAAACCACAGTAATTATTTTACTGGTGTATATCAGGCTTTTTAAAATATATATATATTTGCGGCTGAACAGTGAGCGACACACTCAAACTGTTTTTTTTAGATACAAATGGCCCAAAAGTGGATAATACAGAGGTTTGTACCGTGGAACTGCAAAACCACACTTGTATTTCTCGGGCCTACACCAGACTATTTTCAACAGATATATTTGTGTCTGAAAAATCAGGGAGACATTTTTTTTTTTTTTTTACAGCAAAAAATGCAAAAAGCAGGATAATAGAGATTTTTACCGTGGAACAGCAAAAGCACACTTCTGTCTCTCTGGCCTACACCAGACTATTTTCAACAGATATATTTGTGTCTGAAAAATCAGGGAGACACTATTTTTTTTTTTTTACAGCAAAAAATGCAAAAAGCAGGATAATAGAGATTTTTTACCGTGGAACAGCAAAAGCACACTTCTGTCTCTCTGGCCTACACCAGACTATTTTCAACAGATATATTTGTGTCTGAAAAATCAGGGAGACACTATTATTATTTTTATACAGCAAAAAATGCCAAAAACAGGATAATAGAGATGTTTTACCGTGGAACATCAAAACCACAGTAATAATTTACTGGTGTATACCAGGCTTTTTAAAATATATATATATATTTGCGGCTGAACAGTGAGCGACACACTCAAACTGTTTTTTTTAGATACAAATGGCCCAAAAGTGGATAATACAGAGGTTTGTACTGTGGAACTGCAAAACCACACTTGTATTTCTCGGGCCTACACCAGACTATTTTCAACAGATATATTTGTGTCTGAAAAATCAGGGAGACACTATTTTTTTTTTTTTTTACAGCAAAAAATGCAAAAAGCAGGATAATAGAGATTTTTTACCGTGGAACAGCAAAAGCACACTTCTGTCTCTCTGGCCTACACCAGACTATTTTCAACAGATATATTTGTGTCTGAAAAATCAGGGAGACACTATTATTATTTTTATACAGCAAAAAATGCCAAAAACAGGATAATAGAGATGTTTTACCGTGGAACATCAAAACCACAGTAATAATTTACTGGTGTATACCAGGCTTTTTAAAATATATATATATATTTGCGGCTGAACAGTGAGCGACACACTCAAACTGTTTTTTTAGATACAAATGGCCCAAAAGTGGATAATACAGAGGTTTGTACTGTGGAACTGCAAAACCACACTTGTATTTCTCGGGCCTACACCAGACTATTTTCAACAGATATATTTGTGTCTGAAAAATCAGGGAGACACTATTTTTTTTTTTTTTACAGCAAAAAATGCAAAAAGCAGGATAATAGAGATTTTTTACCGTGGAACAGCAAAAGCACACTTCTGTCTCTCTGGCCTACACCAGACTATTTTCAACAGATATATTTGTGTCTGAAAAATCAGGGAGACACTATTATTATTTTTATACAGCAAAAAATGCCAAAAACAGGATAATAGAGATGTTTTACCGTGGAACATCAAAACCACAGTAATAATTTACTGGTGTATACCAGGCTTTTAAAAATATATATATATATTTGCGGCTGAACAGTGAGCGACACACTCAAACTGTTTTTTTTAGATACAAATGGCCCATAGAACTGCAAAACCACACTTCTATTTCTCTGGCCTACACCAGACTACTTTCAACAGATATATTTGTGTCTGAAAAATCAGAGGCACACTTTTTTTTTGGCGGGGGGGGGGGCACCAAAAGGTTAATAAGATGGGTATTTGTACATTGTGAACGAGGAAGAAAAAAAAGAGGATTTGGATAAAAAAAAAGGATTTTTCCTGGCCCCCGGGACCTGGAGCTAAGTCCAGCAATTTCAGCAACAGGAGCAGCACACAGGACTGTAATGCAGCGTTTGCTGGTATAACCACTGCGTCTCCTATACAGCCTGCCTGCCTGCCTGATATACCTGGGATGGATATTAGTCCTGAGAAGGACTGTTTGTTTGATCTGGCAGCCTTTACAGACCCTACACTAACTATTTTGCAGGATATATCTCTCCCTAAATCAGCTGCACTGTCCCTACACTGTCTGATCCGGAGCGACTGTGTCCAAGATGGCGGTGCCCGGTTTTAAATACTCGAGGTGACGCTGTGCGGCCAGCCCATCACTGTAATGCCCACAAACAACATGGCTGCGGCATTACAGTGACTGGCTGGCAATCCCTGCATGTTCATTGGCTCTGTAAAGAGCGCCAAACATGCAGGGCGGAGACCCGAGCTACCGCCCGAGTAACCCGGAAATGCTCGGTGCTCGCCGAACATCCCGAGTAGCGTGATGCTCCGGCGAGTACCGAGCAGTGTCGAGCATGTTTGCTCAACACTATTAACCACAGATAAATATGAGATGGAAGTGGTCAAGACGAAAATTCATGAATTTGTAGCTGTGAGTCAGCTCAGGGGAAGCATACAGGGTGAAGAAGCTGGAGGTCAGTTGCCCCTGAAACCTGAGCAGGTTGATCGTCTGGAAACCACTGGTAAGACCGAAATGTCTCGGTACAAGTGCCTTGTAGATGTACCCGAGGATTTGAGGGAAGAATGCACCAGTGAGTTCGTGCATGAGGAGTTTAAGAAGGCCGTGGGAGCCTGTAAGGTGTACCTGACCTCAGAAGCTAAACAGCTGGTGGTCCTGTCCACGACCGAAGTCACAGTGAAGAGGGTGGCTATCCTAAGTGACATGCACTGGCGATGTATTCGCACGAAGCGGTTTCTCCGGTTGAAGACGGAACAAGCCGTTAGACAACTGGAGTTGATGAGGAAAGCTCACAGTATGCGTGAAGAGGTCATCCGGGTGCCTCATGTTCTGGTGAGGAAGCTCGTTGGGAGAAATGGTCAAGCCATGCAGGTGATGGTCAAGAAGTCTGGTGTGGTGAAAGTAAGCAGTCCACGTGATCGTCAAGACTGGAGACCAGACGAAGACGGCAAGGTATCATTCTCCGCTGTAGGAACAGAAGAAAGCCTGGGATATATGCGCATGCTGTTGGAGTACCGAGTGACCTACCTGCGAGAGGTAGAACAGTTGAATCTCGCTAGACTGCGCGTGGATAGACAGCATCATCTGAGTAGCAGAAGATGGCAGCCGTCTAGAAATTATGAGACCAGACAGAGAAAGGGCCCCTTAAATAACAGAACAGCTATAGCTGGAGTTAGGGACCTTTCAAGATGTCCTGAGAGTAGTGGGCGTTGGTTTAGAGGTAGTGAGACCTCCAGTAACTCAGGTTTGAGCAGCCCATACAAACGACCCAATAGAGGACGGGACAGTACGGAGTCGAACCGGACCTTAGATACCAGGGCATGTGAGTCACACCGCTGTATGACTGACCGCTGGGAGCGGGGGAGACCTAACAAGGTTACAACTGACCGCTGGGAGAGGGGGAGCTCTGACAAGGTTTCGACCCGGAAAGGTGACCTGACGAAGTCAGTGACAGTGACAAATGGTAGGTCCTTAAGGAATGGGCTAATGTCATTGACTAATGTTCCAGGGGCTGAGTAGCACAATTGTAAAGTACATGGTCTCTATGTGAACTGGGGGTTATAAGGTCATTGTGTATATTATGTGTTCAACCCCACAAGTTTGAACAGAGGGGGGGGATATGTAATGCAGCGACTTGCTGGCATTACGGTAATGGTCCAGGATGTGTTTTACCTGACCATGTACCTTCCCCCTCAGGTGACTGGTCACATGACTGTGACATAGCACAGGTCCTGCGCGCACAGAATGTCTGTCTGATCACATGACTGTGACATCAGCAAGGTCCTGTCAGTATGTGTGTGTGTGCACGGGATGCGTATATAAACCCTGCTTGATGGGAGACAGGTGTGTTCTGTGAGAGAGGCATGAGGCCTGTTCCCCATGTGTGTGGGACACCGACCGTGTGAGGCCTAGTGAGGCCGAGTGAAGCCTGGTGCCTGAAAGGTCGAGACTGGATCCTGTGTGGATGCTAGTGGCCTTGGAAGGCAGAGGTTTTGATGAAGAGTCCTGAAAGGCAGAGCCTGGATCCTGTGTGGATGTCAGTGGCCTTTGAGGGAACGACGGCTAGAGACCCCCACATGGGAAGCCGCAAAGCCACAGTGGTGGCGGAGTAATGGACTGAGACAGCTAAACCCGGCAAAGGTAATACCCTGTGTTATATGGACATTAATATGGACATTGCTATTTTATTACCTTGCTGAAGGCTGTTACTTGGGCCACTTGGGCCTGTCTGCTACTTGAGAGACTCCCGGATGTTAAGTGTGTAAACATGCCGGTGGCGGACTAAGATGGACTGTGTGAACTGTAGTTTATGAAGTGTAATAAATTGCAGCATCAAGAAATAATGGAAGGACATTGCACGTGTGCATTGATTGTCGCAGCGAAGCGAGAATTCCCCATTATGATGTCTAGCGCTGCCTTACAGTATATATATATATATATATATATATATATATATATATATAATTTGTTGTGGAATACCTAGACTAACAGGACGTTCAATGGAACCTCTTGCTATATGCACTGCCTGCCTGCCTAATTCCTGCTATCTTCACTGATTATATGCAGCTGGATTAGCCCTCAGGAGGACTGTTAGTTCAGATGGATATTCTAGATATTTATTTTGGAATACCTATACTAACTGTAAACAAGCAAATCTCTCCCTGACGCAGCAACACCTCTTCCTACTCTGCCTGATTCCGGGGTAGACTGTGAAGAGCATCGCAGCGCCCGATCTTATATACATCTGATGATGCTGTGCGGCCAGCCAATCACTGTAATGCCACAACCAACATGTCTACGGCATTACAGTGTGTGGCAGGCAATGCCTGCATGTTCATTGGCTCTCTCAAGAGCGTCAAACATGCAGGGAGGGAACCCGAGCTCCCGTCGAGCAACCAGGAAATACTCTGTGACGTGCAGGGGAGGGTAGGATGCAATGCAAAATAAGCTGGGCTTCCTAAGCAGATAGGCGGGGATTTCTTGGCGTCCCCCGGGCGCCAAGCAGATGAAAACTGATTTTATAAAGCTACATTTCTCTGCAAGCAGACCGCTAATATGGGACATACAGGTATGTGTAGATTTACATTTCCATAACCTGTATGTCCATATTAAAGGTCTGATATCTCCCAGGGGGTGACAGATTCCCTTTAAAAGGTTCTTGACTATTCTATGCAACCTACTAAATGTTGTCACAAAGCTATATCTAAATATACTGTCCCCGGCAGACTCATTGGACGTTTTCATTTCCATCCCCCTATCCCTTATTTTGTTCAAACAATCAATCTGTTGGAGATTCCTTGCTTTCTTATAGGCATCCTTCAGGATTCCTTTCGGATAACTTTTCCCTAAATCTTTCATTCAAAATGAGGGATTCTTTACAGAAGTCCTCATCCGCATAAAGTGGGGAAAAAAGTATTTAGTCAACGACCAATTGTGCAAGTTCTCCCACTTAAAAAGATGAGAGAGGCCTGAAATTAACATCATAGGTAGACCTCAACTATGAGAGACAAAATGAGAAAACAAATCCTGAAAATCACATTGTCTGATTTGGAAAGAATTTTTTTTCAAATTTTGGTGGAAAATAAGTGTTTGGTCAATTGCAAACAAGCAAGATTTCTGGCTCTTACAGACCTGTAACTTCTTCTTTAAGAGGCTCCTCTGTCCTCCACTCATTACCTGTAGTACTGGCACCTGTTTGAAATTGTTATCAGTATAAAACACACCTGGCCGCAACCTCAAATAGTCACACTCCAAACTCCACTATGGTGAAGACCAAAGAGCTGTCGAAGGACACCAGAAACAAAATTGTAGCCCTGCACCAGGCTGGGAAGACTGAATCTGCAATAGGCAAGCAGCTTGGTGTGAAGAAATCAACTGTGGGAGCAATAATAAGAAATTGGAAGACATACAAGATCACTGATAATCTCCCTCGATCTGGAGCTCAACACAAGATCTCACCCCGTGGGGTCAAAATGATCTGAAGAACAGTGAGCAAAAATCCCAGAACCACACGGGGGGACCTAGTGAATGACCTGCCGAGAGCTGGGACCAACGTTACACAGGTACCATCGGTAACACACTACGCCGCAGGGGACTCAGATCCTGCAGTACTAGACGTGTCCCCCTGCTTAAGCCATTACATGTCCGGGCCCGTCTGAAGTTTTCTAGAGAGCATTTGGATGATCCAGAAGAGTATTGGGAGAATGTCATATGGTCAGATGAAACCATAGTAGAACTGTTTGGTAGAAACACAACTCGTCGTGTTCGGAGGAGAAAGAATGCCGAGTTGCATCCAAAGAACACCATACCTACTGTGAAGCATGGGGGCGGAAACATCATGCTTTGAGGCTGTTTCTCTGCCAAGGGACCAGAACGACTGATCCATGTACATGAAAGAATGAATGGGGCCATGTATCGTGAGATTTTGAGTGCAAACCTCCTTCCATCAGCAAGGGCATTGAAGATGAAACATGGCAGGGTCTTTCAGCATGACAATGATCCCAAGCAGACCACCAGGGCAACGAAGGAGTGGCTTCATAAGAAGCATTTCAAGGTCCTGGAGTGGCCTAGCCAGTCTCCAGATCTAAACCCTATAGAAAACCTTTGGAGGGAGGTGAAAGTCCGTGTTGCCCAGCGACAGCCCCAAAACATCACTGCTCTAGAGGAGATCTGCATGGAGGAATGGGCCAACATACCAGCAACAGTGTGTGCCAACCTTGTGAAGACTTACAGAAAACGTTTGACCTCTGTCATTGTCAGCAAAGTATTGAGATGAACTTTTGTAATTGACTAAATACTTATTTTCCACCAAAATTTGAAAAAAAATTCTTTCCAAATCAGACAATGTGATTTTCAGGATTTGTTTTCTCATTTTGTCTCTCATAGTTGAGGTCTACCTATGATGTCAATTACAGGCCTCTCTATTCTTTTTAAGTGGGAGAACTTGCACAATTGGTGGCTGACTAAATACTTTTTTTCCCCACTTTATGTGTTGTGACACCGCATATGTGTTGTGACATTCCCCCACTGCATATATGTTGTGACATTCTTCACAAAGGAGCGTCCTCTCTTTTTGTTTATTTTTACAGCATGAAAAAAATAACACATTCAAGTTATGGACTAGACAAGTGCATGCCTATAACGCTATGGGGACGAGCCACGAGGAGCCATTCACGTTCGTGATTTGTGGATGTGACTGGCTCAAGTTTTAGTTTGGCCTTCTGAACCCTAACCTTATTCTAAAACTTCATCCGAAAACATAATTTTTTATAATTTTTAATATTAAGTGAAGATTATTGAATTAACATTTTTGATCTAAACCATCAACTATGCAGTGTGTAAACCCAGCACACAAGATTATAACTTGCCTAAGGGTCTGATGCCGCTAAAATGCATAATACACAACATATTTAGAAACAAATACTTGATTTATTGTTCAAGAGAAGTGATTAACAAGACTGCATCAACTTGAAATACTCACTCCAAAATGACAGATGTAAAAGTTTACTTTCAGCAAAGCTCTTCATGATGTTGATCAATGGTGTGCTGAATACTAAAAAGCAAGTAATGGAATGTCACTTAACCCTTTGGCACTAGTTTTTTCTTTTTCTTCATTTATATTTTCTTGCTTTTCAAGAACCATATCTTTTTTATTTTTCTGTCAACATAACTGTATAAGGGCCCGATCTTTGCTTAGATGAGTTGTATTTTTATGGTAACATTTAATTTACTATGTGATATAATTACATATAAAAAAATCTTGGTGTGATATATTAAAAAAAATATATTCTTCCATGGTTGTTTGGGGTTCATTTCTACAGCATTGAATTACTTTTTTTCTATGAATATGGCAAATTAGTGGGTTTTATATAAATAAAAGCAGATATAAAAGTGGATTAAAAAAGTCTACACACTCCTGTTAAAATGCTGTTTTTTTGTTTTGTAAAAAAAAACAAATAAAAAGAAGAAGAATTTTAATGCCTTTTTCACCTTTAACCCTTTCAGCCTAAAGCCAGTTTTAACCATTCTGACCAGTGTCATTTTATGAGGTAATTACCCTGGAACACTTCAACGAATCCCGGTGATTCTGAGAACGTTTTTTCATGACATATTGTACTTCATGATAGTGGTAAAATGTATTTGATTTGACTTCAGTTTATTTGGGAAAAAAACAAAAATTTGGGGAAAATTGTGAAAATTTTGCAATTTTCAACCTTTGAATTTTCATGCCCTTTAATTAGAGATATATGTCACACAAAATAGTTAATAAATAACATTTCCCACATGTCCACTTTACATCAGCTCAATTTTGGAAACATCGTTTTTTTTTGTTAGGAAGTAATAATGGTGAAAAGTTGTCCAGTGATTTCTCATTTTTGCAACAAAATTTACAAAACCATTTTTTTTAGGGACCACATAGCATTTGTAGTGACTTTCAGGGCTCTATATGACAGAAAATACCTGTCACAAAGTATTAAACGATTTGTGGCGGCCCTGTCTTCTTTGCTGATTTTTCCCTTTGGGCTGTGAGGGGTTAATGTCAGTTTTTCCTTGCGTAGCTTGATGTGTTGATTGTTATGCTGATGTGGGTGTGGCCTCTTGCTCCACCTTATAAATAGTCGTATGCTCCTTCAGCTGATGTTGGTGTTCAGTTCATTCTGCCTAACCTCCTAACCTGGTGTGAGGAGTAGGAGTCTGTTATCTGGAGAAGTTTTCCTTGTGTTTTCTGCTTGCTGTTTGGCTGAGTGTTTTCCTATCCTCTGTGCCATTTAGTTTTCCTACCTTTTCTTCCCGGTGTTTACCTTTGTGTATTTTTGGGGAGCCTGCTTTTCTGTTATCCCTGTGTGTATTCCCCTTGTTCTGTCAGTACACTGTTCCCTTCTTCCCGGGGTGTGAGGGGGTCACTGACAGGGCTTAGGTAATAGTCAGGGATACGCCGGAGGCTCAAACCTCGACACCATTAGCTGTACCTTCGGGGTAAGGGAAAGCTAGGGTTCCCCACCAGTTGCAGGGTCAAGTGTGGGTCCCTGTTCATAGCCATGTCACCCTATCGCCTTAACCGGTGTGACAATACCCAAAAGTGACACCATTCTAAAAACTGCACCCCTCAAGGTGCTCAAAACCACATTCAATATGTTTATTAATCCTTCAGGTGCTTAACAGGAATTAATGAAATGTGGAAGGAAAAAATAAACATTTAACTTTGTTTCATAAAAAGTTTACTTTAGACCCATTCTTATTTACTTTCACAGTGGTAACAGGAGAAAATGGACCTCATAATTTGTTGTGCAATTTCTTCTGACCACAAAGATACCACATATGTGGGGAAAAAACACTGTTTGGCCACACAGAATGGCTCGGAAGGGAAGGAGGGCCATTTGACTATTTGAATGTAAAATTTGCTTGAATAATTAGCGGACGCCATGTCGCCTTTGGGGAGCCCCTGATGTGCCTAAACAAAGGAAACCCCCCACAAATGACACTATTTTGGAAACTAAACCCCTCAGGGAACTTATCTAGATGAGTGGTGAGCACCTTGAAACTACAGGTGCTTCACTGAAGTTTATAATGTAGAGTGGTGAAAATAAAAATAATCACATTTTCCCCCGCAAGAATATTTTTTAGCCCCACATTTTGCATTTTCACAACAATAAGAGGAGAAAATGGACCCCAAAATTTGTTGTGCAGTTTCTTCTGAGTATGCAGATACCCCATATGTGGTCAATAACTACTTTTGAGGCATAGTGCAAAGCTCAGAAGGTAAGAAGCACCATATTGGAGATCAGATTTTGCTGGACTGGTTTGAGGGTGCCATGTCACATTGGTAGAGCTCTTGAGGTGCTAGATCAGCTGAACCCCCCCCATAAGTGACCCCATTTTACAAACTACACCTCTTAATGAATACATCTAGGGAATCATATTGACACTACAGGTGTGTCACAGCATTGTATACCATTGGGCAGTAAAGAAAAAATAATTACATTTTTACCACAAAAATTTTGTTTTAGCCCAATATTTTACATTTTCACACTGGGAAATAAGTAAAAATGGCACCAAAATTTGTCCCACAATTTCTGCTGAATGTAGAAATACCCAATATGCATCTGTAGAGTACTGCTTACCCATACAGTGAAACTCAGGCGTGACGGAGCGCTATTTGCCTCCTGGAGCGCATATTTTTCTAGAATAGTTTACGGACTTCATATACAGAGCCCTTAAGTGCTAGAAGAGCAGAATTCCCCTTAAGTAACCCCATTTTGGAAGTTATACCACTTTGTAAATTTATCTACAGGTGTATTGACAATTTTGACTTCATGGGTGTTTTCCAGAAACAAGAAGCAATGGATGTTGCTAAGTGAAGATTATGATAAGCTTATGCACCTGTAAATAAGGTGGGCTCTCATCACTACAGGAATGCCAAACATGTAGACGCTAACTGCGGTTTAGGCACACTCTGGGGCTCAAAATGGAAAGGGACATTTGGGTTTGGGAGCACAAAATTTGCTGGATTTCTTTTGGATGGCGAGGAGCCATTTCGTTTTTCCAGATAGTTTGTGCTACCAGTAACGTATAAGCCCCCAATATTTCCGTTAACAGATGACGGACCTGAGTGGGGACTTGCTTTTTTTGTGAATGGAGTTGAAACTTTTATGGGGAACATTTTGCATAACATTTGAGATCACATTCATCCTGCGCTTTACGCTGAGCACTTATATCTGGGTTTCCATCTAAATCTCCGAGAGTCATGATTCAGATGAAACCCTCAAGGGATCCATTCGCTATAATGAGGCAGCAGAGTTACTCTGAACTCTGTCTAGCCTCTGTTCAGCATTGCCCGTCTTTTCAGAAGTGCACAAAACTGTGGTCGACGGTAGTGTTGAGCCACCCCCCTAGTGTTTTGGTTCGGTTCGGTTTGTCGAACACCGGGATGTTCATGGAACTGTTAGTCGAACACCTTAGAACACTGTCGAACACCGTCGAACACCGTTAAAACCAATGGCAGGCAAACAAAAACACATAGAAAACACCTTCAAAGGTGTCCAAAAGCGGACAAACTGCTCAGAAAACACTCTCTTTAAAAAAGCCGGCCGGCAATTCAGCATCAGTACCCGACAATTTAGAACAGAAAGAATGGAGCATCACACATAGATTAGATAGATAGAAACATGTCAGTCACATATATAAGAAGTACAGTGATAGTGTTGATTACTGTACTTGTCATTTAGTGTTAAAATAAAGGATTTATTTAAAAAAAAATTGGCGTGGGGTTCCCCTTAATTTTAGTCTCTAGCGGAGGTTAAGCAGACGGCTGGAGCAGATGTTTGAAGCCTGGGAAGGGGGTAATACCCACGGAGCTTCCCAGGCTACTAATATCAGCCCCCAGCTGAATACCTAGCCTTTACTAGCTATTAAAATGAGGGACCCCCCAAAAAAATGACGTGGGGTCCCCCCTATTTTAATAGCTAGCAAAGGCTAGGCAGACACCTGGGGGCTGATATTAATAGCCCAGGAAGGGTACCATGAATATTGGCCCCCTCCCAGGCTAGAAACACCAGCCGTCAGCCGCCCCAGAAATGGCGCATCCATAGGATACGCCAATTCTGGCACTTAGCCTCGCTCTTCCCACTGCCCTGTTGCGGTGGCAGTGGGGTAATAGGGCTGGGGTTGATGTCAGCTTATAATGCCAGCTGACATCAAGCCCAGGTTAGTAATGGAGAGGCGTCTATAAGACACCCCCATTACTAACCCCATAGTCAAAGTTAAAAAAAAACACAAACACCCAGAATAAAGTCCTTTAATTGAAATAAACACACAATTCTTTAATGTTCTAAATTAAACCATACTTACCATCACGTCCATTCCAGCTCAAGCCAATGTCTTCTGCAATAAAAGTAAAATAATAAACCAACCTCATCCTTACCTTTCCATGGTTCCCAGGGTATCTTCAGCTCTGCTACATTCACATGACAGGCAGGATCACAGCAGAAAGCTGCCATCCAGCTTGCCAAGCCGCAGACACTGAGAGGCGCAGGCATGCTTGCGCTCCTCAGTATCTGGCTGTGACGGCATCCAGATGAGCCAAGTTCATGTCCAATGAACTCAGTTCACCTCATGCACATTACTGACAGCGTGGTAAAATTCTCCTGCGCTTGCGGTGAGCATGAGAGAATTCTCCTGTGCTCACGGCAAGCGCAGGAGAATTTTCCCACGCTGTCAGTGACGTGCATGAGGTGAGCTGAGTTCATTGGACATGAACTCAGCTCATCTGGATGCCATCACAGCCAGACACTGAGGAGCGCAAGCATGCCTGCGCTTCTCAGTGTCTGCGGCATGGCAAGCTGGATGGTAGCTTTCGGCTGCGATCGAGCCTGTCATGTGAATGTAACAGAGCTGGAGCCATCCTGGGAACCATGGAAAAGTGAGGATGAGGTTGGTTTATTATTTTAATTTTATTGCAGAAGACATTGGCTTCAGCTGGAATGGGCGTGATGGTAAGTGTTACGCACACGCCCGGACTGACTGGCAAGAGCATGATTAGTGTTCCCACTGTACCATGAACCGAGGAGTGCCTGGAGGGGCGTAACTAAGTATCAACCCTATCCGACCAAGGTCGCACGGCGGCTTAGTCGACTCCGTGAACCAAGGAGAAACCGAGCAGAGGGACGAGGTGCTACTCCAGGTCAGACCCCGGTCACAGTCGTTGACCCACACCGGGGAATGCAGGAACAGGCAGGTTAGACTGGCATACAGGCAGGTGGGTATTGGCCGGCACGGCTGGTATGCAGACAGGTGGATACTGGTAAGCACGGCCGGTATGCAGACAGGTGGGTACTGGCAAGTACGGCTGGTTTGCAGACAGGTGGGCACTGGCAAGCACGGCTGGTATGCAGACAGGTGGGCACTGGCAAGCACGGCTGGTATGCAGACAGGGAGGTACTAGCAGGTTGGAGTGCAGGCTGGATAGGGTCCATTACAGACTGGGAGACAGGTTCAGAGCCGTAAATGTGGTAGTCAAGCAGAGTAAAGCGAAACCGCTGGAGTGAAGGACAAGGCAGAGCAGAGAGGCACTGCTGGTGTGATGAGCAAGCAGAGCAGAGCAAAATCCACAGGTGCAGTGGGCAAGGCAGAGCAGAGCGGAACCGCCGGAGTGGTGGACAAGGCAGAGCAGAGAGGAACTGCCGGAGCAGTGGATAAGGCAGAGCAGAGCAAAACCGCAGGTGCGGTGGACGAGGCAGAGCAGAGCGAAACCGCAGGTGCGCTGGACAAGGCTGAGCATAGCGAAACCGCAGGTGCGGTGGACAAGGCAGAGCAGAGCGGAACCGCAGGTGCGGTTGACAAGGCAGAGCAGAGCAGAACCGCAGGTGCGGTGGACAAGGCAGAGCAGAGCGTCACCGCCGGAGCGGTGAGCAAGGCAGAGCAGAGAGAAGCTGCCGGAGCGGTGGGCAAGTCAGAGCAGAGAGAAACCACCGGAGCGGTGAGCAAGCAGAGCCAAACAGGGCTGAAGGTGCAGGCAGAGACGACAGGGCTCTGTTCACATGGAACAGACTGGAAAACACAGAAAGATGGCTAGAACACAGGAGGAAGATATGGAGGAAGGGAAAAGGGACAAGCAGAACCAGATACACACAAGGTACTTCCTATGAAGTAGCGAGTGGACACAAAACTCACAAACAGAAGTACAGAGACAATGAGTAGGAGTTAGGTGCAGGTTCAGATACTGCAGGAAAAGGGAAGGTACGGACATAGAGACAAACAGGTAACAGGCTAGGATACAGTTCAGACAGGAACTGCTACTGCAATGAGATACAAGAACGAGCCTGGGTATACAGCCCCCAGAGTGGCGCAAACTGACTTGAAGTCACAGGTAACAGGCCTGGGTATACAGCCCCCAGAGTGGCGGAAACAGACTAGAAGTCAGAGATAACAGGTCTGGGTATGCAGCCCCCTGAGTGGCGAAAACAGACAAGATACAGGACAGGACCTAGCAATTCAGTTGAAAGGACAACCTGAGTGAAGGTGTTGCTCAGGCACCTCCTTCTGGGTGGAGAGGGTTTAAATATCCAGTGACTCACAGCAGCTATAAGAATCAGGAAGTAACCGGGCCGCCGCCCTAAGCAGTCAGTCAAGAGACCAGCACACAGCATGAACTGGAGCAAGGTTTGCAGGCTCTACTGACAGGTAAGATTGCGGTCTTGCATAGTGGGAGGTGGTGCACTATGCAAGCACGCCACCAGGGATGTTACAGTAAGTATGGTTTAATTTAGAACATTAAAGAATTGTGTGTTTATTTCAATTAAAGGACTTTATTCTGGGTGTTTGTGTTTTTTTGTAACTTTGACTATGGGGTTAGTAATGGGGGTGTCTTATAGACGCCTCTCCATTACTAACCTGGGCTTGATGTCAGCTGGCATTATAAGCTGACATCAACCCCAACCCTATTACCCCACTGCCACCGCTACAGAGCAGTGGGAAGAGCGAGGCTAAGTGCCAGAATTGGCGCATCCTATGGATGTGCCATTTCTGGGGCTGCTGACGGCTGGTGTTTCTAGCCTGGGGGGGCAATATTCACGGCACCCTTCCTGGGCTATTAATATCAGCCCCCAGGTGTCTGCCTAGCCTTTGCTAGCTATTAAAATAGGGGGGACCCCACATAATTTTTTTGGGGGGTCCCCCATTTCAATAGCTAGTAAAGGCTAGGTATTCAGCTGGGGGCTGATATTAGTTGCCTGGGAAGCTCCGTAAGTATTACCCCCTTCCCAGGCTTCAAACATCTGCCCCAGCCGTCTGCTTAACCTCCGCTAGAGACTAAAATTAAGGGGAACTCCACGCCAATTTTTTTTTTAATAAATCCTTTATTTTAACACTAATTGACAAGTACAGTAATCAACACTATCACTTTACTTATTATATATGCGACTGACATGTTTCTATCTATCCAATCTATGTGTGATGCTCTATTCTTTCTGTTCTAAATTGTCGGGTACCGGTGTATCCCGCTGCTGAATTGCCGGCTTTTCATGTTTCACTGTGAGCACTGTTCCCATCGATTTGGGCAACCACTGTAATGCCACAACCACCATGGCTGTGGCATTACAGTGAGTGGCAGACAATCCCTGCATAATGTGAAAAAATCCACTTATGCTTTTTGTGCACGAACAGTTATGGAACATAACCTCGAACAGCCGAATTTTTTGCAAATCGTTCGCGTTCGTCGAACGACTCGAACACCGCACAAAACAGCTCGAATTTGTGATTGGCGAACAGTTCTAGATGAACACCGCTCATCTCTAGTCGACGGCACTTTTATGCACGCCTAAAAAAAATACGAACACCACCAGATTATAGGACAGACGGCGTCCACATTGCTTCCATCTGCCTCCTTATAGGCTACCTTCCGCCGGGGTTTCCATCTGAATCACGTTTTTCAGAGATTTACATGGAAACCCAGGTGTAAGCTCTTATCACAAAGCACAAGATAAATGTTAGCTGAGCCTTACTGCGATCTTTGGGAGGCAGAATGAACAAATCAACAGAAAGTGAAAAATTAGTTTTCTGTATTTTTTATTCCATTCCTCGTGCGGTTATAAGTGACAAGGCGACTTTATTCTTCGGGTTGGTGCGATTACAGAGATAATAGATTTATATCTGTTTTTCATGATTGGCGTCTGTCACACACTAAAAGACTCTTTTTTTATTGCAAAAACAATTTTTTGCATCGCCATATTTTGAGAGCTATAATTTTTCCATATTTCTACCGACAGAGTCATGTCATGGCTTGTTTTTTTGCGGGACAAGTTGAAGTTTTTACTGGTACTATTTTTGGGCAAGTGACATCTTTTGATCGCTTTCTATTCTGCCTTTTGGGAGGCAGAATGAACAAAAAACAACAATTCAGGATTTGTGTTTTTGGGATTATTTTATGCAGTTCCGCGTGTGGTAAAATTGATAAGGCAGCTTTATTCTTCAGGTCAGTACGATTACAACAATACCACATTTATATAGTTTTTTTTATGTTTGGCGCTTTTACACAATAAAAACTATTTTATAGAAAAAATAATTATTTTTGCATCGCTTTATTCTGATAGCTGTAACTTTTTTATTTTTCCACTGATGGAGCTATATGGCAGCATGTTTTTTGTGGGACAAGATGACCTTTTCTGCGATGCCATTTTTATTTATATTTGTCTTTTTGATCACGTTTTATTATACTTTTTGTTCGGCAGTATGATGATAAAGCATAGTTCTTTGCCTTGTTTTTCATTTTTTCTATGGTGCTTACTGAAGGGGTTAACTAGTGGGAGTTTTATAGGTCTGGTCGTTTCAGGCGTGGCAATACCAAATATGTGTACTTTTTTTGCTTGTTTTTTTTTTACACAGATAAATGTATTTATTGAATTAATGTTTTGTTTTATTTTAGGGTTCGTTGTGATTTTTTTTTTTATAATTTTTATTAACTTTTTTTTTTTTTTTACTGTTTTTCACATTGTTCCACTACGGGACACCAACTTTCCCTGCCCTGATCGCTGATCTAATACTCTGCAATAATTCTTTCTGCACTGCAGAGCATTAGATCAGCAGCACCAGACTAGTAGGAAGGAGGCATCTCAGCTCCTGCTCTCTGAGCAAGTGCTGACAGGCCATCTTCCTGCAGGACCCTGTAGGACCCCGCACCATCTTGAGACTTTTGCTGTAAAAAGAAGAAAATGTCAGGAAAATCCTACTTGAAAAGCTAAACTGAATATGGAATTAATCAGAATCATTTTAAATGATGGCAGCTACAGGTATGTACTGACTACTAATAAACTGTAGAAAAAAGAGACATGCATTTCACATCCAAATGAGCAAGTGAGCATTTGTCAAGCAAATACAGAGTGCAAAAGGCAGAGTTTTATAGCGACATTACTTTAGCATAATCATGCCAGGTAATTTCACAATCAAAATAAGAAGTTAATTTAGATACAAATACACTGCAATAATATCTGTAACAGGTATTTCATAATAGTGAATAAATAGTGTTTTGTGTTTCCAAAAATAGCAATATAGCATATTTAAGCTCAGTTGCCTAAATGAAGGCTCAGGTGAATTTTTTTTAAAAAAAGTAGCTCAACAATTAAGAAGAAATGACAGAGTAATCACAGATATCAGTGATATCCCATGCTTGTTACCTGTGCACCGACTGGGTGATAGGAAATTAAGCCCAAAACAATGTCTTCCTGACTGCACACCGCACATAGTTTCCTGTGCTGATAGATGCTACTGCGCAAGCACGGCCGCCAGTGCCATATTGCTGCAGGCAAATTTTTTTTCCCCTCAGCAAAATGGAGCAGCAGGTGACGATTGTGCAGTGGCATCTATCGGCAAGCGGGCGCCATTTTGCTGGAGGAAAAATTTGGCTGCAGCAATATGGCGTTGCAGGCCATTCTTGTGCAGTAGCTTCTATCAGCAAACGAGAGATGCTACTGTGCATGCACGTGCGGCGGGACCATTTTGCTGCATGTAAATTTCTTCATTTGAACCACAGAATTACATATGCAGAATTTAAAATAGGAGGCAGGTCACTGAAGGATCAGTGACCTGTCCAAAACGCAGAAAGTGAATATATAAGCAGTGCATGCGCTGGGGGGATTCATAAGTCTGCAGTCACACAGAGTGACACACAGAATAACTGCAGACTAATTGATTTGGACTGGACAACCCCTTTAAGTTTTATCAGATATTAAAGAAGTTGTCCGGTACTTTTTTTAAATTGCCCAATGTATTCAGCATGTGAGAGCACCCTTAGTGTAGTGCTAGTGTAGGGAGTACAATTGGGGGGAGAAGGGTTGAACTTGATGGACCTAGGTCTTTATTCAACCTACGTTACTATGAATAGCTATTTAGACGTCTAGCTTGGGGAAACCAAACCTGTGTACAACAGGCTGCATACTATGCTGAATTTGCAGTACTGTGCACCCCGGCTACATGCAGTCAGAGACAGTGGAGTAATAATCATTTTTCTGTGTTCTGTGTAGGTCACAGAGAATTTAAAAATAGATATAGAGCCTGAAACTGAAAAATGCAGGATACAAGTCATATAATTGTTAGAATACGATTATCTCTAATCTATATGCACATGACAGCCTATTCAGAAAAATTACCTAAAACAACAGATACACTTTAAATGATTCCTAAAATTTTCATTGCACTTGTTTGAAGCATTACAATGTGCAATGTGGCCATTGCTTACTGGCTCATTAAGTGCCAGTGCATGTTGGAATTTTCTTCCTTACCTATTGATTGTGTATGTTTTTTGCCATATTGATTTGCACTTGTGCTTCATGTTGGTAATGAGGTAGCTTCACTTGAGGTTTTATACACATGCTGCAATTCCAATGTTTACATCCTAAGGGTTTATATCTTGTTTTTTTTCAATTTTACTTTAATCATTTTTTGATTGTTACGAAATATAATGAATAGTATTATGTACAATGATAAAATATAATCATTTTCCCATGTAGAAATGTCCTCTGTCAGCCTGAACAAATAATTCCAATAGAAATATCCTTTGTTAAAAGGGTTGTCCGGTCTAAATTGGTAAGTCTGCAGTCACTCTGTGTGACATACAATACAATTTTATGCAGCGAGGATGCGCCCACTTGTTGGGATCTAACCAGGAGTATGTATAAGGCATATATACATACCGATCCCGTGCACTGGGAGGATCTATAAGCCTGCAGTCACAAAGAGTGACTGCAGACTTCTCAATTTAGACCAGACAACCTCTTTAAGGAAGAAGCATGGAAAAGTACCAAACAATGATTGAGTTGTGAAACAGAAAACGAAGTGGTGCAGGCGATCTTTACCAGGAACACATATATCACTTACATAGAGGAATTGCTAATACATATTACTGTGTTTGGTGTTTTCTACTTGGCTTCCAGCTCTGGGATTGAATGAACACATATCAAGATATAATAGGGGTTTCTTTTCAGTACAATCCACTATCCATATGTCCTATCAGGGTGTTTGGACATCAAAGAAGAGTTCTACTACTTGGGATTTCCCTATATTTAATGGAATGCCACTAAAAAGCAGTGTGTCTAATTCTGGAATACTAAGGAAGTCCATTTATTCCATGACTGGCCATTGCCTGTGTAGCGCCCCGAGGGTTCGGCCGCTACAGGGGTATTGCACCTCTGCCAGAGGTATGGTATTTCACTCCCAGGTAAGGATGGAGTATGGACCAGGGCTCAGTTAGCTGCATACAGCACACACACCCCATTTCCGAGGGACAGCTCAACGGTGCTCCCACTAGACAGAAGTGCAGGCACGACCGACTATTTCCCTGGCTGGAGTGGGGAGGGGGGTGGAATACCCAGTGCTGTAGGGGCGGATAGGGGTTGGTTCCTGAGCATAGGAAGGAGCCCATTGGTTGCTGGTCACCTGGGCTCATGGTCAGAGGGAGGTATAAAAGGTGGGCACCATCTTAGCTCTAAGAGAAGAGAAGTTCAGTTCTGTCCAGAGAGGAGAAGACGGAGTAGAGGCTCTGTAGGAGCTCTACTCCAGGAGGGCCTAGTGAGAGGCCGAGGAGGAGGTGAAGGGGAGTTGAGATTTTGGCTCATCTCAGCTCCAAGAGAACGGAACAGAAAGGAACAGGAAGGAACGGAAAGGGAGAAGAAGAGACAGAGAAACAGAAGGGCTCAGGAACAAGAAGGTGGAAGGGACCCTAAGAACCCAAGAGAATCCAGGGTGAAGGGTCAGGCAGATTAAGGGTACCAGATCCCAAGTTGGTGGAGGAGAAACTACCCTCAGCCAAAGACCGGTCATCGTGATCATCTATTGGTGCGACACCTCATCAAACCTGCTAGGAAGGCACCATATAGGACAGCGGAGGACGGGGCCCACGTTTAACCGCACAAGTCCGCGGCAGCTGGACAAAAGTGGGTCACTGGTGAGGCAGGCCAGAGAAAGGATTAAAGGGGGTCCTGTGCCATGCTCCTGAACTGCCTGGGAGTTGACCGAGCCCCACACCTGGTGGACGCAGCACGGCTCGGGCGGTCACTGCTGACAGAAGTGACCCGGAACAAATGAACTGTGAGTAAAGACCCTGGACTGTTACTTGTTGTCTGTGTGCTCCTTCGCGCCTCCAGCACTACCGGTACTGGGACTCTCACCACCATCACTCCCACCATCCACTGCACTGCCCTGGGGTCGCACTCTTCCCGTGGGGAGTCACACCATCCCAGCTGCACACGTCATCGGCCCCAGCGGACTGCCTTGCAGCGGTGGTTCCTAATAACCGCAATCCACGGGTGGCGTAGTCGGACTTTATCGTCAGTACGTAGCAGGCTACCATTGGTCTGACCACCCTGAGCCGCGGGACCGGGCCGCCACTACTACCCCCATCGTTCCCCTATCTCCCGGATCCGCGTGCCCCACGGCCCAGCTTTGGCGTAGTCAGCAGGATTTCGTGCCCATTAACCACGGGTACTGGGCGCCTGAAAAGAGACTGTTTCGTTGTACTAAAGATGGCGCCGGCCCTAGAAGAACGAGCGCCATAATGTGCACGCCAAAAGACCACAGGAGGCCACCTCCCATCGTGGGCCGGGTCCCAGAATGGCGCCAAAGAGGAAGTCCGCCCCCAACAACCATGAGCACGGCTGTGGAAATGTCCGTCAACGTGGGGGGACTGCCCCTGAGAGTGATTGTCAGCAGAATGCCCCAGGACCACCCCCCATGGGGGCGGAAAGAGAAGAAAACTGCGGGGCACGGGGTGGTCTGGATCAGTCCAGACAGACCGCACCCGGGGATGGACGCCCTCAGCAGCACCAGCCTCCTGGCCCGAAGCCTGCTGCAGGCCGAACCGCTCTGCAGCCTAGCAGAAGTCCTAGCGCAGCTCCCCAGAGACCCGGAGCGTGCGCAAGCTGCACTGGAGGACCTGAAGCGGAGGATGGTCCGGGCGCAGCGGGGTGCACTCACTGAGTAGAGAGAGGAACTGGCCTGGCAGGCCGAGACCCACCAGCGACAGGCCTCAACCGCACCCCGGGGTTTGCCTGCCTCTGAGGACAGCGCAGGAGGAGAGAGGACCGGAGGCGACGCCACGGAGGGAGCCACGAGGACTGAGGCAAGTGAAGGGGACGTCACCACCACAAGCCCAGCAACCGCAAGCCTGCCCCAGCCTCCCGTCGCAGCACCCGAAGCCCCACTCACCGCACCTGTTGCCGCGCCGCCACTGCTCCCAGCCAGGCCTCAAGCGGCGAGCGCCGCAGCCACGCCCCACCTGGCGCCACGCCCCTTGACCCCGGGCGCCGTAAAGCAAGAAGCATCATCGGCCAGGTCGCAAGGCCTGGATGACCCGGGCGCCATCACTAAGCCTGCTCCCCTGTCCCAGATGGGACTGCCACCTAGCGCAGCCAAAAGACACCCGGCCTGGTCGCAAGGCCGAGTGCCCCTGGGCGCTGCTCCCAGATCAGGTCCCCCCACTATACCATCGCTGGGCGTGGACCTATTTGCACAGCATACCGGTCCGGATGGACTGCCGCTGGAGTGGCCGGCGGAAGTGACCGGCAGTCAGCCATGGAAGGCCCAGCCCCCGCGCAAACCTCTGATACCGGCTCCAAAACTCGTAGAGGTCACTCTACCCCCACTGGAGGGCGTCCAATTTGCGTGGGACCCCACCAGCGAGAACTTGATGGGGTTCTCTCAAGAGACCCGGGCAGACGCGGTCCGTCGTCTGGAGGCCTGTCATCAGCAACTGGCGACCTTTGAGCAGGAGCGACGAGAGAGGCGCGTCAGAGAAGAATGGCTCCAGGCCCAGAGTGCTGAACAAAAACGTAAGGTCCGCCAAGACCCCCAAGCAGCCCGTGGTCCCCGAATCATCGGGACCATAGTCAAATTCCACATGGAAAATGGCTGGGGGTTCATCAGGGGCCCAGAAACCGCAGGCGACGTCTTTGTGACCCGCAGGGATGTTGAGCGTCATCTACCTGAGGGACATCGTGGCCGTGACTTGTACCCTGGTGATGTGGTCACCTTTACCCACCACGTAGGCGCAAAAGGACCGTACGCCCTACATGTTCTTCGGCTCACTGAGGAGGAACTACAACACCGCGGCTATGAGGAGAGCCAAGAGGACCCGGACGGGTCTGAAGAACCATATGAGGAGGAAGAAGGAGCATATGGAGGACACCGCTACTAGTAAGTAGCAAAGTACCTGTGTACATAGTTACCCATCAGGGTACAGAGAACTGATTACTGTTAATAGACTGTTACCTGTGTGCCCCTCATCCCCTACCAGGCTGAGGACTGTGAGCAGCCATTCCCTTCCCAAAACTGGCCGAGGACTGAGAGCGGCCAATCCCTTGTATATAGTTGCGCTTCCTAAAGAGCCCCCTACTGGTTTTATAAAAAGACTACCACGTCTACCTCGGGACAGCAAGTCCCTCGTGTTTACAAGTTTGCCAAAGTTCCTGCACTTACAAGAAGAGTGCACACCTGGTCGCAAGTTGCACCGCCGCCAGGATCCAAGAATGTGTTGTAAAAATGTTTTCCTGCAAATGTTTTATATGAAAAGTTTTTATATGCTGCTAGATAGTAATGTGAATGTTTTCTAATAGTGTTTATATGTCAAAAGAGTTCCAGAAGTATTTAAGTTTTATAATAGTGTGACAAGAAAAGAAAAGCGTTTCCCATAAAGGGAATTGAACCATGTTGCCTGTTTTCTGATGTGAAAAGTTTTAAAAAGTTTGCATGTCCTGTAATTAACTGTTTTTGCTCTTTTCCAGCCCGAGGACGTGCTGTGCTTTACCAGGGGGGAATGTAGCGCCCCGAGGGTTCGGCCGCTACAGGGGTATTGCACCTCTGCCAGAGGTGTGGTATTTCACTCCCAGGTAAGGATGGAGTATGGACCAGGGCTCAGTTAGCTGCATACAGCACACACACCCCATTTCCGAGGGACAGCTCAACGGTGCTCCCACTAGACAGAAGTGCAGGCACGACCGACTATGTCCCTGGCTGGAGTGGGGAGGGGGGTGGAATACCCAGTGCTGTAGGGGCGGATAGGGGTTGGTTCCTGAGCGTAGGAAGGAGCCCATTGGTTGCTGGTCACCTGGGCTCATGGTCAGAGGGAGGTATAAAAGGTGGGCACCATCTTAGCTCTAAGAGAAGAGAAGTTCAGTTCTGTCCAGAAAGGAGAAGACGGAGAAGAGGCTCTGTAGGAGCTCTACTCCAGGAGGGCCTAGTGAGAGGCCGAGGAGGAGGTGAAGGGGAGTTGAGATTTTGGCTCATCTCAGCTCCAAGAGAACGGAACAGAAAGGAACAGGAAGGAACGGAAAAGGAGAAGAGACAGAGAAACAGAAGGGCTCAGGAACAAGAAGGTGGAAGGGACCCTAAGAACCCACGAGAATCCAGGGTGAAGGGTCAGGCAGATTAAGGGTACCGGATCCCAAGTTGGTGGAGGAGAAACTACCCTCAGCCAAAGACCGGTCATCGTGATCATCTATTGGTGCGACACCTCATCAAACCTGCTAGGAAGGCACCATATAGGACAGCGGAGGACGGGGCCCACGTTTAACCGCACAAGTCCGCGGCAGCTGGACAAAAGTGGGTCACTGGTGAGGCAGGCCAGAGAAAGGATTAAAGGGGGTCCTGTGCCATGCTCCTGAACTGCCTGGGAGTTGACCGAGCCCCACACCTGGTGGACGCAGCACGGCTCGGGCGGTCACTGCTGACAGAAGTGACCCGGAACAAATGAACTGTGAGTAAAGACCCTGGACTGTTACTTGTTGTCTGTGTGCTCCTTCGCGCCTCCAGCACTACCGGTACTGGGACTCTCACCACCATCACTCCCACCATCCACTGCACTGCCCTGGGGCCGCACTCTTCCCGTGGGGAGTCACACCATCCCAGCTGCACACGTCATCGGCCCCAGCGGACTGCCTTGCAGCGGCGGTTCCTAATAACCGCAATCCACGGGTGGCGTAGTCGGACTTTATCGTCAGTACGTATCAGGCTACCATTGGTCTGACCACCCTGAGCCGCGGGACCGGGCCGCCACTACTACCCCCATCGTTCCCCTATCGCCCGGATCCGCATGCCCCATGGCCCAGGGGGCGAGTCACCTGTAGTGGAGACTGTAGGGCAAATACCTAGCTGGCTATAACTAATAGATCTTGTAACTTCCAACTTAAAAGTCTTGTCTGTGATGAGACAACCCTTTTAACTTCTGACATTTCTAGTGCTTCAAGTCTGCTGGCTATCCCATAAATTAGATGCGTATACATAGTTAGTATGTAAAAACAATTAACTTTGCAAATAGCTTTTTCTTAAAATGTGCCCTGTTTTTCCCTTAACTCACAACTTATTGCAGAAGGGACTAGCCCTTGCCACACTGTAGGAGTGAAATGTACAGTTTTTACAAACTCCTTCCTTCTAAGCTTTTCTACAGTCATGGCCAAAAGTATTGAGAATGAGACAAATAGTAATTTTTCCAAACTTTACTGCTTCATTTTTTGTAATGGCAATTTGCATATACTCCTGAATGTCAAAGAGTGATCAGCTTAACAGCAATTACTGTACTTGCAAAGTCAATATTTGCCCAGAAAATGAACTTTAACCCCCAAAACACATTTCAACATCATTGCAGTCCTGCCTTAAAAGGAGCAGCTGACATCGTTTTAGTGATTGATCCATTAACACAGGTGTGGGTGTTGATGAGGACAGGGCTGGCGATCAATCAGTCATGATTAAGTAAGAATGACATCACTGGACACTTTAAAAGGAGGCTGGTTCTTGGTATCATTGTTTCTCTTCAGTTAACCATGGTTATCTCTAAAGAAACACGTGCAGCCATCATTGCACTGCACAAAAATGGCCTAACAGGGAAGAGTATCACAGCTACAAAGATTGCACCTCAGTCAACAATCTATCGCATCATCAAGAACTTCAAGGAGAGAGCTTCCATTGTTGTCAAAAAGGCTCCAGGGCGCCCAAGAAAGACCAGCAAGTGCCAGGACCGTATCTTAAAACTGTTTCAACTGCGGGATCGGACTACCAGCAGTGCCGAGCTTGCTCAGGAATGGCAGCAAGCTGGTGTGAGTGCTTCTGCACGCACTGTGAGGCGGAGACTCTTTGAGCAAGGGCTGGTTTGAAGGAGGGCAGCAAAGAAGCCACTTCTCTCCAGAAAAAACATCAGGAACCGACTGATATTCTGCAAAAGGTACAGGGAGTGGACTGCTGAGGACTGGGGCAAAGTCATTTTCTCTGATGAATCCCCTTTTCGATTGTTTGGGACATCTGGAAAACAGCTTATTCGGAGAAGAAGAGGTGAGCGCTACCACCAGTCTTGTCTCATGCCAACTGTAAAGCATCCTGAAACCATTCATGTGTGGGGTTGCTTCTCAGCCAAGGGAATCGGCTCACTCACAGTCTTGCCCAAAAACACAGCCATGAATAAAGAATGGTACCACAATGTCCTCCAAGAGCAACTTCTCCCAACCGTCCAAGAGCAGTTTGGCGCCCAACAATGCCTTTTCCAGCATGATGGAGCACCTTGCCATAAAGCAAAGGTGATAACTAAATGGCTCATGGAACAAAACATAGAGATTTTGGGTCCATGGCCTGGAAACTCCACAGATCTTAATCCCATTGAGAACTTGTGGTCAATCATCAAGAGACGGGTGGACAAACAAAAACCAACAAATTCTGGCAAAATGCAAGCATTGATTATGCTAGAATGGACTGCTATCAGTCAGGATTTGGTCCAAAAGTTGATTGAGAGCATGCCAGGGAGAATTACAGAGGTCTTGAAGAAGAAGGGGCAATACTGCAAATATTGACTTGCTGCATTAACTCATTCTAACTGTCAATATAACCTATTGGTACTCATAATATGATTGCAATTATATTTCTGTATGTGATATAAACATCAGACAAACACTAATAAAAACCAGAGGCCAGCAGATCATGTGAAAATATAATTTTGGTGTCATTCTCAAAACTTTTGGCCATGACTGTACACACTTCACTAAGGCCAAGTGGAAGTACTGGAGACTGCAGCTACTAACCTAAGCTACTAATCTCAGCAACCCTTTTCCAGTCTCATTATGCCGAGGATGCTGCAAAAACAAAGAAGCCAGAGAGGCGCACAGAGATCAAACGAACAATGCAATGATGCTGCTAGCCTGAACTGTAACTCAAGCAAGGAAGTCAATAGGCTGGGGTGCGTTACGCTCCTGAAAAGAATAGTTGGGAACAACCATTTCGACAGGATGTTTGACCAAACTTTTCATTTTGAGCTTGATGTAATAGTTGCGGCAAAGCAGACTAAACCATTTGCATTTGTTTTTTTATTTTTCCTCCCAGTTGCAGAGATATTGGTAATCACAGTGTTTGGCACCTAATACTGCTGCCTACTTATGATTGGGCAACCTCATACAAAGGGAAGAAGTACTTTCCCCCTGTGAAAACTCTCTAATAATGCCCACATGGACTTGACAAAAGTTGATTCATTAGGTGCCAAATGCTACATATGCTAATATTTCTGCAATACAGAAAAAAAAATGTATTCTGCTGTGCAGCCACTGTTAAATTGTGTGTACAGTTCGGCATGAAAAATTTGGTGAAAGGTCCTCTTTAAGTTTGGGTAAATGATCCCATGGTTTCCTTGTCTACCCAGTAGGGAGCCGTATGTTAGGGAAAATATTTTCTCCTGTTGAAAAATGAAAACTTGCAACTGTGCTTTTCTTTGTTATTTTATATCCTTTGCAAAATATACTATTTAACAAAGCAAATAAAACACGGTCTAATCTTGATAATAGTTGTACTTTGTATAGTTCTTTATTATATTTTCCGAGAATAAACAGAAATATTTAGGAATAACTTCATCCTATGTGTTTGGCTTAGAAAGTTATTTTACAATGATTTCTTTTGTATGCTGCTATACATAAATGTTTTATTGTCAGATCAAAAGCTTCTTAGGAAAGTATTCATGGAATGACCTCCAGTACAACAAAGATCAGTCGACATTCAAATAATATCTCAAGTGTATAGAAAATTACCATGTTGGATAATTTATTCACAATGACTGTTGTTAGTAAAAGTTATCTTTTATAGAGTGATTGTGCCAGCCAAACTCTTGGACAATTTATTTTCCAATGAAATTATGTGTAACAGTTATTGTTGAGCGAGTATGTTCTATTAACCCTTTCACCGAGTACGCTCGGGCCGAGCTCCGAGTATTTACAGCTGCTCGGTGATAAGGTTAAATCGCTCCAGTGTGCATAATTTGCAACTGTTTGACAGCTTTATTACATGTGAGGAATGTCTATTTCTTACACATTCCTTACATGTAATAAAGCTGTCAAACAGTTGCAAATCATACACATGGGAGCGATTTAACCTTATCACCGAGCAGCTGTAAATACTCGGAGCTCAGCCCGAGCATACTCGGACAGAACATACTCGCTCAACCCTAGTAACAGTATAAAGAAAAGAATAAATATACATAATACCATTAAATGATATACAGTTAGGTCCATATATATTTGGACAGAGACAACATTTTTTAAAATTTTGGTTCTAGACATTACCACAATGAATTTTAAACAGAACAATTCAGATGTAGTTGAAGTTCAGACTTTCAGCTTTCATTTGAGGGTATCCACATTAAAATTGGATGAAGGGTTTAGGAGTTTCAGCTCCTTAACATGTGACACCCTGTTTTTAAAGGGACCAAAAGTAATTGGACAGTTGACTCCAAGGCTATTTCATGGAATGGTGTGGGCAATCCCTTCATTATGTCATTCTCAATTAAGCAGATAAAAGGCCTGGAGTTGATTTGAGGTGTGGTGCTTGCATTTGGAAGGTTTTGCTGTGAAGTAAACATGCGGTCAAAGGAGCTCTCCATGCAGGTGAAACAAGCCATCCTTAAGCTGCAAAAACAGAAAAAACCCATCCGAGAAATTGCTACAATATTACGAGTGGCAAAATCTACAGTTTGGTACATCCTGAGAAAGAAAGAAAGCACTGGTGAACTCATCAATGCAAAAAGACCTGGGCACCCACGGAAAACAATAGTGGTGGATGATCGCAGAATAATCTCCATGGTGAAGAGAAACCCCTTCACAACAGCCAACCAAGTGAACAATACTCTCCAGGAGGTAGGCGTATCAATATCCAAATCTACCATAAAGAGAAGACTGCATGAAAGTAAATACAGAGGGTTCACTGCATGGTGCAAGCCACTCATAAGCATCAAGAATAAAAAGGCTAGACTGGACTTTGCTAAAAAACATCTAAAAAAGCCAGCACAGTTCTGGAAGAACATTCTTTGGACAGATGAAACCAAGATCAACCTCTACCAGAATGATGGAAAGAGAAAAGTATGACGAAGGCGTGGTACAGCTCATGATCTAAAGCATACCACATCATCTGTAAAACACGGCGGAGGCAGTGTGATGGCTTGGGTATGCATGGCTGCCAGTGGCACTGGGTCACTAGTGTTTATTGATGATGTGACACAGGACAGAAGCAGCCGAATGAATTCTGATGTATTCAGAGCCATACTGTGTGCTCAGATCCAGCCAAATGCAGCCAAACTGATTGGTCGTTGTTTCATACTACAAATGGACAATGACCCAAAACATAAAGCCAAAGCAACCCAGGAGTTTATTAAAGCAAAGAAGTGGAATATTCTTGAATGGCCAAGTCAGTCACCTGATTTCAACCCAATTGAGCATGCACTTTGTTACGCTCGCGCCCGGACTAACTGGCGTGAGCGTGATAAGTGATCCCACTGTACCATGAACCAAGGAGTGCCTGAAGGGGCGTAACTAAGTATCTACCCGATCCGACCAAGGTCGCACGGCGGCTAACGACTCCGTGAACCAAGGAGGAACCGAGCAGAGGGACCAGGTGCTATTCCAGGTCAGACCCCGGTCACAGCTGTTGACCCACACTGGGGAATGCAGGAACAAGTAGGTTAGGCTGGCATACAGACAGGTTGGTATTGGCAGGCAAGGCTGGAGAGCAGGCAGGAGGATACTGGCAAGCACGGCTGGAGTGCAGACTGGGAGGCACTAGCAGGTTGGAGCGCAGGCTGGATAGGGTCCTGTACAGACTGGGATTCAGGAACAGAACCACAGATGCGGTAGACAAGCAGAGCAGAGAGGAACCGCTGGAGCGGTGGGCAAGGCAAAGCAGAGAGGAACCGCCAGAGCGGTGAGTAAGGCAGAGCAGAAAGGAACCACTGGAGCAGTGAGCAAGGCAGAGCAGAGAGGAACCGCAGGAGCGGTGAGCAAGGCAGAGCAGAGTGGAACCGCCGGAGCAGTGAACAAGGCAGAGCAGGAAGGAACCGCCGGAGCGGTGAGCAAGGCTGAGCAGAGAGGAACTGCCGGAGCGGTGAGCAAGGCAGAGCAGGAAGGAACCACCGGAGCGGTGAACAAGGCAGAGCAGAGAGGAACCGCTGGAGCGGTGAGCAAGGCAGAGCAGGAAGAAACCGCCGGAGCGGTGAGCAAGGCTGAGCAGAGATGAACCGCCATAGCGGTGAGCAAGGCAGAGCAGAGTGAAACCACCGGAGCAGTAAACAAGGCAGAGCAGAGAGGACAGGGCTCTGTTCACACTGAACAGACTGGAAGGGACAAGCAGAACCAGATACACACAAGGTACTTGCAATGAAGTAGCGAGTGGACTCCAAACTCACAACAGAAGTACAGAGACATTGAGTAGGAGTGAGGTGCAGGTTTAGAAACTGCAGGAAAAGGGAAGGTACGGACACAGAGACAAACAGGCTAGGAGAGTGTTCAGACAGGAA